>NC_052526.2:7817187-8472500 GCF_016746365.2 Drosophila yakuba | reverse complement strand
AGGGGGTGGCTGGGCGATTGCGACGGCGACGCATGCAAATCGCAGGCGGGCACATGGGCGTAGCCTTTTGGTCAGCACTGTAGCTGCGTTTTTTTGCATTTGCTGCATTCGCGCTGCGATTGGTTGCGGCCAGCAGCGCCTCATATCGATGAGCCGTTAACACCCACCCACCCATCCATCCATTCATCTGCCCATCCACCCACTCAGCCCATTTGGCCGAAATGGAAGAGCAACCACACACATATGGCAACGGGATCAGCACCAAAACGAGACCAAAAAGGACCAAAGGACCATGGAACGACATCCATCAAGCACTCTGCGCCTTTGTTATTCACGTGCGTTGCATTGGGGTTGCAGTTTGCACCCAAACGCGAGGTGGTTAACACACCCATAGACCATAACCCTTGTGCAAAATACCGGCCGCAACCCAATCGGATTCCAGTGGAATCGCTGATAGGCCCGGGATCTGTAAATTCCCTCCCCCCCCCGGCAACTTGGTGACTTTACTGGGTTTTTGCAATTAAAGCGAAAACAGTAACGATGCCACAACGCCCCCCATTTCAAATTTTGTGGGGGGAACGAGGCCAGACATCAGACATGCAAAATTCAAAACACAAAACAGAAATCCCAGAAAGAGCCACTCGTACTCGTAGTAGGCACACGTACATGTACGGAATTTAATTTTGATAAAGGTACAAAATATTGACGATACATCAGAGAGCTAATGGCCAAAATGGGATGGGTGTTATGAGGTTGCCGTGGGGCTGTCTGAGTTCTCGAAAAGGACGAACAACGGCCAAAAGTGCGGAACTACTGAAAGATCTGGTAAGTGGGCCAAAGCAACTCGGAAAATACTCTAAAACGGTCTACCAATATTAAGAGAATGCTTTTGATTTGTATAAATAACAAATTATATTATAAGCATTTTTTTCAGATTTTATCTTAGCACTGCAGTGTTGATGTGAAAATTGTAAATATAGTTTTAATAACTTAAATGAATGTTAGGCTAGATTGTGATTTTGATTTGTGCGACTTACATATTTAATATTTCTGACAATAGTTAGATAAAACCAAATCGAACTGATCAATGTAGGGAATTAACTTTTTGTCAAGAGATTTGGGAGCACAAAAAAAAGGGGGCAAGCACATGGCTAGCATATTTTTATGGAATACTACCAACTCTACCCAGCACCAGCACCCACACCATTTGCACCTTCTCCCGTTTACCAAAACAAGAACAAAGAGACTTTTTTACGTTAACAAAATTTTTGCAAAGTTTCTCGCTTTTTTTCCGTGTTATCCTCTGTATTTTCGAGGAGGAGCCGCATATAGCAGCCAAAAAAAAAAAAAAACAGGAGAGGAGAGGAGATTGAAGTGGAGTGGAGGATATGAAACGCAAATACGGGAATACATAAAACGAGGCACAAGCCGGCGAAGGTTGGATGGACTGGGGCAATGGGGTCGAGAAGCAAAGTCCGCATTCGCGAACCCCCAAAACTCAAACCCAATCCAATCCAAAGCCTCCCTCCATTTGGATCGTCCCCTATGTGAGTAATCGGCTGTCCATGTACATATATCCGTAAATGTCAGACGACATCACGCTCCACTGGACACGCTGACGACGACGCTGGCACTGGCACTGGCACTGGCGACCGATGGAGGCGCCTCCTCACGCTGACCAGGCCAGACCGTCGAAACCAAAGCCCCCTCATCTGGTAAGCCACCTCCATGGAAATCCCCTCCAGCCCCCAGTGACCACCTGCCCGCAAAATATTGGCGCAAACATTAACTAAGCTAGAGAGTGAGCCAGTTCTGCACTAAACGAAATTATGTGAATATAACTTTTAGGCACACTCGTCAGCTATCAAAAACTTTTTCAAATGAAGAAATAAAATATATAAAAAATGTTTGAAAATGTTTAGTTGGTTTAGTACATTGCTTTGCATTTGTATGCATATTATGAATTCAATCAACTAATACAAAACAATTCCTTACACATATAAACCCCCCAAATTCCTTTGAAGTGCATTCGATTTTTTTTTTTGCCAAGTGTGCTTACAGTTTGAATTATTTGAAACAATATCCTTTAAAAAAATGCGATACGATTTGAAACGATGATGACAAAAAATCAGAACAGCACAGGCTTTGGCCGCAGTAGCCACGAGCTGGAACAGAAACAGGATTGGCATCGGTATGAGGATCAGGACGAGGATGAGCATGAGGATGAGCATGAGGACGAGGACGAGCTTGGGCCAGACAGGTGTTTGTCAGGTGGACGGGATGGGCAGCGTCTGTCGGCCTTATCAAGTTGAGGGAAAAAAGCCGAGCCGAAATAAGAATGGCAGAAGAAAAAGTGGCCCACGGATGACAGGGCACATGTGAGTGGGCTGTTGTAATAACAAAAGCAATAACCAAACAAAAGCATTCTGGCCAAGTCACTGACCCACGCTTCGCCAGTTACCAAAAAATAACGTTTTTTAAAGAGCCGTTCGATACGTGAATATTTTATGGCCAGACGGAAGTCCTGCCTTTTGAATAAAGATAAGCTTCAATCACTTTCAAATAATGGGGCTGCATTCGGGTATGGTTAGGATGCTGTAAGGAACTTTGTGATTTAAAATACATATAGTAACCATAACATTGGTGTAATAGTTGTGTAATAGTTGAACCACAATCTTAACGAGGCTTGTCTGGCATTTGTGGATCGCATTTTGTCGGAAGAGTGAGTTTCTGTAGACCCGATACCTTGAGCTCGAGTGTTCTAATCAAAATACTGATATTTGTAGTCGCAAAATAACAGAAAAGCGATTTTCGCCAAATAATCATCATCAAAAATTGGAAGAAAAGTGATAAAAAATATAATTTTTACAGTTCGATTGGAAATTTTATTACGAGCTCAACGAGGTATGGCATTCCACATTTGGACCACTATTTCGAATGCTGTGATCAAAATACTGATAATATTCGCGCAAAAAAAAAGGAAAATCGATTTTCGCCAAAATTTCAATATTTACGATTGGTATTTTCCGTATAACTTGGCTGAAAATGGTCAGAAAGCGAAAAGAATTAAAGTTTTGTACTCCTAATTACCAATACTAACCAACCTATTCACTTTTTAACCGACTGTGTTAAAATAATTTTTGGCCATTTTTTCGCATTTTTTGAAAGGGGTAACATCATCAAAATTTGCAAAAAATGTGAAAAAAATAGAATTTTTTTCTGAAAACACAGTTCGATCGGAAATTTAATTACGAACTCAACGAGGTATGACATTCCATATTCGGACCAATATTTCGAATGTTCTGATCAAAATACTGATATTTATATTCGCAAAATAACAGAAAAGCGATATTCGGCATAAATTAAAAAACCATCAAAAAATTGAAAAAAAAAAGTGAAAAAAATTTTATTTTTTTCTGAAAACGCAGTTTGATTGGAAATTTAATTTCGAGCTCAACGAGATGTGCCATTCCATATTCGGACCAATATTTCGAATGTTCGATAGCCAGTCCTGGTGATAATGGCTCAATGGGGGAACTGCTGGAGTCGATGGCTGACCGCAGGACGTGGCTCCTGGCGGGAGATTCTTGGCTCTTGGTAGTTGGCACTTGCTCCTGGCCAACTGTAATGGCGCTCCATTTGTCTTGGCCAACTCCGGCAGCTGTGCAATCTGTGTGCGGACGGTTGACAAACGACGGGGCCCCAAAGAAAGTTGCAGCCGGGTCCCCATCTTTGGGTAGCAAAGTTTTCGGTTCAGCAGTGAAATGGCTCAATCAATTAGGCGGCTGTCATAATGTCTCCCCCGGGGGATCTCCTTGGGAAACAGCTGCCTCAACCGCTATGCATGTTGCTGCAACATCAATAAAAACAAAAGCACACGCAGACTGACTACAAGAACACAACAAGAAAAAAAAAAAGGAGAAGGAGTAAAAACTAAAGCACCACTGCGTGCCCATTTTAACTGCATCTCGTATCTTATGTGATGAAATTTATGCTTAATTAAAAGCGACACAAGGCGTCACAAGCAACGCACAACGCGTTCGCTCAGATAAGACGCGAAAGAACCAAGCGGGCCATCGGCGGGTTAAGGGGCTCCGAATCGCGCGGCAATCGCGTTCAAGTTCGGGAACTCGCGCACAATTAATGCGATTTTGAAACGCACAGATCGCCAAGAGCTGTGGACCAGCGTACACGTGGAGAAAATCGATACCTATTCATATTCAAAAAACAATTTAGGTTCCTGTGATGTTGGTTAATTCCATATGTTATCTATTACTAAGTATACTTTACAAATACTGATTGATTGTATCTTATTTTGTGGATAATTTGCAATAAATCTTAAGAGTCAGTTTACATTTCTAGCTATTTGTTTTGCCACCCTTTTCATCCATTTTTTTTGCGCGAGAGTTTCTACCTTTTTCTCTCAGTGCTCAACGCAGCAACGTGGATTGGCTGACTGGTCCCACTAATTCAATTAAAGACGCAGCTTCCACAAGACATTCGAGTACAACTGCACCACTCAAAACCACCGAACGCACGCATGTTGAAGTGGCACAGCCACGATGGATGAACGTCCGTCCGATGGATCCCCAAACTGGCTCCGAAATCCGAATCCGAATCCAAATCCAAGCTTAAGCCCACGTCCAAAATGAGTGCTGAGATTGAGAGAAAGGCCTCACGTTTGTTTTCGCTGCCTGTGAATGTGGATATTCTCCCACTTCCTCGACGGTTTGCACTCATTAGTCTCCCACAACGTGAATTAAGATAATCTGCCAGTTGGACTTGGTCGGAGTTTTGGTATATATACATACATATATACTGTATCCTGGATAGACGGAGTTCTGGTCCTCTTTCGGTTTCTGAAAATGGAACTAAAGGCTGGGCGCTTGTTGTGCAAATGAATTGTTGCTGATTTCGTTCGAACGATTAGCGCCAGTTTGCCTGCTGCCTCTTCGATCTGTCTTGGCCAGATTTGGATGGGGAATGAAAGGGGTATGGGGTATGGTGGCTGGGCTTTTGGCCGAATGCAAATGGAAATAGTCCGACTGGCATGCTTAGCAATTAGACTAATTGCATGGCCCCAGCCCCCAGATTCAGGTTCACAACTAGCTTCAAATATCTATCTCCTCTGCTTCACTTCACACAGTGGAAAAAAAGAATCTGCATTAGAAGTGGTCAAGTGAACTCGTTGCAGTTAAGTGGCATAGAAAAAGCCATGATAAATTATTGCCAATTTTTTATAGGGAAATAAATATTATGAAATGTTTGAAATGAGTTCTAACAATATGTTATTTATATAATAATTATACTATAATCACGACATGTGAGTAAAGTGTTAGCAGCTTCATGTATTTCGTGGCATGCAAATGCAGATGACACTCACTTTGTATTTGTTTCTCGATTTCTCACCTTTCATCTCCAGTTTCAACTTTTGGTGCTCCTTCACCTGAAGGCATTGCGCATACGCACTGTGCGCCCTGTGCACCCTGCAGCTTGCGCCTATTGCAATATATGCCTGCAGATTGGTCAGTTCAAACACTGACATCCGGCGGAATCCCCTCTCCCCCCCCTCCCCCTCTCCACCCCTGCTAAAATCCCCCGGAACACATGCCACTCCAGCGATGGCTCTGTGCATGCGTCGTTTGGGCTGAATCCGTATGGGTTGGAGTCGCCACTGGAGTTGCTCGCCTTCCCTGGCGGCAGGCAACAAGGCAACAAGGGGGAAGGGGCGGTTTAGGCCAGGCCAGCCAGTGATGCAGCGGATGCAGAGGGTCAGGGGGGTGGCGGCGGTGGTGCTGCGTCAGTAGCAACGCCTTCGCATCAACCAGGACACCCACAAGAACTCAAAAAAAAAAAAAAGAAGGGAATTGCTGCAGCAAGCGGGGTAGCAACAATCGAGCATCAAATTGGTGCAGTTAGAAAATAAGTAAAATATGTACTCTTTTTTATGTACTATAAAAATGTTATCTTGAAATTGTTTATAAAAATGATAAACTGAAAAATGACTTTACTATCATTATTACTATTTCAGGCATTTTTTTGTTTATCTTGCGCGTAAGAGTATTTTGGGCGTTTCATCGATGCGACTTCCTGTGTCTCTGATTGCTGTCCACCCAAAAGTCCAACTCCAATTTTCCGACTCCCTTCATTTTTTTCGGGCAAAAGGATGTGGATGTGGGTGGTTGGGTGGTTGGGTGTTAGAGTCCGTCATCAACAGCAGCGGCAGCGGCAGCGGCAACACCAACAATCGTCGTTCAGCTGCAGTGGGCTGCAAGTATCTGTGAGTGTATCTCTGTGTGCGTTGAGTCCTGGGTCCTTTCCACTTTAGTTTTCCTTATTTTCCTTATTTTTTCCCTCCGCCTTTCCGTGTTGTTGTCTGGCTGGCAGGTCCTGGCAGGATGCCTTTTGCCCGCTGCTCCTTCTGCTTCTGCTGTTGCTGCTGCTGCTGCTGCTGGTGCCTTTTGGCCTGATGATTAATCGAATTAGTTTCTTTCTTTTTGTTTCGTGTGTTTCACTCTGTTCGTACCCCCCCTACACCTCCACCCCCCTTCACAACACACGCTCTTTTCATTTACATTTTCTTTTGCACTTTTCCAGCGTGCATATATTTTTCAGTGTGTGTGTGTGGGGGGAGATTTAGCTGACCAACTGCGTCCGGTTGGAGATTTTTTGGCAATGCTCGCTGGCTTGGGGTGGTGGGGGTTAAAGGAAAAAAAAAAGGGAGATTCACATTTCCATTCTGACGAAATGAAAGCCTCTGCCAAAGGGGGGTCCCTTTTTTTTTTTTGCGCTGCGATGCTTTGGGGCAATAACTGCAAATTGCATGGGCGGCACTCAATTTCTTCCCGCTTTTCCTACTCCGCCGCCCTTTTGCCTTGTCTGTGTTTTGGTGTTTCATTTGATTTGCTGTGTGTGTGTGTGTATGGGTGCATGGCTATGGCAAACGCAATAAGAGCATCAAAGTGCACACACACACACACACACACAAAAAGCATCCACTTGCAGCTCTTGGTAGGTTTTCATTTTCATGCCATTTCCAGTGACTTTTTTTCTCCCATTTCTTACCAATTTTTTTCCCACCCATTTTTCCCCGATTCTTTGTGTTGTTTTCTCCCTGGCCTGCCATTTTCAGCGAATGACTGTTGCATAAACGTCGTCTTTGTGTTGTCCTTGTTGCATGTTGTTGTTGTATTGGTGTGTGTGTGTGTGTGTGTGTGTGTGCAGCTCAGTGCAGCCTCTCATCGATTGCCATTGGCGTCCCCGGTCCACATGTGGTATGAGCGATATTCTTTTGAGGTCCTGTGAAACTGAACAAATGGCCAGCGTCCCGGAAGTCATAATGAAACTAATTGCCAGCGGGGTAACTTGCTTCGCCTTCAGCAGCGTCAAGTGTATTTTCTCAGTCATCCAAATGGAATAATGTGATTTTCGCCAATTGGGAATATAAAATGATAAGCATAACAAATATTATAAGAGTGTTTGTTGATGAACAAAATGACTTTATTAATCGTATGTCACCTGGAAGCAGCACTTCATTTGTTTTTTAATATTTTAAGAATATTTTAAAAATATCTATATAATTGAAATCTTACTAGGTGAGCTCTCAATGCAGATAGGTGACTTACGTGACCAATAGCTGTGACCAATGGTAGTTTAAAATAAATATGCCACACAATCAAATCTGAAAACGTCTTTGAATAGCTTTAATAAATCCAAGGCCTCGCCATTTCGCCCCCTTTGGGAGTGCAGAACAAAGAAGCGAACAAGAAATTCCTGCAGCTTCTTTGGACCACACAAAGGGGCGCCCCTTGCTCCTTTGACCCCCTCCCCCCCGCCATTCAGTTATACATGTGACAGCGAGGGGGAAAATGCAAGTGGGGAAATGGAAAGTGTGGAAACGTGCTAAGCACATTTCATACAGCTAAGTAAGGATATTAATATGCGTCCTTGCATTGCACACGCACCGAAGGACACAGGGGTGGCGAAAAGGGGGGGCGGCTTGCGATGTGGTTGCGTGAGGGGGAGGGGGGGGGGGGGGGGGGGGTGGCTGGCAAGAGGGGCGCTGGCATAACTGCGAAGGGTCCTGGCCACTTTGCGTTGCGTTTCGTGCGGCAACCAAATGAAATTGCAATGAAAATGAAAATCTAACGACGACACCGAAGACGAAAATGTGGGGTAAAAAATGAAACGATATCCTTGAAACATAAACCGCTTGAAAGGTGACGGGGGAATGGGGGGGGGGAGCTCAAGGAATGCAGGCCGCTGACACCAAAAACAACAACAACAACGAGGGTCCTGGGAACTCCATCTCCGTTCGCCACCCGCAGAACATCATTCATTTTGCCCCTTCGCGCTGCGGATTAAGGTTATTTCAAGGATGCCGCTGCTGCAGCTACAAAACTCCTTAAAAATGGAATATATAGAATATATAGGGGAGTTTGTGGGGCAATCAGAGGGATGCGGAAGACCCACAAATGCAGCTAAAGAAAAATTCTCCTTTTGCGCGTAAACATCATCAAAATTCATCAATCTCTGCCAAAACTTGGAAAAAACTTTACGTCCTCCCCCCAAAAAAAAATGGAAAAAAAATGGAAAAAAGGCAAGGTTTGTTGAAATAAATGCACAACCTACTGATTCCTTTTGCCTACTCATATTTCACCTATTTTACCCAGCGTTGTCTACAAATATTTAAATGTTTTTCATGAATATATAATAAGATTCATGTATGAATTAAAAACGCAGCATGATGAGTTGTTCATATGATTGTAGCTTCTTTAAAATTAGACTACTTGAATATATTAGACTACCAAAATAAAATTAATATTACCCATATTTGCTAATAATAATTTAAACTATTTCTGTGTTCCATTTCAGCAGTCTAACACAAAATGTTTATACCCCGGCCATACCATCGGAAAATGTCACTCGCTTTGCGTTGTAAGATGTGTGTGTGCGTGTGTGTGTGTGTATGGTTGGAGTGGGTATGCCCGGAAAAACGGCAATCAGTGGGGTTTTTGGGGGCGCCAGAAATGAGGAAAAATTGGTATGGCAGTGGGTGTGTTGGGTGGCAAGAGGTTGTAGGTTGTAAGTTGGTAGGTTGCAGGTTGGAGGTTGGTTGTAGCTGGGTGCCGCATTTTGGCATTTAAGCGCAACGACGCGTGCAGCACGCAGGACTCTGGTATGATGGCATACTATACAGAGAGCTCACCAGACGAGGACGATGACGATGATGACGATGACGACGACGACGACAAGGAGAGAGTACCGCTGCAGCTGCAGCTGCCTCCGTTCAAATGTCCGTCCCACCGTCGCCATGTCCTGATGAGCCTTATGAAGGACATGCCGACCCACGCGCCTTGGCATTTGTGTTCCGTATGCGAGGAAGAGATGGGTGCCACTTCCTGTGGCACAGCAAAAAAAAATAGGTTTTTGTTACCATAGTGCTTAGTTCTATAGCAAATTCTTTATTTTTCTAATTTTTTTCAAGAAATTAACCAAACTGGTATTTTGATTATAAAATGTCATAAAAATAAGAAATACATTTCTTCTTCACTATTATCAACTCCATAACTATCTTTTTTAAAAGTATCCTGCATCGTATACATATATATTTTGACATTCAACTTAAATTTTGCCCAGTGATGTGCTTTTTCTCGTCCTTAACGTCCTGCCGTTGCTCCAGCGATAACCTCAATTTTTGGCACCCTGGCCAACAAAACATCCTGCCCGCCACCGTCTTCGCCCGCCCCTTGATCCTACGGAGATTTTATGCCAGCTCCTTGCAGTTTTCCTCCTATTTTTTTTTTGGTATTTCTTTGCTTATTTTTCAACGTCGCCTTTTTTCTGGCTGTATTCCTTTTATTTTGCCTGATAAAACTCTTTTCATTTTGTTGTTTGTTGGGTTCGCTTCGTCCTTTGCCTTAACGCTTTTAACAGTAATGACGAAAAAGTGTCAGCGTCCTCGACTCGAAGGATAATAACAAGTATGGACAGGCATAGACGCCATTTTCCACCCCATACCAAGCCATTTCTGGCCATTTCTTTCTTAGCTTGTTTTTCCACTCTTTGTTCTGGTTCGATGCTGCTTTTCCCATCGCCCTACTCATTCCCCTTTTTAGCTCGTTGATGTTCTTAATTGATGAAGAAATTTGGGTTGTGATACAACAAAAATGAACAAAAAATAAAAACAAATGAACAAAAAAAAGCGACAATCGAAAAAAAAAAGATATAACATCGAAATAAAAGAATGCCAAAACGAAATGCACAAGAAAGTAAGCATCGCGAAAATATGCACTAAAGACAGAAAAGTGCTACTGATAGCACTTGAGTAGATGTGCAGATGAAAAGTGGCACAAAACAAATACAGGTTTGTGCCAAAATGCAGATTACAAAAATATTTCAATGATTAAACTCAACACAAATTCCAAACTTACATAGTTTTATGCATAAGTGAAGTAATGGCAAAAATCCTAACTTGTTTTTTACTCTAATAAATTATTAGACACACAACCAAAAGCGACATATATAAACGAAATATAAGCATAAAGTTATAATTAAATAAATTGCTTAAGTACAGCCCAAGTTATGCATTTTATTATACAATTTCGGATTCGCATCCCCTTTCCAGTTAACTGCATTCACCCCCCTTTTTCTACTGAATCACTGAGGTGTTCGTCCGTCTATCTGGAATTACCTGGTATCCTGTAATCTTCGCACTTTGCACGCCTTTTATTTATTTATTTCCTTCGCTTCTTCACATTTTCCTGTTTTATTTTTATTTTCGTTTTTTTTTTTTTTTTGTTGCTGCATTCACTCAGTTTCAATTTCACACAAATTCTGCCTAATCTATGTAAATGCGATTAAACGCTTTCCGAAAAGCACTGCAGTTGGGCGGCGAGCAGGGGGCGGGCGGGCAGCCTGGCGGATTGGAGGGCGGAAGGGGGCAGGAGGGGTCAGGAACCAGTCCTCAAGTTTAATGGGCAAAGCGTTAATGAACACGAAGTTGAACGCGACGATGACGACGGCTCAGTGAGCAGCGAGCAGCCAGCAAGGTGGCCCAAGGAACTCAGCTCATCCTCCTCCTCCATCTCCTGACCATTAACCATCAGCCAGGGTGACCCTCTCCTGGACACTGGGAAAAAAAAGGGGGTGACAATGACCCCAAGCTAAGAGCTTTATAAAGGGAGCTAGTTACTATAGATCATTTTGAATAATTTCGAAAGTGTAATCTTTGTAATAAATAAACAAAATACCAGAATAAAATCTATAAAATCTAATTATTATAAATATAAATTAAACAAAGAGTTCTTCTACTTATAAATGCTTATCAAAGCGACAAGATGCCAAACTTTTCGCGCCGTGTAGCGGCAGGACTTGCGTGGCAGTGTTGCCGTGGTGCAGATGCCAGTGGACAATGCGCATGCGCAACGCATGTGTCTTGTTTGATTTGGAGATTTCACGGAAATTGTGGCCAAAACCCGGCCACAGACGGACACAAAATGAAAAAATGAAAAAAATGGCACAAAAAAAAAGCCTGGCAGTTTGCAGTATTCAGTTTTGCAGTTTGCAGTTTGCATTTCTGCGAGATCTGCTGAGCTGGAGCTGCATTCAATTTATGAACTGGCACACAACTTAATTACACATTCATCCAATTAAAGTGTGCAAAATGCAATTCATCATCATCGGGGGGATCCAGCGAAAAACGGGGGAGTGGGGGGGGATGAATCGAGTTCTGAGGGGCAGATCAGCCGTTATGGCCAAGTTCTGTGGCCAAGTTCTAACAGCAATTAAATGCATTGCAGGTGCAGCTGGAGGTCCCACTAGCAAGCAACTTGTTCGTTTCACATGCAAGCGGCGCGTTAAATGCTCATCTACATACGGACATACAGACATACGGACATACAGACATACGGGCATACGGACATACGGACAAACAGGCATACGGACATACTCGTATACATAAATATATATATATTTACATACGTATGTGTGCGGCTATTGGAAGTGCATTTCTTCGCCTTCAACTTGAGTTACCTGGAAGTGCCAGTGGTCGCGGCGTTTAATTTCACCGATATAATTCCCATCAATCGGGGGAATTTGCTGCAGACAGCTGCCTGCCACATCGCACTTCATATTTGTGTCAACCCTCAGAAGTTAAATGCCATACATGACACACTTTTACGGTTTTGTGTTGTCGCAGAATTTTATTCTCACACCTGATGTGGTGAATTAATGTATTTTCAAATGACTTCATAACTATGTACAATGTTATGATCACATTGTAATAAATAAGCCCATTGAATGATTTCTGTTAAGTAGATCTTGTAAATTCGAAATTAGAAATGAAAGTGTTGAATTTATAACTAGAAAACCTACCTAAAAATCTTAATTAAATGTTTCTAAGCTCTTAATATTCAACCATTCATAATATTCATCAGTAATTTCATTAAAGTGATCACACACCATAAACGTATGTAACTACGTATCATTCGTGCGTTTTTCTATTCATATGGCCTGCGGTTGGGTTGGGTCCATTATAAAACCATCCATCGGCCGTTTATCATGATCAACCCCCGCCAAATGGACCCACTTAAGAGCCCAATAATCTAAACTACATATACATATACATACATATGTATGTATGTACATATCTAAAGTTGCAAAGTGCGGGGAATTCCGGCTAATTGCCAAGGCAAACAGTGCGGTTGGGAGCACTGTGATTATGGATGGCCAGCCGCTTATGATTGAACAATCAAACACGCCTACCCGAAAACGCCCACGGCCCTCAGGGCGTTTGAAAGCGAGTGCTCACTGTACTTGGCAACAAGCGTTGCCTCATCTGTATGCCACTCCGTTAGACGCACTCCACCATCTACGCCACCAGTGTTAATTACAGGGGGGTATGTATGTTCGCCTAGCCAAGTTATATAGGGCCTCGATCATAATCACAGGTTCGGACCGCAATGAGTGCGTCAAGAACGGCGACGCTTCCGCCTTTTCAAGCTGTCTTGCCACATTTAATTGCCACCTCGGCGGTGTGCGTGGGTCTCGTATCCATTATCTCGTGACCGCTCACGAGGATTACTTCTCTGCCCCCTCTTTCCCTCCCCCCTTCATCCAGTCGATCACGCACTTCATAAACGCAGAGTGCGAACATCCACAGAACTCAGCCACGAAACATACTGCACCGCAATCAAAACTATATGTATATTTAATTCTAATTTATGCAACAGCATTAGAGTTGTACTTCTTACATACAATCCTTCAGATATTCAGCTGAAATATCTAAAATCTATATATGCCTTCCACACAGTTCAATTGCTAGATTGTATCACTACTTTCAATATTCATAATAGATAGCATTGAATGTACATAACATTCCCTCATTTCATTCATCTATTCCCATACATTTTGCTAATATCAACAGAATCTTCAGAATGTTATGATATTCTCAGGAAACCTTTCCTACTTTCAATAATCCAATCTAATGCATACATTATTTTTCTCAGTACTTAAGCCGGTGAATCAAGTGCAACTTCAACTCCACTGAGCTGAACTAAACTGCACTGAATGCCTGTCTTAGGGTTTCCGCTTGGATTGAGTTATTAATTATGTTCCGCACCTTCCCACATCGCAGCACCACACCACCCCGTCCCTTTCTTTCCCCCCCCCCCCCCCCACCAAACCAAAAAAAAAATATAGAGAAGAAAAGAAGAACGCCCCTGACTTTACTGCCATTCCGTTCTATTCACTCCTATTTTGTTTTTATTCCGTGTCCAAAGTTGTTGCTGCGAGTTGAAATGAATGTGGTAAGCAAAACATTAACTTGGCCGTCATTATTGTTGGCTCGCAGCGAATTACGTTCTTTAAGTGAGAAAAATTGCAATTTAATCGCGATTATGATGATGATGATGGGTCTGCAGATGAACATGCCATTGCAGTTGGGCATGATGATGAAGGTCTTCTTTTTTGTATTTTCGCTGGGAGGAAAAGTCAAAAGCGCTAGATGGTTTTCCTTTTTTTTTTTTTGTGCAACTTAAGGAAGATGAAGAATGCACTCGATGACGTAATGAGTGACGTAACAAATGATGGAAATGAAGGATAGCCGCAGGTCCAAAGAAGGTCTTTCTAAAGTCAGCATCATATACAAATAGCTTTAAAGCTAAGCGAATCAGCTGATGAATACAAAAACTGTTGCGGAATCTGAAAATAGGGTCATCGAAGATTGATGTACATTGCAGACGACTGCCCCCCATCGCCTCTAAATCTTCCACCATTCAAGCCCAAACCCGAATGACATTCTGTCAGATACAATACGATATGCCACAGAAAAATGTTTGAGATAGTAGAGATAGTAGAGTATGTTTGAAAAACATAAACATCTAAACAGACTTATAAATAAAATATATAAAGTGAAAAGAAAATGTATATTTTCTAACATATATTCCTTGATTTTTAAGCAGTTAAGTTTTCCACAAGTTGCAAGACTTTGTTCACACTTTCAGCTATACATTAACGGAATTACACACGCATATATTTAGCCAAGTTTAATGATGGTGCCAATTTGAGCCAAAACTATCGGATAGTCCCCTTCAAGCCGAGCACCGAAAACCCATGTCAGTGCGTCTAATTTAACTTTTTCTATTACATTGCCCATTGGCCCCATGCATTTGTCACGCCAAAGTCAGCAGCAGAAAAAGGGGGGAGATATATATTCCCCGGTTGAAAGTGGAGGTTCCTGGCAGCGGGTTTGGGGCCAAAGACGAATCCTTGAAAGACACTGACATTCTTTCCACAACCCCCCTTTGCACCCCACCATTTTTTGCATTTACTGCGACTGCCATTTTAGCGCTGCGTCATTGTGTGACATTTTGCGTGGGGGAGTCAGAAAAGGACGAAGCGGATGAAGAGGACGAAGGATGCGGAGCCGGTTAAGTTTGCCTTACTTAACTTAACCCCAGTCAGCCAGCCAGCCCCAAAGCTACAAGAACACACACACACACACACTTACACACACATAGAAACGCACAGAGTGGGGGAAAAGTTTTAACCCATTTTGCGCAAACAATCGGACAGACAAACAAACGACAGAGGGTTAAAAAATTAGGTCAACATGGCTGCATGGAGATGGGAGCTGAATCTGGAAACTGAAAACTGAAGCTGGAGATGGAGATGGAGATGTAGATGGCCAGTGGGATATCAGTGGGATTCAAATGCGGGGGCGTCCATAACTGCCACGTTTATTTATATTATTTTTTTATTTTATTTATTTGCAGTTTATTCCATTCTTCCACTTCATCTGCTGCTCGACCTTAAAGTGATGAAGTTCGACAACGTCGCTGAAAGTGGTTACAAAAAGCTGTGAAATCTGTGGTCAAGTGACAAAGGCGATGGGAAAAGTACTCGGGCGATAGGAAAAGTGCTTGAGGAAAATGCGAAAGGTTGCGGAAAATGTGTCAAGATGCTTTACTTTAAAATCTAACGAAAAATGCAAGCCAATCTGACAATTAACAGGGATTTCATTGCATAACTATTATTTAATATTACTTGCTTATTAAAGTATTTTTATAAATTATAATATTATAATAATATTATAAAAATAGAAAACTATAGCGGCAGGCCAAACAATATGATTTGTATCTTCCGCAAAAACACAACCGAATCGACTGAAAGTTCGAATGGGGAGCCATGAATTAAGTCCGTAAGTTTGGCGCTATTTTGCTCTATTACGCTATTACCACCGCATACTTCCCCCCCAATCCGAACGCCCCACCAAAAACAGCCAAATGCCAAGCGACTTGAGGCCAAAACGCGAAGGCTAAGAGAAGTAGATGATGTTGGCCCGAATGGAGCCAAGCGAGAAAATGGAGCTGCAGTTGGCCCCCGTCAACTTGGCTCAGATTGCTTGGCCCAAGGGCGCTAAGTTGGTAGCTTCCTCCCATGTCATTTGCACACTGACAAGTTATTAATTAAAGTAACCCCCTGCCACCGCTGCCCCCCCCCCCCTCCTGGTGATGCCACGCCTTCTATATTCACTACAGCTGCTGTTTTATTGGCTAAAATCAATCTATTCTGTAGCTTGTCGGCTGCCCGTGGGGATCGGATCTTGCCGCTGATGATCCAAATTGATATGGAAAACTAACTGCCTATTTCTCAGTCACTTCATTGGGATTCTGGGATAATAAACTTGGCCAAAACCGAACGCATTTAAAGTGAGCTGAGCACCCGCATGGCGCAGTCTCAACTGGAAACTTAAACTTAGTTACTGCAAAAAAAAAAAAACTAATGATATCTAGTAGAAAAAGTGTATAAAAAAACACTTTAAACTTTCAACTATGATAGTTAGTGCTTATTAATTTTAAAATGCATGTGCACAGTATCAGCAATTTTTGAAAATATTCAGAGAGTTATCCCGGCAAACGCCGTGAAGTATGCAACACATTTTGTGTGTGTGTGTGCTATACATGGTTCTGTTATGAATTTTGTTGTATTTTGTTGTTTGATTTGTACTATTAATTCTGGAATTTTTAAATTTAAATTTCGGGCAATTTTTGTTTTCGGTGTGCGTATTTTCGTGCTCATCCTGGCGAAAAGTTCAAATACGACAACGGTGCGGTCTGAGGGCACTCGCAAAACAAACGAAACTTAATTAACAAAAGGAAAAAACCGGAGGCAGAGGGCAGCCGGCGATTCCACAGACCTTTTTTGGGCTCGTTTCGAACCTGGAACTGGAACTGGAACCTGGGACTCGAATTGGTATTGGGCTAGGGATTGGGATTCGGAGGCGGACTCAGATTCCGATTCGGGTTTCTTTGCTGCGGGTTGGCCAGGTTGCCGTGGCCACTGCGCCCAGTCCCGATTCGTCTGGATTCGTCTGGGATTCCCTGGACGAAACTGAACGGAATGGAACTATATCAATGCGTATATCTATTGGCCCCGTCTCCCGTGTGTGTGTGTGTGTGTGTGTGTGTCTGAGCCACACATGCAAAGCATGTGAAGTCCTGCTCCTTTTTTGCTCCTTTGTCCGTCTGCGAATGCGGATTTTTGGGCCCATAATCGATAGCTACTCACACCTGGTCGGTCGGTTGGTCGGACGGGCGTTTCGGAATTTATTGCATTTTGTGTTTGTTTAGAGCGATTGCCATGTCGCGACGAGCGCGCCAAAGGATTCAATTCGATTCGATACAGACGTGCCCAGGTACAGTTGTGCTTGGCCAGGTGAGTTTCGCACAGTCGGGCGAAAATTGATTCGTCCTGCCAATGAATGCGTGACGCGCGGTATGGGGTTTAGTAGGAAATCGAGGAGTCTGGCCAAAAATATTTTCATTTATTTAGCATATGCACATTTCGCAACCAATATGTGTATTTAAAACTAGAAACAGAAATAGTACACTATTTTATGGCAACATTGTTAGATAAAATAGCACATATCATACAGCTTTCTTTTGTTGAGTAGTATTAGTATAATGTGTGGCACTCGCAACGCGATGTTTCTGTTTTTATTTGTTGCTTATTTTTTTGGAATATGACAGAGAAAAGTTTACCCTGTATTAATTTGACTAAGCCAACTCACGTGTACGTTGATTCCCTTTTAATGTTATGTGTAACTTTCACTTTGATAAATTCCCTTGCTTACTTTTCCTACCAAAAACCCCGCAATTTGGTCCAAACAACCGCGAAAAACTCGGAGTAATTAACCCGCAAAATATGTGAATAGGGAAATGGTCACGAAAAATTGCATATTAACTTTGCTGGGGTCCTCATAACCCCTATGTCCCTCTGTCCCTTTCGCACACACTCACCCTCTCGCTCGCACACACGATTAGTTTTCGTTACTTATACTAAAAACGTTTGCGACTGCGACGTCGGCTGCGCCGCCTGCGTTGGCTGTTAACAGGCTTAAAGCCTCATTTATGCCGTTATGTCCACCCGCACACACACTTTCACACACACACACACGCATGCATGCCGTCTCTCTCCTTCACTCAATGGCCCTCTCTTTCTGGCCCGCTATTTGCCTCTCTTTCGAATGTGCTTCATCAATAGTTTTTAATATTTTTCATTTGCTTTTTGCGCTTGCCCACGGACAAAGAGGAGAGAAGACAAAAAAAAATTGCGAATCGGCGGCGGCGACGATGGGGGGAGGGAGAGGTGGAGGGAAACGAAAAATAACAGTAGTTTTGCACCCCACAGTTGCTTTCTACCGCTTTTTGCCTCTTCTTGCCACCCCCTCTGTTATTTGGCCCCTCTTTCGGTCACGTTTTATTTTCTGTTCCCCTTCTGCTGCCCTCCCTTTACTTTGCACCCTTTCACTTCGCCAACTCCCCCGCTAATAACTCCCCACTCTTCTGACTCTCTGCCTTTCTTCCCGCTCTCGCTGCTCTCTTCCAATTCTCTGGCAGCCCCCTGACGCTCTCTCTCTCTTGCCAACACCTCTCTTCTAACCCTATTTCCACCCCCACCACCCCCCCAAACTCCTGTTCTTCGTCTTCATTTCGGTGCGCCTCGCATCAATAATCCCCAAAAAATTTTACAGGAAAGGTCGACGCCAACGTCGACGGCAGCAGCGCCTTTTTACGCGCCATGTCCGAAAAAGCCCGAAGAAGAAGCAGAAGACGAGAAGACGAGAGGAGAGGGCTGTAGAATTCGGGGGTAGAATAGCCGACGGGGTGCGGGGGTGGTATATTTCTGTGGCAGTGTCCAGTTCGGCGCACCAATCCCAACCAGCGCCTCCACCGCCTCCGCTGCGTAGGCGTGGCCAGTGGGCTCAACTGCGGCTGCGAATGCGTGAGGGAGGGGGTTGGGGGTGGGGAGTGGGCAGGCTGCAGGGGCGCAGAATAGGTGCGGTAGCAGGGGTGCAAAGGGGGGGGGCGGTCGGTCTCTAACACCCATTGCAACGTCGAACGTTGTCGAAGTTTCGTGGCCACGTGCGCCGGCTCAATGCCTCTGCCGTTCGGCCGGCGTCGCAGTCGGCGTCGCTGCCAAAAATCGCACACTCAACAACTTTACAATCCCCCACCCACACACGCCCCCTCAACCAGCCACACTACTACGCCCACAAACAAACAGCTGGTCAGCGGGTGCACTCGAAAAGCGAAGCAACACTCTCTTCACACACGCAATGCACTCACTTCTCACATTGCACTCGACCATCTCTTGTGCTCTGCAAAGGGACTCGTATTTACACTCAATTCTTCACGGGCCTCTTTCTTCTAACGCCTGGCCAAAAGCATTCTCTTCTGGACAGGAACTCGTACTTTTGGCAGGGCCAGCTATTTATCAAAGCCTAATATACTTCTTGTATTTAATAATATCATTATATGATCATCTATTTACTTCTATTACCTATGCCAATTCTTTGCCCATTTTGAATTCTTCTGCATTCCCTCAAATTCTTCTAGCCCGAATTTGTCCATTTCTTTTCTTTACAATCTCTGTGTTACTGGTTCATTATTTAGATACTTTATCTAGTTAAGTTATTCGTTAGTTGGTTATTTATCAAGGCAAGGATTCTCTAGAAGCTGTGTTTATTTACTGATTTTAAGCAAATCTTGAATAACTTCTTACAAGTGAAGTTTGCCTTCTTTTGAACTTGTTGCTCATGAAATTCCTGAACATCATACCGTCTAGTTTCCGTTAACTTGGCCAATCTTACCCAGCAAACAGAATTAACGCACACTTTTTGCAGATTTCTTCCATCACCCATTTTTCACTCACATTCTCTTCTTCTACTTTTCACTCACATTTTCCCGGCAACATGCACTCACTTCCTACTTCCCGTTGCACTCGAGCTGCACATTGTGCTCGCTGTTCCTTGCCATTATGGTCTCTCTCTCTCTCTCTGGCTTTCTCTTTGGCGAAACAGTTCTCTTTGAGCTGCAACGCCGGCTGCGCTGCCTGCTGCGACGCCTGAGTGAAACTTCGATTGCATTTGAAGCTCTTATGCTCGCAACGTAGCAGTTTGCACTCGCAATCCGTGTGCCTGAGTTGAGCTCTCTTTTTCAGCGCTCTTGAGCTGCAGCTTGCGAGCTCTCGGATTTGTTGATGCAACACGAAATGTTGCAGGAATAGCTTGGCTCAAAGGCAAAACAAGGAAATACCCAAGACCATGGTTTAAATTCAAGTGGATATTTTATACATATTTATACAAATTACAAGTTATTCACCAAATGACATGTAAATATATTATTTAATTCAATCAATTCAATAAATCAATCAAATAATCATAATAATTAAAATGTTTTTGTAATTCTTACAAACCTATATTAAACTAACCATTGACCATTATTAATAAGTGTTTTTTTCCGTTAAAAAATATGTTGCATACCCAAAAGGCGCTTAAACTAGGCAGTTTTTATACATGTTTTCCATACCATTTAACACGCCGATTTAAGGTAATTTCTTCTCAATTAAACTAGTAAAAATCAGTAATTGTTTCATCATCCCCCTTGAAGTGGAAGTCAACCGATTGCTAGTCAAATTACTTGCACGTAACTACACTTGGAATCAATTTGGCGCCTCATCGATAATGCAACCAAACAAAATGGCGCCCATCGGCAAAACAAAAGTCTACCGTCCCCGAAAACTTATATTTAATTCATTTTTAATGGCACAACAACGGTTGGGAATTTCTTGTTTGCTTTCAAGTGGTTTTCGATTCGATTTGCAACGTCCTGTGCGCCTGCACTTCAAAAAAAAAACACGATATACGATATGTACGAGTATAAGGGAAAAAAACATTCCACTGCCAGCTCACCTGCCATGTTAAATGTCGAATTATTTTGATGGCAGGTAGCAGCAGCAGCAGCGGCAGCGGCAGCAAGCAAAAAATAAATAGACAATTAATTTGCCCTAATAGACATGAAGAGTCGGCAAATAAACATTTTCCCCCAGCGAATTGAAAGGCCGGTGAAAAATCGACAAAATCGCCTGCCACAGCAAAATTGCACAACAGTCCGTGGATGTTGCATCCAGCGCTTCGGTGGGGGAAAATATGCATGAAAGCGACTAAAATAAATAAATTATGGATAAATCGAATATTCAATGCCTGGAAAAACGTGCAAAATTAAGTGAACTTTACGTTTGGCTTTTCGGTTGATTTTCCAAAAGTGAACATCATAAACCTGCAGGGAAAAAGTCTATTAGCCATATGATATCTTTAAACAATAAAATATTATGCATGAATATCCTTTTTATGGCTTAGAGCATTTCACACAAATCTAAAACTAAATTTTCAGTTTTGCCCAAGCACACAACACGGCGTATGAGCAATATTATATACATTTTTATTAGAAGCCACATAATAAAAATTAAATAATTATAAAAATGAATGATAAATTCCTAATGTTACATTATTTTCATTTTAGCAGCAGCTACTTTACTTTATTTTCATTTAAAATTATTGATAATGCTCATAATAATTTACTTTCAGTTTATTGTACAATCTTATCTTAAGAAGCCCCTTGAGAAACTCATCACACACATATGTAGTTTGTCATATCTAAACTGATTTATTTATTATTAGATTAACAAATAATCTGGCCAAAAATGTCTCGACCAAATTGCCAATTGGCTAGCACAGCAAGCAGTCGTGGCCGAGTGGTTAAGGCGTCTGACTAGAAATCAGATTCCCTCTGGGAGCGTAGGTTCGAGTCCTACCGACTGCGAGTGTTGGTATTCTATTTTGAAAAACACTCAACAAATTTAAGAAAATCTATTAATAATATCCTAAAACTGCAGCTTTAATTTGGATTTTTATTACTATGTTTGTTATTTTTAGTTTGTGCAACATAGAAACTTTGGCTACATATTCTTCAGTTCTCCAAGGATCCCTTTAATTTCGATTCGTTCCACACTTTTTCTCTGGCTTTTTATGTTTCTATCTCTGCTGGCATTGTTGGGGCAACTAATTAAATGGAATTACACAGTCGTAATGCAGTTTTCGTGTATTGACCAACAGCTGGACAAGTGTACAGTGAAAACCACTCGATTGGTGGGGATGCAGTCGTATGAGGTCGGGGGTCATGCAAAAGAGCATTTCATACCTGCCAAGTGGTGATGAACGCGAAGGGGGGGGACGGAGGTGAGCCGATTGGTAGCAATGGAAAATCGGAGTGATTTTGGGGGAAAACTAAACGGAGTCTCCGAAGGCAGCAACTTAACGCTTCAATAAATTTTCGCAGCCATGTCGCTGCTGCCATCAATAAGGCCCTTGAGCACGCCCCTTCCCGCCGCCGTCGCCACCACCGCCTCTTTTTCTGCTGGGTGGTTGAGTGGTTTTGGGTGGCATAATGGGTGGCTTAGTGGGTGGTGGGTGGTGCGGCTCCTTGGGCACGGAAATGCGTTAAGTTTGCGCTGCAGCACGTGACGCTGCTAAGCCAAAGCTGCAGCACTGCGGCACGCAGGGAACCCTGAAAACGAAAGATTGCAGTGGACGGAAAGTGGGTTTGGGGGGGGTGGAGGTAGTAAAAGCGGAAAAATCGGTGGTGACGGGCAGACGGCCTCCTCATCTCCCTACTATACCCTCCCATCCCCCTCATCGGCGATCCCGTGAGCCAACGAGCGATAAGAAGGACAAAAATTAATGGAATTTCTGCCTGTTTTTCTGTGTGTGTACGCTACCCTAAAATTCACGCAAGCCATAAAGGGTTAATGTGGCTAATAAAGAAGCTGGCTTTCGATAACGAAATAAATCTATGAAATGACAAAAATTTATTGTCGTTTTATGGAATGTTCTATCTTCTTTGATTTTACTCTATAATATTAAATTTCCGTATTTTTATGTAAATATATAGCTGCTTTTCAATATTTGTATTTATTAATATTCATAATTATTTTATGCGTGTCTTAATAGTAGTGTAGATTGAAATATTTGTAATATCTTCTTATTTTTGTTCAATCTTTCAAACTTTTATCAGGTTTTTCATTGGTTTTCCAGCCCCGAAAGAAAATCGAACGCAATGAAAAGCGAGGGCATGGGAAAGTCTCGCTGTGAAACACTTAATTCCGTTGCTTCCTTGGCCTTTCGCTGGAGCAGCTCCTTGGGCCTCAACCATCCTTACCCCCCTCCCCTTTCCCGCGCATCTATCGGAATTTCCCAGGAGATGCAACTGCAGAGGGGCGTGTGGTGGTGGGGGGGAGGGGGGTCCTGCTTTCCTTTTGGCTGCTTCCTTGGGCTGCTTTTCAGTTCAGTTTGTTTTTACGACGGGCTTGGCGCAAAAAACAACACACAAAAAAAAAAAAAATGCCAAGTGAAGTAAAAACGCAGTCAGCGGGCGGTGCGAGGGGGGTGGAGGTAGGGGAATGGGGCGGCCAAATAGGGGCCAAAAGGGGGGGAGGAGGGGTAGTGGGACAAACATCGTTTTTGGCTCCTGACTCCATCAGCGTCAGGCTTCTCCAAACGCTTGTTGGATGTACGTGTCCTGGCAGCTGCTGGCTGCAGTTTTCCTTCGCTTTTCACCTCCCGCCTTGCGACTTTTCTTGGTCCTTGCCAGTTTCGATTTTTCGACCCCCCCTCGACCGCCCCGCGCGCCCACTCCCCCGGCGATATAAAATTTTTCTTTTTTTTGTACTTTTCCTTTTTTGGCCATCGTTTACGTCGGCAATTTTGCACTTGATTGCAATTTTTCGGGGGCTGCGCCATTTTTTTTTTTGCTTTTATTTTACTTTTTGTATTTACCACCACGTTTTAGGCTACACCACCCCATGCCACCCACTGGAAGGCTGTCTCTTTTTTGTGGGCGGGCCCAACGCCTACGTGACATTGCGTATACGTCCAGTGCGCCTACAGCCTCCTTCGACTTTTGCTCGTCCAGAAGTTTTTGCCATCGCACGGCTAAAATGCATATATAATTACTTACATAACGAGTAATATTGCGAACATTGTATAGAATATTCAGGTATTATATTGCCTTGTAAAAACTAAACAATAGTTTAAATAGAAAAATATATATTCATAAGCAAATACAGACTCTGTTTATTTTGAATAATTAAGCAAAACTATCTATTTATGCATTCAGCTTTATGACAACGCAACAACCAATGGGAAATTGTTTCGAGTGCATTTTTGGATGGGCAAGGGAAATGGGGGAGGGTGGGGGAGGGGGAAAGGCCGATGGACGGTGGGAAGACTAACATTATTTTCAATTAGGACGCCGCGGCAAACATAGTTTATCATCAAGTTGACGCGACGCTGTCAGTGCTTATAAATAATCGACTTGGAGCGGCCATTTTGGCCAAGACCTGCACCGCCCAACCACCCAAAAGTCACCCACACACACACACACCCACCATCCGCATGCCACACACACACATACACACAATATAAATTTTGGATGCAATCTACAAAAAACAAAAAATAAAAGAAGAGGAAAATGAACGAGGCGAAAGACAAACTCAGACTAAGGCGCATAAAAATAACAGACCAGAAAAGAGTGAAGAACACGGGAAAAAAAATTGCGAGTAAATGGGTAAAATAAAATGTATAAAAAACCAAGGCAGTGTGTGTGTGTGTGTGCCACGCCCCCTTCCGCACGCCCACTGCGTGTTGCTGGCGAACCAAAAGTTTTTCGCCATGTCACGTCATTCGCTGGGCTTGGCTTTGGCTTTTGGCCGCCTGCCACTCCCACACCGCCCACTACACTGAAAAAAAAAGTGCTAAAATAATATTCTCCTTAAGCTGCTGGAAAATTAAGTTATCAACTTGTTAACGAGCTGATTAATATAAGACATGCGAAACCAAAATCTTATTCTCAATTCTTTTAGATTATGAATCTAATAGGTAACTATTTTTTGCCGTGTACCCTACGATCCTGGCACTGCTCCTTTTTTCGGCACTATTACGCTTCAAGAGTAAGAAGAAGCAGAGAGAGTGAGAGAGAGGGGGTGAGAGGGGGAGAGAGGGGGTGAGAGGGGGAGAGAGAGGGAGAGGGACATTTGTCACGTGATGGATTGCAATGGGAGTGACATTTTTATTTCACTGATGGACGACAGCGCACGAAATGAAGCGCAGGATGAGTGGGCGGTGGGCGGTGCAGCAGGTCGGTGGGCGGGGTCGCTGTAGGGGGCGTGGCAGGGGTCACAGGATGGTGGCCAAGTCCAGCTTAAAAACGAGACGCACGCAACTGGAAGCTAGAAAGTGAAGCATTCTAAAACGAGGACGCATTTCCGTATGCTTAAAATCGAAGAATTTAAAATAGTAGATATTTTGAGAATGTGACACATATAATTTGTTAAAGTAAAGATTCTAATTACATTAAATTCAAAGGTAATTCTTTTTAAAAGTACATGTTATATCATATAGTTGCTATCTTATTAAATGCACTTTTTTTAGCTTGCAAAAATCACACAAAATGTGCAGAAAAACCAAAGAAACTCATCGAAAATCGGCTGATAAATGGCAAAGACGAGTTCATTTGAAGCAGAAAATCATACACAAATGAGGCAGTCGGTATGGTTGAAATGAAAATGGGTTCTGAAGGTGGGGCAACTGTAACAGTTGCACTGCAATTGTCATTGTGTCGCATCCAAAATGATGGCAAGATACAGAGGGGTAAGCAGCACGGGAAAACGGGGGCAAGCAATGAAAAACTGAGACAGCTGCCAGCGGCTGTTTGCCAAAATGAGCAGCAGGATTTCCCATTCCATTCCATCGCTTCATCTTTCAGTTCACTCTTTTTGTTTTACTAATTTACGTTTTGCAATCGGAATGGGCAGATGGTTAGAAAATATTTAAATTGCAGCGAACTGAGGAGGGACAAGATTAAATTGGACAGAGCCGCATCGAAATGAACTCAAAAAATGGGGTCTCTTTTGTATTTTGGGCTCAATTGAAGTCATTCAGCTTCGGGACAAGCGACGGCGAAATGGCGTTCACATGTACGAAAATCAAGTATACGACCGGAGGGCCAACTTGCCTTGCATGCGGAAAACAAAGATTTCACCCTTCGCATTTCGTAAGCCTTTTTGGCTTGACTTTAAGGGAAATAAATTATAAAAAACGATATACAAAAAAGCATTTAATTTGACAGAGAAGCACTAAATCTACGTACATATGTGATTGAAATTAACATTTTACCTGCTTTTTTCTTTAAAAAAACATAGACATTAAATAAGGAACCCGGCAGAGGTAATGAATGCACAAGGACATGACCGCCATTAAATCGGTTTTGAGGTGGCGACACCGGAATAAACGTATCTGCATCTTTATCAGTATCTGTATCTATATTTGTATCTGTATCCGTAGCTGTGGCTGCATTATTTTCCGCTGCTCCGGCGAAAAGCGAAAGTGTTCCACAGAGTAAGCAGCTAAAGCCGCAGACAACCGGAATATATATACATATATATATATATGTATATATATTGTTATTCCCCCCGCACTCGCACAAGTCGTTACCCATATTTATATGAGATATACATATATATTTAAACATACATATATACGTTTATGTGCGGTGTCTTTGGCTGCATCAGCTTGCTACCTACATTTTATTTGATTTCATTATGTTAAAAAGTTGTTCAAGAGTGAATCATCCGGCGAAAAAGGGGCGGGGGGCGTTAGTGGGCGGCGTTGGTTGGTGGGAGTGGCAATGGCAAGGTTGCTGCTGGAAAAGTCCTTGTTCTTCATTCTCCGGCGCTGGCTCTCGTTGTTGTTGCTTCGCAGGAATGGCAGACAGCGAGCAGACAAACTCAAGGACGTTGGCTTAGGGGGTGGTGCGGGGTGGGGGGTGTTCTCGAAAGTGGGTGGTGGGTGGTGGGCGGCGAGTACCTAAGCGAACAAATGAGACATCCACACACACACACACACAGAAAGAGAGAGAGAGTCACAGGAAGCTGCTGCAGTCGACAGCATTTTATTATCCTTATTTAAGTTTGAAACTTATTGCAAAGTGGGAAACTGGAAAACTCTATCTGTCTGTCCCGCTCTCGCTCACGCCCTCAACTGCCCTCTCGCTCGCACTGCCGTTCGCTGGCACTAAAAATATGGAAAACTTTGCAGACAACGCCAGACAAGCCAACAACAATAACAACAGCAACAGCAACAGCGGCTGCTGCAGCAGGGAAAAGAGGAAAAGTTGGGCGGCGGAAGTGGGTGGTGGTGGTGGGTGGTGTTTGGTGGTGGGTGGAGAGAAAGGCTTAAGTGCAAGCTGGAGAATGGCCAAGGACGTTGCTCAAGTTGCGCGCGAAAACAGCTGCGACGTCGCTGCGGAACATTGTCTGCAAAGGCTTTAAAGTTGGGCTAAAAACTGATTGAAATATTCGTAATAATAGTAAACTCTCTTATGCAATTAATCATAGAGCTACGAGATATTGTATACATCCAGATAACTTTTATTACCATTACAAATGGAATATTATTAATTTTTATAATTTCCGTATTATATCAAAGTGCAGTGCATTGTATAAATAAACAAATCCTTAAGAGTCCACGTTTTGTACATTGTTTCTATAGCTTATGCGTACTCAATAAATACCAATTGTTGTAGCATTAATTGAATGAGTAATTTGATGCCATTATCAGCAGGCATTGGACCACTGTGCGATGCCTGGCAGTGCGCTGGCATTCAAATAAAAAAGAGTTATATACATACTCAGGCTCCAGACTGCAGAATCCAGAATCCAGACTCCGGACTCCGAGTGCATGCTTTATACTATGTACCCCTTGCAAATGCACATAGAGATACCTCTATGTGTTTTGCCACTGAGAACTGTGAACTGTGAACTGAGAACTGAGAACTGAGAAGGAGGAATGCATTGTGGCCGCCGCATTTGGGGCAAATAGTTTTTGCTCCAGTTTGAACTTTAAGACAAAGTTTTCCCACCCACCCACACACACACATACACACACACACACAGAAGCTGAATGAAAGAAGGGGAATTTTCCGCAACTTTAACCGAAGGTCGTTGTGCTGGTTAAAAGTTTTCGTAGCAAGTTCAGCCAGCGAGATGTTATATACATACATACGTACATATAAAGTTTATATAAACATCTTTCGGCACATTCAAGGTTGCTTAAAGCGAGCACTCACAGCACTTGCCACTTGCCACTTATCAATCGAACTGAGCACAGCGATAAACCAGAAATAAGCCATCGATACTTGAGTTTACTGCGCGACTCATAACTTTGCGACAATTTAACAAGTTCCGCAAAGCCGCAAAGGCCAAAAAGCAGGCCTCGACTTCAAGTGGTCAGTGGTGCAACGCAATGGTACACTGCAACAATAAAGGTACTACCCACAAAATAATCAAGCTACATATCAAGGATCAAGCTGCATATTGTGTATCAATTTTATTGGTATTCAATTTATGCATTCGAAGTATTAATAGGTTTTTTATCCACCTCAATTGTTTTCTATGTATTTATGTTTAGTATATGTAATGTGTAACTCATATACTATCTTCGCTATGAATTGCAAAAATGTATATTTATTTATGTTTCATCATAGTTGTAATTCCAAAAATGTATTTTTATTTATGTTTCATTATAGTTGTAATTCCAAAGATGTATATCTATTTATGATTCATCATAGTTGCAATTTCAAAAATGTATATCTATTTATGTTTCATTGTAGCTGTAATTCCAAAAATGAATATTTATTTATGTTTCATCATAGTTGAAATTCCAAAAATGTATATTTATTTATGTTTCATCATTGTAGTTTATTTCTTTCTGTTTAAACGATGCTTTCAATTGTGACATTTTGCGGCAGGTTAGTGCGGCAATTCTTGAACCTCCATTCGCGGAGTTGCAAGACTCATACAAACCGATGTCGCTGCAGCAAGCCGCACAGCAATTGCCGCTGCAGCAACAGCAACAGCAGCAACGCAACAGCAGCAGCAACTGCAGCAACAGCAACTGCAGCAGCAGATAAAATTGCTGAAGGAGCAGCAGTAGTCAAAGCAGCAGCAGCAGTGAAAGAAACAGTCGGGAAACCTGCGAAATAACCTGGTCAAGCAGTACAGTGATCCCTCGATAAGGCATCTGCATGCTCAGAATTTGATTTCATTTATTTTGAATGATTTGCATTGTTTGTTTTTGTTTGAATGATTTTATTATAGATATAGATCCCTTTTTATTACCTCGTGCACTTTCATATAATTATCCGCAAGTTAAAGATACAAATATGCTATTTTCCTATAGATACATTCTAATTTGAGCACTTGATCTCACTGTTGCCTTTATCGAGTGCCCACTGTGATTACAACAGCAGCAACAGTTGAGTGAAATGCCTTGACATTGCGTGTGGAAATTGTTGTTGTTTATATGGCTGTTGTTGTTGCAGGTAATTGGTGTGCGGTGCCCAAAGAAGAGGAAAAAGAAGAAGAAGAGTGTAGGAAGACGCTGCCACAGATGATGTCGTGTGCAGGAGCAAGCGAGAGGGCGATAGGGCGGGAGAGCGAGAGGGGAGACGCAACAAACGCGTTAGCAATGCAATTTATGTGCGTTTAGACGCATATTTTGCCAATTAAATATTGCGATAAAGCATGCAGCCTATACGAAAAGCACACGCACACACCAGTGCACTGAGAACAAATTTAGGAGCTTAAGAATGTTTTTAAGTGTTTCTGTTTCTTTAACAAAAAATAATATATTTGGTACAAACATGTATCTTATGTGCAAACATGTAAAGTATCTTGAACTGCGTTTAAGTACTCCCAAGTTTTTCTTTTGATTTTAGCACATGGTCTGCGTTTCTCCCAGTGCATTTAAGCTCATCTGTGTACTTGAGAGTTTAAAGCCAACTGATAAATGCCGCTGATAGCGTCGCTGACGTTGGCAATTTGGCTGAAATTTATTTGGAGCCCGCAGATCGCCGCGTTTGTTGTGTTCCCAGCTCGTTGTTTGTGTCCCACTGCAGTTGTTATGTGCAGTTGTTTTTGTTGTTTTGGTGGCTGCAGTTGTTGTAGCTGATGTTGCTGCTGTTGTTGCTGTTGCGCAACGCACTTTGTGCGTTTGCAAATTGACATCTTTCAATTAAAGCGAGCTGCGGAATTGAGCAGAGTGGGCATTTTTTTCGTATTTCTTCTTTTGACTTTTGCTTTTTGGTCAAGCACGCACATCGATGTCCGCATTGCAGTTACAGTTGCAGTTGATGTTGCAGCAGTTGATGTTGCTGCTGTTGCTGCTGCGTTGTCATCGTCTCCATTGTTCGAATTCTCAACTTTTTTATCTGCCTGTCAAATGGCGCAATTGGAAATCGCTGTGCGCATACACTAAGAGTAATCAGCATGGCAATGCGAATTATTAAGCAATTAATTGCAGATTTATTAGGTGTTTTTCCTTACTTATTAAACAAATCAATTATATTATATTAATATAATAAAGTATACCTTAAAATTCTGCCAGCTATTCTGTAATGTATTCCACGTTGTAAAAGATTAATTATTCTATTTGTTTTTACCATTGATTTTTTATTTGTCAACTTTTCAGAGTTTCAGACAAGCGATCGCCGGCAACATGTTGCCGCAACATTTTGGCGGCCGCTCAAAAAGTGGGAAAACCTAGACCAAAATAAGCAAACAAATCTTTTCATTGGCCATGACAAAAAATGTTGCGTTATTCAAAACTTTGACACAACTTTGCAGTCAGAGTGGTAATCGCAGTTGAAGTTGAAGTCGCGACTAAAGACGTTGAAATGTTGCACATTTTGATGTTTGATGTTTGATATGCGCATTTGGGCAACAACACGTCAGGCTGACCAAATACATAAAGCACACACACACACGGCTTTTCCTAACGGCCAATTGTGGTTTTCCATCGCAGGTTCAAAGGAAAACGTCGAGTTCATAAATGGCCACAGCAATTTTACGGCATATGCAAACTAGCAGCGACTTTGACAACTCTCAATGTGGAAATTTGTCAAAAAAAAAAATATAAAGCTTGCAAATTACGTAATTAACTAAATGAATGAATTGAATATTGATTTATAATTGGCCTTAAATGGGTATTTAATGTATCATCAAAGATTTATGAATTTATTCCCTTTAAACCTCTACAATATTATGTCTTTTTCTTAGGCCAAAAATATTTCCAGGGAACCCATTTTCGTTTCGCAGTCCCAAGACGTTTATTTTCCACCTGTCTCTCAAAGTTCCTCTCGTCCATTCCGCCTTGTATCATTCGGTTATTAAGAATTTTTCATAATTAGAATGTAATCGCAGTCAGTTAAAAGACTCCGCCGACTCTCCGACTCCAACTCCAAATCCAATTAAATGCATGAAAACGAGCAAAAACCGAAAAGGGGAAAAATATGAAAATTAGCCGGGCCAACAATGACGATTTGCGTATAATCCGCGGCGGCGGCGAAAAAGAAAATATTATGCAAAACTTGGGCTTTGCCAAGAGCAAGAGCAAGAGCAACTTCTATTTATCATAATTGAGCTGGTGGCAATTAAAATGGCAGGGGGTTACTTGGACTTCCCAAAAGGGCCTGTAGATCCACCGACGACCCATCCACTTGCACTTAATCCAAATCGAAAGCGTTCCATACGGCCATATTGAAACTAATTTTAATGGATTCGGTGCCGCGATGTTCTCCTTTTTTTTGTTGTGTTTTTTTGTTTTTTTTTTTTTGCGAGCCAGAGTAAATAATTCAATTTAATTTCCTTTCCCTCATGAAATTAAATTAAAAATGCATTTTGGGCGATCCGGGCGAGCAAATGAATTAAGCCATCATTCGGTCGTCGTTTTCAGTCGTCACGCAGCAAGTTGCAGCAACAGCAACAGCAACAGCAGAAGCGGCATAAGAAGCGGCAGCAGAAATGGCCAAAAACGTGTTGAAAGCCATGTGTGGCACGGCGAGAAGAAGAGCTCCCTTAACCCCTCTAGCCCCCCCCTCAACACACACACTTGTATACACACTTATGCACACACACCCATTGGCGTGTCAGTTTCACGTGCAGTGGCAAAAGGTAATTCATCTTGTTCTCATAGCCATATCCCATATCCCATATACCATATACCATATCCCATATCCCATATAGCACAGCATATAGCATAGCATAATATTCCCCTTAACCTTACCCCTCAACCATTTGGGGATGTTCAATTTGGCTCATTCGACTTGCCTCTGGTTAATTAAATGGCCGGGCGAGGCATTTTAATGCCTCTCATATTCCCCACAATTATACGCAAAAGGGTACAAATAACGAACATCACTTTAGCAAATGTTATGCTTTTTATAAGAAAGGATTTTTTTCAGTAATATTAAGATGTGTAGATTAAAATAGCTCAGCTACTACACTGCTTGATGGTGTGATGGTATTTAATTTATATATTTTTTTTCGTACGCTAGACAATAACACTGGAATGCACTTATGCCCATATGTACATATTTCCGAGTAGAGGCGGCTATTATAATTATATAATTATTTTATTGTACAAAAATGTGGCTCACAAACGCAGTCGGTAGGACTCGAACCTACGCTCCCAGAGGGAATCTGATTTCTAGTCAGACGCCTTAACCACTCGGCCACGACTGCCTCGATATGATTGCTTAAGATGGCAATAAATTTTAATAAAATATAGCATTTATTTATAAACCAAAAACACGTGCGATATCTTGTGCAAAACCTCAGTTGATAACATAAATTGGAATTTCGTCAGTGATAACTAAATTAATATACTTTAGCTATTACTGATAAGAACTTGTATTTAACTCATATTTTTACACCGTTTAAAGTCTAGTTCTGCGTTCTTAATCCATAAGTAAAGCATATATATAAATACATCCACACAGCGCAAACCGATTAGAGTTTTAAACAATCGGACTCCATTGATCATCGCACCATTCTCCAGATTTAATGATTAATCCCGAATGGGAAGCCTTCTGCGATTTCCATCTCCTCCATTTCGATGCCGATACCGAGATGCCGATGGCGATGCCAATGCCAATGCCAATGCCAATGCCGATCCCAATTGCGATACCCATTCAAGATTGCAGCGTAATCAATTACATGACCACGCACATTGGCTTTGATCATCGCTGGTTGGGGATCGCTGCCTGGGATCGGGGCATGCCCCTTAACACTTTAAAACCACCGACTTTGCTGGTGACAATGCGTTCTCCACTCCCCATACTCCGTATCCCCTTACTGTCCCCCTTACTCGCCCGCTTAACCCTTGTGGTCCATGTGATCAATGCAATCTCGATATCGAAACAGTTTTTAATGTGCACCTTTTGTTCTGTGGCAATTGCAGTTCGAATTGCCGAAAGGGGCGGCATTGCGAACGAGGCACTATACTATACACTATACTATACTACATATACTACATATACTATGCTATAGTATACTACAACCGATACGTACGATCCATACGATGCGACTACTGGCTGCCGAAATGTCAAATGCCAGGCCATATTTCTTAAACGCCAAATACTTTTTGACATAATAGTCCAATTACCTTATCGCGCGATCTGAGATGCGGTCGCCGTTGCAGTTGCTCGTTGTTCATGTTGTTGTTGTTGCTGTTGCTGCTGTTGTTGCAGCAATGTTTGCTGCTGTTGTTGCAGTTGTTGCTGCGACACCGCCACCATTGATGCTGCCTGCTGGCTGAAGTCCAAAGTTGAGGCAGGAACTGAAGCTGCGGCCACAGCGCGATTATTTATGGCGATCAGCGTTCGTGGGCCCAGTAGCAGAAATTCCATTTAAATTGCGTACCAACAAAAACAGCAGCACCACCACCACCACCACCACCACCACCAGCACCACCAACAACAACAACAAAAGCAGCAACAGCAACAACAACAGCAATTGTTTTTATGGTAGCAGCGTTGGCGGCGGTTTCCTCTGAAGCGGCAGCAAACACAGCCAACAAACCAAAAAATAAAAAACAAAACAAAAAACACAAAACACAAAAAAAATAAAAGAAAAAAACACAAACTCAGTAAACAAAAAAAAAACAACGATCCCAAGCCACTGAGTTTACATCAGAAGGAAGTACCGATCTTTTGGGGGCTTTCAAGCCAACTTCCATATGGAAATGCTGTGAATATTTATCGTTGAAATATGAAAAGTATTGCTACCTTAAAGGTAAACCTTTTTAAAAAAATAAAATAATAAAAATTAATTATGAAACTACTTATAATTAATCAAATTATATACATTAGATGTTTAATTTTGCGTGGAGTTAAATTAAAATATAAAAGTAGCATTTTGCGTTGAGTTAAATTGGTTTTCAATATAAAAGTAGCATGTAGTGATTTTGAAAAATTGCAATCAATGTCCAATACTTAATGGTTTAATTGAAGAAGAGCTGTTTTGGGTCATATCTTATTTAAATGTCATCTGGAAAAAATGTAATAAAATGTAACCCAATACATAAGTTTGCAGTTATTTCTGGCCCTAATTTAAAGCCACATTTAAAGACCGCAACATTGCTGGAAAATGGGCGGAAGGAACACCTCGAGCTGAGCCCATGCTCAACATCTGTTCCAGGCAGGACAATCGATTTGGCGCAAAGTGTTGGACACACACAAATGCACACACACCCAGACACACACACACACACACACACACACACACACACACAGACACACACACCAGGGGATAGATACTTAGATAGATGCTGGGATACTGAGATACTTGAGCGCCTTCATTCGGTCAGTTGTAAATGAGTCTCGAGGGTCGATGTCTGGGCCAAGTTCTCTGCCCGCGCCCGTAATATGTCTTGTTGCTTGTTTGACAGTTGTTGCTGCTGCTGCTGCTGCCGCTGGTGTTGCAAGTTGCTGCTGCTGCTGCTGTAGCTGTTGCTGTGGCAGGAACAATCGTAGTTATATTTTTAAACGCAACTACGCGCTGCTCACCGCGATATTGATCTTATTTCAATATGCCAGCCCATCGCCCCGCGCATCGCTTTTAATTTGCTGCTGAACATTGTGAGATGCAAGTTGCAAGTTGCAAGTCGCCAGTTGCAAGTTGCCAGTTGCAATTTCCTTGTGGCAGTTGACGTGCCCACTAGTTTGGGGTATCGCACCTTGGAACACAGTATACGAACGGCGGCATTTGCTCCATTGATCTTTGGCTTCTGCCTTTTATTTTTCTTCTTTTTTCTTTTTTTTTTCTTTTAGTTTTTTTCGATTGTCAACCGGATCGGTGGGGGGATCACTTTGATTTAGTAAAGTGTAATTACAGTTGAGCTGCCACGGCGCAGGAAACCCCATTTCAATGGGTGGAGTGGCCAATTGGCAGCCACGAAAGGGTTTCTCCGCCCAGAATTGCATTTACGTTTTAGTTGCATGTGTCTGCATTCAGGGGACTTTTGATTAATTGCTCTATTCACATTTTATTGGTCATTTACTTGTAATCATTACTTATAAAACCAATATATATGTGATACATATATATTTATATTTACTAAGGGTATAGATTTAATTGTAATACATCCGTAAAATATAATATAGAGTTCCTAAACAGCATTTCAAATGCCTTTTTACACCATCCAGGAAAACTCACTACTACTTTTTGTAAAAATCCAAGCAGTTGGATTTGGAATCGCAAAGACTTTACCTTTGACTCCGAACAAACTAGTTACACCAATAACCATAACAATAACAAATTAGCATCGCATGCTCCTCGGCGATTAATTTGGCCATATACACCGGCTTTTGGGCTCGACGTTTTTTACGAGCATTGTTTGTAGCTCATTAAGAAAATTTTGCGCGCTTCAACGACGACAAACGCCATGCCGACAAAGGGAAAAATAAGCAAAAAAAACTACAAAAAACTAAAAAGAAAAACTAGAAAAAAATACAAAAGGGGTAGGCATAATTTGAGTCCAAAATCGCACAGTTTATGCAAATCGCGAAAATTACGAATCGGAAAAAGGCATTTTGGCATGCGAGTGTAATTTTCAATTGGCAACAAGTGGCTGCCTTTTATTTTTTCTCTTTTTATATAAATATGTATATATATATAGTTGTTTGTTTTGTTTTTAGAAAGACGCGACGATGACGTCATGGGTCTGCAATTGGAGCAGCAGTTTTCAATTTTCGCCAATTTTTGTTTTGCCACTTCTTGTTTCGTTTTTCCCACTCAGCTGACACGTTGCACATTTCGCTGGAAAATTGGTCTTCGACTCCAGCTCTAGACTCTCCTCGACTCGGATTCGGATTCTGTTCGGCTTTTGTGAGTTCTCAGCAATCTTTTGTGTAATTGGAAGCGGAATCTTGGCCGTGCACAAAACGCTTTGAACTCGCCCATTTGGCAGTTGGCGTGGGAAATGCGAACGCCTCGCATGGGGCACAGTGGCCAAAAGTGGCAAAATAGTCAATAAAATAATGCGAAATTAACCAAATAATGTTTGAACAAGTTACCTCGAATTTTACAGAGCATAAAACCTGATGATAGCACAAACAAGAAGATTATAAAAATGCAATAAAATTACTTGCATGATAAATCGCATGCATTTTCGAAGCTCAAACATTTATAGTGAGTATCTCGTTTAGCTGGCAATTTGGAGCCACTGTTCTTAATGTGCTAAGCATGCTGAATGAAATGAAATAAATTTTAGCCAAATCGCCGCTTTGGGCTCTCTCTCTACTCGACCACTTTTTGCCACCATTCCCCCCTTCACCCCCGTCATTTTTCCCGACTGTTAAACACCCGCAATGCAACTGGCATTCTGCTTCTGGACCAAACCAAACAAAAAAAAAAAAAAAAAAAAAAAAAACTAACCCAAGTTGAGTTGAGCATGTGGCAGCTGCGCATTTGCATCAATTGCCCCCCTTTCTCCCCCCTTACCACTGGGCTAATCTCCCCCAGGATTAAGGCCAGCAGCCGGCCCAGCTGCGTTTTATTTTTGTATATTTTCGCATACCCTGCCCAAAGGGTATTTCGATATCTCATTGGCTGGAACTTAAAAATCAGCTTCGGTTTCTGGCAATTTACAGGCTCATTTTATTACCATTTTACCATTTAAAAATTTATAAATTTTCGAAATATTTTAATCACAGCATTTCTTTATGAAGAGTACTTAGTGTATCATATATAAATCATGCTTAGCATAGTTACAATATCTATATGTCTCATAACCAAACCAACTATATTTTCTCATCATAGTCATATGTATATTATAGTTTAAGTTACTAATTATAAAATAAAATATTTGTAGGGTATTTTAAAGTGCGATTTCATTGCCATTCGTATGCTGCCCCATGGAACGTGAGCCTGTGCCACACACTCCATAATTTGCCTGCTGTTTTGGCGTTTGTGTTTGTTGTTGCTGTTCTTATCGCATTTGTTGTTGCACTCAGTGTTGTTGTTGTTGTTATGGTTGTTGTTGTTGTTGTGGTTGTTGTGTTTGTTGTTGTTGGTGGTGTCTCAGTGTCTGGTTGTTGTGACTTGAGTTCGCATTTCATTCGCGCTTATCTCGCACTCGGCTCGTTTTCATGTCTTTATTTATAATTTTATTGATAAAATTGACATTAATCGCGCGTTTAAGATGATTTTTATCGCCTCGCGTGCAAATTGCTTACAATTTTTTTTTTTTACAGCCACCACAGCAAGTCGACACATTTCATGTAACTGCGTTTCCTTCTTCGGTTTTAACTGCTTTATGGCCATCGGTGTTGAGGTGCGAGCTATTATTCGATTTAATATGACAAGCGGTCAGTAGATGCAAAAGGTGAGCTGTCAAATGATAATGAGCTGCAATGCGGTTAAAAAAAAAGGCTCCAAAAAATAAAAGGGATAATAATCGACCTCAAAACAGGGAAACTTCAAAATAAAAACAAGGCTTGTTGAGTCTGAAATGAAAGAAAACATGAACACAATTACAAGACTGCAATTGGAAAGATACGTAAGTTAGCTTTACACAAAAATTTGTTTATATCTTATATTAAACTTATGGTTAGTTATAGCTACATAAAACATTTAAACAGCAAAACTGCTGCTCAGAAAAAAAGGAAAAAAAAACTGCAATTTCGATTGGAAAATATTCTTCCTGTTATTTCTTGTTACCATTTCCGCCTTCACGCTGCGAATATGAAAATAACTCAGCCATAAATATGAGCCCAGCTAAAAAAGAAATGCACACACACAAACACGCAAAAAAAAAAAAGAACTGGGCAGAATTTATGATTTTATTTGGTTTCCTTTCGGCAAATTTCAATAAAAGAAATAGCTCAGTGGAAAATCAATTCGAGAAATAAATTCCCCCACAGCCGCCATCCGTTTTTCGCTGTGATGATATATGAAATGCGTTTGTTGCCTCCTTCGCTTCTTCGCTTCACTTTGGGGCACAGCATTTTCCCACATTAATTTTCCTAATTTCGAAAAGCCAACCCACACATAAGAGAGGGGAGGGGGGAGGGAAGGGGTCTGGAAAATTCGAAGGGGAATAGGGGAAAAGCGGAAAAGCTGTGATGCTGACTGCATCCCCGCAGGACAGCGCAAAACTATTTATCAATGCTGAAACATTTCAAATACATTCTGCGTTTTTAGAGCAGTGGCCAGGGGCGTGGCAGCGGGGGCAAGATTATGATGTAGATCCCATTGCACTCCCTATTCCCCCCACCCTCCAAATACCCCCCTCTGAGTTCCCCTGAGTTGCCCTGTCAAATGAAGCGGCAAAAAAGTAGCTGGAAAATGAAATATGCCAGTGACGTCTCCGGCTCCCCTTTTGCTATCAGCCCGCCGTCCCTGGACCACGAAATGGACCCCCCCCCCACTCCCCCATCTTAACCCACTAAAGCCGGCTGCTAAGACAACTGGCGGCGCATTAAATGATGCTCCAGCGACATCTTACGTCGTACGCAATGTTCGAATAACCGATAGCTGAGCAGGATAATGCCGATAGGGATGGCATCCTTCTATACTTTTAAACATCTATTATTACCTATTTATTATATAAGATATCTGTATTTTTATTATATAAGATATCTTTATTTTTATTATATAAGATATCTTTATTTTTATTATATAAGATATCTGTATTTTTATTATATAAGATATCTGTATTTTTATTATATAAGATATCTGTATTTTTATTATATAAGATATCTGTATTTTTATTATATAAGATATCTTTTTTTTTATTATATAAGATATCTGTATTTTTATTATATAAGATATCTGTATTTTTATTATATAAGATATCTGTATTTTTATTATATAAGATATCTGTATTTTTATTATATAAGATATCTGTATTTTTATTATATAAGATATCTGTATTTTTATTATATAAGATATCTGTATTTTTATTATAAAAGATATCTGTATTTGTATCTGTTTGTTTTCTAGATTGTTGTATGAAATGAGCATACATAATGTTGTTTTAACATTATAATTATTTTAATATTATGTACCGATACATATCGTATCATTGCATGTCACGCGTGCAGTTTTCACATTTTCCGCTTTTCCCGCCGCTCTGCGCAGAGGGGTGTTTTTGTCCAAGTTCTGGCCACACAACACATAGAAAATTGCATTTCGCCTGCTGCAAAATATTTCACTTTAGAGGACAAACAGGTCACAGGCTGACTTTTGCACACACGCACATTGCAACCCTGGCTGTTGAAATGCGACGGCGGCAGGGTTGCCATCTACTCTACCAATTCGTATGCAGCTGGCGTTCGGGAAAAGCGGAGGGAAAACTTTTTGGCGCGTCTCGGCCAACAAACGCATGCATTTATCCGCCCCCCTTAAAATAGGGCGGGGGCGGGGGGAGCTGGAAGACTCCCCGAAGCACGTAAATAAATCTTAAAATTGTAAAACCCGCAAAGGCGAAAAGGGATCCCAAAGGGGGCGTGGCAGTGGGCGAGCAGGGTGGGAAGGGAAGGGGGGCCTACACTGTAGACTCCCTTTTGGATCTGTCGCCATTTTGCGATGTGTTTTGCCGCCATTGCCGCAGCAAATTACGCAAGGCGCCTCCCCCACTGTTCCCCCTTCTATCCCCCTTCTATCCCCCTTCTATCCCCCTTCTATCCCCATTCCCCGCTTTTCCAACCGGTTCAACTAACGTTTGTCCTTGGCATGTCCTTTGGCGCGCTTTTGTGCATTTAAACCGACAACATCGTTCTCGGGCGGGGCTTTTCAGGGAAAGGAGGGGGCTGTGTGGCAGGGTGGGAAAAGCTGAGACGACGGCAAAATGCAGTCATTACTGAAAATTGGTTTTGGGGCTAACGCACTTGCACATTTCATGGCTATGATGAGCATCAAACCCCTCACAAAACTGGTGGGGGGGGGGGGAGGGGGGAAGCGACGAGGGCGTCGGAAAAGCTGGAAAAATGCGTCGTTCAAAAGTTTACTTCTCGCATATTTTTCTTCAAATTGCATGCGATTTTTACTTGTTTGCCCGCCGTCATTTTATTTTATTTCTTTTTATGCCTGGGGCGCCTTGTGCCAAGATTTTTTTTTTGAAAGCGGGTATATTAAACGTATGTACGGGGTGCATATCTACAGTGAATATATACTATAATATACAACCTAACAACTTGAAGCAATTATGTGCAACTATAGGGAAATTATAATATACTATTTGATATATCATTTTTATAGTTTGTATTTTGTATGTTAAACAATTCTTTATATTTTCTGCTGCGAGAAGTGCACTGAAGTAGTGGCTACTGTACCGTTTTTGGGGTATGCATTACCTTGGTGCTTGTTGCAGTTTCGAGCTCCATTTTCCACAACCAACGACACACGCATCGCATATTTTCAGCGATTTGTTAGCCCGCCCCCCCCAGAACCACCCACCGCCCACCACCCACTGCCCACCTTGTCAGGGTAATCGCATGTGGTTTGTCACCCCCCGCCACCCACTTTTGCAGCCCCTCACTTGGCTCGTGAAGGTAATTTGCTAAGACCAAAAAAGGGGAAAAAACCAAAAAGAAAAGAAAAAGAAATAGAACGCCAGCCAAAATAGAAAAGGGAGCAAAAGATGCTGCTGGAAGAGATGGTGAAGCGGGGGGAGGGGGAGTGGAGAAAGGCGGGGAAAGGGGAGACTAATGTGGGGATTACAAGGATTTACTTGTGCAATTGCATTTTCGCGGTGGGCACCCTGGGCGCCACGAATGCCCAGCCATAAATACAAATTAATTGTTATTAATGATGGTTAAGGTAGTGCAGGAAAGTAAAATGCGTGCAGAGCCTTGAAGAAATCATGTGGAAAATAAAATCGCAGATACCAGGCACTAATTTTAAAAAAATATATATGTTTATTATTTTGGAACTCATAAGTGCATTAAAGCATTCCAAGGTTATTATGCTCTTAAAATGATTATTTTCTTTTATTAGTCTAGCATTTTGTAGTCATAACTTTTGCTATTCCTAAATTACTTAAATACTTACAATATTTATCTTCTGTAATAAATTTATAGTACATTTCATTCCACACTTTATAAACTGTCTGCGCAATAGAACAAGCTATCCGCATCTAATGATATCGACAGCTATGGCCAAATAGCATTTCCTATCCGATAATTAAATCAGTTTCAGCTTGGCCGCATCAAGTCATTATGAGCCACTGCACTGCACTGACAGCCACGCAGAGGGTTTTTCCTTTGTTTTCCTAATTTTTCCTGATCGTTTTCAGGTTCGGTTTGCGTTGAGTCTTCTTGGTTCCTGGTAGCTGGTTAAATTTCACACTTAAGGGGCCAAAGGGTACGGCGAAAAGGAAAGAAACGCTGACCATGGCAGCTATTAAAATGCGATTTGCTGGCGAGCTATGGCCACTTCAACTCTCAGTCATTTATACTCTGCCAAAAGGTCATACAGCTAACATAAGGTTTTTGGTCAATAAAAAAAATATAGTATATAGATTCATTTTAATTAGTATTAAACAATCTTTTCTTTTTACATTTTTGTAACTTACAGAATCAACCAGCAATATGAACCTATAGTTATTTAAAATATTACTTCAATTGAAATAAAAATTATAAAATAATTTCATTTATTTTGTGAGTATTTTTCGTGTGTGATTCATATAGTAGAGTATTCATTACTTCCAACTTTTGTATTTTAGTTTGTTTTCCCATGCTGTTTTTGGTTAATTTCGAACCTACCAGATTGATTTCACGCGTAAACTTATGCGCACTTTATAGCCTTTTTGGAAGAACGTTGCTTCAAAACTGCAAATCGAAGGAAAACCTGACCGGACCTAAGGGAAAAGCCAGGGGGGCGGGGGGTTAGAAGACTGGCAGTGCATTTTCCCAGCCCCCAAAGATTTTCCCCGGCACGTCGGCAGCCGGCTAAAAAGATAAGCCTCCTGGACTTGGACTTGCAACTTGGGGCCGGGCAACTTGCAACTTGCAACTTGCGACTGTTGCCTTTGGGCATCGCATTTTATTTGGAGCACTTGGCTCATACCCGATGAAAGGCGGCAGGGGGGAGGACGGGGCGTGGCAGGGGCACGACTGGCCAATGCGAAAGGTCAATTGATGGTGCCGGTCGATAGGCAGTTGCTGTAGTTGTTAACTTAAAACGTGTAAACTGCAAGCAGCAACAACAAATGTACAGCAGCAGTTCACTTGAAGAAAACATTTTAAACTATTTCATTTTAGTTACGAGACACCAAGAAAACGGGTTGAAATGAAATCCCTAAATGATCTATATTATATCTAGAATAATGATATGTTAGCAATGGTACTCAAAATCGCCAGAAAACCTCTGACTTCTTCAATGCACATAATTTGTTTATGAGTATATAAATATTATAGCTGCATTATTCTATTACGGCGTCAAAAGAACTCATATGAAATACAAGGTAATGTAATATTTTTAATGCAATAAACAGTGCATATTAAAGTGTCGAAAGTTTCGCATTGCATTTTCTCATCGAGTTCAATTAAGATCATCCTTCAATTAAGATCCTCTGCGAATTGCAGCTACTTAGTTGAAGGCAATTAACTTTTTCTTATGGTTGCTTGGCTCATTTTAAAAATACTTTCAAAGGTGCTGCATATAAATATAATATATATAAATTTGCAGGAATATTTCAAAATATTCAAAATATATTAAAGTTTATGCTTTAAATCAAGTTTATAATTAAAATAATTTCTAATTATTTGCTGGCAATCAAATGATTATTTGCAGCTATACCTCGAAATGTAAGTTACCCATTTTAAAGGAATTTATATATTTTGGATAGACGTAATTGACGTTGTTTTATATTATCCAACCATGAAAGCACTCACATCTCGTGTATTCATCCACATCTGCTTGCCTCCATTTGCAGCATATTTTCGCACCTGCAATAGGCGAATGCCACCTGCAAAACCCCCTTCCCCCCTCCCTTTTTTAGGGGGGGGGAAATGCCAGTCCTTCATCGGGACAACATGGATAAAATAAATATTAAACGGCCTTCCTGTGCACCTCGTTCTCGTTTTGTTCTACTCGTATGTGTATGGATATTTGCACATACATATCCCCGTATACCCGTATATCCTGCACATCCTGTGTACCCAAATTGCAACCACAACAACAACAAACAAACAAACAAGGACCTCCAATGATGGGCCAAAAGGGGGCGGCAGAAGTGGCAGAGGGGGTAGGGAGGGGATAGGGGGCTTGCCTTAAAAGTCAAAAGTAAAAACAAGTCAATTTACGTCAAGCACTTTTGCTATAAAGGATATTAGAGCAGAAATACAACAACGACATGCCAACATTTCCGACATGTAGGCGTCGACTGCCGGCGCCGTTAGAAGCACGTGGTGCGACTGTGGGCGTTGGGCGGTGGGCGATGGGTGGTGGGTGGTGGTGGGTGGTGTAGCTACGTTGATTCCGAATGCAACTGCCATTTGCGAGGCGACCATTTTGGGCGCGGGGCTATGGGAATGCCAATGGGAATGGGAATGGGAATGGGAATGAGCATTGCATGCATGTCATTTGTACGCCAACATCGGCGAGGGGAGGGTGGAGTGGTGTGGGGTGGTGTGGTGTGCTGTGCTGTGGTGCTCTACATATATATTGGGGGTAGTTGGGTGGTGCTGTACGATGCGGCGGCTGAGGCTCGCAGGGAGTTTTTGTGCGCCGTGCATCTTGCAACTTGTCGGGGCTGCAGTGGCAGCAGCAAAATGGCGCCGACTGCACTGCGCACAACAACAACATCATTTTCAGCACTAAATATATGCAAAATTATATGGGAATATTGTATATTACAAATAAGATAGGCCCTAAAAGGATATACACACATTTCATTGCATACTTCTAGGCGTTAAGCTGGTTTTCTAAGAGCCCTTTACTTTTTTGGAAACTCCAATAAAATGTATATCTTATATGTATGATTTTATGATTTCGAACAAGGCCATCAATAGAGGCTTACCAAAAAGCCTCTCTTAAAAGCAACTCGAATTTTTTTCTCAGTGCCTGCGCTACGTGTTCGTAGGCGTAGAAGAGTTTTTAAACAGTTTCGGGCGGAAATTGCGTTGCCATTAGGCGAACGGTAAAAGGCGAAGGGCTAAAAGTGATGGCCACCCCGCCACGCGACCTACCCCAAAAAAAAAAGCAAAAAAAAAACAAAAAAATTATACAAGAACACACTGAAACGTACATAAAAATCGTGGCGAAAAGAAAATGGAAAATAAGGTAAAGTAAGAGCACGAAAATGAGAAATAACGGCGAAGGAGCCACCGCATTTTCCCGACTTTTCCTGACCTACCGCAACGCATTTTGGCCTGGCTAAGGGTAGTTCATCCCTTATTTTAACCCGTGTGTGCGTGTCAGTGTGTGTTTGTGTGTGTGTGTGTGTATCTTTGGCCCCCTCGCCCATCTCATATTTATGCTTTGGTTTCAGCCAAAACAATTTAATACATTACATTTTACTGGCATTTCCTTTTACTTTTTTCCCCAAAAGCTGCACGCACCCCAAGACGTTGAAAGGGGGGCGGGGGAAGTCTTTAAATAAAGAGAAAAAAAAAAGAAAAAAACACCAAGAAATGGGAGGTAAAAGCGGGCGGCAAGTGGGTGACTGCCGCATCCGGACTGTGGCGCAGTTTTCGCCATAAATAATACCATAATGCCCTCGTTTCGTCTTTATTTCCCTGCACCACGCAAAAAAAAAAAGAAAAAAATCAAGAAAAAGGCGAAGAGGTCGAAATGGTACGGGGTGCCGTCGACGGGTTAAGATGGGCGAGGGCGGATGGCGGATGGCGAATGGCTCTTAACCGCTCATCCCGATTATGGGACAAGATCACTGAGGTGAACACATGAATCGCTTTATGCGAAAGGTCATAACATGAATTAAACACGACCAGCTCAAGGTCAAATCGACAAAGGAGCTGGCGAAAAATTGGCCAAGAAAGGTGCCACACAAAGGTGCAACTGGAGTTTCACCAAGTTTTAAGCACAAGAGCATCAAGGATTCAAAAGGATATCCTCATGAATGAAATGCGTTCTTGTGTGTTCTTTTGACAAGGAAAATGTGAGAAATATATGAAAATGCATAAGTGTGCCATTGCTATTGTAAATTTTATAAATAATGTGTGTTACTAAATTACTGAATAGTATTTTGTATATTTTTTAAATGCCTTGAAATGCGGATATAAATTAAAAGAAAAATGTTATTTCGAGCATATGCCAGTTTCCAAGGATATGCACACAAAACTAACGCCGCTGAAAACTATTAATTACTTTAAACAAATGGAAATCATTTGGCAAGCAAACAAATAAATTTCTCTTGTTTGCACACAAGCACGCAACACTGAAAGGTGTACGAGTATTGGGGAAAAGTCAGAGTCAATGCAATCAATGATGGGGAAAAGCGCATGGTTTGGCTGGATTTTTGGGTGGTTTAGACGGTGGGTTAGTCTCGATGGGTGGGTGAGGCGGTTGAGTGGTTGGGTGGTTCGGTGGTTGGGTGGTGCCGGCGGAGTCGACTGACTCTTCAAAATGAATGCCGTGTGCAGATGTCCTGCCAATCAATGGCTACGCTTCAATAAACACATACATCGCATCAAAGGGGGGTGTTGTATCGCAGGGGATTGGCCTGCACACACACATAGACACACACACACACACATATGCAAAATGGGGGGCTGGGGCAAAAAATTTGCAGCACGAACAAATCGTAAAAATTATTGAAAAAAAAAAAACAAAAACAAAAAACTAGACATAGTGAAAAGGAAAAGCACCACCAACAGAAACTATCAAAAAAAGAAGGAGTGAGATGGATGGCATGTTGCATAGAGAAAGAGAGGCGACGATTCCAAGGAAAGAGAGAAAAACAAATTAAAAATTGCTAAAAGAGGCAGCCAAGCACCGAAAAAAAAAAAATAAATGAAAAACTAAAACTGGAGAGAGCTCGCAACTTGGCTCCTTCACTTATTGATGTGTATCCCTATGATTGCCTTTGCAGAAACTATAAGCCCCACCCCTTTGGAGAAGCCCCCCTCCCCCCACGCTCCATTTTCCTCATATGCTTTTGCACTGATTGCTTCATTTTTTATACTTCGTCCTCTACAAGCACTCAACATTTTGTTTCGCTTATTTACTCACACACAGTCAACAAGATAGTGGAGTAAGCTAAAGAGTTAGAGGAAAAGGAAGAGCCATTTCTCCACAGATTTCCCATATCTCCCTGTCTTCATTTTTTGCTGAATATTTTTTGCAATTTTTAATTAGAAACGTTTGCACATGAGTTGGTCGCTTAATGAATGCAAAACCAAACGATGTTCAGCGAAGAAAAAAAATCCATGCAAAATATGGTCAGTGTTCAATGGCAAATTGAATGCTTATTTTTAATTGCATATATCTCACAATTCTTGTACGCAACTCCACTGGAATATATATATCAACTTATTCAAAAGGGTAATTATGTAGCATTATATATAAAATGAGCTGCCTGAGGGTATTATTTGTACCTGTCTGAAAACTACGGCATTTGAACTTGCTAAAATTTGATAAAAGTCCTCAAAAGTATACCCATGTAAATCGAATTTCATATCTTGGTTTTGTGCAAGTCTGCAGTTTTATTTCACTTTAACTACCAAAAAACCCAAACTGGTAGATGGAGATATGCTATCATAACAAATCGCAGATATATATAGAGAATTATATATATACACACACAACTGTGTGTGTGAGTGCAGACAAAAGGCAGCCAACTAAACTGACGCACCAAAAAGTCATTTGAAAGTCGCACAAACTTCGAGGGAAAAAGCTTTCCCTCTGTGGGTGGGTGGCAGTACAGGGACAGGGGGCAGGGGGCAGGGATTGGTGTGGAAAATGAAGAAAATGCATTGCAAGAAAACGCACTTGTCAAAGTGCGAAGGGGCTAAAAACAAAGGGGGCTTACATATTCTTGCCAACTCCATGCTGTTGGGTAATTCTAAAGATTCAGCCACACAGGCCTACTGAACTACAAAATATATAACTATTTCAGTAACTGTTTTATTTTTTAAACAATTTAAATGGCTTGCCCACATTTAAATAGTTTTTTTCTAAAGCTAAATTGTTTATTTTACTATAATAAAATCGCATTTGTAACTTTAGCTTTATTATGTAAAGGAATTTAGCAAAATAACATGGTATATAGTATTTAAAATTCCTCTTGAAGTTCTTTGGCGCTGTATGTATTTTCGAGGTGCTCACAAACTGTATCCCCAATAACATTTAGCAGCTTGTATATGGAAATTTTCCCTGTCACATTTTCCAAGCTAATCACTTGCACAGGGTCACATCGCCCGGAAAAATGCAGCGGGTAAAACTTCGTGTCAATAATGAAAGCAGGCCGTTGGGGTGACATCACATACACACACACACTTATGTACATACATACATGGAAAAAAGCAGAAAAAGACCAACTAAAGTGGCAACAAAGGACAAAGCACACACACACGTGCACACACATTCCAACACACTCACAGGTCTTAAGGACACACAAACTGGCGTGAAAACTAAAATGTCAAAAGTGTTTACGTTGTCTCCTACTCTATAGCCATCTCGCTTCCACTCACGCTGTCTGCCATCTGTGGCAAAAAAAAAGCAGCCAAAAAAAAGAAGTCCAAATTGCTGAAGTGGGCGGCAAGTTGGGCCCAAAGCGCAGCGCAGCATTCATTATGGCCAACAACATCAGCGCCTGTCGACGTGGCAAAAGACGCAATGCAACGCGATGCGATGCAAGGCGAAGGCAATAACACTAAAAAAAACTAAAAAACAACAACAGCAACCAAAGGCCCGCCAACAACTATCGGCAGAAATCACCAAAGTTGGCAGAACGCTCAGCCAAAAAAATAAGTTACACCGCAGAAAAAATGAGCTTGAGTTTATAGTATAAAAGTAAAATATTTCATAAATATATAATGTGTACCATAACCATAAGGCAAGCATATACAACTTAGTTTAATTATTACATTAATTAAATACAACAATGCAATATTTTAAAATTTATTTTTCTGACACCTTGATATAACTTTTATATTTAGCTTATATTCATTCCAGCTTTTAAGATAGTACCCATTTTATATTATATTTAAAATATCACCTGTTATGCTCCGTGTAACTACGTCACGCAAAAAAGAAAAAAAACAACAAATGATGCTGACAAAACAACAACAGCTACAAAACATTTTCCGAAAAAAAAAACAAAATCAACAACAGCAGCATAGGAAATACAACAACAATGACAACAAAGATCGAGCGCATTTTTTTGGCAAGCAAACAAAAATATTTTTCACCGAGCAGCCGTAAAAGATGAACAAATTTCCGTGTCCATAAAACAAAAAACCAAAAACAAGTAACAAAAGAAATTTAAGTGAAAGAAGATAACCGAGTGCAGGGAGCTAAAAGTCCGTCAAAAAGAAAATCACAACAGATATTTAGATACCCTCAGCTGAAAATTGTTTCAAAGAATATGCGAAAATAAATAAAAAATCAAATTTTTGACTTTTCTGATTTTATGGCCAAAAATAATCAGTTTTTTGACCAGAACATAAAAAATAATGGTCCAAATATGGAATGTCATACCTCGTTGAGTTCGTAATTAAATTTCCAATCAAACTGTGTTTTCAGAAAAAAATTTAATTTTTTTCATATTTTTTGCAAATTTTGATGATGTTACCCCTTACAAAAAATGCGAAAAAATGGCCAAAAATTATTTTAACACGGTCGGTTAAAAAGTGAATAGGTTGGTTAGTATTGGTAATTAGGAGTACAAAAATGTGATTCTTTTAACTTTCTGACCATTTTTAGCCAAGTTATACCGAAAATGCCAATCGTAAATATTGCAATTTTGCCAAAAATCGATTTTCTGTTTTTTTGCGTAAATAAATATCAGTATTTTTATCACAGCACTCGAAATAGTGGTCCAAATATGGAATGTCATACATCGTTGAATTCGTAATTAAATTTCCTATCAAACTGTGTTTTCAAAATAAAATTCTATTTTTTTCACATTTTTTGCAAATTTTGATGATGTTACCCCTTACCAAAAATGCGAAAAATTACAAAAATTGTATTTTCCCCAAATGCTCAAAAAACTGATCCAGGTTTTTAGAAATGCTAATTAGCTGCACAAAACAGTAATTCGTTTGCCAATGTGACATTTTTTAGCCAAGTTATGATAAAAAATCAATAGTGAAAATCGAATTTTTGGCATTTTTGATTTGAATGCCAAAAATAATCAAATGTTCGCACACTAAGCAAATCATTTAGTGACCTAATAAGCACAATCTTAGAAACTAAAACACCAGCAGCTGGCGTAGGTCTACTGCACAGTGAGAAAAGCGTAGTGACTTCTGATTGTAGCGGTGACGGCGGAAGTGACTGCGATTGTGACTGCGACACGTGACCGAATAGAAGGGCCATCATAGTGGTTAAGGGGGCGTGGTGGGTGGTGGGTGGACGTGGGCGGCAAAGGGACGCACAAAACGCAGCAAAACGTAACGCAAAGGACGCCGACTGCGCTGCCCAAAATGCCCAATGCGCTCCAACTCTCACTCTCGCTTGCTCGCTCGCTCGCTCGGGCTCTCGCTCTCTCTCTCTCTCTCCCTCGCTCGCGTTCGCGTTGCTGCTGCACTCGTCGCATGTTTGTTGTTGCTGTTGCCTGCCTTTGTGTGTGTTTTTGTTTTTGCTTCTCTGTGTTTTTCTTTCTTTCTTTCTTTTCTGCTTGTGTGTGTGTTTGGCCTGTTTTCTTTTTTTTTTTTGTTTTTTGGTTTGACTTTTTTGCCCATTTCCTTTGCTGCGTTTTTTGCCAAAAGGGGCGATTTTTGCTCCGTTGGTGACGTTGTTGTTGCTTTTGTTTGTCTCGCTGCCGAACGCAACACGAAACAACAACAACAACAACAACAGCAGCACCAGCAGCAACAACAACATTGCGAGTTTGGCATTTTTTTTCCTCCGCTTTTTCGCCCAATGCCTTGTTGTTGCTGCTGCCTGCCGTTGTTGTATTTCTGCAGCTGACTGCCAATTGTTTTTGGGCCAATCACAACGGAGTGCAAGCGTCGCATTTCGCATGTGGGTGTGGCCTAAAAATGCAACCCCCTGCAGGTGGACGCGGGCAGCGCAGTCGCAGCGCTGCTGCTAATCGTACACGTCTGTTCTTGTTGTTGTTGCTGTTGCTGTATTGTTGCTTTGGCTGAGCACCAAACAAAAAGTGTGTGTGTGTCGTATGTGTGCGTGTATGTGTGGGTGTGTGTGTGCTTGACCCACGAAAGCAGCAACAGCAGCGACAACGAAAAAGGACATTTGACCAAAAGGACACACACGAAAATACATACGCAAATGCAAGCACACACACACACACACACTATAGGCGGAGAGCGGTGAATCGAAGATTAGCCTCACAAAGAAATAAATAGGTAACGGCAGCAACATCACTTGTCGCAATTACTTAACCCTTATCGTGTGCATTAACTATTTTTCTGGTAATTAATTCGTGCACAACATTGCAAAACTGAATACAAAATGGTCATAAGTACAGAAAACAGTATATAATTTCATACATTAATAATGGTTACTATTTGTTTGCTTTGTTTCATTATTCATCATTGATTGAATAGTTTTTCAATTATATTATTATTAAATAACATTCATAATTAATTAAATAGTTTATCAATTATATTATTATTAAGTAACACAGGTTGATTATCTCTTATTCAAATAAAGTATTTACATACGCATTTTATACAATTATTACACAAAATCGCACGATTTAAGCCAATGTTAAAGTTAGTTTCCTTCCATTTATTTGAATTTTCCAGTGGTTCACTGGTTTTAAATTTCATCCGCGACTTTTTCGCCAGCGAAAAGTTTTCACTTTCCTTTCGAGAAGTGGGCGGCGGTTGGGTGGGGAAAACAACAGGAAAGCACACAATAAATACTTGACGCCATACTGTACGAGTGTGAGTGTTTGACTTGGAAGTTTAAAGTCAAAGAAAAGCGCCAACAACAACGGGAACAATCTGTGAAAAGCGAGGAAAATCGTCTGCGGGAAAACACTTTCAACTTTTCCGCCGAACATGGAAGAAGTCAACTCAATTGAGAAATCCAGATTATGAGTGGCAAGCAGTTTCGCCAAACAAGCGGGTAATTCATTTAGTTAATCTTCCCAAAATTCTGGCTAATTAACTTTAAGTGTCCTAAATTAGCATTAGAAATTTTGGGTAGAAAAAATATAATCCATGGATTTTCATGCTTTTATCACATTCGATATTGATTACTTTACCGTTAACGTTCACATTGTATGTCCAAAAAATAGCTGTAAGAATAATGATAAAGCTAAACAACGTTTTAAAAAACAAATCCAAAAAAGCAGATATTCAAAATAATCATAGATACACCGGCAATATTTACATTTCAAGTACATATATCCAAATGGCAAAATAGTAATGCGGATTTCGAATGCCACATATTGCATACATTTGTGCGCCAGACGAGAAAAGCAGCGCAAAAAAGTCGCAGTAAAATTTTATTTGCCGCTATTTTGCGCACAATTTAATGCCATTTTTATGCACTTAATGTTTGCCCAGATGGGTACATAAACACATAGATGTAAATATATATATATATACATATATTCATGCATGCATTTATATATGTATGTATATATGAAGACAGCGCAAGTTTGCAGCCGGCGAGCGAAGAGTGAAAGTTGCCCCTTTTCTTTCATTCGGTGCCATTTGTTGTATGTATCCGCCAGATACATTATATATATGGTATATATATATATATATATATGAGCAAGTGTGTGTGTGTGGCTGCATATATCGGTGGCAAAGTTTTCAATTTCGCTTTCAGCATAAATATGCCAGAGAGAAGTTTGCTGGCGCTCTTGCTCCTTTTGGCCCGCTGGCTGTTTGTCTGCATTATGACCCACTTAAGTGGCTTTATGGCGAAGGTTACGAAACTTTGACTAGACTCCATAGCCCCCAACCACCATTGCGCCCCTCCATCCCCCTATCCCTCAGATATCAGTCGAAAAAGTTTTTAACTTGATTTAATGGGTTTTAATTGCCGGCGCTTGGCAACTTCTCAAGTGTGTTAATTAATTTGCCTGTTTCCGGACACTTCCGCAAATACCGCCTTCCCACCACCACCCACTGCCCCGCAATAAATGCGCCCGAAATTGCAGTGCACCCCACTATCGGAGCACATGTATCTGGCAGATACATCAACTATCTTTGCATGCCATGTCATCACCAGCAGCAGTAGCCTGTCAGTCATACCCACACAAAATTGTTATTTTTGTCTATACGAAGCGTCCCACTCCTGCCAGGTAAATACCAAATATATATTCACCAGATCGTATATACATATACATATGTATGTACATATCTATGTGTACGTATGTACATACATAGTCTTAATAAAACTGTCAATCAAGCGGCACAGCAAGCCGACCAGGCCGAAATGCCAACTAGAACGACATTTAGATAGAGCCAACAAGACTGTCAAAGGTTTTCCAGCTGGCACCGAACCCAAGCGCACCATTTCGCGCCCAATTGCCAACAAAACAGAAAAGTCCTGCCAAACTTAAGCTCCATAAATTATGTCAATAAGGAAAATAATGGAAAATATTTGGTATAAAACAAATCATTTGCTCAATTCTTGGGCGTTTTATTAAGCTAATTTGTTTGTTTTAGTGAAGTAAACAGATGCACACTTTTAGTTTTGCCCGTTTAGATCTGCATTTTACCTTAAAAATTATTCATCATACAATACTATTTGTACTTTTTTATTTCAGTTATTATCTTAAAGCAGTCTTCTATATTTTTTCTATTTTTCATTTCAGTTTTTATCTTAAAGCAGTCTTTTATATTTCATTTCAGTTTTTATCTTAAAGCAGGTTCTATTGATATTGGAGTTAAATGTTTAAATGCTACCTTTACAGGAGTTCCCATTTATATTCATAAGAAAGAAATAATTTGGAATATATTTAATTTGATAAATTCTGATCTTTAGAGTTATTAGAAAGTAATATAGTTTAACTTTCTACATACATATATATATCTATCAATACTTTTGGAACTCCATTCCAACAGCCTGCCGATCAATAGGAAACTGCAGTCAACCTGTCACAAGGTGCAAGGGGTGTTGCAGAGCCAGAGGAGGGGGGGAGGGGGGTTAGGAGGTGTTTAGAGGTAGGTGCCGCCCTTTGATTTGTTGTTTATGTCATTTGGCAAATTGATTTCATTTGAGGACACCTGACAGGAATGCACGCCTCCCCGTTTCTAGATGTTTGTTTAGCGTCAAGTGAAAGTTTGCTTTGTATTCTTTTGCCATTCAATTTTCCGGGTGTCCTGGTGTCCGGGTGTCCGGGTGTCCGGATGTCCTGGTGTCCGGGGTCGGGGTAAATGGGTTTTATTCAAATCTTTTCCTTGCCATTCGGGTCTTTCAGTTGTCAGCAACATGTTGGTAGCAGGCAGGCTGACGCTAATTAGACACCCAGGATGTGTGTGTATATGTGTGTGAATCCACTGTCTTATTGATGGGTCATAGCGATGACACAGCAACGATCGATAAGTATCGTTCAGCAGCGAATTTGATAATTATTTAATCGCAATTAGTACTGCCTATAAAAAGAAGCACTCTTATTCCCGGTAAATCAATAAATCAACGATAAATTCAACACATTCGATATGTTTGGGCACGATATTCTCGATCACTTTGTCGATATCATCTCTATAATTGTAGTGGGGCTGCGAACGGGGGGGGGGCGGGGTAGTGCACTTGGCAGACGTCGGCAAATAACAAAAGACTACATTTTTGTACACCGGCAACATGTTGCCGGCAGGTTGTTGCCGCTGTTGCAGTTGCTGCTGCTCCTTTTTGTCGTCTTCATCTGGTTTTGTTGCCCTGCAGCGGCGGCATGTGAACAACACAATGTGTCATGTTGTTATTGTCCTTGTTGCTGTTGTTGCTGCTGCTGTTGTTGTTGTTGTTCGCGCAATCGATTTGTTGTTGGTGTTCAATTAATTGTACTCAAACTCAATGCCAATGTTGCCGGCTACTGTTGCTGTTGCCTTTGCTGTTGCTGTTGCTGTTGCTGTTGCTGTAGATGTTGCATGTTGCATGTTGAGCATGTTGCTGGCGCCAATCCGAGGATCGTTGAAGCGAATTGAAAGCGACGGCGGCATTTCAGATAGAAAGAGGGATCCGTCTCCCCTGCCGGCCAAAAGCCTCCTTCAGATTACAATCGGCAGCAGCAACAAATTGCAATTTATATAGAAAAATATATGTGTACTATACTATTGCCCGATTCCAATGCCCATTGTTACCAATGGAAGACCGGGTGGTCCTCCAAATGTTTGCCCAATTCCTCGGTGTTCTGTCATTGAGTATTTCACCAGTGTGCTTTGAGATCTATTACAATAATAACTTAAAAAAAAAACTGAATTAGCATTAAGTTAATGAAAACTCATAGTTCTATTCCCTATTCATAAGCGTAATGTGTCAAAAGATGCACATAAATTGAAGTTTGAAGTGCGACTGCTATAAATAAATAAATTAGAAATTCAACTTTTGATCTTTGCTGACCGAAAATCACGAAATCATCTTAAGAACGCCTCAAACCCCAAAATATTCAAACCAAAGGCAGTCCGCAAATGGAAGATGCTTTTTAATTAGCCAGCAACAAGAGGCGTCAGACAAAGAAAATCACGAAAAGGATGTCCAAAATCAAACAACAACAACCAACACGGTGGGCCATAATTGTGGGGAGCTTGTATTCCTGCAAGGGGGAGGTGAAGGGAAGTGCCCCAAAATGCTGGCGGCAAAATGAGGCGACAAAACACGAACGAAGACTAAATGCGCGGATTTCTGGAAGCACCCTGGTTGAAAAAGGACTCAAACCGAAGACCGAAGACCTCAGACCTTAGTCTTTGAAGCCAACAGACAACTTCATTTTTGTTGTTCCACAGTGTCTGCCGCAAGCAGGGGCGTCGGTGGGTTAACGGACAAGGGGGGGTGTGGGTTTGGGGGAGGGGGTCATGCAAAAGTGTTAATGGCGGCTAATAAGGCAAGGCAAAAAGGACGAGGACAGCAAAGGCGGAATGTCGCCGAATGACATTAACAAGCGTGATAACAAAAAACAAAACCAGCGGCAACAAAAAAAACACACACACACACAACAAGAAACAAGATAAAGACGTTGCAAAAGGACATTAGAGAAAAAAGATGTAAGAGAAAGAGAGAAAGCTTCTAGGAGGGTGGCCAAAAAGAAAGCAGAAGCGGCAGAAGAAGGTGTCAAACAACAAAATCCAGACATAACTATAAGCCACCAAAGGACACAAATTGCAGGTTTTTTTTTAGTGTAAATGTTATAATAATTAAAGAAAAAACCCTATACTAGTGTATTTAGTTAGCTACTTAAAGTCCTACTTAAATATATTTATTTTATTATTTACATTCAACGACAACTGCAGCAAAAAACTGCTCTGCTTTTACTCGATTCATTAAAGGAAATTTGGTTTATTAAAAGCATAAAATCAGCCAAAAACTTCCGCCAAGCAACTGGCCGTTTGCCGCGAGTCCTTCCTGCAGGATAAAGGCATGGAAAATGGTATCCCGGTTTGGGTATAGGGATGTGGATGCCACGGAGATTTCGGGGGCGGATGAGTGAAGTGTGGCAGCTTTAGACAGCTTCTGCTGCATAGTTTCAGTTGCCTCTAATTTAACGGCAGAGCAAGCCGAAAAATACGGCCAAGAGATGGAGCGAAGGCAGACAACTGAAACATTTGGCAGCTGCCAGGACATCCTCAACCATCCTCAACCATCCAAGCCATCCCAGCCATCCAAGAAGCCATGGATCCATGGAGCCATGGAGCCATGGATCCAGGGATGCAGCAGCCGACAAGCAGCGATTAAGAAGATAAATGATTATTTTGAGCAATGCCAAAATAATAGACAGCGAAAGCTGCCAACGAGGCCTCCGACTTACATTTTTAATTAGATGCGATGCGAAATGTTTGCCGCTCCGTCTGCCACTTGCAGTACACTTATTGATTATTTTACCCTTAGTTTCCCTCGCTAAAAAAAAAGGCCTCTTGCACATTCAAGTGTTTTTGAACCCGAAAAAGAGAGCGACGCACTTCAGGAGTCAAAGACAAAATTCAGAGGCCGTAGACCCGTTTTTCTGCTCTACGTATATATATGTGGCCAACAAGTATATACATATATTTATATACGTATATTTTCATTGTCAAGGCTAAAAGCAAAGTGACGCCCCCAACACGCATTTGTGCGTTTGTAGCTGGCGGATACAAACGCACTACTTTAAGATACATTAGCTGAAATCCAAATTCCCTGCTGGAACCAGCGGTTAGTACATGAATAATTTCTTAAAATTATAATAAATTATAAAAGACAATTTCTTTTAAGGATAATAAAATAAACTACAATAAATATTCAAATAAAATCGCTTTTCATATAAGCAGGAAATACATATGTACATATATGAATAATAACATCTAGCAAATGATCAAACAACTCAAATAATAATTTAAATTAAATTTGTAATTATATTATTTTAAATATTAAAAAAAAATATATTTGCTTTAGTCTGTGATTTTGCTTAAATCAGCATACCCGCAATAACTGTTTGTTCCGGCAGGGTATTATCAAACTCACTTAAGAGTGCGTAGAGCATTGAACTTGGCCGAAGTTGAGTCAACTTTGTGCGTGTATATCCAGCGGATACATTGAACCTGCGCAGCCCCAAAGCCCCCAAGCCCCCGCCCCCAATGCCACCCCACTCCACCCCCCTGGGAGGCCAGAATAGTAAGACACTGGCCGCTAACGGCGCTTTCTTTTATGATTTTTAATTAATTTTTATGTGCCAACACATTGAGAGCGAAAATTAAAATAAAATAAAACCAAAAATCTTGTTAGCCAAAAATTAAAATTTAAGCAAATTTGATAGATAGTTAGATGGATAGATAGGTTTATAGAGACAAGCGCAGATGTTGGCATACACAAAAAATACAAAAAAAAAAACAAAAAAAAGGAGGAAAAAAGAGTAGAGCAGCCAAGTCAATGAACCAAAAAAGGTCAAGATGTTTGCAAAAATCTTTTTTGCCCATCGTCAGCTTAATTTGTATTTGGCAGGTTTTTAATTTCGGCTTGTCTTGCTTTCTATTTCCCTGCGTAGCATATTAGATCTAATGTTTCTGTGTCCGATATCTGCTGAAAACTGCTTAAAACATTCCCGTGATAAATTATGAACAAACTATTTCACCATTTCGGTATGTTTTGGCTATTGTCGTATCAATGAAGATCTAAATGCTATTGGCCAAACCCAAAAGTTTCCTTGTAATCACATCGCTTGATATATTTTTGGGACAACCCCGTGGATTGTGAAAGTCCGCTGATCGTGCGATAATTGCACAAATATGGTTGTTTAACTTGTGTGGAAATTGTTAAAGCTAACAGCAAAACTAATATAAGCATAAACTAAATGGGAGCAATCTTTTTATTTTTCACCTTTATTTATTCACGTATTTCACAAAGTAATTTGATAGTTTTTGAACTTACTTAAAGCAACCAAGTTTACTTAATACAATAGCGTAACGATAAATGGTTTTCTGTTTATTTATTTGGGCAAATTAAAATGAATTTATAAACTATAAAATGCCGCATTCAATCAGCAATCCTCATCAAAATAAAACAAACGTCAACTACTTTTAACTTCATTACCATTATCATCGACCACACATTGCTTACTCAGCTTTTTATGCCTATACCTTGAAATAGTGGCCCCAACCCCCCAAAAACGATCCAATCTTGTTTTCACGCTAACTTGGCGATCAGTGATCACTAAGCAGTCGTGGCCGAGCGGTTAAGGCGTCTGACTAGAAATCAGATTCCCTCTGGGAGCGTAGGTTCGAATCCTACCGACTGCGATGCAAATGAGTTTTTTTTTGGAATTCCAAAAATATAGCAAGATTAGAAATTATTCAGAAGCTAGAGCTCTCTCTTATAATGCTTAAATATATTTTATGGTGGAATAGTAATATGTATCGCAAATAAAATATGCATTTAAACTTTCGAATCCTTTGGTTAATGATTAAAAGAATTAACCAATAAGCTCAACAAGCTTATATTTTAAAAACGCAGTCCAGAAATTTCATTTTATTCGATTTATTCGCTATCTATTGCTAAGTTAAGTGATCTTTTGCAATAAATAGATCAGTAATATTGGCCCTAAAAGTCGTTAAAGTCCGGTAATTAAGCCACAGGGGTCATCCAAGCAGTCGTGGCCGAGCGGTTAAGGCGTCTGACTAGAAATCAGATTCCCTCTGGGAGCGTAGGTTCGAATCCTACCGGCTGCGGTTTATGAATATTATTTTATTTTAAATAATAAAACCAATAATAGGCATTACCCTTTTACTCTATGAAATTATTCATTTGCCTGAAATATATGGTGTTTAATTGTATGTGTACTTTTAATGGTTTGGTATAATTAAATTGCTGGGGTCTTTTTTATATTTGCGCGCTTTTTAGGACAGCCCAAGCAAATCGAAGAGGCAATGTAATTAACCCCATATTGATTGAATTTTAAAGGCATTTAAGCTAGTACCACCCGCAGAGGCTTGAACCCAACAGAAATCGCCAAAAATGTAGGTAGAGTTGTGAACTATAGGATTGACTCCGACTTGAAGAGGGGCAAGGAACTCTTGAGACCGTTGAACCCGCCCCAAGGGGCAAAAAAAAAAACATATATAAAATGAAATAAATGAAGAAGAAAAAGGCCCCAGAAAACGCGCCGAGCATTTGCTAGATGCTAAGTGAGTGATAGACAAGCAACAAGCGACGACAACTTGCGCAAATCGACGACAGAAATCAGAGCAACGCATGAAGTCGAAAAAAGTTGCAAAAATTGAAGCACTAAATTGAGAGCAAGTTTTCATTGCCCTAACATAAGATCATATAAATCGATTCTATAAATAACAACATATTTTTGGAGTATATCATATTTTTGAGCAGTTTTTCATTGGTTAAGAACCTTTCTTAAATATTTTTTTGAATTTTAAATCAATTCCTTAACAACCTTCAAGTATTTTAAATACACAAATTGCTTCAATTCTATACATGCTAAATACATGCACTTTCCTTTCCATAATCATTGCCGATTTAAAGTACCCCGCACAAGAGTATACAAATCGCTAGAAAGAAGGCAAATTTAAGATACGCGTTTATCTTGGGCTGATTTGAGTTTTTCGCCATTCCGAGCGAGATAAACGACCGCACAAACTAGCGGCTTTGACCTAAATTCGGCCAAAAGCCTGCGTTGATTAATCGACTTTTAGCGCTGCTCATCGCACAAATACAGCGCGCGAAATAAACCGAATGCGAAATACAAAAAAAAAACCAAAAAAAAAAAATATAAAACTATAGCAGAATTTGCACAGCTGCTCCTGAGCCGGCTAATTGAGGAAATCGAATGTAAAATTATGTGAGCGGCAAGCAGAGAACAAGCTAAATAAAACACAAAAAAAAAAAAAAAAAAATTCGCAAACAGCCGGCGAACGGTGACGCATGCATCTAATTTATGTATCTGATAGATACACCGCGATACTTCACACGAACTCCCAAAGTTTTGTTGACCTTCTTCGATCGCTTTTGGCCGCAGATTTTCACTTTTGGCCACGCCATTAATTTCTTTGTGGGCCGCCCACCAACAACAAAGCGTTTAATATGTCGAAATTGTTTCAGCTCCAACACTCTGTTTTCCATTAATTCGATTGTATTTCTGCAACTCACCGATTCCGATTCATCTTTCGATGCTTTTGCGATACCTGGAAATTGTCACAATTCGAGCGGAGTTTGCAATCGCCAGTTGACTAATATGTGCCAACGATTTTTCGCCGAGGAACCCTGGGAAGTTGGCTCCGATATCGGGGTACATTTGTATCGCCGAGCGAGTTCAAATTTTATTGAACTTCTTTGCCCGCCCTTGGAATTTTCTTAAGTTAAGCAATTGCCGAGTAAATTTCTTGGGAATACTTTGAAAAACTTTACCTTATAGCATTTCACCAAAATAACCATTGAAAACGTAGTGTGACTCGTTTTTATCGTATTTATTTACTTAGCCAAGCCTGCGAATAAAATGTGCAATATAGGCAATGTGGTGCACATTCAATGGAGTCGGATGTTACCCTTTTGACCACGCTCCGTGGGTTAAGAATTAAACGCCTCTGGCCACGCCCCCAAATGGCAGACTACAAAACTGACAAGTCCAGCGGGGGAGGGAAGGGGGGCGGTGGTGGCTATGGGAATTATTGGGAAGGGGACTTTAGTCAAGGGATCGGGATCGGAGGAGGATATGGCGTATATGGTTAGCTGACTCAACTCGGCAAGTGAAAACGTTGAGAAATCATTTGCATAAAATAATTTTGCGTGTTTTGAGTAAATAAATTACAGAACAAGGAGGAAAAAAAAAAGAGAACAACGGCGCGGAAGAAACTGATATGGCAGCAGAATATATATATATATATAAGCACTAGCTGACAGATACATTTACACACACACACACACACACACTTGTCGATGCAGTTGGAAAACTTTTTCTGGAGCTGTCTGAATGAAGTTGTGCGCAGACAAGAGATACAAATATGAATGCAGAAAGAAAAATTATTAAACAAATTTAAATTCGATTGAGCCTAGTTTGTGTGGCAAATATATATTTTCCTTTTAAATGCTATTTAAGTTTTAAACAAGCCAAGCTTGTATTGATATATTATAATGCATTTTTCTTTTATCAGAGAAACTAACTAACTTTTTAATTCGGATTAGCATTTCTTTCATAAAGCATTTTCCTTTCTATCAGAAACCAACCAATTCGCATTAGGCATATAAACAGTGTTAATATGCATAAGTAATATAAAATATTGAACCGATTTGCAGACTTTTTCTCTATGTTTACTGGGGTTATCTATCGAGTGGCCAAGCCCCTTGGCTAACTTAGTGGTATTCCCCTGCTTTTGTGCTTTTGTGCTGTTGGCCCTGGTAACATGTCGTTGGGCAATTAATAACGGATTATGAGGCAAAGACTCCCAAAGCGTTGACAATGCGGAAAAAATAAAATAAACACAACGCGAGAAAAGAGGTGTGGAAAATGGAAGTCGGAGGCGGTAGCCGGTAGTCGGTAGTCGGTAGTCGGTAGTCGGCATCTTTGAGATGCACAGCAGAAGTATACAACAAAAAGTACAAGTAGCGCGTATCTGTGCGCTACAAATGTATCTTTCATCATCATTGGGTCTCTGGCCCCACACCTCCCTTCGCCCTCTTATAATTCCTCTCCATTTGGCCCCGGCTTTGTCACGCCCCCCGCCTCCTGTGTTGCCGCGACTCGTCCTTGCACCAGGCTTTTAAGCTGATGAAAAGGAAAATTCCCGAGCATTCAAAGTCCAAAGTTTTCTTTCTTTTGAGACACACCATCACCCCAAACGCCGCCCAATTTCGTCTTTATTTTTCGTCCCTCTTCTTTTTTTTTTTTATTTTTTTTTGTTTTTTTGCGGATTGCTTGTGAAAAGCGTAAAAATTGCTGTAGATTAGCCAGGCGACGACATTGTTGGCTCTGTTTGAGTTTATAGACATCTCATATATGAGAGTCGGGCATTATTCGGTCAGGCCCTTGAAGGAGTCCTCTTCTCTTTTTTTTCCTGGGAACGGGATGGTTCAGATGGCTGCAGGAATTTTGATGCATCTTTATGCTGAACTCGGCTTAAACTTACGAAGGAACTTTTGGGGGAAAACAGAATTCAATGAGACATTTATTAAAGGCATTAAAAGAATATTTAGTAATTATTCTGCCTGAGAAGCCGAATCTTAAATTATTGTTTAATTAACTTTAGAATGTTTATCCAATAGAAATAATAATAAACAATTTTCTACATTTTTGTAGCATATTTGCCAATTTATATATAGATATAGAACCTCCTTACGTGATTATCCCAAACCTGTGCTCATGTAGTTCATCCAATATAATTTGAACTCCTGGCTGGATTTTCCAGAGCCAACCTGAGATATTCTGCCAAAAAACCTTTTGCATAATTCTATAAATTATAAAATACAACAAGCGAATGACAGCAACAACAACAGCAGCGAAGGGAAATGCCTGAGCTTGGGGCTCTCTTTTCCCTTGGAAAATTCTATTACACTTTTCGTTTCTTTATTTTTTATTTTTGTTCTTGTTTTTGTTTTGCCCATCTCTTGGTCCCTCATTTTTTTCACTCACATTTTTATGTGCGTCTTGTGATTTTTTCACAATTTTCTGTTGTTACTCTTGGTTGTCGCGTTTTTTCTTTTCTTTTTTTCTTATTTCTTTGTTTTTTGTATTTTTTATGTTTGTTACTTGGTTGTTGTTGTTGGGCTCTCAAGTGCAATATGCAGGCCTCCCTTGGTCGAAAAGCCCCCCCCCACATACCCGCCCATGCCCATCTGTTTTTTAGTATCCTTTGGCTTGACTTTGGCTCCTTCATGTATTTTTTATCTAAATGCCCCAAAGGCATTCTTCTGCAGCATAGACAAAGTCGCCTGCAACTCCTCCAAAAAAAAAAGGAAAAAATCATGCAAAAAATAAAAACGAACAAAATAATAATAATAATAAAAAAAAAGGCGAAAATAAGGAGAAAATAACGCAGTATTTTTTTCTCGTTTTTGTTGTTGTTTGTTTTTTGTTTTGTATTTTCTGTGACTTGCAACAGAAGTTGGCAGCAGAAGAAGGCAAAAGTCATGCGCCAGAGAGCTCCTGAAGGACGCATCAAGGAGACAGTTGCCAGTTGTTGCAGAACACCCGCTGCCCCCCTTTTCCGCCCGCCCCTGGCCGCTTCATCATCATTAGCGCCCTCCCAAAAAAAATAAAAAATAAAAAAAAATACACAAAAAAGCGTAAGAAGTGTACGAGAAAAAAAAAAGAACAAAATGCAGCGCACACAAAAGGAAATAAGCGCCGAAAATATGCTTAGGGTTAAGTGTTCCCGTTAGAGGAAGCCAGCTGCCTTCGACCCTGATCCCTTAACCCTTAACTTGGCTCGCCCTCGCAATTGTCACGGCCCTAATCCGCAAGAGGTCCTGGATAACGGTGCATCGGGATATATGTGCGGATATACCGCGCTACCCATTGTTTGGCCGAAGTAAAACTGCCGCGCACACAAAAACCTTTGACAGGTCACCCCGCAGATCGCAAATCGAATTGGACATACCCTATGAAAATATGGGTCTTAACCTTGGACTTGAACTTTATTTTATTGCAGGTTTTATGGCATACAACTAAAATATTACTGATTGAAAAGATTAGATGGCATTTTAGTAAAAAATATAATAAACAAAAAAGATTATTTTAGTTATACATATATTACTATTTTTTTAATTTGTTTTTTTTTTTTTTACTAAAGTTGTAGTCGGGTATTTTTGAAATAAAATGATAACTCTGTCAATTTCACTTAAAATCTTATTAAAATCATTACCTCTTCATTCTTCTAACAGTTTTAAAAACAATGTGTCAGCAAGAATATATAATTAATTACCATTCAATGAAGAGGGTATATGAAACTACGTTCCGCGAAATTCAAACACAAATCGCCCCCAAAAAAAAAAGCGTCAAGAAGGCGGCCTGCAGTTCAATGCACCCACAACATCTAAACCCAAAAAAGGACACAAATAACATGCAGCCGAAGAAAACAAAAAATTCGCAGGGAAGGCCCACACAAACACTCGAACACACATACACACACACACCGCACACACTAACACACTGATGTGTGTGTTATTTATTGCGACACAAAGGACTCGCGCAGGGAGACAGACGTTCAATGTCCTGCAGCCTGCAAACTGGCTAATAAAATGTGACGAGCGTAACGCAGAACGCAGCGCGAATCGAGGACTTTCTTTTTTTTCCTCGGTCTCCGCTGCAGGACACATGCCGCACACTAACAGACACACACACACACACACACACACAGATACAAGCACAGGACGCAGGACATTGACACCCGAAAATGGAATGGCATAAAATAAAAGCCGGCGAGCCGAAAAGTCCGAAGCCCTACGAAGACGCCGAAACTGCCGACGCGCCGGCGAAGCCCAAAAAGCCAATGGCCCTCCGCAGGATGCGCCCAGGATCCGGGATCCTGCACTGCAAAAAAATTTACTAAGGCATTTAAAATAAAATTATGGCTTTTTATTTAAATAAATAACAAAGATCTTTATGCCGACAACACATTAATTAAATCAGTCAGTGGGAAAACTTAAATTAAATAAAATACCTAAATATCCCTAAGTTCATAATGTTTTTCAAAGAAAGAGCAAGCCCAAGTCTAAGCTCTTAACAAAGTAACTATTTTTTCTCTCTCTGCACAGGCACGTGTGCGTGTCCATACACTCTGACTGACGCACACACAGCAAGGCAAGTCCTGGAGTCCTGGAGTCCTGCTGGATTATCCCTAACGTCATCGGAGTGCATTGAACTCCTTTCAACCTTTTGCCGCTCGTCTTCGGCTTTGGTGCCTCGGCTTCTTTTGCCACTGGGCGTAAATCAAAATGCGCCGAGTCCTGAGTCCTGAGTGCTGAGTCTTGGGCCCTGGCTCCTTGGGTCCTTGGGTCCTGTAGCGCCAACAGCTGATGTCCTGACATTCTGGGCATTGCGTATACGCAGTGGTGTACACCCAGTCCACTCGTTTTCAGCCTGCGGCCAAAGTTCGTTGAACGTTTTCGTGTGTCGCCTTTCGTCTTGCTGTTTTTGTTGATTCTCCACTTTTTTTTTTCTTGACGTTATGAGCTAGAAGTCAGCAACATGTTGCTGGCAACAAACAAGGATCAAGGATGAGAAAGCATTTTAATTTACTTAACATTTTAATTTACTAACAACTGTTTATTGACACCAAATTGACCCAATTAATTTATTTAACTACGCACTCTTAAGTTTCACTACAGCTATTTGTATAATATTCTTTCTTAGTTTCTACTAATTTGCGATCTGTTTTGTGCTGTGGCAGTCGAGCCAATCAAAGATGGGCAATCGGCGGCATCAAGGTCCCGCTTTTGGCATCGGAATCGGAATTGGGATCGTAGCTGGAGTTGGAGTTGTGGTTTCAACTTGAGATGGAGCTACAGTTGGACAAACGACCACCAGAACGGAGACATGCAAATAATCTTCATATGTGTACTGTGTGTCGCTTGGTTGAGCATTGTTAAGATCGGTATCGGGCCAAAAAAAAAAAAAGGGGGAGGGGGGAATGGGGAATGGGGCTACCATTCATGGCTGAAGTCGGCTGAATAAAGCAGTCAGCTACGAGTTGGCAATACATTTTCCGCCAAAACACCGCCCACCGGCACTGGCTGGCCGGCAATCTAGTTTGGCTGCACTTAATTTCAGCGCTTAACAGACAATTAAAATCCAATTAATTCTGACGTTTATTATGCTAAGCCGACTGTGGGCCCTCGGATCGCTTTTGGACCGCGGACTGTGGACAGCCGGACCTCCACATAAATTGCAGCCTCGTCCTCCACTTTGTAGACCAGCTTGTTCCTCCGCGTGTCGTTCTCGTTGCTAAAAACTTGCTCCTCAGTCTAGTTGCTGACAAAAAAAAGAAGAAAATATACGTAGCTATTGCAACTAGCAACAATTGCAGCAACGACACCAGCAGATACACAGAAAAATCGCAAGGCACTAGAAAGTATTAGACTTGGATACAAATATAATTGATAGCCACATATACTCAATACCAAACTTAAATAAAATGTACTCTTACAAAAATGACATTATTAAATTATGCAACATTTTTGACAGAACATGTAGTGATTTTTTTTAAGTGAAACCACTGGCAGCAAGACTCGGCGGACAAAGTTGGGCTCCTCGCAGTGGCAGCCACATGTTGATTCGTCGTCCATGGAAGAAGACCCATGTAAAAGTCCAATAAATCTTTCAATTGGGTTTGCCAATTGGTTGCTATTCCCGCTTACTCCACTCAGGTTACAAAAAGACTGGGCTACAATTATTAAATGGGGATTACGAAAAATAAAAACTTGACATTACGACCGTGACAGGACTCGAACCTGCAATCTTCGGATCCGAAGTCCGACGCCTTATCCATTAGGCCACACGGTCAGTTACGCAATCGACGTCCGAAATTCCGAACATATGTAACGCCCATGTAAGTAAGCTGACTATCATTGATGATAGTTTCTCATATTGCAGATAAGCCTCGCTTTACATTAACATACTTATTTAATCATTATTTCATACTTAAAGTTAGTGCATTAATAATATTAAAGACATCATCAAAGATCCTCACGGCATGTACATATGTATTTCCGTACCCAAACACAAACCGCTGCGGGCTCTGAGCTGCGGCAACAACAACGCCAATACCGCAAAAGGACCAAGGACCAACGACACCAGACAGGACACATTTTGAGGCTTTTTTGGGTGGTCGATATACATACGCACCGAGACGGAAGGGCGAAGCGAAAGTAAAGGAAAGCCAGCCGAAAAATGTAGTATACATATACAAAAATAAAATGCCGAGGAACAGACCAAAAAAGGTTGCCAAAGGTTCAACGAACTCGTCAGCAGCAAATGTAAATAATTTTGTGCGTGTCTGGTGGTGTTGGTGCGAATCTGTGAGAGGTCTACGCAATGCCAGACAAAAAGGTAAGGTACAAAAATTTGAGATGTGTTTGTTTGAATACGAAATAAGATTAAAAGGCGGAATTTTATAGAATTTTAAATGGTAAAAGATTCATTAGACGGGAAGAATTTGTCACGCAAAAGGAAAACACAATTTTTACACCTTGTGCTTAGAACATAATAAAGATATTTAAAGAATTTTAAAGCGCCTCGTTTAAATTAAAATAAATAAATAAAATAGTTCATACACTTCGCAGCCGGTAGGATTCGAACCTACGCTCCCAGAGGGAATCTGATTTCGAGTCAGACGCCTTAACCACTCGGCCACGACTGCTTCTTGCCGATCGGATCCCAACAATCTTCCGCAGTTTTTGCAAATTACAAGTTCAAAGGTTAACCGAATAGCTTATGTCGTATGACTATACTTTGATCTTAAAATAACAATAAAAAATGTGCTTTAAAACGACTAATGTTCACTTGTGCTTTTATGCAGAACACTGTATTTCAATAGGACAAATTAGTTTAAATTCTGGCTAAAATAAAAACATCATAAATAGTTTTAAGTAAAATAAATGATATCATTCGCAGCCGGTAGGATTCGAACCTACGCTCCCAGAGGGAATCTGATTTCGAGTCAGACGCCTTAACCACTCGGCCACGACTGCTGCATATTATTATAGGCGCCCAATACGCTAGTTAAGATTCTTGCTTCTCAGCGAACATAACTCTCTTTTTTAGCAGCAATAGGCTTGACCAATTAATAAAATCTGTAATATTCTGAGCTCAAGCAAAATATAAACACTTAAAAAAAAAGTGTTAAACTTTCGACCGTGACAGGACTCGAACCTGCAATCTTCGGATCCGAAGTCCGACGCCTTATCCATTAGGCCACACGGTCAGTTGATTTACGGCGCCATAACAAGAAACATAAAGAGGGAGGGCTGAGAGAATGTGGGATGAGAACATTTGCTAGGTGAGAACAGAACGAAAACTATATGGTGGGAAGGGTTGAATTGCAAAGTATTTAGCTCACCATATGTTAATTCAATTCTAACGCTCAACGAAGCTTTGTGGTTTTTAAATAATATTTTACTCAAACAAATACTTAAGCAATATAATACTTCGACCTATGTAACAAAACACCAGCTCTATGTTCTAGTAGAAACCAATATATTGTGTACATTACAGGGGCAATGGCCTTATTTTGTTACACAGGCTTATTTACGGACATATTGTTTTAGGTCATGACTGCTTTATCAAGAACAACTTGAAGAAGTTGCCGCAATAAAAATTCCCTTGCCACCCACTCAACTTCAACCTTTTTTTTTTTTGGGGGGTTTACCCAAGTGTTTTACTTGGCTGTGCTGCTTAATTTTCTACGTGTGCGTGTTTGTGTAATGTTTGGATCGATAATTTGTGCCTGCGGCAAACGCATTTTTGCCTTTTTTGTTTGACTACGTTGTTCCTACTGTCTGAGTTTCCATAAAAAAAATCACAGACAGTTTGGTTAATGTTGGTGACCAAATTGTCCATATTCTAGTCTTAAATAGTTGCTTGCGTTTCAAATAACTGATACCAAACTGAAATCGTTTTCAAACCATGCATTTTATTTTTTTAACATTTTATTACATTTTTATACAAGATATTGTGCACTTGCATTCAGAAATTTATTTCGCCTTAAATGCTTTCGAAAATGAATGATCAAATTTATACGTGTAAGGTAATGAATATAATGGCATCGCTAATTTTCTGTGGGCTTGGGAAAGGTCGAAAGTATTTATTCCGTTTCGCTTTTTTTTTTTTCATTATTTTTTTGTGTTGTGTTGTGTTTCTATTTCGTTTTCGTTTCGGTGGGGATCTTGGCGAGTGTGGAAGCGAAGCCGGTTACAATTAAAATTAATTACAAACTATCTAATTACATGGTAATATGCTAATCAGCCTCGCCTCTCTCGCGCCCTCTCGCTCGCACTCTGCCATCCTCTCGCTCTTTCTTGCCACGCACTTGGCAACCGGAGTTGGCCCTCTGGGGGGAGTCCCACCCCCCCCCCCTTCCCCTTCCCCCTTCCCCCTTCCCTAGCCCGCTTCAAATGCAGTTTGCATGTCGGCTGTTCGTTGCATGTAAAACTTAATGAGATTTCTGCCATGGCCATGACAAACCCAAAAAAAAAAAATATATGCACACACTAAGAACAATTTATTTAGATCTTTGAGATCGCTGTGAAAAGCCATGCCTTTGATTTCCAAATTTTAGACTGTACCAAAAATAGTTTAAAAATCAGCCATCAAATTAAGTTTGCATTAAAACAAACCTTACTTTAGTCTACTCGAGCTAGATTTTTCTTTTAGCGCAGGCTGCGAAAATTTAGCCAATGGAAAATAGACTTCGGGCTGGAGACAAAAGTTCGCGCTGCCGCTTCTTTGGCCAATTATTGGCAGCACTATCGGGGCGCCATAAATCAGCGCAGGTGAGCGGGGAAGGGGGATAAGCCTGAGGAGGGGAAGCTAACAATGCACGGCCAACAAAGAGTCATAAATAAATTTTTGCAACTAATTCTGTCAGCTCCCGGTGCCTTGCCCATTGCCACATTGCAACATTGCGTTATTATTGATGGTTAAGGTAACAATGCCGCTCGTTTTCGGCCTGGTCAAAATAATACCCGTAACCAACTGCGGTAGGTGGACCTCCAACCGTTCGTTCGTCCTTCCCCATCTAAGAACCCCCTCACTAATTCCCCGAATCCATGATTAATGTTTGCCTGCATTTTCCCCGCCTGAAACTTAGTTTTTAAAGTAGAAAGGTAAACAAGAAAGCAGTGGCTCAAGGCATAAAAGCCACAGAGCTGTTTATTAGCCTTAATATATATAAATTATTGCTGGCAAAATACTTAGTTATTTACTAAGTTTATTATGCGTTACTCTACGGATTTATTTAATAATAATTCTAGTATCTGAAATTCTAGTAGCTTCGATATCATCCTGGTATATATAACTTATACCAAAGTTAATTTTGAAAAATGTGATATATTTCCCCCAGAGAAACAATTATTGCAACTTTTTTTAGTGCGCTTCACAGCCTGGTAAATTATGTAAGAAACTGAAGAATATTCCGCTTCAATTGATCTCTGAATATTTGATGGAAACAGTCGAGTAAACAATATGGTAAATGTTGTTTGTATGTAGCGCTCAAGTTTCGAGGGTGGCAACCCTGGCTCCGTACTGGGCTTTGTCCTTAGTATTCCCAATGTTCCCAATGCTCCATCGCTCCATCGCTCCAACAGCACGCCCCCGTTCTCTGTGTCCAGTGGCACAAAACCGAAATAAATAATTGATGAAACAGCAAAGCGCACGTAGGGATTTCCAACTAGCAGGAGCCTCTCCATTCCATTCCCCTCCCCACCCACTGGCCATTTTTCCAGCTGCACTATCGCTCCGCCCCACCGTCCCTGTTGCCCCCCTTTCACTGCTTTCCCCGCCGAACCGCTCTCTTTCGACTGTTTCTCATCCATTTGCAGTTGGGGAAAACTGAAAACCATCTCTGGCCTACGACGCATGATGTTGTGTTGGCCACACACACACATGGTGTATATGGCATGTGCAATGGGATATACGTGGCTATATATACATATATATATATATATATATATCTGTGTGCGGGTATATATGCTATATATGTTCCTGTACGTGCGCACTTATCGATTTTCTGCTTGAAAAACGTTAAGCGAAATGCGCCCAAAGCGTCGTTGTCGGTTAAGTTGGGTCCGGCCGGGCCCAAAAAAGCAGGACTCCCATGCCCAAACAAATACCGCAACCCTACACGGATAAAATATCAAAAAACTTATTTAAAAAAAATGGCGCCCAACTGTTTGTATACATAAAACTGGACCAGGGTTCCCACTCCCATTTAAATACCTCTTACCCTACACAAATAAAATGTGTTTGAAACAAATCAAAATAAATGCACATCAAAGATTATTTATTTTTAGTTAATTATATTGAAGATATAAGTTTGTGTCTTCCATATCATTAGATCTTTAATCTTAATCTTAGGAAATCATAGGGGTTCAAATAATCTTGCTATGTGCTGCTTTGTTTTTTAACGTGTGACGACACACACCGAGTTCCATTTTTTAAAGGGTTGCCACGGCCACATGCGAAGCAAATGTTCGAGTGCTTTTCGTCTGTGTGGCTGCATCAATATGTGTTTATATGTGTAGGAGGTGGCAACAATAGGCGTGTTCCGTAGGCGGTCGTCCTCGTCCACTTTTTTGGTAGTCATCGTCATCGTCAACGTCAAGCAGAGTTAAAAGAAGAAAAAACAAGAAGGGGGCGTAGAGCAAAATACCAACAGAATAATAAAAGATATACAAAAAAATATTATAGAAAATAGCAAACATAAAATGGCGAGTATCAGCAAAAATACACACATAACAGGAAAACAACACCGCATTCTTAAATCGCAAACATATTTACCTATGTCTTAAGAACAACAAATTCGATACTCATTTAACATAATATTTACTTTAATCACAATACAAATACTGTTTTACTAATTTATTAAATGTTAATGAAAGACAACAAACAAAGATCAAGAAACCAGCTTGCAGTTGGACATTTGAATGCACATCTAAATAGATACTAATATTTAAATAAATACTCACGTGTGCTTTGTTAACTTAATTCCCGGAAAACTTTCCATAGGCTGCCACCGGGTGGCATGGAACATGAGAAGATGGACAGGACAGCACAGGACAGGGCACTGCGGCTATTCATCGACTATGTGCGCACATATCCGTAAATGCAACCTCGTGTACATGCGTACAGTGCGCGTCAGCTGTGTCAGGCAATCAGTAGTTTGCACTACTTGTTAGAAAATATTTTTAAAGTTATCTAACAGATGGGTTATGGCCATAGCGTTATTAAATGTTTTATAAATAGGGGTTTTAGTTTTTATATATCTTATCCTATCTATTTTAACAGTACGCACTGTACCACTATCTATCTGTCCATACTTATATGTACTATATCTGTGTGTGCGTTTGTGTGTGTGTGTGTGGTGGACAGACATGCAACGCACCAAAACACCCACCCGAAGCACCAACACACACTCACTCACACACACACACACACACACACTCGAATAGAGACAGACATCCCTAGACCTAAGTTGCATGAACTTCAATTTTGCCTCACAATTCGGGGCATGGGCGGGGTTGGTATCCAGCGGGGGGGTTGGCCAAGAGGGTGGTGCCTACCAAGGCGAGCCAAAACAAAAGGGTGGCATGTGGGTGTTGCAAAAATGGCAAAATGGAAACGCACACACAGACACAAAGGGCAGGGGTATTGCAGGCGGGGGGTGAGGCGGAGGGGGGGGTCTTCTAGGGGTTCTAGACACGCACACAAGCGCACACATGGACTTTGGCCAAGCCCAAAGGCCTGGGATGCCGCCATTTTACTGCGTCCTGCACACACAACCCTCACAATTGCTCCCCTGCCCCCCTGCCATCCTTGCAGCCCCCCTTGCACATTCGTGTTGCAGGTGCGCCGCCACGAAAAGTTAGAGGAGGGGTGGGGAGGGGGCAAGTTGAGGTTGGCTGTGTGTGTGTGTGTGGGATATATCTCCTGGTTCTAGTCCAAAGAGTTGATTGCGAGCTCGGCAGAAAATTTCCGACCTATCACATGCAGTATCCTCGTTGCGTTTGCACTGCCACCCAAATGGCCCCAAAAAAAACCAACCCAACCCCCCTCCCACCATCCCCCCCATCCATGCCATCGCATGCGTGTGTGTTTAAGACCCCCGTTCTATAGAACCGGCTAAAAACCCAAAGAGATAGATATGTATGGCCAGTGATGGGAAAGGTAATGATACCTTGAACTTTGTGAGAGTTGCATTCAATAAGTTATTTTTACTTGATTTCTTTAAATAATGGTTGTAAACTTGTTTATACACAGTTATTATTAAGTATAAACTATTTAAATCCCTTTTTAAAACCAATCAAATCATAAACCATGTTTTGGAAAGTAACCAATTAAATCATACAACATGTTTTGGAACTAACTGTACTAAAGTTAAAATTAATGAATATGGCAAGTAAGTAGGAAGTCAGTAGAAGAACCAGAATTTGAAGTAATGGATAGTAGTGGTGAATACCCACTGTACCACTAACTAGATACTTCACATCACTGGACATGGCGCACAGAGCTCATCCAGTCCGAAGCCGGGTCCTTTCCTTTTGTATTTTTCCCTTTTTATTCCTGAGCGGGTGGCAGAGAAATTCCTTGCTGCGATATCAATTAAGGATACAGCTCACTCACAAGCACCCCCCCGCTCCTTTGCTATCCCCTTAGCTATCCTCTATTTTTGAGGATTTTTCGGTGGCTATAGGCAGACTCAGAGACCAAAGTCCAGTAACACCCACACACACACACAAACACCGAGAGAAAATATAAAAAAAAGGGAAAATGGGAAAAAAAGCACCATCTAAGCCCGAAACTTTGTTCAATGCTGCAATGGACAGGCCAAAAAGGGAAGCAGAAAGAGAGAGGACTAGCGTGGCCGAGTGGGACAGCAATAGTGCACACACAGAACTGCATGTGCGTGTGTGCGTCGTGTGTGTTGGCCTTAATGGAAATTGGTTTTATGCATGTTGGCTTTTGTTTATTTTTACAATTTTGATGATGTTTTGCTGAATACGATGCGAGTGGCAGTTCCCTCTCACTCCCACACCCACTCTCCCATCTCCTCTATCTCTATCTCTCTCTTTCGCTCGCTCTGCGTTTGTGTTTGCTGGTCTTTTTGGGTGTTGACTGTACTTCCGGACATTGCATTACATTACGTACCACGTGTGTGTGTTAGTGTGTGTGTGTGAGGTATTTTTCGGGGCTAGGCTGTACGCCCTTTTTCGATTAGCTTCCAAAACAAAAATGGCGCATTCGGTGTGCGAGTGAGAGGGCCAGATGCACGAGGTGCACTCAATGCCCTTTGAGGTGGACTGTACCCAGAAAAAAAATCGACAAAAATTGCATGCCACGGTGCAAAGATGAAAGAATCTGTGAGAGTCGGCGTGCCAAACTAATGCTGTAATTAGGATAATTTTAGATACGAATCTATAAAAAAAAATGGGTTCTTAAAATGAACCAAGCATGTATCAAAATGAAATATCACACTTCCAAGAGGCTTGCCTAAGCTGAGATTAAGGGCCTAAATGTTAAACAAGATAACTATATTTAATTACAATAAATTTCATAAGGTTTTTTAACACTGACATAACTTTCAATCAATTGTGATTCTTTAACATTTATTTCTTTTTCGATATTTCTTTTAACGATCCACAGAAGAAAGTAAGCTAAACTATTTATTAAAGTGGGGTAGAGCAGTGAGCAGGAAATGGATGCGAGTGCAAAAGACAGTTGATAGCTGGCAAATACAAATACAAAGGTGGAAAGGTGAACCACTTGTAACGAATAATGGCCATAGTTATGGTCTGACCACCACCCGAAAATATCCCCATAGCCCCCCTATTTATCAGCCCATTTTCCATCTACATATTTTTCTGGCCCAGAACAACACACACACACACACAATGAAGGTACCGATAAAAATCCTCAAGCACACAGACACTAGAATATCGCATTTTGCATATGCGTTTGCCCGCATACCGGAAAAACCCACCCAATTCCCACCCACTGCCGCCCATTTAGCGGAAAAACAAAATCGACACAGACTAAAAAACAGAGAACACAACACCGGCAGCAAAAATACCAAAAAAAAAAAATAAAAGGAAAAAATATATAAAAAATAATAAAGACCAGAGGGAAAAAAATCGCTTTAGGTTCGACATTTGACTGCCCCGTGTTGTTGGTCAGGGGCCTCGAAATCGCCAGGACCAAATATATATATATATACGTACATATATATGCCCGCGAAGAGCACCCAATCAGAGGCGGGAAAAGCGTCCTGGTTCACTTTTTGCGGGGGGGAGTGGCCAGCACCAGCACAGACACTCTCGCACATTGCAAAGACTGCAAAATAAAAAAATGAGGAGACATCAACGGACCCCCGAAGGTCCAGTGAAGGGTTAAGCCGGACTTAGTGGGAGGCTTGCCGACAGCGAAATCCCATATTCTAATCCCAAAGCCCCAAGTTGGGCAAAATGATTGACAACTGCAGTTGCGACAAGTAAGCACACACATTTTCCGTTTTATTAGGGAAACTGCCGCGAATTTTCCCAAGTTAAGACAAGCCACTAAAAGAATTTCTAGTTTATACAAATAATATTATGCAGAAGTAATTTAAAAATTATAATAAATACTATTTGGAACTAGCCAAAGAATACATTTTATAAATCCAACCATTTCTAATAAATGCAAATTTTTTAAACATTAAATTCATTGTAAAAACTTACCATTCACTTATATTTCCAATTTACCAACCAAATAAAACACAACTCGATTTATTTTATTTTTTTTATAATTTTTATTTAAATTTTTCGTTTTTATTTATTTTTCTTAGAAAAAAATTAATTAAAATTAAAAAAAAAAAACTGAATTGAATATCTTCTTGATTTTTATTCTCGTTTACTCTCTGATTTATGGTTGCTATTCTTTTTCGGATAATCCTTTAGTGATTTGGGTGACAAACATTTAATTACTGTACACAATTTTTTGTTGAGAACTGCTCTTGAAATTTTCACGCAATCAAGCCACTACTTTTATGTTTTCTTCTTTTTATTTTGTATAAATATATAGTGTATGCATTCATTGTATTTTGTTCTTGTATCATATTTTTGTATTTTTTTAATATTTTTTCAAAAATTACTAATACTAATAATAAAGGCTTCATTGTTTGGTTAAAAAAAATTGTTTTCGAGTAAAACCATCTATAGTTTATCAAAGGGACTCTGACACAACCCAGGCAAAGCTCAAGTATCAATCGAAATGGAGAACTTTCTTAATTAAGGAAAGTAAAGTCTTCAAATTGGACGATCACATCTAAAAATTTGCTGAAACACTGAAAATGATACAATCAAAACTCTCTATTTTGAGTAGACAGTTTAAGCGAGTTTTCAAATGACTTAAGAGAAATCATCGAAATGAAAATCATAATCAAAATCCCTTCCAGTTGCCTTTCCAATTGATTTATTATCTGATGCTACATGGGTTAATGGTTAAATGGGTTGGTTATTCAGTTACACATAGAAATTTATACGGCTATATGTATATAGACACCAGACCCCTCGAACAAATCAATAGAAACGATTAAAACCAATTACTGTTTATGTTTTTTTTTTGTTTTTCTCTCGTTTTTTTCGTTTTTTGTTTGTTTCGGATACATGTATATGACTTACATAAAGAATGCTTTCGCTATCTCTCCTCCATTTCGCCGATCGCCCCGATCGATTGAAAAAAATATATATATATTAATATATTATATGTATATCCCGCCCCAGAAGGTTCGACCAAAAAAAAAGTGTTTTTAAATCGTTTGTTTTTGTTTTTTTTTTTGTTTTAGTTTTCTTGCTTTCTTATTTTATGTTTTCTTTCTTTCGTATGCTTTAGGTTTTTCTGGTTGTTTTTAAAGTATGCAATTTCCCCACCCGCCCGTCCATGTAACGCACCCACTTTCTGGAAAATCGCCGATACAACTGCCGGATCCGCTTCCTGACTCTCCTCCTCAACTCGGGCGTTCAGTCTTCGACGGCATATTTCTGGGTCCATTCGCGGGCATTGCGAATGGCCTCCGCCTCATTGACCTTCCACAACTCGGCCACATCGTTGGCCAGCGGATCATCGGGATTGGGTGCACTGAGCAGCGCCTGAATCGATAGCAATATGGTGCGAATCTGCAGCGCAGGACTCCACTTGTCCTTCAGCACGTCGAGGCAAATGCGGCCCAATCGATCGATGTTCGGATGATAGATCTTCGTGATGAAGCGCACCTTGGGCGCGGACATGGGATAGTCCTCCGGTAGGAAGAGCTCCAGCTTGAATACGCCGCCCTCGAAGGGCGAATCATTCGGTCCGGTCACGATCACATGGAAGTAACGGGCATTGTTCTCATCGGGAATGGCATTGATGCCGGGCACAGGCTCCTGCATCAAACGCTGAGTCTCCTTGATGATGCGACGTGGCAGGCTCGACATCCTTCAGCTGGCTCCTTTTGCTCCTTGCTATGCGGTGAACTGGAAAGGCGGTTTGTATCAGTGGCTTCTCGTTGAGCTGCAAACGAGATGGGAGTGAAGTAAATCAATAAATCTACCATCCTCAACGTTTCAAAGATTAAGCTTAAAAGTAAGTATCACTAATGTTTCAACTGTGTAATGAAACTATTGCATATTTAACTAAATGAACTGCTAGCCCTATGAATCAGTATAATAGTAAAATTGGTAAGCTGGAGTTTCAGTTGCTATTCAGTGAGGAAGAGCGTCGGAAATCAAGGAGCATTTTCCTTTTGCAGCTCAAGGTCGTTCTTTATGGGGACGCGTGTGTGTAGGGTTGGGTGGATTTTGGTCTGATACGTGGCTTTCACTTTCCTCAAGAAAGTTTTGCAACAGCCACAAAGATGTGTCTCTCGTGCAGTGTAAGCAATTCAAATTATTTTATATTTCTAAAGATATTTTTAAATTGTAGCATTTAATTGGTACATTTTCTTGGCTGCATGTGACTTCTGTAAATGATATATTAAAAATATTTAATGGGAAATATCCAAACGAAGGGTATGAACTATATGCAGCGTATTCAAAGTAGACTGCGTTCCAATTTTGGGAACTGTTTATTTACTGGTGATCTATACTTTATTGACAGCTTATTGACCAATATACTGAATACCGGCCATAAACCTCAGTTATTTCTGTTACATTCTTTTGAAATTTCACAGAAAGGAACATAATTGAAATGGATTTCTTCTTGTGTAAGTCAAGGCCCACCCCACATTGCGCCACCCCCTTTAGCGTGACCTTGCGGCTCCTTTAACTGTTTACATTTCCTAGACACACGGAAAAATCAAGGCAAGCAAAGGTGCAAAGGAGCAAAGGAGAAAGACGCAGATAAACATGAAGCAAAAGGCAATAAATCAATGTCTCGAAGTTTCCAGAAATTGTATTGAGAAACACTTAAAGCAAACAAAAGAAATTGCGTTATTAAAAAATTCAAATTACAATAATTTAACCATAATGTTTTTGTGCAAGTGTGCGTCGTCGTTTTGCCGTTTTTCAAACTTATTGATTTCCCTTTTGGGTGACAGATGCACGTAGTCCGCAGAGGAAGAAGAAGCAGAGCGGACAGGGGCAATGTGGAGGGGTTAACGGGGTGGGCGGCTTGAAAAATCAATAATGTTGGCAATTAAACTAAAAAAAAACACCTAATAAGATTTTCCTTTCTTGCAAACAGAAATTTCGCACACACACACATACAGAGCGAGACACGCACGCACGCACACAGACAAAATGCAGACAACGCGCACGAAAAAGACAAAGGCGAAAAGAGAATATGCGGATGGGTGAGACAAAGAGGGCGAGCCAAAAAAAAAAAGAAAGAAAAGCAAACGCCGCCTTTTCGGCAAATTTAATTTAACAAAAAAAAAAAACCGAAAACTTGGTGCAAACGGCACAATTATTACTTTTCACACATACACACACACTTTTACGGCTTTTTTTCTAGCTCTTCTTCGATTTTATATTAAATTTTATTTGCAGCTTGTGCTTCTTCTTTTGCTGCTGCTGCTCCTGGCTTCTTTTGTTGTTGTTGTTGTTCTCACTTTGGTCTTTTTTTCGGGCATTTGCAACTTTTTTGGACAAAAACAACGATTTTTTCCTATAGTATGCAACTTTTGATAAAACACAAACTCACAGCGAAACAGCGCCAAGTTATTGGTGGACTTTATATGCAGCTATGGCCAATACTTCGTTGGCAAATTGATAAAATTGGATTTTTGCAGGCAGCTCCACCACAAAAATTATGAATGTCGAACACACTCGAAAAAAAATGTAGCCGTTCGCTTGTGTGTGTGCGCGTTGGTGTGACTAACGTGCGTCTGTGTGGCGTGCGTGTGAGCGGCAATGTCAAAATGGCAGGGTTGCCAGGGCGCCTGTAGCTATAATCACATTTCTTACGACACGTTTGCCTTGACTTATTGTTGAAATTTTAATGTATGCATTTTTTTACATAATTGCTGTAATATATTTCTTTATTTTTATCGTTTTGTTTTATCTTTTTATATGTACTTTTATTTTTCGCCCTAGTAAAAACAACTTTCGGCTGACAACTCTAGCGCTTAGCGGCTGTCAAATGGGACCGTATTTCGTAGCAATCAGCTGCTCGGCACGCAGCAACCCCTGGTTTAGCAGCACTTAGCTTTTTTCTGTCGCTCATTTTGATTGGAAAATTGGCGGGACAAATCCAATTGGAAGTACCAACCATAAAGGAGTAACAGAAAGTGCGAATTCCGCGAATTAGCAACGAATTTACTTTTAATTTGTTTAAATATCGTAACGACCTTGTCTATTATACCCGTTGTCCAAAAATAATGCATTGCGTTTTGAATATTCACCAGATGTAACATAAATTCATTCTAAAGGTAAACACAACGCTCTCATAATACATACATATGTATATATGTATGTATATATTACGACTAATTCATTTCGTACTTCTTTGTAACTACGTAAGCATCTGTTTGTAAAGAACTTTTATAAGAGTCTTATAAATATAATAATATGTACCAGATAGAGTAATATTTAATGCATATTAAAATGCTAATTTGTATCTTTCGATAGCAAATTAATTATTTAGAAAATGTGTTTGTAGCTTGGCTATTTAACAAGTCTAATAAGAGTCGGGCCAAACTTCCAATCAGACACGTGCGCATTCATAACCCCAAAAAGCGAGATAGCAACAACAACAAATTGTCAATTTGTGTAATCAACATTTATGCGTTTTTAAAAAGAGAGGCTGTCCAAACGCACACACACACACGAACACAAGCACACACATGTGCGCACTTGCACTCACACCCACACATCGAATGCAATGCCCAATGGACGCACAAGAAACCGAAATGAGCAACAACAAAAACCACAAGGCAGAAGGCAGAAAACTAAAATACAAAAAAAAACAAGCAAAGCCTCTCGCTCGCACACACACATGCTATTTATCATTCGTATTCGCTCGATTGCATAGGCCGGATGCATGTGTGTGTGTGCGTATGTGTGTTTGTGTCGAGTGTGAGATAAAAACAAACAGCAACTGCAAAAGGGCAACAAAAGCAACAACAGCTAGTCAGCCATATGCATTACACACACCGCAAACAAACACATACACATGCACACACACACACACACACACACGTGCGATCTCCGTTTTTAGGCTGGCCAAAACAACAACAACGACGGTAGTCCAGCCCACAAGTGAGAGCGAGAGAGAGCAACCTGCCTCTTTTCTGCTTTTCTGTTTTTCTGCTGCAACTGCGCTGCTTTTCCCTACGCAGTGCATGTGTGGGTGGGAGCGAGAGGGGTGAAAGAGCGAGTGAGAGAGAGAGAGAGAGAGTGAGCGGTTGAGCGGGGGGAGGCGACCTTTATTCGCTTTGGAGTTGCAGCTGTTTTTATTGCCTTCCTTTATTTCTACGCTCGTTTATGGCCAAGTTTTTACCGCTACAGCTGATCTTCGCAAGAGGGGGGAAGTAAGTGAGGGGGCAATGGGGGGAGGAAAGTGGTGAGAAGACGAGAAGAGGAGGGTAAAATGAATAGAACAGACAAATTAAAGGACGTTTCAAAAATCAGCTAAAAAAAACGAAATTAAGATTAGATTCAATGAAAAACCAACGACTCGTATTGAAACTTATGTTGTAAATTATATGGAAATGAATTTATTAAGCAAAACAGTTGGAAATTAATTAGCAAATTTAACAAATTTAACACTTTAAAGAACAACCTGTCTTATATAAAATATATATCCTTATACTTTTCCAGAAAACCGAAAATTTATAATTAATTGAAATGGAGAGCGATTGCTTTATATTGAGAAGATATGAAAATACTTTTGAATTTGATTGGAATTTTATTAATCCATTTGGATGTTTAAAAATTGAATGATGTTCAGTGAAATATTAAATGGTAAGTATTATTATTTTTACAACGCACTGCTGTTTTTGAGTTTTATCAGTATGCATTATTTTCTAATTTTAATGGCCGACAATTTTCTGCCATAGTTACAAAAACATGGCGTAGTTCACTAGCCGCTTTTCCTGATGGTGGTGGTTTGCGATTGTTGCATGGCCGTTTGGTTAAAGTTTTTCCTTTCCTTACAGCCGCCTAAATTTAACTAAAATTAAAAGAGCATACACATATCTTTTCATATAGGTTTAAGTTAGTTGAAGTCCGACAAAATGTTTATAGGGTGAACTAGTTTTTTTATGTTTATCCGTTTTTAAGCTTAGAATTTGTATTATTTTTTGAACTTAGCACTATAACACAACACTATAACTTCAACAATTGATTAAAAAATTACTCAGTAGTATAAAGTACCAAGTAATTTGAGTAACGCACAAAATGGGTCCTGTTTGTGTTGCAAATATTCAAAACGCCAAAACTTTGACAGCATTTCAGTTGGGTGGAAATAAATCTCAGTATTGTTCTGTAATTAGCACCTGAGTTTTCCCCTCATTTCCTTTGTGAAACTTTCTTAGAATTTCTTTTTAAGGCAATTTATATTCTTCCTCACAAAGAAACGCGCAACATTCGCTTGAGCAGCATGTTGCCAAAGGAAAACTTTGGCAACATCTCCAATCAGAATTTTGCTCTGCTTCTCTTTCGCCTGCACTTGCAAATGCATTTTAAGAGAGCGCAGTGCTCTTTCTTTCGCGGAGCGAGGTCTACTCTTGAGCCCAAAAACGCAACGAACAAAACGAGCAAAACAAAAAACACGAAAACACAAACAACAAGAATTGCCGCTTTCCTTTTGACTTTTTTTTCGTTTGTTTTTTTGGCATTTTTCTTGTTCTGTTTTGTTTGTTGCTGGTGTTGTTGCTGTCGAAGGGCAGCAAAGCAAAAGTAGGCGGGGTGGGGCGAAGGGGGGAGGCGGCTGAAAGACGCACGCATAAATAAGAACAACAGCAAAACTGAGGCAAAAGTGTCCATTAGACTTGTTGTTATTGTTGTTGTTGTTGTAATTTACAAGTGTCCATCCGCAAAAAATCAGAATAGCTTGGGGTTCAAAATGTATCATAAGCAAGAAATAAGGATTCCTCAGATTTTTTGACAATCTTTATAAAAAGGAAATATTAGCTTAATACCTTAATAATAACAAAGTATTGTAAAATAGTTGCTTTGCTTTAGGATCGCAATATCATTGTACGTATTTCTGAAATCTAAAGTTTATTTTTTATTTATTAATATTTATTAAGTGAAGAATCCGTACATCATAATGCTATAGTTTATAGTTTTTTGGTTTTTCCAAATGTTTTTGAGTTGAACAAATTGTGTTGCATACTTTGAGGCACCATAACATGAGATTTGGGAATATACGCTGGATTTTTCATTGAAATTGTGTAAATTTTCCAACGAATGCATTATTTTGAGCGTAATTTATGGTGTCATATGTAAGCACGAATCACTACAGGTTTCTCAGCCAGTTGTAAGGGTATTCGAGGCTCCAATGTCCTGCGAAATCCTTGCGCCTCGTGTTGTTTTTGTTGTTCTTGTTGCTTCTGCTTCTGTTGCTGTTTTTGTTTTTGTTTTTGTTTGGGGTCGCGCTCGTCGTTTTGTGAGTGCAACAGACTTGGCTTAGAGTGGATGTGGGTGGTTGGGTTGCAAAGTGGGTGGATGGGCGGCTAGGCGGTCGAGGGAACAAAGGAAACCCTTGGCAACGCAGGGCCAACAAAAAAAAAGAAGCAGACACAAAAAAATATCAAGAAGAAGATGTGGCAGCAGCAGCAGCAGCAGCTACATAGATGAATAAGAAGCAGCACACGAAGCCGCCGAGGACAAACGAAAAAGGACGAAGTCCTGTTTGTGTGTGGGTGCAAAATTGCGTCCTGTGGGCCGTTTGTTTTGCTTTTTTTCCACCCCACGCCGCCCCCTTGACGTTGGGTTGGTGCAACATAGGCTGAGTTGTTGTCGCCTTTTTGTACGTTGTTTTTTTTATTTTGGTTTTTTCGTCTTTTCGTTTTTTTTTTTTTGGAGTCAATGTCTGGCACCAGTTTATTTGAGTGTTTCTCTCCACGTTCGACTGTCTGTGTGCGTTGGTGTTTGTGTGGCGACTGCGTGCAGACGTAAAGGTCCTGGAACCCATCGCCCCAACCCCCAATCCTCCCATCCCCTTGCACCCCCGCATCAACCACTCGCCGAATGCGTTTTTTTTCGACCGAGAGTCGTCGCATTTTCGATTTTATTGAGCAAACAACGAATTTCTAAATAAAAACAAAAGCAACGATAAAAGTACAAAAACATATAAAAAAGAAACAAGTAGAAAATCGTAACAAAAACAAAACAAAGAAGTGTGTGGGGGTGGATTTTTGGCAACTCGCAAATTTTCAGCGAATTTTCATCGCTGTTTTGTGGCCAAAGAAAAGATCATCAAGAAAAAGGATTCATTTTTGGGTTCTAGGAACTGCAAAGATCACTATGCGACTTAAAAAACGTTAAAAGTTGCCACAACAGTAATTTTGGGAATTATTTAGCAATTTTCAAAATGTAAATGATTGTACAAAATATTCAAATAAAATCCTATAATTGCTTCCCACTCAATATGTTCATAAAATATATTAAAAAAGATTTTTTAGATGCTTGTCAATAAAAAAATATTATAAATTAACCATCATTTCTATGTAAAACTTTTAAAAGTTAACAAGTGCGATCGTGGAAAATATATGTATACAATATATAGTACATATATGTGATTAATCACGCGGCAGAACCTTTCCATCTATTTTCCCAAAAAAGCGCGCATTTTTTTTGCGAATCATTTCTTGTTCCACCCAATTCGTTTCTAATTTTTGTTATTTTAGTTATTTTTGTTTTTTTTCTGTTTCCAATTTTTTTTTTGCAAACCCAAAGCTTGCTGAGTTATCTTCTTGTGCTGCTTCTTTCCCTTAATTTTTTTTGCTCACTTAATTTATGTATTTGTTGTTGTTGTTGCGTCGAGCTTCCATGTGTGCGAATTCTGGGCAGCAAAAAGTTGGAATAAAATAAAGCGGATCTCTCGATGAGTGAAAGGGTAGGAAGAGGGGAGCGAAAGAGAGAGCGGCGACGCAGGTGTATTTGTGTGCGGGAGCGCTGATAAAAGCGAGCGAAAAAGAAGCTACAAAAAATTCGCAACAAAAGAGAATTTGCAAAAACGAAGAATTCGCATTCGCAATACGCGAGAGAGTAGCGCTCTTTTCCTTTGCCACTACGTGTGTGTGCGGTATGCCGTGCGTGTGTGTGTGTGTTTGCTTCGTTGCGTGGCCATTTGGCGGCTTTTGGCAACATGTTGCGCGCAACATTTATTCGCAAAAAAAATTCGCGATCTCTCTCTCACTCTCTCTTTGCGAAACTCTGACCAATGCAGCTCGCATTTGTATGTGTACGTGTGTGTGTGTGTGCGTGTGTAGTTTCTTGGTTGCCAATTTTTTATTTTCCTTTTTTGCAATTTTTTTTTATTTTGTTTGCCTTTGTTTGGAGCGCTCTGCCAGCGTCGCTGTCGACGTCGCCGCCGTTGTTGTCGTTGTTGCCCCGTCGCAGTCGCAGTCGTCAGTTGGTCCGTTCATTCGGTTGTATCGTTTGCTCCTCGTCGCTTGGTGTGTGAGTGCAAAAAGCGCTGAAAAATCGCAAAAAATTCGCGAAAAAAAGCGGTGAAATTCCCACAAAAAAAATTAACTCAAAAATATATATCAAATTAATTGCGAAATTCGTTTTAAAATATATCATACATTTTTTTTACTGTGCCAAAGTTGAACAAAAATTCAGTGCGAATATTTTTATTTTAGTGCGATCTTTTCACACAAAACTCTATATACCCCTTTCTCTTTCTCTCTGCGTTCTGCCAAAAAAAAAAAAAAAAAAATGAAGAAAAATAAATAAATAATTAAAATTGTCTTAAAATTTCGTCTAAGTGCTGGAGAAATTTTGCTTCCGAAGAGAATTTCAGAATAGTTCGCTTTCTTTCACCGAATTGTGCAATTTCAAAGTTTTTTTTTATTAATTAAGACTGTTGCCAGCGGAACACATTTCTTATCTGGGTGCAATATTTTACACCTTGAAATAGCCAGTTGGGGCCTAAAATTATATACATTATATACTTAAACGAAAATGTGTAGAGATGTGTAGATCAATTTACTGCAAACTAAAATGATGTTGTCCGCATTCAAAAAATTGCTTTATTAATTTGTACGTTAAATTTTAGTTTTTGGAGTTCTTAAATTTCTTTTGTTAAACAAATATTTTGCGGTAGAAAAATATTTATTATTCTATTCTTTTACTACTCATTTTTTTTACTGAACTGATGGGCACTAAATTGAATTTTAAAAATGTATGCATATTTGTGGAATTTATATTTATAAATTTAATAAATATAAAACTTAAGAGGTGTTTATATCTCGCTTGCTTTTGATTAACAACATTTAATTAACCGTTTAAAAATAACTTACATATTGCCAAAAAAATTCTAATACAAATTTTGCAAGCTAGAAAACATTTAAAATTCTTATGCTCTATATGTTTTCTTAAAAGTTCGAAAAACTGTTATTTTTCATGTTTTTTAACTCACAAATGTGCTCAAACTCTTTTTAAATAAATTTGTAAAACTAATAAAAATTCGTAAAAAAAAAGTACTGAAAAATTGCGAAACCAAATCCTTTAAAATATTCAAATTAAAAATCTGCGCTATGAGCAAGATCATATTTCTGAAATTTAAATCAAAAAGCACATATTTATTACAAAAAAAAAAATCCTAGAAAATGTGTGCCTTACTTGCCCGAAAAAAAACATAAAAAAAAACACATTGATCTTGAAATAGTTCGCGGCGTGGCGGACTTCCACTCAATCTTGGCCAGAGTTCGAGTTCTATTCCTCTTCCTTTTCCTCTTTGGGCCAAAAAGTTTCGGCCTCTCTGAAGGCCGACTGCGAGAGTTTCAGTTTCGCGAACTGAAACTGCAAGAGTAGCCGACGCAGCCGCCACCGCTGTCGACGTCGACGCAGGCAGAGGGCAGCGCAGCTCGCACACATGCAATGCGTTTTTCGCTCCTTTGCTTCACTCTTTTCGGCCTTTTCGCTCTTTCGGAGCGAGGTTTTCACTCGCGAATTCGAGTGAAGTTGCCTGCGACCACCGCTTCTTCAGGCCACTATTTTTGCGTTCTGCCTGCTTCTTTCTTTTTTTTTGCATTCTATGTGTGTGCGGGTGTGTGTGTGTGTGTGTGTGTTTGTGCTGCTGCTGCCGCTGCTGTTGCTGCTGCTGTTGCTGCTGCTGCTGCTGTTGTCGTCATCGGCGGTCCGGCAACGTAAACGAAACGTATCGAAAACGTATTGAATCATAACAGATCCGCACGTTGTCGCGCACGTACGCAGTCCGCGGAAGAAAAGCTACAGCTCTCTCTCTGTCTCGGCTAACAAACACACCAAACAACACACACTCACTCACTTACACACATCTAATTCAACTGCAACGGCAACTGCAACACAACTGCAACAACAACAACAACAACAACACAAACAACAAACTGCGGCAACAGCAGCTACAACAACAACACAACAATTCAACATCCAAAACATCAATCACGAAAAATATTATCAAATTTTATCAATCATCCATCGACAAAATAAATATCGCATTTTTCCCTGTGTCCAAAAGTAATTTGAAAATAATTCTTCCCTTCACAAAAAAAAAATAAAAATACCCGCAAAATATAAAATAACAAAACATCGCGCCGCGTAAATTCAGATTTTTTTTCAAGTGTTTTTTGAATTTTTTTTTAATATAAAATATTGCAAGTGAAAGCAGCAGCAACTATTTTTGATTTTAGCAAATGTGCTGTTTCTGAAAAAGTGCTTATGACAAAGTGCCCAAAAACCGGAAGGACCCAAAAATTACAGGATTTTTATATTTTGTGTTTTTTGAGGATCACTCAAGTGGCCCAAGGACATGTGTTTTTCCTAGGAATTTATGCATTCAGTCGTAAGGGGGAAATTCGCGATTTTGTGTTTTCTAAGGATTAATTAGAAGTGTGTCGAAATATCACAAGGCCATTGAAAGGATACAAATCCATAATCATCATGTTTCATTTCAACACCATTTTATGTTTGGACTTATGTGCTTTTTATCCTTAGTTAGGATTGTTGCTAAAGTACAGAAAGTAACATTTAGAAATGTCCTGTGTTTTGAAGAAATTACATGTTTTGCTAGAAGTCAGTTGCATTTATTCCAAACTAAATCTTTAGATATTTTATCATTTCTCAATCGCTATGGAAAGAATTTTTAAAAATATGTAACTATTAAATTGCATAAAAACTATTATTTGTGAATTGATTTACAAGTGCAAATAAATGAACTCACAAATAAAGCTGCAGTCAGCTTAGAATTGCCGACGGAATATCGCAGAGTTTTGTTGAGATTATTTTGAGCTGCATATTAGAAAACTAAATATTATTTAAATGCCTGTTGTTTTTTTTATCATTTTTAAAAAGGATTTTGGTGTTTTTTTTATGTAATTTTGGCAATTGTATTGTATTATTTAAAGCTGCCATATTTATATACCTGAATTTAAAACGTAATTGTTTTATAAGCAACTAAAACTATTTGAAATTCAATGTGGTTCTAAAAGTTGCTAATTTCCATTATGAAGAATATATGCGTATATTTTCACGAATAATTGTATAACAATTTATAAAAAAAATTGAACTTTTTATTTAGCCTTCCTTTTATGTTTTTAGTACTTTGTTGATTTGCAGCTAAAATCTCATTTTTTTAATCAGTAGTTTTATAAAATCATTTAAAATTGATAAGTTTTCAACTTTACTTTGCAAAAATACAAATTTTAATTGGTTAGATTTACTAAGTCGTATTTATTGCATTTTTAAAATATTAAAATAATAGTTTTATATTTATTTAAATTTTCAAGTTTTCAATTTTCGTTGCGATACATAATATAACTGATCATATTATGTTATCTCCGTACTGTAATTTAAATTGTTTAAAACTAATACTTTTAATTTCCTTTGAATTTTTTGACAAAGTCATTTGAGGGCATAGAAGGCATAAAAACTAATGCACATTCAACTAAGTTCTTATCCTGACTATTAATTTGTTGGACCTTTCTGTGTCCTGTTACTTGAACCCCAAAAACTTTTCGGAAACATATGGCAGACGATAGTGTGTGTGTGTGTGTGTGTGTGTTTTCTGAATGATATGTTGCTGCATTCGCACAGATTACGCATACGCTGCGTTGTCCACTGCGAAGAGAGCGCGTGGAAAGAGAGAGCGCCGCAACGTGCACTTTCGGCGATTGAGTGAAAGAGAAAAGTCACTCGGCGGCGGTGGAAAACGAGGTGCATTTGGGCTCAGCTTTGCTGCGTTTTTCACCGACGCTGCTCTTTTACGAAGCGCGTGCGGCGCTCTTACACACACACACACATGGCGCACGATGTGCAGGGGCACCCACACATAGGCAAACGGGAATCACTCGGCAATACGAAGCAACGCAGTCGCAGTCGCAGCGCTGCCGCCGCGCTGCCGACGCCAATGCTCTTTGGGTGTTTTTGGGCTTTTGGCCAGGCTTTTTGGTTTTGCAGCTCTGTCGGCTTTGGACTTTCGCAGAGATTTCACACGCGATGCGATTGCAGTTCTTGCAGACACTTTCATACGTTCGTTCGTGTTTATTTTCGTTGGTCTTAGCCCGCAAAACAGCAAATAAATTACATTTCAAAAACGACCAAATATATTCGAATATTTTTTTGCGAATATTTATACGAAAAATATTTAGGATTTTCTATCATCATTTTTTGTTGTTTTTTTTTGTTTATTTTGTGCGCGCGTTTTGAAAAGACGAATTTCGAACTTATAGGTCCTTTTGCATTCATTTATGCTTTTCATTCATGCTAATTTTTTTTGGAATTTTTTTTCAAGTGCTCTGCGTCGGTTTTAACACATAGTTTTTGTATACTCTTTCGCAGGCATAAACTTAAACACAACAAAAATGTTTTATAAATATATTATTATAAAATAAAAAAAAAAATTACAAATAAATGAAGTAACAGCGAAAGTTTTTAACAAAGTCAACAACAACACAAAAGAAGCAAGAAAATTCTTAAGCGTAATTTTTTTGTATTTCAACAATGCAACAACCACAACAACAACAACTACATCTACAACAGAGGCAACAACTACAGCAGCAACAACAACCGCATGAGCAGCAACAGCAGCAACAACAACCACAACAACCAAATGAAACAACAACTCAAGGCGGCTTTTCACGTGTGTGTGTGTGAACAACAACAACATCAACAGCGACAACAAGCTAAAAACTTTAGAAAAACTTACAACAACTCTTTTTTGGACTTGGAGCATTTTTCGAAAAACCAAAAAGCCTAAAGTAAATACCGAAAACTTCCCGGCAATTATTTTGTGTTTGTTTTTCCCTCCTCAAACAAAAAAAAAAATACAATTTCATTTCAAATAGAAAAACGCAAACAACTTAAACAAAAACATGCTCTAAGGTTGTGTTAAAGGAAAGTTCTCCTATTTTGCACCTTAATTCTTTGATTTCAACAAAATTACAACAATTTTTTCCAAGTGAAAAATTTGTGCGAACCGCAAAAAAGCTGGAAAGTGGAAATAAACAAAATATCAAGTCAAATTTAATTCAATGCAAACAGCAAGTGCAACAACAACAACAACAACCACTAGAAATTCACCCAAAACAACACCAACAACAAGAACAACTGCGGCAAAGCCAACAACAACACCAACAACAGGAAGAACGAGAACAAAGTTTTGAAACTGCGGTGTTTGGCGTTTATGGTGAGTTTTGTTTTTTTCCAAACACATTTTCAAACTATCAAACCATTTATTCATTATTTCGCACTTCTTTGCGATAAAATGGTATATCAAGTGTTTTTGCGTGGGTCAAAAATCAAACACGAAGTGCTACTCGATAACAAAAGTGTTGGATTTGGATGAATTTGGCCATAAATGGATTAATGGCAAATGTGTGAAGTGAGAGGAAAGGAAAGTGTTAGACCAAAACTTGTTCACCATTGTTCACCATTTTTGCCATAGAAGCCTTGTATAAACTATTACTTCAAATAGAGAAAAAAACGTTAATTAAATAAAACATTTGCAAGACTTGTAACTTTTGGTGAATAACAAATAATTGAAATTTGATAAGTAATACATTTTACTATAAATGAACAGATATATTATTAAGACGGACTTAAGTTTTTACTGATTATAGAAATTTAACTTATGAATCGAAATTCTTATAGTTGAGTTTCTAGATAAACCTTAGTTATTTGATATAAAGTGGCAATTATTTAAATCTGTATCTACGAAACCGTTTTGTCGCCCTCTCCATATATATTTTTTTTTTATCAATCTTTTTTTTTGTTTATTTGGCGACGACTGTAGCACTTCCCGTTTGAACCGGATGCGCTTTTAGAGAAATTTGCTGAATGTTATCAAATATGTAAAATGGAAATGCACTTTTCTGGGCCACAACAACTGGCAAAAAAATATATAAAATGCATATATCGACAAAACAAAAGGCAAAAAGCAAAAAGCGAAATAAATAGTAAGCCAATCAATAAATTGGCAACAAGAAAAGTAAGTTAACCAAATTGCTGGGTCAGTTTTGGAAGTCGCCAGCAAATAGAAACTGGAAGAAGAAAATTCTCGAACTTCCGGCGCCACCAGAGGCGCCAACTATTCATCGCTTTTTTATTTAGCTTAGTTAATCAGGAAATTTAGAAAAAACTCTTTCAACTTTAATAGCTGACATTTTGGTTTAGTTTTAAGTATTATAAGCATTATAAAAAGCTAAGAATCTATACATTTTTTCCAAAGTAAAGTGGATTTCCTCGATTTCCTGTAGTAGAGTCACTTTTTGAGACTACGTTTTTAGTTAATTTAAAGCCACTACCCCCTGCAAGACCTTAACAAACCGAAACGCACTGTCTAGCTTCTCAGCTCGCCTTATCCTCATTCCCATCGCTGTCTCTCGACTTTATCGCAATTATAAATATTTATAAGAAATGGGTCCATACGAATATTATTCCCATTGCACTTGGTGGGGGGTTTTGAGCGTCGTTTTAATGGCTTCTTTAGTTTTTTGTTTTTGTTTTGTTTTTCAAATAATATTCTTTCTTTTTTTTTGCCATAATGCGCAGACGCAACAAGGTTTACAGAATATTGTAAAAATTGTTTCGGCTTGTAGCGAAATTGTTTATTGTTTTTTTTTTTGTCCATTTGCATTTCGTTTAATTTCAGTTACATTTTCGTTAGCAAAAATTCATTTCAATTCGCGTAATTGCGTTGCCTTTGTGTGGTTTTGTTGTTGTTGTTGTTGTGTTTGTGTTTTTCATCTTTTTTTTATGTGCAACAGTTTTCGCCTGTGTGTTTTTTTCTAATTATTTTCCGCGAGTGTGAATGTGAGTGTGAGTGCGAGTGTGAGTGCGAGTGTGAGTGTGTCTGTGAGTGCAACTAATGAGCAACTGCCGGTCGACTTGCCAGCGGCTGAAATTATTAACTCATTATGGGGTCTCGGGTGTTTTAAGTGCCTCAAGTCAGCCTGTTTTGTTTCGTTACGTTTTTTTTTCTCCCTTTTTCATTTTTTTGTTGTTGTTTTTTTTTGTATTTTTTAATGGCTTGCGTGCGTTTTTTTTGTTTGTGCATCTCTAAATTTGTTTTTGCAGTTGGCAGCAATTGAATAAGGTGCAACATTGTTGGCGGATGAATGCTCCTCGTATAAATGAGCAGAATTAATTGAAATGACCGAAAAGGTAAAGACAGCAGAGTGTGTACAGGGTAGCTGTGAGCCCAAATACTTAAGTGCTGGTAATTGTTTAGTGGCTGAAGCCACAGCCATTGATTAATGGCGGTTAATGTGCTGAAAAATTGCAAATGTGCTACACAGTTTCACCTGTTGTGCCGAACACGTTTTTAAACAAAAGGCAGTGCAGAAAATGAAGTATTCAGTTAACAAGGCTAAAAAACAAAAAACACATGGCTTTATAAATCAAGTTCAAATGCAGAATGCTCCAAATGATTAATAATATAATTAATCACAAATCGCAATTTTTCTCGATTTTTTCAAGATATAGTGTTTAAAACTTACTTTTATCTAGGACTTCAATTGGCATGAACTATTTATAGTATTCATAGACATGACGGAGAGCAAAACATCTTCACTCACCCAAGGGATATACATGCATATAAAAAAATAAAGCCAATAGCCTTTTACGCTAGTGCCGAAAGCGCCATAAAAATATGGGATATTCTACGTGCAAAATAGCCGAGCAATACCCGTTACAGCCATTCCCCAAACCGATTTTTGGCGCTTGGCTTGCCGTTGTCTAGACAAATCAATATAATCCAGACGGCAAATGGCCAATATAAAAAGAACTACATATAACACAAATATTACGCATACGCCCGGCTGGATTCGTTGGGCAAAAAGAAAATGGAGAAAAGTGCAGCAAATTAAACAAAATTTTTAGATTTCCTCAACAAGTTTGCTTTTATGTTTTGTTTTTGTATTCCATGGAGCCTTCTTTTTCTGTCTGTCTGGAATATGTAAATATATATATATATCCCTTTATATACAATACATATATAGTATACATATATATATGTATATATATATATATAAACGTCTATATTTGCATTTGACAAAATAAGTGCATGGGCGCAAGAACGAGGCAGTAAAAATGAAAGAAAAGAGGGGCAAATAAAAAAATAGAAAGAAAGAATTCCGTTAAATGTTTCAGGACACCGGCGCAGACAGAGAGGGGTATAAGCACGGGAAAGAGACGGGCATAGGGGCAGGAGAAAGAGACAGGGACAGGGAAAGTAAAAACAACAAGAAGCAACTTGCGGTTGCAAAGAGGAGGGTTTTTGAAATCGTTTGGAAAAAGGGGGTTTAGATGAGGGGATGGAGGGGGGGGGGGTGGTGGTGCGAGGGATCTGAAAAATGGGATGTGAGTTGGGGGAAAATGTAATTTGGCGGCGCTTTCGTTTTTCGTTCCTTTTCCTTTTCGCATTTCGCCGAAACTCGCACTTCAATTAATCAGACGCTGCAGTCGCCGCCGACGTCACTGTGTGCCTTCACCCCCTTCACCCCCTCCACCCCCTTACCCAACCCACCCACTCTTAACCCTTGTCCTGCTTCTGGACTTTTTCCCTTTGTATGTGTGTGTGTGTGTGTGTGTTTTGTGCAAGGACCTCCCGATGCACACTCACAGCTTAAAATATATATATAAAGATATGTACGAAACATTTATATATATGTATGTATGTAAAAAGGGGTTCAAATTTTCAGCTTCTTCTATGTCGGGCTTGTGTTTGTTTTTATTTTTGTTGTATTATTATTTTTTCTTTTATTTTTTTGGTTGCCCGATGCAGCTTTTGTTGATTCCTTTGCTTCTTCTGAGCTCCTTTCTTTTTCATTTTTTGTGTATTTATTTATTTTTATTTTTTTTTTTTTTTGGCAATTTAGCCTCTAAGCTAGCTACGTGTGTGCGTGTGTGTGTGTGGTACAGTTGCGTTTTCTATATGATTAAGGGTATGCATGTGTAGCACACAGCATTTTTTGATGATTAATCGTTGTTTCGACACGGAAAAAAAACATTTCTATATTAGAAATCTAAGAAGTAAGACGCCTTAAGTGGCACTGAAATTACCAAACTTTCATACAAGACACTTTAAAGCCCCCGCAATTGAGGTTTCATTTCAGAGTTGCCAAGTTTGTCGAGTCCATCCATCTTCTCGTTGGTAACCCTGTGGCTCCCACTTAACCAAAGCTTTTAAGCCGCCTCGATCCTGGTCTATGCACTTGGCTACCGGTTTTCCATTTCCATTTCCCCTTCACAGATCAATTATGATATAATTATCTTTTGCACTATTGACAGCCACCAAAGGGGCGCTCTCAGTCTGTCTCTGTCTGTCTCTCTCTCTGTCTTTCTGTCTCTTTCGCACCGTGTGCGTCCAGGGAATCAAGTGAAATGCGCGCATGCGCACAAGTGTTGCTTGTCATTATGTTAATTGCATTTAAGCGCCAACAACCGATGGCCCCAAAAGAGGAAACGAAAGTGGAGAATATGGGGGGAATCTGATGGGGGGAATCTGGGGGGAATCTCCGGCGAGAAGCTTTTATTATATTAACTTGCTGCTGCATATAATTGATGATGATTAAATCAATGCTACCGCAATGCGCCAGCATCATCTTCCAGCTTCTTTGCAGCAGAAGACCCCTCTTCGCATCTTTAGAGCGTGCTCTTCGCGTTCTTCTGGGCCCCATACCCTGCCCCTTTCCCCCCTTCTCCTTTCCCTCCTTCCCTTCCTTCCTTTTCTGCCTCATTTCGCCTTTATTTTTGCCCAGTTTCAGGTTTCGTCATCATCTCGTGTGTTTTTTACTCGTGTGTTTCTTTTTTTTTTTGGTTTTTTCTGCATCTGCTCTTTTATTACGCAATATTGTGTGGGGAAACCTCAAGGAATTGGAATTATGCTAAAGGAGTTTATCAAGGAATGACTACAAAATATTATACATTGTTTTAAACAAAGTGCATTTCCTATAATTCACATAATATTCTAGAAAAAAACGCACAAAACATAGCTGACTTCATATAGCAAACTGCTTAAGTTAACTTCTATGCATTCGCTTGATGAGGCCAAAATATATTCATATTTCTTGAGTAGATCGCTTTGGTGTTTTTTCGTGTTTCTTTTTTGTAATTTTATGTAACCCTTCGAGACGATTTTGGACCCTAAAAACAACAAACAGACGCAACAGAGAACCAACCCCAAAAACAGCCGAAAAGCCAAAAAACGCGAGTGCAAGAAATGGGAAAAAACGTCAGTGAAGCCAACGAGCCATGGAGTTCCCTTCTTCCTTGCGAACATATATACATACATATATATATATATATATATATATATTTTGTGTAGATATATGTTGAGATATGTGAGCGCATAAATGGGTATATATGTGCATACACACATACATACATATATGTATATATTTGTGCAATTTATACACCTGACCCTGTCGCCGTTCCCTGCGCCGTCTGTTTGTTTTCGCTGATTATCTTTGGCGTATTTAGAGCGTAAAGCGTAGTCAGACAAACAGTCAACAGACACTCACACACACACACACACTCGCACACACAGTTGGCCAAAAAATTATAATGATGGCCAAGGAACCACGACTATGGCCAAAAAAAAAAAAACAGGGTTCAAGGATCGGCGATCTTCGCTCGAGGGGTTCCCAATTCCCAAATGCCTGTGAAGAAGTGCCGCGCCGAAATTCAAAGTGAAATGGAATTTATATTTCGACAAATTTCCATTGCTACCTGCAACATTTCGGGGGTCGTACAAAAAATTAAAAAAAGTAAGAACTTTGTAACTCAGCGATTGCACGAACTGGAAGATTCTTCACTTGGAATAAGATCGTAACTTGAAGGGAAGACTCTGTTTATTAAATTGTATTTCCTTGGCATATTATTACAGATATAAAATGAAATATATATGGACAAATGCATATATTACAAGAAACTCTTAGGTGTTATAGCATAGCAAGTTATCTTGGAACCATGGTTTAATTTTGTCACCAAAACCATCCTTCGTTTTCGATAACAGACGTTGGCTGGCTCATTAGGAATTCATTTAAAGTTGACCACCCAGCAAACAGCAACCAGCACATAGCAAATGCATCGCCTCAAAGTTAAGCCATAAAATAGGAGAGTGCCCAACAAAATTTGGAAAATTGGAAAAAGTCCAAAAAAGCGAGCAAGTCGCAAATGCGAATGAGGGTAAAAATTGCATAGCCCCCCCAATTCACGTGCATCGGAACACTTATGCAAATACAACCCTGCGGCATTTGGTGCAAAAAAAAGCTTATTGCCAAAAAACGAAGGCGTATAACGATGGGGGGGTGGGTGGGCATACACGGCGAGGAAAAAAGGGTTCGCAAATGAGGGGAATACTTTTTATTAGGTGTGGGTTGGCGGGCGGTCTGCGAATTATATTGCATACAAAACAAAAACGAAGATGCCGCCGCCAGCAAATGCAGAAAGTAAAAGCAGCCACAGCAAAAAATGCAAAAAGGAAATCAGTAGAAAAAATAAGGATTTCATGGGCGGAGACTGGGGGGTTTTTCAAATTCGTGACTTGGCATCCCTTTTCAATGCAGAAACGATGATGATGATTATGATGGCGGTGGTGGCAACAGAAGAATTATCAATTCCAATTTCGAAGCGCTCTAACTTGCTGCATTCTCCCAATTTTTGCCACTTTTTGTGCGTTTTGCCCCAATTCAAAAACTCACTAATGTGCATTAGCTACACTGAACAAAAAAAACCTATCCATATAAGCTGACTTGATTAATATGCTTTATTCAATATACAGCGAAGCAAGTATTTTTCGTAATTATAATGAACCCCTTTTTGAGTTCGATTAAATCAATTTGAAGTGCATTTCATTTCAACTGTGACGTCCGTCAACTGCATTCCAGACTTTGGAATCTACTTGAAACATAACCGAAATCTGAATGCCCCGCATTTACCACCACCACCACCATGCAACAGAAAATTCAGCAAAACTCAGGCAACAACACATCAAGTTAAAACCAATATAATAACATATAGAAAAAGAGCACAGTCTGTCTGGTTGCCTCATCCCAAGAAAAGTGATCCCACCCCCCATATTCCCAATCCTCTCCAGAAGCGGAGTGCCCCTGGTTTGTAACACATTTTCGTGTTTCGCTCGTGTAGCGTTTTTCGGTGTGCGAAAAAGGGTTAAACAGGACGAAACAGGACGAAATGAAGACCCCCACCCTTCCACCGCCTTCCTCCTTCCTCGCAACCGCCACTTCACATTTTATTTATATATTTCACTTCTTTCATTTCTGCTTCTTTTGCCAGTTTTTTTTTCGGGTATTTTGTATATCTCCTGCACTTTTTCGTCCTGTTTTTTTTTTATGTATTTATTTTTTTTGCATTTTACTTTTTTCGAGTCCTTTACCCCAAAGGGTATTTGCATTTTTTCGATGCTGTTAGAATATTCCAAAGTGGATTAGTGCAACTGAAAGCTATTATGCTTAATTCAGATACTAAAGTTGACGTGGTTTTTTTTGCATATGTCGATACTAATTTGACATTTAGATAAATAATTGAATTTAACAAAATCCTTGAAAGTGGAATGACAACTTTTCACATTTTATTTAATTTCTTGTAAGTAAGTGTATCAACGTATTCGATGTTTTCGATTCTCCCTCGATTTTAGTTTTATTTTGTTTTTTTTTTTGGTAATTTTTGGCAATTTGGTCGCCTCTTCTTCTTGCCGCTCGTTGAGTTTTTCGGGGTTGACTGCAATTGCATCCTGACCCCTCTTCTTCTTGCTCCTGTGCGTTGTGAAGTGGAACGCGCTGGCCAAAGGAGGGGTTACGGGGGGTGGCGGGGGTCCCTGCTCATCAGCCATCATCATCAACATCATCAGAGGGGAAGGAGCGCCTTTTTTTTGGGCATTTTTTCGTTTTTTCGCGCTCGTTTTCCGTGTTGCTGCATTCTGGTCTGCTGTTTTTTGGGACATTTTATTTGTTATTTGCTGCACACAAACTCGCACACACACTCAGAGGCACACACACACATACACACAGAGGCGCACGCACTTCCGGAAGAAAAAAAATGTATTAAGAAAGGATATAATCGGGTTGGGAAGTTTGAAATACTCTTGCATTCGGTCGATTGGCAATTATGCGAATTTAGCTGAAGGTATTATGTTGTAGCTATCCGATTTAGACATATTTACTTATAAAACTTAAAAATTCATCTTAAAAAAGAGCATATATTTTAGTTATACTGGGTATGCAGTAGTTCGTAGTGCTGCATTCGTCGTCTTAATTACTCGGCATTACAGCTTTATGTATATATAATATATATTTGTGATTATATTCGGTATTGTGGTAAACCTCTGAAGTATTTCGTGAGCTACCGCTTTAAGTGTGCCGAGATACCCCTTGGTATAGGGTATGGGACAACCTAAACGGGAGAGTTTATTAGCCCCCGACGATGACGACAACGTTGACACAGGCGGAGAGCAGCCGGCGTCGTTTTTGCCGTTATCGCGTCCATCGGACATAACCGAGGACAGCATGGCAGTGCCGAAAAGGGGGCACATATATGTATATTTACATATATCTATAAAGCTATATATATATATATATATATACATATATATAAATGTATCTATATATCCAAAAAAAAAAAGGGGAATGGGGCGACACATGTTCTGTCCGTTTTTCGTTGCGTTTTCGGGACTTTTTCGCGCACTTGTCGCCGATGCGAAATGAGTTCTTTTTTGCAGTCCTTCGTTTTGCATCTGCCACCTTTTTTGGGGGAGGGGCAGGGCCTCGAATGAGCGGGGTTGGGGGTGCAATCGAGAGGGGAGCACCCCCCGCCCCCCATTCAACTCGCACTTTTTTCGGAAATTTGGATCTGTCAATTTCAGTTGCAAGTTCATTTCGATAAAGAGTTAGGGTGCAGGCAGTACTTGAATATGAAACACATTTGGCTTGAAAAGAGCGTCAATTAGAAGTTGAAAAAAATGTACAAAATATATTTAAAAAGAAAAAATTCAAACTGATTCAACTTACAATGTAGATAGTTATTACCCATGCCGAAATGAACGTTAAAAATGTTTACATATATATATTTTCTTTAATTAATTTTAACAAACCATTTTAACATACAATATAGATAGTTATTACCCATGCCTAAATTAAAGTGAAAAACTTCTACATATATATATTTTCTTGGCATTTTCTTCAATTAATTTTAACAAACCATTTTAACATACAATATAGATAGTTACTACCCAAGCCTAAATTAAGGTGATATTTTCTTGGCATTTTCTTCAATTCAGCTTTTAAGCATGCTTCCATGTATTTATTCCATGTATTTTATTTTTCGTTGTGGATGGCAGAGCTGTTGATGTGACAGTTGAGACAAATCGACTTTGACGGGCGGCAGTGCGCCAACGAGAGCAAGAACAACAAAGCAACAAAGCAACAGAGCTACAAAGCTGGCTTATTATGTGGTTTAATTATGATGTTGATTATGATAATTATGATTATGATGATTATGATGTTGCCTCGCTGGTGGTGAGCAACTGCAATTTGCACCTTGCGCAAATTGCTTAAAAACGAAAGTGGCAAAAAGCTGAAAAAGCGCCACTGCAGCTGGCTTAAGATATATACTTTTGTAGCACCAAATGCGTACTTTGTGTGTAAAAAACAATAGGTCTTTTTTTTGGTTCATTACTTGTTATTTTTTTTTATTAAGCTACATATTATCACATACATTCTTTATTAAGTTTTATATTATTACATACATTTTTTCTTTATTAAGCTGTATATTTTCACATACATTTTTTCTCTATTAAGCTATTTATTTCTACATATTTCACATACATTTTATCTTTATTGAGTTTTATATTATTACATACATTTTTTTCTTTATTAAGCTGTTTATTAAGTTTTATATTATTACATACATTTTTTCTTTATTAAGCTTTATATTATCACATACATTTTTTTCTTTATTAAGCTATATATTATTCACTTACTTTTTTTCTTTATTAAGCTTTATATTATCACATACATTTTTGTGCTCTATTAAGCCGTATATTATCACACACATTTTTTCTCCGTGTTCAAAGTGTATATGTCTTTCTTTCGCATAATCAGACAGTCAAAGGACAGCAATTGTCGGAGTTTTCCCCATCTAATGCCACACTTTTCCCCTTTTCCCCTTGCGAGCGCTTTATTCCTTACGCATTTTTGTTGGCCTAGCTACTTTTTTCTATTTTTTTATTTTGCCCCATCTGTCACCTCTAGGAGAAGTGACCGCAGCGAAGGCTTTTGGACTGGTTAACACTTGATTAGTTGTGTCAGCGACAGCAGCAGCAGCCGAGTTCCTTTGCCTCCCTTTTCTGGCTGCCAAGGACGAGGTCCTTGCAAGCCCCCTCCCCTCCCTTTCCCCCCTCGGGCTGGCGTCTGTCTCATTCGGTTGTGCCTCTGTTTTTCATGTTACTGTCGGCATCATCTGCTCTCGGGGGCAGCGACATGAATGCGACGCACTTCGACGACCTTTCATTATCTGTGCAGCCACCCAGCCACCCAGCCACCCAGCCACCCCAAAAACTGAGCCCCTCGTTTTTAACCAAGTTTTGTTATTGTTGTCTCTGAGCCTTTGTCAACAGAAGGATGTTTGTTGTTGCTGGCGGTGGTGTTGGTGGGGCTGCCGCTGTCAGCAAAGAGGAGAAACCTTTTCTGAAAATTGCGTGAGTTAGTTGCAACGGCAGAGGGAGGAGGAGCGGGTGGGTGCATCAGCGCATCAGGATCAAAGGAGCCAGCATTTTTTTGCATTTCTTCGTTGACGCGTTCATTTTATCAGATACCCTGTAAATTAGAAGTCGAATTGGAAATATTTCATATATTTATTTTGAATGCCAACTATAATCTGTTTATATTTTAATCTGCTTATATTTTAATCTGCTTATATTTGCTTGAATCTATATTTGTTGTATTAATAGTTTTTAAAGAAAAGGTTATTATAAAGCATTTAAAAGCCAATCAATATAAATTTAGAATTTGCAATGGAGTAAAGGGCATTGCAAACTTGGTTCTTTTTGCAAATCTTTCGCTTTTGGTTTCTTTTTTTCTTTTTTTTGTGTGCGTTGTAAGTTTCTTTCTTTTTGTTTCAGCAAACTCTTATATTTTCTCTCGTTTTTTTTTTTTATTTGTTAGAATGAACTTCCCTGCGGGTCGCAAAAGGAGAAGTGCGTCAGAAGTGCACTTCAGTTGGCAGAGGGAACGCAATGTGCAACAAAAGTGTCCCAGACCCGTCCCCCCCCCATCCCTCTCGCACCATCATGCCCCCGCCTGCCCCTTTGACGTCATCGTCTTGGGCTTTGAGGTCCTTTGTAGTTTTGCCGACTCGCTCGACGACTCGGCTGCTTTGGCATTGCCTACTTGTAGGCGCACTAAAATGCGTTTATGCATAATTTTGTAGAGGGTCGAGACTCAAAGCCCCACCTACTCCCCAATCCCCATCATTTGCGCCTTTCTTACTATTTTTGCCATCGCTTTGACATTTTCTAATTGCAGTGGCACAAGGCTGTGCGTCATAAATTATTATTAATTATTTCACGAAGCCAGCGCGAAAACAAACCCTCTCTTTTCGTACACAACAAAAATTGCGCAGACAATTTCGGAGCATAGAATATTCGATAAGCATTGATTTTATTAACTAAAATATTTATTGTTACGCCGGGTTATTAATTTAGCTATACTTGGGTTGTTCTGGGAGAAGATATGTACATAGATAGATATGTTGAGCAAAATGCAGTAGTATTAGTTATATGAGCCATTTGCCATAAAAAGAGGTGTGCATTTATATAATTACTATTTTTGGTTTTCATATTATATTTAAGCATACATTTTAAAAGTGCATTTTAAAAAAGAACCTATTGCATTTCCTGATGTACATAGGCCTCATTGCCATCACCCCTCTGGTTTCTGTGTGTGTGTGTTCCACATATCGATTGCATTTGGGTAAATGCCCAAGTGGCAAACCAAACACGAGACGTCGATGGGCATGGGCATGGGTATGGGTTAAGAGGGGGCCAGGATGTCGCCTAAAATGCGTGCTTAAGTGTGTGCGAAGAAAAGGAATCAAACGCACACACACATCACACACACCACACACACACACACACACACATAAACACGCACGGTGAAAAACTCGAACCGCAAGTGAGATAAAACTGAAGGAGCTGCAAAAGGGGCGGAAAAGCCGGGAAAAGATTATGATGAGGCGTTCACGCAAGTTTCTTTTGTAAGCCTCTGGATACCACTCAACTTTTTTCCTCACACTTCACTCGAAGTTATCAACCAAGTTGACGGGAGTTCAACAATTTTGTGGCAATCGGTATACGGAAATGCAATTTAAAAACTGAGAATGCCACACATTACAAACTGATGCCGAATACAATATAATAATATTTTGTTACTATATTCTGGTAGGCAATGGGAAAATCAGTGCGCTGCAAAACACTTGACTTGACAAAAATGTGTTTCGCTTATGTGTATTACATATTTACAAGAAGTAGCGACATGGCCAAAAAGTTCAACGACATGTATCTCTTTTATTTTATTATTATTAACCAGAATCACGGCGGTAAAACGAAAAGAAAAGACTGATGATGTTGATGTAGAATTTTCGGAAACGAATGTGTAATAAATAAATAAGGTTGCAACATTTTGGAGCTTTAATATTTAAATCTAATTAACCAAAATTGTTGCCAAGTAAATTTTTCCACTTATAATAAAAATTGAAAACCAGTGTTCGTTACACATCATTTTTTTTTCTTTCGCATTTTTTCCCCAACTGCGATTTGAAATTCTTGCGAAGACAAATTTGTTGATGATTCCCGTTGCATTTGTTTGATATTCGCTGACACTGAGATTTCAGTTTGCTTAAGGAGTAGGCGGTGCAACCGAAAAGGGGGCGGGGCCGAGGGGTTTGGTCTCGGTATCATATTCATATTCATATTCGTATTCATATTCACTGTCCACTGCCCCGCTGACGTTGACGTTTTGCTGTTGTTGCTGCAGCTGCAGTTGTTGCACTGTAAAAAAACACTAAGTAACGTAAGCTAAAATTTAATAATATTATGTACCAAACTCTTTGGCTAGTAAATGCTTTTATTTTAATAGTTTAACGATGTCAACTTTATATTATAACTTCTTTTATTGGTCTTAAATGTATGTCATTATTCGAAATCATTAAACTCTAAGAAAGCATATTAATGTATTCACTATTCACTATTATTTTTATCGGTGTACTGCACCCGTTGCAATTGCCGCTCCCCTTCACCCTCACATTTGTCTTCTTCTCTGCGTTTTTTATTTTATTTTGTTTCGCTCTTTTTGCCTATGTGTTTTTCCAGGAATTCCGTCACTGATATTGCCATATGCAAAACAACAAAAAAAGGAGAAATAATAAAAAAAAAATAAAAAAAAAAACTATACAAAATAAGTTCGTAAAAAATGATTGCTGCATTTTTCACAACGTCATTTTCTGGAAAATGAATGCAGAAAGAAAAAACTGTTGTTTGTTGTACAATAATTTATGCAAATATTGCAGACGCGCTCAAGAAAAGAACTTTATAATTATGAACAGGGGTTGCCGGCCAAAAAGAATGGGGGGGGTTCTTTAGCAAAAGGGGGGATTGCGGGTTTACTGACCATTCCGCTGCCTGTCATTCAATCATTCCGTCCGCCAGACAGTCGGTCATTCTGTGGCTCGTTGGCTCAGAAAATGAACCATGTGCATTCTCTAGATTTTAACAATTGCATTATGAACTTTGAGCTCTCACACCTGGCACATACATAAAAGCCACACAACATTTTTAGAATAACACAACTTACTTGGAAATATGAAATTTTTATCACTTTGTACTGCGACTTCTCTCAATTTGATTTCTTTAAACAATTATTACCTTGTCTACGACTTGATTTCGGATGACAGCTTTCAAAGTGCAGGCTTGACTCCCACTTTTCATTGCGGTTGTTGCATTGTGCAAACTTTGTTTACCTCTTCGACTTTCTTAACTTGTTTGGCATATTTTATATTTGTCTTGTAATGGCATATACCCCCGCCCCCGCCCCCGCTCCTTGCTGCTCCCCCTTGTCCGTATAAAACACTCTCGAAATGGAGAGATGCCGTGACATTTGTCCGTTTATCCCTCGGTTTTGCCCCGTCGTCAGTCGATTGCCGTCTAAAGTTTCATAAATTCAACGAATTCTGTCGCCCAGGCTGAAAACCAAACCAAACTGAGCCAAACCACAGCACTAAATTCCATGAGTTCTAATAAAATATCGTCACTTTTTTTTTTTTTTTTTTAGCGAAAACAGTTTGCAGGCAGAAAAAATTGACTGAAAAACATGTTGTTGTTCGTTGGTATTTATTAAGTTTTCGTTTTTTGTTATCGAACAAATTTCGGATTTATATTTCTTTACTTATATAAAAATAAATATTCCAAATGCTTACAATTAATGTATGAATTTTGTGAAAAATGTTAGAATGAAAGCACCTTTTTAAGAATCCCTCTTTGTTCAACTTTTAAAGTAGATTACCTTTGTAATTTATTTTGCTATTCCTGCGCTGCATAAATATGTTTATTTACCAGCTCCTCTGTATGCTTCCTTATTTGCAATTTATGATGTACTTATTCCCCTTTTTCTTTCGATTATTACTATTGCATAAATTTATTGTCAACATTTTTGTCCGTGGTATTTTCTACATGTGTTTATTATACAAGTTATTCGTAGCGTAAAAGGGGTTTATAGTTAATTACGTACTTTGTCCGGACATCAACTTGGTCCGGACCTCTGCATGTATCTCAATCTATCAATTGCTTCACTAGCTAAGTAAGGAGTATCTAATAGTCGCGACACTTAACTAAAAAGTTTTCTCTAGTTTTTTTTTATGTGTCACGCGGGGCGACAATTGCACACAAGTGGATGGAATTTCGTCGGTGTCCTTTCGGTATGTCCTTGCCCGTGTTTAGTTGTCCATATCGCTGAGGGAGCGGGACGGAGGATGAGAGAGAGAGAGAGACGGGGACAGAGAAACAGACAGACAGACGAGACAGATAAAATAAATGGAAAATGCGCACAAAGAAAACGAAATTAAAAACGCAAGACGCCAACCAAGGGCTGAGTTTTATGTACCACCAGACTTCGGGGCCCTTCTTCCCTGCACTTTTTATATACCCTGTGCCATTCCCATTCAAAAAACATCATTCTCCTTCATTGCCTTCGCCATTTTCCCCTCCCCCTTCCACTCCCCTCCCGGACATTTCCCCCGTGCACCTGCCCCACCCTTTCGCATATAACAAGAACAGCGCGTTTCACCTGCAACACGGAATATGCAACATGCCACTGTCGAGGGTTTTTCAGTTGTTGTGTTTTGTTGCGTTTTATTTTCATTTTTATTTTTGTGTGTCTTCTTCACTCCTGGAGTCCTGGGCCACGAGCTTAACCCCACTGTTGTTTCCGGGGGTCAAAAATCACACATTTTTTGGGGATATATTAGAAAAAACATCTTTTATACTGAAATTGTAAATCTCCAACAACTATATAATATTTTAAACAATATTTTAGCCACGTAAATATTTTTTAGTTTTTTTTTAAATTATATATTTTGCTTTTTAAAGCTATTGATGGCAATGAACCGATCGAGAGAAGCAAAGCTCCAATTAGCGGGATAAATCATGACACTTTCCTGCACAAGGGTTAAAAAATATGTGTCGATTGTGTGGCCAAGGGTTGTGGAGGGGGGTGGTGTTGGCGGTGCAAGGCGGTTTCACGTGGGTTTCATGGGTTGGAAAGGGGCCGTGGGGGGGGGGGGGAGTGTATCTTCAAACTGTCTGCAGTTGCCTCAACTGTTGATGCAACACACACACACTCACACATCAAACAGCTGTGCAGACATTTTAAGCAGCCTGTCGTCATTGTTTATGGAAGTTACATATGTATTTGCCACACATAAACATACCAAATATATATGTATATATATATATATATCTATGTATGTATATACAGATGTAGAACCCCTAGACATTTTCTAGACTCGCTTCTAGTACGAGTATCTATCAACAATGCGTCTCGCCGTCTGACTTCAGTCTGACTCCCCGTCTGGATGTCTGGCATTGGTTTAACTGTCTGCCTGTCCGTCTGTCTGTCTGTCTGTCCGTATGTCTGTCCGTCCGTATGCCTGACTTCTGTCTATATATCCATGGCCCGGCCGGATTTCCCCCGGCTTACAGCCTTCTTTCTGTCTGTTTGCTGTCCTCCAAGTGAGGCTTATCAGTGCGTGCTGCCCCATTCGAATTTGCAGCAATTGAACTGATCGTTTTGGTGGTTAGCTTTCCTTCAACTAAGCAATAACTTTATTGCCCGAAACCAATTAAGATTGGCCTTAAAAGTTCTTTTGATTGCATTTGTTTATAATTCTCTATTGGGAAGTAATAATAGTAAGCTCAAAATGTTCGCCTTTAATCAGGAAGCTATGACTAATTTTCTGCATGTGCTTGAACTTGAACTTTGAACCTACTTATGCTTGGCAAAACCAACAACTGGGGGCACAACAAGAACAAAAACGACAAGTTAAAAGTCGTGGCAAGAATGGAAACTTTTTCAATGCCACAACCACAGACACAACTGCCAGATGCTGCTCGCCGTTTTCTTACTCTGCCATCAGCTTTTCTTTCCTTTTCCCCAGTTTCCCCATTTTCCACTTGCGGCTGATTAAAATATGCAAAAGAGCAGACAGAGTAAGTGGGAGCGATGACGTCAAACGGCCGAAAAGTTGTGGGAAAATCCAAAAAAGTACAACCCTTTTCGCGGCTTAAAAATCTGGGTTTTTTAATCTAATTTTAATAGAATATTCAAATGGCTAAGGAAATGTATTGCAGTGATGATAAAATATACATTCATTATGAAATATTATTTCGTATGAAATAATATATTTATTATAATGGTTTAGATTCCTTTTACATTTCAATCTAGTTTTTTTTTTAATATTGGTAGTACTCTATAAATACTCTATAGTGAGCCCCATTTGCTTGAAGACATAATTCAAATGATGACTGTTGTCGCTCACTGTGTGCAACGTCATAATTAAGCGCGCCTGCCACATGTTGCAGTCGAAAACTTTTCTCTTTATGACTGTGTATGTGTGTGTGTGTGCAGCACTGTATATGTATGTATGTGTTAATTTCACCAAAACATTCAACCAGAGATTGTGTGTTGGTATGTCTGTGTGTGTGTGTGTGTGTGGCACTTGAGGCAACAACGCAGACAGTTAACAGACTTTTCGAGACAACTACAAAAACAACAACAACAAGTACAACAAGAAGAAGAAGAACAACAACTATAACAGTCGACTATGTGGCATTGCCATTCAACTTTTAACCCCCGAAAAACCACCCATTTCTCTTCCCCCTTTTGGCCAAACAAGAATAACATTCATTTTCGGGTAATTAAGGTAGTGAAAGTTTTCACCAACACACTCACACACTTGCACACTCGCACACACACACATTTGTGACATTTGCCATAGCCTACATTTAAGGTAAATAAGCAAATTTGACGTTAATTTAGGTAAATTTGAGAAGTGCTCAGGGGCAATAAACTCGGTTGCAAGTAAGCTGCAACTCCTATTTGCCAAATATGATTAAAAATTCTTGCAACTGCAGAAAAGGAATCAAGTAAAAACTTTGTGTGTTATTTTATGGGAATTTTTGTTTTAAATACAATTGTGCTTTCAATAAATTGTAAAGTGATACAAGTATCTTTTATAGATATAAATGACATCTAACTAATTAATGTATTGTTTTTCTTATCCTTTCAGCATATTCTTCAAAATTCCAAATTTCAACGAAGAAGAAAGCGTGTAAAACTCAAAGAGAAACCAGCAAAAAGAAACCAAAAAGCTAAAGGCAAACCAATTCACACAATACGCAATCTCGGCAAATCGAAAGGCAACTCTATTACGATCAACTCTACCAACAACAAGATAAACACGCTACAACTCTGGCAGCGCTCTCTGGCAAATAAAGAAAAGATACAAAGGAATTAAATAGAACTTTCTCTCTATCCCACTCTAATCACACACACACACACACTCAAACGAATACGTACGCACCATCTGTCTCCCTCACACACACCCACAACTTCGACCAACTGGACCAATTAAATGTTTATGGATATAACAACAAAAACAAAAAGGAGGAATTAAACCCAATCTAAATAAAAGAATTTTCGTTTCTTGAGGCAAAAAAAAAACAAAGAAAACAGAAGGAAAAACTCTCAAACTTGGAAATATTTTTAAAATTTCGGAAAACCCGCAAAAAATATATGACAGTGTTGTAAAACAGTCCCAAATCAAATATTTCGGTGTGCAAAAAGTAAAAAATATTTGAAAAAGACGCAAGCGAAAAGTCACAGATCAGTCAACAAACAACAAACAACTGCAGCGACAAACCAGCAACAACACCAAGCTAACAACAAGAACAACAGCAACAACAACAAAAGCAACTGCAACAAACAACATTACAAAATCGACGAAGACGACGGCCCCCGACAAAAATCAATTGGAAAATTGAAACTTATGGATTGCTGGACGGGTAACGCCCGACTGGCGAGTGTTTTAGTTTAAGGTAAGTTCACGAATTTATTTAACATTTTTATTTAGATAAAGCACTTTAAAAAATCACATACATATATAACTACACAGAAACTCCTGCTAAAATCAATACAATTTTCTACTGAAAATGCTGTTGGAATGTTAGCTTGCAAAAATATAACAAAAATTCTCAAATTCCTCGCCAAGAAGTGTAGTTTTCATGCAGTTAACCACACAGTGTGTCTTAACCCCTTGGTGCCCCCTGCCAGTTCCCCTTTGGCCAGAAAAAAAAAAATTTCAAACAAAGGCGAGCCAAACCACAATCTGGAAAAAAAGAGACTGCAAAAATTATTTGCGAATTTTTTTTTTTTTTGATTTTTTTTGTGTTTTATTTTTGAAGGCCAAGGTCGCTGCGCATATGGGATCATAATGAGAAGAGGAGAAGAGAAGCCCAGCAGAAAAGGGAGGGGGAGGGGGGAAAAGCACCAAAAAAAAATCTTAATGCATGACAAAAGTTTTATTTTATTTCATTTTGTTTTGTGGCATTTTATTTTATTATTTTTGTTTGCATGCTTCTTTCCACTCTGTGTGTTGATCGAAGCGGAAGTGAGCGACGTCGTCTGCGCCTTTTGACAATGGGAAGTGAATGCTAAAAGATCGTACCAACAAATAAAAAGGAAAAAAAAAAACACAAAAAATGAAATAGAGGTTTAAAGTACGGGTGTGTTTGTGTGTGTTTGCTGTCAAACAATTGTGTGGCCAAACATGGCGCTTTAACTTTGGCTTTGGCTTTGGCTTGGCTCAACTGAAGGTTTCTCTGCTTAAATTGAACTTTTTTTTTCTTTTTTTTTTTTTTGCACAATTGCGAAATTGTTTTAATTAGCGTCTGTGTGTGTGTGTGTGTGTGCATGCGTTAATTGCAGTTTCCAAAATTAGCAAACATGCACACACACAGTCACAGACAGTCGTCATGTTCATGGCTGTCAAAGCTTTTTTTTTTCCTCTTTGATTGACAGCAGCTGCCCTGTTGTGAATGGCCGCGAGTGTGTTGGTGGGCATCTGTGTGCGTGTGTGTGCGACAACCCTGCCTTTCAGCACATCTAATGGTTTGTCCATTATACTGAAATATATATATATATGTATGTATATTATATTCTTCTGTCTGTGCCACTCGAAAGGTAAAGCGTTTTTTTTTTGTTGTTCCGCCTCTAATTTCAAATCGGAAATACCATTTTTCACAATTGGCCAGGGTTACAACCCCTTCACGAACCCTTTTCTATAACAAATGCATTTATTTAATGACACCGCCATGTGGTTTTCATACCCTTAGCATTTCAAAAAGAAGTTTAGAATTCACTGAAAGTTCTATTCTTTTTTTTTGTTTAATAATTACTATTAAACAAGGTCACATTCGGCGGCAAAAGGAAAAAAAAAGAACGGTTAAATTGAGCAACTGGAAAGGTCTGTCATGGTGGAACATAGTTTTGCTAGTTTTCCGAGTTTTCCTCTAGCATTTTCCTAGTTCCCAGGGTCGCGAATCGAGGGAAATGCCATTTCCCATTAATAAAACGTTAGCACCCGTTCGGGCCAAGTGCAAGTTGGCTAGACTATGACAAAATTAAGGCCTAATTGATGAGACGGCAAAACAAAAGTTATTTCTATTGATTGAGCGGCAAAAGAGTTGGTGTTGCCAAGCGAAAATGCAGCGACGGAGAAACGGTTGCTTACATAATTATGTGCAATTTATGCGCAACGTGACAAATCAATTTTCCTCTGTCTCGATGCCGTTTTTTTTTTTGTTTGTTTGTGTGCTTTTCCTCGCTTTTCTCGTCTTTTTGCGTTTTTCTCAAACTCAAAGCGTTGACAGCCCACAGATTTCTCTGGATTTTTCGCACGCTCAATTGGAGAACCGTTATCATGACTTGGCCTAAACTAAAAAATAATAATAAATAAACGAAGTTCAAGAAGCTGAATTTAAATGAATGAATTTAAAATATTATTCGTTACAATATTTATATTTAATTTGACCTATAAGATTTTTCTTTTTTTTTTTTTGTTACCCTACGCGCTTCGTGATTTTTAATCTCGCTTTTCAAGCATTTCCGCAATGTGCTCTATTTTTTATTACGCATACGCCGCGTGTTTGCGTGTTAAATTTTTATTTAGTTTTCTTACTGTTCAAATATCAAAACACACGCGGCTGCATTCATGAGCCATTTTTTATGTAATGCACACTATATATCGCTTAAGCCACATGTACATTCTTTTTTTACTTTTTATCGAAAATGCGTGCTCAGCTAAGCATTGGAGGCAAAATAAGAAGAAAAAACAAATTGTAAGCGACTGAGAAAAAATAAAATAAACAGAAATGCTCACGATGCAACAACGTGCAATTTGTAATTGTTATTATTGCCGCTGCCACGCCCACAACTCCCACTCGCTTTTGTGGCGCCAGTCGCAGGTTTTTCTGTTTTCTGTTTACGGAAAACGGAACACTGAACACTGAACACTGAAAGTCGAACTCAAAACACACACAAAGAAAAAAAAAAAAACTAAAGATTACAGCACCACTTCGAGCCAAAGATACGCACTTTGGATATGCAGTTCCGTTAATTATTATGAATGCAAACCGAACGGCCCAGGTGTTTTGTTCAGGTACTCAGACTACTCAAGACCGTGGGCTTTTCTGATAATGCTATATGTCCATGTGCAATCAATATGGACAAACGCTTCCTACTCAAAAAACTACGCGCAATGGGCATGCTTTCAATAGTCTTAAGACAAATGTTTTGGCTAACAAGTTCTCTGTTTGCTTATAATTTCACCTGAAATGGTTTATTTACTGTTTGCAATCGTAACTCAATCGATATTGGCATTTTCCCTAACTGTATTTAATGTCCTTAATAACTTGATGTAATGGTCAGTGGAATCATTTCGAGAACAGGTCACTCTAACCAGGTTAAATTAGTATTCAAGGATAGGGTAACACCAATTAGTGGTAACAGTGGGGGGGGAACCAAATGAAATTTCACGCGAAATAGGAAGTGATTAATAGGCGACCTTAAGCAGACAACAAAGGAGCTTAAGAGAAATGTGCAGTATGCAGTTTGCAGTTTGCAGTTTGCAGTTTGCATTGTGCAAGGGAGAGAGGGCGACTAGTGTGTGCAAGAGAGAGAGGGAGAGAGAGAGAGACGCAGTGAGCGAGTGCGCATGCAATAGGAGCATGGTCACCCTAAAATGCATTTCCATGCGTGCATATGTGTGTGCGTGTGTGTGTGTGTGTGTGTGGGCTGGCGTGTGTGTTATCGCTGTGGCATTGCAACAGCTACAAACTATAACGCAATTATATGCAATGCCCCAACCTCAAACCCAAATACCACCCACACAACACACACACACACACCCCCCGCCGCCCTGCCGCCCACTCATGCCTAGCGCCGTCTCGCTCGCTCCCATTGAGGCGGTAAAATCGCATTTTGCGTGCATCAATTATTGCGCATTTCTCAGTTGCGTTGTTCAATTTTTTTTTTGTGTTTTGTAGTTTTTCTTTACATTTTTTTTCCCTGTAGTTGCTGTTTTTATCTGACAGCCGCCTTCTAATTTACACAGCAACAACAACAATTACTATTGTACAATTATAATGCATTACATTGGCTAAACAAGTAATGCAAAACAAAAAAAAAAAAAAAAGTGGGGGAAAAAAAAAGAAGGACGCACCAACAAGTCGAATATTTTTTGTAGGGCTGCAAAACAGAATTTTTAAGCTAAGTTAAATATAAGTTAAATTAAATTGTAGAATTCAATTACATTAATAAAACTACTATCCATTGTTCCTTCATATAAATTAAATTCCAGAATTTAAGGTATTATTAAGAAGATGCAAAAGAAAATATTAAACTTTATTATATTTAAAACAATGGAATATATTAAAAATCCAGATGAGTAAAAAATATTGAAACTCCGCGTCTGCCGCTGTGATTTCTCACTAATTTACAACTCCGACTGCGCTTTGAAATTTACCTCCGCCTGCCCGGAACACATTGCGTATGCGTGTTTTTTTTCCACCTTATTTATTTAGTTTTTTCCTCTTTTTTTCTTTACCATTTTGAGAAGCGATGGGAAAAGTGTATGTGTATGTGTGTGTGTGTGTGTGTGTGGAGTTGCACTTTGCTGCGTGACACATTGTGTGACTGACTTTTCAACTAATAGCAGCAGGAACAAGCGACATGCAAGCCGGGGGTCTGACCCATTGGCAATTAGCATTTCGGACGGAGCTGAATTTTTCAGTTTTGTTTGGCCAAAAAAAAATAGCAAATAAAATACAGAAAAAAGAGGAAAAAAAATGCCATATCTGATCGTGGCTGGGGCCCCGTTTGCGTGTTCTCCTTCTGTGTGTGTGTGTGTGTGTGTAATTGTGGATTAATTATAGCCAAGGACCCCACAAGATACAAATAAAGATACAAAGTGTATCTCTATCGCTCCATGTGTCTGTGCAATTTCCGTCCACAGAACAAGGTTAATTCAGTTAGCCATTGTTGGTATAGCAGCTCAGTCGCATGTTTTTTTTTAGTTTTTTTTCCATTTTATTTTTTCGTTTTTTTTCCTTTTGTTTTAATTGCGCTCAAAGTTACATAATCATTGCAGCTGATGAACACGCACACACAGCTGTAAATTATTATGATATTTTTTATATGACCATTTAGAAACACTTTCGATCGCCTAGAAGACTACGAACCCGTTAGATTCTTCGCTCCTTCTGGGTGACAGTTTCTCCAGCTTTTTTTTTTTATTTAGTTTGGTCTTGCTTTCGCACTTTTGATTCGCGCGGAAGACCCTAGCAAATTAAAACAATAACCGGTTTTTTGCACACTTTTTAGAAATTGGGAAACATCAAATGGGCCGCAGAACAGACGCTCTCGTAGTTCTACGCTTTTTAAGTGTTTAATATATGGGTTTTAATCGTCTGTGCGCTCAATTATTAAACGATATTAAAATATGAAGCAAACAAAAATTTGTTTATATTTTCACTAGTTCACGTTTTAACAAACCAATTAGCACAAAACATAATTTATGTATTCGCATTGAATCATTGAATCAAACTCACACATTTGTTTCGCATTTAATGTGGAATTAACATAAATTTATGAAAATTAATAACATACTGCCTGACCTTTTTGGACCTGTCAGCGGACATTAGAAACGAAATTTCACCAACGGGCAGAATCGACACGCGTTTTGACCATTGCAAAATGTTTCCCATGACTTTGGCAAAAAACAAAAAAAAAATAAAAAATAAAATGGCAGGCCAAATAAAGTGAAATAAAAGAGAACTTTCGAAAGTTGAGGCAAAAAGACGAGGGAAAAGCAAAGAAGCGGCAGAAAAAATGCATAAATTTGGCATAAATTATGCTCTCACCTAGGCAACTCAGCGCCCTTTTTTTTTATATATATGTATTTAGTTTTGTATATATATTTTTTTGAAGTTTTGTTTGCATTTCTTTGTTTTTGCACTCCACCCCCTCACGACTGTGAAGCGTTGAAAAATGATGGCAGCCTGCAAATTGCGCGGAAAGTTAAGTGAAGGATGGGGCAGGCGTGAAAGATCGATTGTTGGATCGCGTTGTTGAATTCGTTACTAAATGCGGGCGGGTTTTCAGCCTTTGAAGCCAAAAGGAGTTCAACTACTAATGGAAGAATTGCGCAAAAATAACTAATGGGTGCTGCAGGAGAAAGGAAAAGTTCAAATATGACGAACAACCAGCGTACTAGTAATGGTAACATCTGAATTTGATTAGAGAAATTAGCGAAAGTTAAGAAATTATTTTGAATTCATATCAAAATACAAGTATAGTAAAAGGTAACTTGGCTGCTGTCACACATTAATACCAATATATCCCACATAAATCAGCCGAAGCCCATAAAGACCCATACTTTATCAACCCTTTAATCAGATTCTGGCCATGATTAATAAGTGCCTGTTGTTTCTATGCCTAAATCGAAGCGACAGCGCCAAAAAAAAAGCTAGGCAAACCAACGAAAAAAATTCGCGAGTCTATTGAACTTTCGTACGCCCCATAAGCCCCAAATCAAGGGGTTCAATGAACCCCACACACAATTTTTTTTTGTATTTTTGCCGGCCTGAAAGAGATCAACGACACGCACAAAAATTACAGACGACCAGGCAACAACACCTCGTAGGCCTCAAATCGCCGAAAAAAAATGAGAGGCACGCACAAAACGCACAAAAGTCAATGAACTCACACGCACATTCACAGGAAAATGCGAAAAAAAAGGCAGAGAAATTCGCAATCGCAAAAAAGTGCGTAGCCGAAATTCTGCGAGATCAACGCACGCACCCAAAAGAAAACAACAAAAAAATGGCAAAAACAATACAAGCAGAAACACAGAAAAAAATGTTGCCGAAAATCGCGAGCTACCTCTCTTTTTTTGCGCTCTGTCAACATTTTTCAAAGTCAAGTTGAAGAGCGTGCGAATGTATAGATTTGCATTGGTATTGGCCTATCTGTGTGCTAGCGATACTTTTTTTTCTTTTTGTATTTTCGCATTTTTGCCAATTCTCTTGCTCTCGCTCTGGCGCTTTTCTAATCTCTCACTCGCTCTCTCTCTCTCTATCTAGTTTTGCCTCTGGCTGCTTACGCAATTTCGCATGTTTGGCAAACACAAAAAATCATTAAAATAATCATAAATAACAAAAAAAAAAAAAAAAGTAAAAATTATATCAGCAAGATAGAAACGAACTTTTATCAGTCACACTTTGCTGACTAGAATTTTTGGGCGAACTATGATGATTATGATGATGATGATGAGATTGTTGTACGAGTCAACTGAAATCTGTATATTATATAGAAATTTGTATATAACATTAGCAATATTTTGTTATCGCACAAAAATTAAAATTACTGAAAAACGGCAGAAGGCACGTTCCTAGCACCTCAACGCATGACATTAGGCAAAAATGAAGAAATGTAACTGAAATTTATTGTTAGCTCAAGTCACCTATGAAAAAATGTGGTAAAAAAAAAAGATACACACAAATAAAATAGGTATACAAACCAAGTTGTCATTTGTTTCCATATAGGAAATCTCTTTTTTCATTCATGCTGATTATTAATTCAAAACGCAGAACCCATATTTTAATAATATATTGCTTTAAAATGTTAGGAAATCATTTAATTAATTTTTTATTACTGAAAATACATGTAAATAATAGGTGTTTTAATACTTATCTTTATTTGGTTGTTGTAGCTCCTGGGAAATAGCTAGCCCAGGCACTTCCTCCAGTAGGTCGAAATCGCATTGTTGATATCCTCTGCTGCCACATTAAATCACTGCACAACTCACTCACATTTAGTATTTTTTTTTTTAAAACATCGAAAAAGTGGTTTGCTTATGTAGGACTTTTGAGAAGCGCAGAGAAGAGCACCTAAATTTTGGTATTTTTAGTATTATTTAGTATTAGATTTTTAGTATTTAGTATTATTTATTATTTCATTTCATTATTCACATTAAAAGCATAGCTTTAACCTTTCGCATTTTCTGACCATTGAAAATGTATGAATCGCTATTCCTCCACTGGCAGCTGTCAATTGCTGCGACTTTTGCGATGCGTTTGCGACCTTCTGACCTCTCGGCGGGGAAAATAAATGCACAAACGATGCTGCCATTAATCAATGACAAGGTGGGAGAAATACAAAATTTTCGCAATTGCCGAATAATATTTTCCCAACTATGCAAATTTGTTTTCCGCACAAAAAACAAAAAAAAAAAAAGAAGATGTTTGCATAAATTCCAAGGCATATATAGGAAAAGAAATGTTATCTGTATCTGTTTGATTTCATATGTGGGTCACACACAAATGCGAAATTGCGAAAAAAAGTGAGGAACTAGAAAAAAAAATTCGCACGCACTCATAAACGAAATCAGCTTTGCGGAGCCGGCTGCGTAGATTGCGTATACGCAATGTGTGTCAAGGACAGAAATGTGCGAATTTTTTATGGGCCCAGCCATGCTGCTCTCCTCCCTCTCCTCTCCTCTCTATCTCTCTCTCTCTCTCTCTCTCTTTCCCGCTGGCAATTGGCGCTGAGAAATGTTTAATTTTTCCACAGCCGTCTAAAATTAAACCCCAACGTCAGGAACAACAAAAACAATAACATCCAAAGCACCTACTGAACTAATTTGTGTGTATGGATGTGTGTAGATGTGTGTAGTTGTGTGTAGTTGTGTGTTGATGTGCGTAGATAGCATTGAATTTCAGCTGTGCGACAAGCAGCCCGCTAGAAATTAGTTTTGTCTGCCATTTCGAGCTTCTTTTTTTTTCTGCTCGCTGGTTTTGCAAAGTACACTATTTTTCTTCTTTTTTTTTTTGTGTGCTGTTTTGTATTTTCGCAACTATTCGCAATTCACGCCCACGGTCAAGCCAAAGGTCAGGCCAGTTGCCAGTTGCCAGTTACTCTAAGCCCACGAAACAAATGAGCAATGAGTGCAAACACACACAAAGCACACACAAATCCGCAGCTGTGTGTTTCCCCCACACACACTTTTTTTTTATATTTTTTTTTTATAATTTTCTCTCTTTAATTTCGCCATAAAAAACGCTGGCGAAGAAGCTGTGCCGAAAATGCCCTTCGCATATTAATGATATAAATAATGGGAAAGAACAAAATAAATTGGGGAGTAGGCTTAAATTTGATAGTAAAATATATTAGACAAAAATATAGAGAAAATATGTTAAATTAATTAACATGGAATCATATATTTATGGAATCATATATTGTTTATTCTAATTTTAGTATATCGTAAGTGTTGCTAGTGCTTGGAAATCTCAACTTTGGTGAGGGTATCATTTCGCACACACATTTTGGGCACAGTAAATACATGTGAACTTGTATCCGTGCTTCTTGTGGATGTTGTATCTTTGTATCTGAGCAGCTGCTTCTGGGCTTCGTCACTCCCTGATCCCCCCTCCCCACCCCTTCTCGCAGTCCCCCCACTATTTTTTCGCCTATCTACGCTGTCAATGTGTGTCAAATTTCCAATTGGGTCGCACGCACAAGCTACTTTGTTGTTATTTGCGAATTTTTTTCCCGTGTACGCTTGTGTGAGTTTTCGCAAGCGCGTTGATCGCGGAAACGAAACAAAAACCTTGCCTGTATATGTGTCTATTTTATTGTATGTGCGTGTATGCGTGTATGTGTGTGTGTGTTTCCCGAACGCATTGCGTAATCAGCGTTGTACTCTTGCTCTGGCTGAATTTGTTGCTATTTTTTTTTTTACTTTTTTTTTTGTGGATTTTGGACACCAGCTTGACAACAAAACAAAGACAACAGCACCCAATAGCAAAAAAAAAAAACATATGTACGAAAAGAGAGGCGCGGGGCTCATAGTTGAGTTAACTTGGTGGCTTTTGTCTAGTTAGCGACTTTAAAAATAGCAGATTCATATGTAGATGTAGGATTGTAGGATTGTAGATATGTGTTTGCGGCCACAAAAGCTGTTAGAAGTCAAATGGCGCAAGAGCAAAGCAACAAGCAAAAAGGAAAGAAAACTACGACAAAAAAGTGCAGAGAAATTGGGAAACCCAAGATTTGGCAAATGATCATGGTGAATCCCAGCTAATTTTGGTAAAGAATATGGTAAAGAAATGCATAAATTATTAAATAACACACGCAAGTAAAATGTTCTATTTATTTTTACATTTTATCTACAAATTAATTTTATACCTTAAGAGGTATATATTTTTAATCATAAAAGTAGCATTTCTTGCTGTTGCTATAATAAATCATAATACCCTTGAATAAAGTACTTACGCCATATGCGTCTTTTTGGAGCGTCATCAAAACTTTTGCCAAGCAGAAGCGTCTAAAAATTGTTATGGGCCAAAAAGAATAAAAAAAAAAAAATGGCAATGAAATCGGATGATTCAAATAAAACTTAGATGCAGACGAGTGAGGTGGTTAAGTTGAATGGTTCTGGCAAAAAAGTTGCTCGTACAGTAAACGCATGTAGAAAGTTTTTGCTGGGAATGAAGAAAGTAAATTAAAGGCGCCGATAAGATATCCTTGAAAATAACCAGGCACTAGCAGAGATCGCTGTAACTTTCTCCAAAGCTCAAGTTTCAGCAATTAAGCGCGAAAGGTTAATTTAATGGTATTTCTTATGATATTTTTACCAGTTGGGTTACCTAAAATCATAAACTTGCGCTTTAGAACGTAATCAATTGCTATCATTGAAATTCAATGTATTCTTGTTTCATTTGGTCCTCTTTGCAACTGAATAAGCTATATGATCTTTGAAAACTACTTCATTTTATATCGCATTTCTTTGTGTGATATCTAGTTTACAAATCTTCTGCCAAACAGGTAGAATTCGAATTCTCGTACCGATTCCCTGAAAACATATCCCCGCAAACCTGAAGATTGCCAAAAGGCAAAACGCAAAAATTTTTCGTGACATAGGCAATCAAAAAACAATACAAAAATCCCAAAAAAAACAAATATAAAAATAAAATAAAATAAACTGACTTTTGTACAGTTGTTTCTGCCTTGTTTCTTTTCTAACTCTGCGCTTCTCTTTCTCTATGCGGAATTGAAATGTTTTTTGTTTGCCTTTGCGAAATTAGCAGTCGCAAAAAAGTTTGCGAATTTTTTGTGTTTCTCTCTTTTTTTCTGGGTAACGCACAAAAGCGCGTTGAGAACGCAAAAAAAAAGAAAGAATATTAGAAAACGTAGAAGAGCTGTCCCCGAATTTAGGTCAAATGCTCAACGTCGTTTCTGCGTGCCGATTGGCAAAAAAGAGAGAAAAAAAAAGAAAGAAGTAAAATAAAACTTTTGCGAATTTTGTTCTCTGCCTCTGGTGATTTTATTTATCTTTTTTTTTTTTGGGCTTTTATGCCAGTGTGTGCGTTAATGTTTTATTAGCTATTGTTGTTGCTGTTGTCGGTGCTTAACTAACGGTTCATCAAAATGATTGCGCCCGCTTGAAAACCAGAAAAGTAAAACTAATAAAAAGAAAAAAAAAAAAAAGAAGTCGAGGAAATAACGAGAAACAAGCGGCCATAGACGAAATAAAATGCCATCAAATTGCCTAGAAAATTGTTAGTGTTTTCTCATGTCGTCTCGAACGAAATGTTTAAGATCTCAATGCTTTTAATTATAGTATTTATTGCTGACTTTTTATATTGGCGATCGCTTGGTTGGTGAACGAAAGCTGTATGTTTATGTGCGTTAATCTGGGTGAATAAATTAAACACTTAGGCTTGGCGAAATGGTTGGCATAAAATTGATGAATCAACTTTCATAACAAATAACAGCCTAACTCATACCCCTTTACTTTTACCTTTTCATAGACCCCATATGGCATGTGCTGTATTGCTTTAGACCGCAACCGTTGACCATTGAAAAATAAATGCATACTTTTAATTTAACTTCTTTTGTTCTGAAAGCGATTTTCGTGTGTTGTCTTAGCAGAGAGCGAGACAAGACAACCATCTGTCTTTCAATTGAGGACAATGAAGTAATCCTTTAACAAGTAAAAACTACACCTACTGACACCATTTCTATGGGCTATATAAATGGTATATAGATTTAGTTAGGATCTGGACTTCAAAGGCTTGTGCATCATGAGACGCCGACGTACGCATCCGATGGCCTCATCCCAGTTGTGCGACGTCTGTAGATCCTCAGCCTTGGCCAATCGCTTTGCCTTGGATGCGACACCCTTGCGTTTGATCGCCTTCTTCTTCGACAGCTTACTAACGCCAGATGCCAGTTTATCCGGTTGCAATTTGCCCGCAGTTTCTGCGGCATCAGTTTTCTTGGTTCGATTGCATTTGCCCGGATTTCGCATCCGTGCGCTCTTCTTCATATCCACACTGGCCATCGATAGAATGTGCCGGATGGATCGGACACGCCTAACGGCCGGTGGCGTAAAACTCCGTATCCGGCGACCGGAAGCTGGTGATACCCTGGAAAATTTGCGATTCGGCTCCGGCGGCACGCGCATAGCTGCCACTTTCGGTGGCAAATCCAATAGATTATCGTACTTGGGGCGCCGCTCATTCAGCTGCGTTCTGAGGCGTGACGGCTTGGGTGGCGGCTTGTAGGATTCCAGGGTATAGCGGGTGCTCTGCTTGCCGCCACCCACCGAGGAGCGGCCCAGGGACCAGAGACCCTTGCTCTCCTTCTGGAAGGCGCGGTAGATGAGGTGACGTGGCACGGGAATAGGCAGTTCTGCATGCCGTTGCTGCAATAGTTGGCAGATTATTTGAAAGAAGTTGTGCGTTTCTGGTGCGTTTTGATTAAACTGGCTTACCGAATCGTATAGCTCCCGCTGGCGCATACTAAGTCCGGGCCAAGTTAACGCCGCTCGTTCGAGCCCCTCATCGATGCTGCAATTGTGCATGATGCACAGTTCGCGGACACAATTGTAGAACTGCAGCGGATTCGCATCGCGTGGCTTGAAGCGGCTCAATGCCTTGATAAGACGAGCACGCTGCTCCCGTTTCTGATCCTCCGTGGTCTCCGGAGCGGATGGTGGACAAGTGTGTCCTTCCTGGTCCTTGGCCATTGTGGTGATACTGTGCACTGCAACTGAATTAACACTATGAATTTTCTTGTTTTTATTTTTTTGTTCGTTCAGCAATCTGGCCGGCGATTTTTAGTGACACATTGAGAATTTTAACTGATACAATAAAAAGTGAGAAAGTCAGTCAGATAATGTCTATTCCGGGCCAGCACTCTGATTAAAGTGAATTCTGGGCCAGTCTATACTAACTGACTTATCGAAAGTGAAAAGGCAGTGGCTACTATGTAGCCAGAATCCATTACAAAACACCATTATTGTTCTGTTAAAATAAAAAAAAATATATATTGTAATAAAACCATATGAAAATCCACTTAAAAAAAAAGGGATGCAAATATTTACTGAGCTGAACAGCTGGACACAATGGGTATGCATACATTGCAACGATCGATCGACATATAACAATGATATAACAATGAAATAGCAAATCCAAAGGGTAACGAAAATTAAACAAAAAGCTCGATTGATCTGAAATTGAAGTAGAAACGGAAATGACTGACCTATCTTAACTAAATTCTTGTGCTATTCAATTCAAAGAGGTTCTGGGAAAATCAGGGACATGCAAATTTCCTGGCAATAAGTAACATAATAATAGGTTTAAATTGGGATTTTACAAACAAAATTTCTAATGCAGTTTAACTTGACCTTTTAATCGTTAGTAACTGTGTATTTAGAAGTTTGCGATCGTCCTTTACTTGTTCGCTTAACCCCTTTTTCCATTAAAAGTTGCTTGGATTTGTGGTGGCCCAAACTAAAAATGGCTGCCAATGGGTTAAATGTGCCAGAAGCGCACCTTCTCTTTCTCTCGCACTCTAGGGGCACTATTTTCATCCCGCACACACACACACACACATATGTATATACGCACGGGAGGGTTAGCAACCCTTACCGCTTGCACGTGTGTGTGTGTGTGTGAGTTCTCACCCTCAAAAAAATACAAGAGAAAAAAAAACAGAGGCATTTGTTCGACCATTAAATGCGTTCAGCCAAGAACTACTACAACAACGGAAGGGTTAAAAGGTGAAAGAGTAGCTGAAGGAATAGGAATAGGAATAGGAACAGGAAGAGGTTGAATAGTGTGTATTTCTCTAGTTTTACTCCTCGTGCGATTGTGTGTGTGTGTGCGTGTGTGTGTGTGTGTGTTTGTGGATGTCCTTAGCTGAAATCGAGCTAACCCTACCCATAAAAATAAATAGGGGAGGGCGTAGAGGCAGCCAGCACACACACCACGCCTCCTCTTTGGCCTACACTGCACAAAATAGTTAGTCAGTAGTTAGTTAGTCTTATAGTCATCTTATAGAAGAAACTTATCGCTTACAAAGTAAACTTAAGATCATACATACATTTTTTTATTTATTACATTTACTAATAGTTATAGTAGCCTAGTTTGATTTCTGTTTTTTTGCTATAACTTTATTTTCACTTTCTTACTGCATTTTTCTGGCAGTGCACATTTTAGAGCCTTGTCTTTGGGCTTTGCGTGTTCCGATTGTTGTTTCTGTTTTTGGGGGTTCTCTGTAGCGATTTTCCAACAAATATTTGGACTATTCGTAGACATCCAATATGCATGGGCTTTTCTTGTTTCTGCTTTATTTTTTTTTTATTTTATTTATTTTTTTGTAGCTCAGAGAAGGCCAGAAAGGGAGGGCAATAGGCCGTAGGAAAGTGCAGGGCGGCCATTGGAATGAAGTTATAGTACAGGTAAACATATACATATGTATGTATGTATGTGCATATATAAAATGCACTTGCCCGTGTGTACATATTTGTATATATGTATAAGTACATATATATCTCCCTTTTGGCCCAACGAATCGCTGGAGCGTGCAGTGTGCGAGCGAGATGGGCTGATTGCCAGTGGTGGGGGAGACAGGGGGTTTTTTTTTTAGTCATGTCTCGTGTGAAAATATGTTTCTTTCATCTTTTTTTTTTCAATTTTTTTTTTGTATTTTCTCTTTACACAATTTGCATTTGCGCAAAAAGTGCAAAAGTTGACACACGCAAAACTCGGCAGCTTATTAGTGTCAATGTATGCGTTTGTCTGTGCGTGTGTGCCTGTGTGTGTGTGGATGCACACACATATGCGTCGCCATTTTGCCGGCCAGTTTACCCATTTTTTGTTTTTTTTTTTTGTTTGCACTAGCCATTTATTATTTTATTTGTATTTTCCTTTGACCCTACTGAGTCGAACCCCCAATGCACTTAATGAAATTCTTTTTTAACGAATTTTCCCCCCTCTCTCTCTCATTCACTCACTCACTCTCTCTCTTTCTCTCGTTGCAGGTGAGTGGCGCTTTTTTATTTATTAATGGATTTTCCATTTACCCATAAGAACGGTTTGACACAAGGATTGGCGGCCAAGGGAACAGCTTGACGTCATGCCAAAAAAAAAAACAAAAAAAAAGTAAAAAATGGTAAAATAAATATAATAACGAAAGCCTGAAGCTCCGTCGAAAAACTGTCGTAAAAAGTGAGCTAATTGGGGTAGGTAAGGTAAGGTAAAAAAAAAGTTAATGTACAAATCAATTGGAAATAATATGATATGGTTAATGAAAATGGAATTGAACTTAGTTAATGGACGTTAAGGTAATGATGTGTAATGGCTAATTTAACGTCATGTTCAGTTGATTAAAAACGGCTAAAAGCTTAGGCTTTTTTTTTCATTCAATTAAAGGGCAAAAAGAGCGCAGAAGAATCATACTTTAATTTGAAGCACTGCACTGTTTACGCACCGAAAATGTTTACTAATAATAATATTGCTGCCTCATCTGGGGAATCCTTCTCATATTTTTCCTCTTTCCTCTCACATTTTTTGTGTGGGCTGCGAAAAAGTTGCGAGTGTCAACAAACAAATCCAATGGAGGCAGTAGAAGTGGTGTGCAGCATTTTTTTTTTTTTTTGCATCTTGTGGCAATCGAAAGAACCGAAAAGTAAACAACAACAAAGTAGCAAAGTAGTGGGGCAAAATCAACAAGTAATAAACATTTGAATATGACAATGTTGTGGGGAGATGTGAAAAGATGTGAAAGGCGCAGATGCTTTCAGTTCGACGCCAACTGAAAGTAAGCCTTGTAATTAAATAATATTCATATGTAATTAAACTTCATTAAGAGCTTCAACTGGGCGGCATTTTTTGCTTACGCTGATATCGAGAAATATTTCTTTTTGTTTCTGCTGAGGCAATTTCCGCATTTCCGCAGATATTCTGCTGCTCGGCAAGTGCTGTGCTTTTGGCATTTTCCAGGTTTGTGGAATGAGCCCAACTCTACAGCCCACAATTCCTTCGCAGCACCTACACTTTGGATGCGAAAGCTACTCGGCAGCCTCCCACTAATCTACTCACTGCTCAACTATGTTAGTTCTTGACTGGGGTTACTCTTTATCTTAAACAGTTTAAATTATTTGAAAAATATAGTTAAGCAACTGTAGATTGAACAATAGTTATTCCTGAATTTATATTTATTTACTGCACTTCAGGTTCTAATATTTTTAAGTACTCCGCATTAAATTGAAAATTATGCTACATTTCTGGCGAATATTTTCCTTTGACTATTGCTCCATTATCTAATTTAGCAAATTTTGATAGTGCATCAAGAGCTTGTCTTCTCACAGTATCAGAGGCGTTTTGTCTTTCTTCCGACTGCAAATGCAGCTCTTGATGTGTTTGTTGCTGTTGTTGCAGCAGCAATGATTGTGGCTGTTGCAGTTGCAATTTTTTTGTTGCTGTTGCACTTTGGTTTTGGCTCTTGCTGCACGCAGAGCACGCATTTCCAGCGTGAAATGCAATTTCTGCGCTAGAGGAATTTCAATTGTGTTGGTGTGGCCCGCAGGGGGATGAGTGCGGGAGGTGTTCTTCCCAGTCTTCGACTCGGACTAGCGTGCACTTGAAAAAATATTTAAAAAAAACATTATCAATGTGGTGTACTCTTTTTTGAAGAGAGCATTGAAGAGATTTCGAGCTAAAATGGAATGAATAGTTTAGAAAACGAAATGCCATTACAGAATTTAAATAACCTAACAGTTTCTCGCAGTGCATGCATGTGTATAATTTGGTTTTCCGTTTGCCGTTGCAACTCCCGCAACTGCAGCTCAGAAACTCTGAAATAAATGGATGGATGATGGGCCAAGTCAGTCTTGGTCTTCAGTCTGCAGTCTTCGGGCCGCAGTCCTCAGTTTGCAGTCTTCAGTTTGCAGTCTTCAGTCTACAGTTTGCAGTCTTCGGCTTTGGCTTAGACCCGGTTCAGTTTTGGCGTTCGTCAGTTTGTCAGTCATTCAGTCAGTCAAACGCACGACGCTCACGCAGAGCACGCAACTTGAATTGTCTTCGCTTGATTCTTCGCCCCGTTTCTTCAGTCTTCAGACGTGCATCCTTCTCTTCTTCTGCCCCATTTCTTCCGCAGCCGCACAGCTTCCATTTTTCTTCACCCGTTTCTTGTTTCTGTGCACTTCTTTTAATGTTAGTTGAACTTGGAGGCCACAGCAAATTGCAGCTCTTCTAAACAACATCCAAGACGTCAAAATCTGCGGTTGTTCTGGAAGATTTGGATTTTGTGCGGGTGTGTTCTTCTTCGCTATGCTGCAGTCCGGTCTTCCCGTTCTTCTGGCTGTTTCAAATCGAAATAGAAGGAATAGGGGAAACAAGAGGAGCAGCGATCTCTTTGATCTTGATAAGCAATTCAAAGTGGAGCATGAGAAGAATTGCTGAAGGAGAATTGCGGAGCAAAGATATTTGTGTCATGATATCAGATCTGGAAATGTTTTACTTTAAAGTTTTATAAAGTTTGTTGCCCAATTTCTATATTACATGATATTTGCAGATTGTAAATGTTTTCGTATCTAAATATTCTGTTTTTTTTTTACCAGAATTTGGTTTTTTGTTTCCATAAAAGTATGCTTTAGTTTTCGATTAATATTTAAACTTTTCTCTTTAGAGATCAATATTAAGTTGATTTTGCTTCTATAATTTTATTGATTTACTGATATTTATAGTCGCATAATAACAGAAAAGCGATTTTCGGCAAATAATCATCTTTAAAAATTGCAAGAAAAATGCAAAAAATATCATTTTTTTTTTGAAAACACAGTTTGATTGGAAATTTAATTACGAACTCAACGAGGTATGGCATTCCATACTTGGACTACTATTTCGAATGTTCTGATAAAAATACTGAAAATTATTTACGCAAAAAAACAGAAAAACGATTTTCGTCAAAATTTCAATATTTATTGGTATTTTTGCTATAACTTGGCTGAAAATGGTCAGAGAGCGAAAAGAATTACAGTTTTTTACTCCTAATTACCAATACTAACCAACCTAATCACTTTTTGACCGACATTGTCAAAATAATTTTTGGCCATTTTATCGCATTTTTTGTAAGGGGTACCATCATCAAAATTTGCAAAAAATTGGAACGACATAGAATTTTTTTTTGAAAACACAGTTCGATTGGAAATTTAATTACGAACTCAACGAGGTATGACATTCCATATTTGGACCAATATTTCGAATGTTCTGATCAAAATGCTGATATTTATAATCGCAGAATAACAGAAGACCAATTTTCCTAATTGTTTGGGGACTTGAAAAGTTGAAAGTAAATTTCAGCATTAAGTGGATTTTATCATTTTAAATTGGATTTTATCAATAAAATTCCTAAATGCCAGGTTGTTTCGTACCTTTAGTACCTTAAACACACTCATCCCCAACGGAATTATTAAAATTACCATTTTAACTGATGTGGATGTGGATAACCCCAGGCAGCAGATGTCGATAAAGATGAATACAAACAGGCAACAAGCAGTCAACACGAAACGAATCAAAGGATCAAGGAAAAACAAAAAGTTGCCAAAAAAAAAACGTAATTTATTCATTTCCAAAAATGTTGAATATGTATGGGAGGGGGATATATTGGCGTTTATATATACATACGTACATATATCGACACTTTGCGAGACGCGTGCCCGCAAATACAGAGCGGCAAAATTGGCACCTTTTTGGGCACGTTCCAGCTGGCTTCGGGTCTTTTGCTCCTTGATGCTTGGTACTTGGTCCTTGGTCCTGCCCCTCACTTATGTTAATTATATTCGCCATGGCTAATTATGTGACCAGAAGAGACCCGACCCTCCTTAGAGGGTTAAGGACCCGCCGGAAAAGGGCCATGGCGGTAAATCGAGTAATTTTCATGGCAATTTCTGCGTAATTCGCTCAACCAGTCGTCGCATGTCTGGCGACAAATGCCGGAATCTATAAAATAAATAATAAAATAATGTGCGCAGCACCCTCCAAGGAAAATGGAGGGAGTGTCCTTCCGCACTGCTACTGTCGCTGGTGTAACTATATAATTATCGTAATTATTTTAATTGTACCTCGAAGAAGGCAAACAACAACAACAACAACAACAACAACAAAAAAAAAAAGGAAAAACAGGAGCGAAAAACGCAAGCCAGAGTGAAAATATAAAATATGTAAACAAGGATCGAAAGCGACGGCATAGACACGAGATAATGCATAATGAATTTTAATTGAAATAATGCAAAAGGTCATTGGGTTCGTTTAAAACGAAGGGTTCTCAGAATTGAAGGGAATTTATATTGAATGTTAAGTTGGGAATATATTATCTTGGGGTTCTAATAAGAGTTAATAGAAACTATTATTTAATCTTAACATAGTTAATTTTATTAGTAAATAGTAAAAATGTAATGTCATTTCAATAGTATTTTCTGATTCCTCATACAATTTTCCCTATACAATGTTTGCACATTAATCAAAGCATTCCCCAATATGCCAACTGAATTTGAGCATTGATACGAGACCCGATAATTTTGCATTGGCTTCCCGACAGATTCTCCTCGGCAGGCCGGCCAAGTTCTATATCTTGTGGCTGCCCCACTCTGCACTCCTCTTGTGGTTGTGGCCAACTGAGTTGTGCCCTGCAACTGGTCAAACCACAATAACTGCAGGTCCAAGACCTTCCCAAAAAAAAAAAAATAAAAAAAAAATAAAGAACGAAGCAGGCAAGGCAGGCAGCAGATAAAGGAAAAAGGCCATAAAAACTGCTGTTCCTACTGCTGTCCGTAGGTCCGGTCGTCCACTTGTCCAGTTGTCCGTATGTCCGTATGTCCGCTTATCCGTGTGTCCGCATGTCCGTATGTCCGTCCGTGGAGTGTCCGTTGCTGCTGGCTACTCTTTTGGTGCTCTTTTTTGTCGGTGGTCCTGCCACTCGCGCCTCTTTTTGTTCTCGACTTCTCGACTCCTTTTTGGACCGCAATCAATGTGAAGTTGGCTGCATTCTTTTTTTTTTTTAATGTTTTGTGTCCCTTCTTTTATTCCTTTATTATTTTTCCCATTGTTGCCTTGCCTTCACTGGCCCCGTTTTGTTGTGTGTGGTCAGTTTTGGTTTGCTGCCTGCTGCCACGGCTGCCACTGCTGTTTTGGGTCCCCGAGTTGATTACTTAATTCTATTGATGACGTTTTGACTGATTGCCTTATGAGCTTTCACTTTTTTGTGCTGCAGACTGCGGAGTGTGCGGCTCAGTTATTAACTGGTGCCGCTGTTATGAATTATTCATGCAACAACCACAAGGCGCACACTTTGTTGCCGCCTTGCTGAACTTTTTTCCTTCGCTCTCCTTCGATGTCCGCTGCTCTGGGACTTCATCAGGCGATCCGATCCGATCCGATTCGATCCAATGCGATGCAATCCAATGCGTTGCGATGCAATGCGATCCGATCGGACAGTCGTGGTCTTGGGTATCAGCTGGGTCTCTGCTCTCGTTAAACGTTTCAATTGACATTGCTGATTACACTGGCCAGCAGGGATGGGTATACCCATTGATCAGAAGGATAAGTGTGAGCATGAACATGTGCTGGCTTCATTTATATCGCTCCCAACTACTTAAACACTCTTAGTCAATGTTCACACGTCTTATTAATCTGAAAATCTGTTTACTGGACTCTTTATTACCTGGCATTTTTTCAGTGCATCTCAAGTGGGTTTTGCTGGGCAGTGTTTACCGCTAGATGACTTTATTAACGCCACTGGTGGCAACATCATCATCATCGTCATCACGACGACCAGCGGACTTGCAATCAAAGTCGCCGACAAAAGTTCCGCGCTTATGGACATACATATAATACAGTCGCACTCATACGTATATGGCGGGCATGATTTAGTGTCAGGCACGGCGAATTCCTTCACACCTGCTAAAGTCTCGCTGTCATGTCAATAATGTCGAAAATCCTACTCCCCTCTCTCTCTCTCTCTCTCTCTCTCTTTGAGCTGACTGTCTCTTTTACTCGCGAGCGGAGTGATACCTGATAATGATGTGACAAAACAGCGGTCGAGATTTTTTTTTGGAGCCCGCAGGCGAATTGAGGTGCATCTGAAAGGAGTTTGTGGCAAAAAAGAAGCCACCGCCCGAGGAGAAGTGGCTAAAAAAAATAAAAAGAAAAAATAAGAAGAAAGAGTTACTGGACGACGGGGTTTAGCCCCCTTTTGGCTGTCATTAACGTGATGTTGTTGCTGTTGCTGTTGCTGTTATGCGTTATTACGCGTGCGCAGCGGCTAAAAAATGAAGGAAGAAAGGCAGGAAAATATCAGGAGGTGTGTGGAGTGGCTGCTTTGGAGGCTGCTACTAGTAGTAGCATGGTGGTACTATGTACCTGTGTCTGTGTCGGTGTCGGGGTGTCCCTCTCCTTTTCAGATATCGCCTGCCAACAACTAAGCTAAAGTGACATTTTGACAGCGATGCGTGATAAACGACGAAAAATGGCCAACTTGGCCACATGGCCACATGGCCTTTGTTGTGGGCTATTTTCGTGGGATTTGGCTTACTTTGGCCTTTAGCAAAAGTCACTTTTTTGTTTTGTTTCGGAAGGAGGTTTACGGCAAAAAGGAAAGTTGCTAAGAAAAGAAAAGTTCATGGGTTAAAAATCCATTTTCTTTCTTTATTTTTAAGGATTTTAAATATGAGTTAAGCATTTAAATTGAAACGCTGACATTTCCCTTGATAAAAATACTTTAAACAAGAGTTCATAAAATATAATTGTCTAAAAAAATTAGGTTTCGCTATACTCGAAGTATTTTTTTTGTAATATTTAATCTTTGAGATCTATGCGATTTATTCATCTGTTAAAGGCTTAATGTTAAGTGTGTTTTACTTGATTTAATTTCTTGTATAGCAGCCGCACCCGCACAATCATGAGTTGTGCTCCACAAGAGCCATGAGCTCCCCAACCCCATTTAACCCCCGTCCCTCGATTTTAACCCCTGTGCGCCTGACAATGCGTCCGCTGGAGTCGCATAAAAATGTTCGATGCCTGGCAAATAAAAAAAAAAAAAACTATGAAAACCTCCGGAGCACAAACATGCCGAGACAACTAGAGAGGTGGGTGGGAGGGGGGTGATGGGTTTTTTCCAGGAGGGGCCATTGGGGGCTTTAGGGGGTTAAAGGGGGCTTGACACGAGCACCACACAGTGGTCGCGTTTTTTAAAACGCGAACAAAACGCGTGGGCGCACAATAGAGTTGTTGCTGTTGCTGTTACTGTATTTCTTCGTTTTTGGTTGTAGTTGCCGTTGATTGTTGTTGTTGTTGTTGGGCGGCTGACTTGAGAGTTTGACTGCGCCGCTGGATTTTGACATTTTCTAACACGCGCCTGCCAAGCGGCATAAAAATTGACATATTATAATGTCATGGCGTCCCCGATTTGCGCCACTGCGTCCAACAAACATGCCAGCCAAAGGCAGCCAAAATAAACTGCAGGAAAATCTCTCAATCCGTCAACGGATTCTGCGTGGGTGGGCGGCAATGGAAATCCCGCTGCGGACGGAACGGTACGGTACGGTACGGTACGGTACGGGACGGGGCGTGGCAGTGTGGAAAATCGAAGGCGCAGGCGCACACACAGATAACCAAGTTTTGTTCGAGTTTTGTTTGTTGTCGTTTTGTTTTGACACAGTTGTCGTTCAACTGGAGTTTCCTCTTCGGAAAATCCAATTTTTTTCTGTCATTTTCAGTCCTTGAACGCATTTTTGTGAAGTTTTTGATGCATTTAATGACTAGCATTAAAGAAAACTCTTATTTAACATATCACTAAATATGTTTTAAAATGCTGAGCTACTTTACATATCTTATTCCTGGTTTTTTTTTTTTTAAGATGTACTAAGCATTAAAGCTGTTTTTTATGGGTATTATTATATTTATATTTTCTTTGAAGAGCCAGTAAGCTCAAAAGCGATTGTTGGGTTTTTTACGAGTTAAGGAAACACATTTGACTTTCCGCAACGACTGTCAGTATATCCGAGATAATTTCCGTGACAAAACTGTCTTGAACAACTCTCAACCCACAAGTTTCTGGAGGCCCCAGCTCACGCACTTTTTCGCAGCAGTTTTTTCTGTTTCTTGAGAGGTTTTTTTTTGCATTGGGTATTTTTTTTGTGGTCGGGACACAAATCGCAATTGAGTCTCTCAGTTGAGTTCAGTTGTTGTCTTTATCAGATTGTTGCAATTTTCTGTTGTTCAATGTTTGGCTGTTGTTGTTACGGCGATTCGTTGTTGTTTTTGTTGTTGTTGTTGCACAGCCCGCACTCTCTATGGAAAGATCTTTATCAGGCTTTATAGGTACGCTTTGGTTTTACCCCCAACGAAAGCAACAAACATGGCAGAAAAACATGTAATGAAAATTATGACAAGCCAAAATCCACAGTGAGCGAAAAAGAGAGCGCGATAGATGCACGAAAAGAAATCAGGAATCGTATTTCCACTTTAAAACGGACAATTTCCTTTTTTGCATAAGCTGATATTAAGTTCCAATGTGACCATGCGCTCTGCCAACAACTATATTAGAGTGACCTTTTGTTGGTGGTAGCTTAGAGTTGTTTTTTTTTTATCCACTTTCAATGATTCCTTTTGTACTATTAGAATCGAGATTAGTTTTTTAAAAAAAAGGGCATTTTTTTCTGTGCAAAGTTGGAGAAGAAAAATTGTAATGCGAAAAAATTATAATTCAATGGAAAATTGCGCCCACACACGCCTCACCAACAATTGTTTTTGGTTGTTTGGTTTCTAGCCTTATCGCTCAGCGGAAAGCGTTGTTGTTCAATGTTGTCAACGTTGTTGCTCTGGTTATTGTAACTCTGTGTGTCTGTGCTGAATTCTTTTCATATTTGATTTTCTCCTTCCTGCCGATGGTGATGGATTTGCAATTGCATTAGGTAAATCCCACAGATATGCTGCTTTGCAGTGACATAAAAGATTAAACGACCGATCTAGTTTAAGTTGGCTGTATCAAGATCGGTTACCAATCACGACATTAAAATTGGATTAAGTACGCATATATCTTTACCTCTTTTTCTTTCACTTCGCTCGTGATTCGATTAATGATCATTACAAATTACACTTGCCATTCGCCATTCGAACACGATTCGCTGCCATTCTTTCGCTTTCCTGTAAACATAATTACCATGATTTCTAACCGTCTTTTAATTGAATTAAATACGAACAAGCGTTCGCTGCATAATAATAAATTGCCGTCGATTGACGATCGTTAGCAGTAGTCGGCTGCAAAAGCGAAAGTTGCGTTCGCCAAATTGGCCAAGATCGCATCGCAAAAGAGCTCCTTCCTTCAGCTTCATATCGCAATGGCTATATCGTCACATACCGCCTTCTCTTTCTATTTTCCTGTCTCTCTTTCTGTCTCTGTCGCCGGTAGTCGTCGTCCTGCTCCGTTGCTGTTGCTGTAAATTAAGATCGTGCGATTAGCGCTGACAGCGAGGCGAGCGATCGGGCAATCGGTCCATCGGTCGATCAGTCGGGGTAATCGCAAAAATCGGTCTATCGATCGCTGGTTTTTGGGTGAGGAGGAGCTTTCTACATTTTTAATGAGCATTTCAGCTGCACCATCGATCGTGAGCCAGCGGCATCACTCCCTCTCTCTCTCTCTTTCTGTGGCCAATCCATCTTTTTCCCAGTGGATCGCAGTTCATCCATTATCGAAATCGAAAAACCACAATACCTGTTCCGATTGTTGTGTGGGTGGCCTCGTCTGTTGTCTCTGTTATCGGGAAACCCCAAACGAAATGAAAAGGCTAAGCATTAAACTGCAGAGAAGTTTAAATCAATAAAATTACTGCTTTTATATTGGAGATAGTAGAATGCAAACGATTCATTATGATATAAAGGTATAGGGCAAAGGATTTCCAAGAAGGTGTAGTTATGAGCCTTAGATTCATATGTATGTTAGTTGGATTTTTAAGTAGCTGCACTATTTCTTGAGGCTTCCATCTTTACTATTCAATAATATTAAAACTATTTATTGTTTTATTTGTGCTGGCCTAAAAGTACCATTTTAACGTATTTTTTTTCTATTTAAGAGCACTGCCAATTTTGTGTTGGCCAGCATCTTCTTGGGCAGCCCGAGGTTGTTGTTTCTGTTGTTGCTGCTGTTGTTCGTGTTGTTGACTGTGTTGTTCTTGTTGGATTTGTGCGGGTGCGGATAACTTGGCCAGGTCGCCTTGCTGTTGCTGTTGCAGTTGCTGTTTTGTTTTTCGCTGTGTTTTTCGAACGATCGTTGTCGTCGTCGTCGTCAGCGTCATCGTCGTTTGCAGTACCCAGTACCAAGTTCCAAGTTCCCAGTTCCCAGTTCCCAGTGCCAAGTCCCCAAACCCCAAACCCCAATCCTCAGTCTTCAGTCCTCAGTCCTTGTCCTCCCAAACTGCCAAACATCTCGGGACTCCTTTGGGCCTGTCCGTGAGTGTATGTATGTGTATGTATGTATGTTGGTCCGTTGTTAATTTGCGTTTTGTTGCATTTGTTGTTGCTGTTGTTGCATTGGTTGTTGTTGGCTGGCTGGCAAATTGTTACACGCGTTGCCTGCTTTGATGTCTTTATGGGTTTTGAATTTAGTGTTGGCCTGCCCCGCACAATCGTGACTGCCAGTCGTTGGATGGGGGAGGAACGGCGTTGCCACGAGGGAGAGTTCACGGTACACAGTAAAAAAATGTAATACCTTCGCATCCTCCCTTGTAATTATTCACTATGCTGTGATATGTAACGGGGTACTTTGATTTTCAGTCGAAAATATCGATATTATTTTGAACTTGATTAAATTCTATTTCTAAAAAAGGGGTATTTTACATTTCGTCGGCAATTGTTCTCCGTGTACCTGTGGCCTATCTACCTCACCCACCAACTCCCCCTCAGAAGACATAATCAAATGTGGACAAAATTATTGAGCAATTTAGTTTTACTTTATGGAGCAATTGCTTTGGTTCAGCGGGAACTTACAGGAGGTTTTGGGGATGGGGTTTTTGGGATCTGGGATCCCAAATTTTGCCGTTGGTGCTGATGCTCCGAAAAGTCTGCGGCATCATCATCACCAACCTCATCCTCATCCCCATCATCATCATCATCATCATGGCGAGATGATCATTCTGGGCCGCGTTTACTTTATGTTTATGCGGTAAATGGCATTAATGGATTTATAGATTCACGTTCCAGAGGTGGTGCCTCCATTTTATCCCCACCCCCCCCACTTCGTTTCCCTGGCTGCAGCTTGTTTACGCTTAGTTTTGATTAGGATTTATGGCGATTTATGGCAGGCCTGTGGGTGCAAGGAGATGCTGCGGGTGAACTCCTTTTCAAGGCGCACTTTCTGCATTGGCAGGCCCTCTAAAACGGCATCAATCATGATGGAAGGCGCACTAAATGTTGGTAATTATGTTTGGGGCCAAATGAGTGCAGCAAAAAGGTGATTTCAATAGGTGCATTAATCATAAAGATCGCAAATAAAGTTGGATATTCAAGGCAAATAGCTACGCACGCTTTATAGTTTATATAATTACTTGAATTTAAACCTTAAGCATTATATCCTTCTCTGTACAATCAACCAATCAATCATCCCGTTCAAATGCGTTTAGTGCCAATCATAAATTGAGCATTCAAAGAGCACATGATATTTCCTTATCCAGCTTACATTAAATTCACAAATTCTATCTAAATAATGAGGCTTTCTACCACGCAAGTCAATCAATCAGTTGAGTTTAATATTTTTCTTATGGAAAATCCCTCAGTTCCTTGGGGTCAATATGGCTCATTAGCAAAGTTCAATCATCGTGGGCCACGATCAAAATGAATGCATGCACTTATGTCAATCAGGGATTGCTTGACTTTTTGTAGTGCCTTCTTTCAGCCACAAATGGTCACCCACACTAGTGATTTGATTGATAGTTGCATTGAGTTGGCCAATCCCAAAGTCCCGAGACCATGACAAAGTAGTTTGTCCATTACTTCGTCTCGTCCCTTTACTCGTTTAAGGAACGTTGCCTTTTCCCTTCTGGGGTATTTACCATTTGAAATGACCTCTTAAAGGGTATTACGCTTTTAGATTTTTTTAGGTATTGAGCGAAAACTGTCACGCTTAGAAGTTAGTATTCAAAATGCATGAGAAACTTTTGCTATATACTTAAGCACCATATCATTGCACTATATGAAATCTGCAGAGCATTAAGGTTTTCGGTCTAAAGTCAGTTTATTTTTGTTCCCTACCATTCTTTTTTTTTTTTGCTTTTGCTGGGTGATTTTGCCCTTTGGCCAAAAACTGTCGCAACTCATCAATTTTCATTCACCGGCCGTGGCCAAGACGCGTCTTTGCAGCTATTATTCACGCCTAGGCAACGGCGTTCCTATCCGAGTTTGGCTGCAGCTCCAACTCCACCGATGGCTCCACATCCTCTGTCCAGGGTTTTACCCCCATTTACCCCCCCTCAGGTTTTCCACCTTTTGAGCCACTTTGACGTTAAGCCAGAGCAATGAATGCTTTTAGCTGAAAACTGAGTAATTGAGTGACAATTAAGTTATTTCTAGACGAACAAGCCGCGATCGCCGTCCTCGGTCCTTGGCTCTCCAACTGGCCGACCAAGCGACCAGTCTTCTCGCCTTTTTTTTTCATTCCCTCCGCCGACTGGCTCTTTTTATATATATATTTTCTTTTTATGAAATATTGCCAAGTTCATATCTCAATTATGAGTGCCGACGCTGCTGGGCACAGTGGTGCCAAAGTGATGGTAAAATGGGGACACACTATCATTTCAAATATTATCCAAGATGTGCTTGAAGTTATCTTAAATAGAATTTTATATAAATATATATTGATGATTAAATTGTTAAATATGAATTTAAATCTTTTAAATTTTAATTTTTTTATCTTATTTTAAGCTCATTCTCTTGTGCTTTGAACCACTGTTTGCAGTGCCGCCGTGGCTGCTGCACTTTGTGCCCCTCATCCTGCTTTTCCCTGAGTGAGATTAATCGCAGCTTTGACAGGAGCTGCATTTGCTGCTGCATTTCGGTTTTCTTGCCGTTTGCATGATTAAGCAATTGCGCGGGGTGTGTGCGGGGTGGTGGTTAAGGAGGGGGCGGTTGGCCAGCGGGGGCGTGGCAGACCGCTGGCTGCCTTTGACATTATCACCAAAAGTGCCGACCGCGCAGGCGCGGAGTCATCAACACAAGTAGAGTCAAGTCAATCAGCGGCGAACTCCATTTGCTCCTCCTGCCCCACATCATTAACACTCAAACGCCTAGAGTTTATTTCTCAGGTTCCCAACTATTTTTTCTGATACTCTACTTTGGGGGTACTCCGGTTGCCTTGTGCATTGAATATTTACTAATTATAAATTATAATTTCTATGAAAATTACGAATTATAAGACCATAAGTCTGTATTTAGTTTTTTAATGCTTAGAGAAGTTAGATTAGACTCAATATTTATTTGGTTAGGGCATAGAAAACGTCGGTTTCGGGCTCATTGTTTTCACATCCAAGTTTTTTTTTTCGACTTTTTGTCTCTCGTTTGGACGTTGCCTTTTGATGTTCGAGGACTGGGATTTGGTGAACTTTAACATCGCTTATGTCAAATTATGTCTTCATTTGCCCGGTAGAGGGCGTGGCGCCTGCAGGTCTGTAACCATCCCCGATATTACCGCCCTCTCTCCCCCTCCCTCTGTTCGTTCCTTCTCCAGCTGATTTTTCCATTCTCTTCGCTGATTTATGGGCAAAAGTGCATTTGGCGGCGGCTTGTTTTTGTTTACGTTTTACCGCTGACAAAACGCTGCAATTTTTTGTTCGCACTTCTCTTGAAATATTACGCATACGCCGCGTGTGCGGCTGCGGGTGGAGATGGGTGGGAATGGGAATGGTAATGGTACAGTGGGTTAGCGTGGATAGCAGCACCGGGGCGGTATTATGACAAATTGCACAAGAGCTGCGCGCGAACTTGAGAAAACAAATGCGATAGGAAAACATGCAAAAAGCACAAAAGGCGCTACACAAAAATAAAAATACAAATAACAAAAAGGAGGTGGGGAAAAAATAAGAGTACACACAGAGAAAAACAGACGCCGAGCGATATGAAAAGCGTAGCAACAAAGTGCAGGAAGCGTTTACCGAAAGGGCGCGGATGGACGGGGGGGTGTGGGAGTGCAGTGGGGCTCTGGGTGAAGGGGGTTGGTGGGCGTCGCGGTGGAAGCGTGTGCGTATGCACTCGACGCTGCCAACGCGTCGTCGCTGATTGTTGTTGTCGCTGTCGCATTACATAAGCCGCATATCGTTTCCGCCACAGCGCCCACACACAAACACATACGCATACATACATACGTACAGATACCCCCGCACAGTGGGTCAAGAGGTGATCGACAAACAAATGATGAACGGTAATTGAATGGGCGGAACGCCAACGAACGAACGATCGAATTGGAAATTAAAAATGATTTTAGAAATTTATACGTTATATTTAAATGTAATAATATAAAAAAAACGTACAAAAATTACTACAATGCTCGTAATAAGTTTAGTTTTTGTGAATGCGAAATATTGCATACTTTGCGGGGTATTACAATGGAATTTATGTAAAGGAATACGATTTGTTATTTAATCGGCTTTGCCCCATACCTTAATTATTCTTTTTCTTAACAATTTAGAAACTACTTTTTATTGGTTCCTCTCAAAGGTGAATAAATGTTATTGCGATCGCCGTTTGATGCTTGATCTCGCCCACTGTGCGCCTTGTGCGGCGAAGAAGAAGCAGCAGAAGTAAAAGAAGAGGAAGCAGAGTCCGTGTGCATTCTCCATTCCCACATTCTCGTGTTTTTTTCTTTTTTCGTCCGTACGTTCTTTTCGCATTTTAGCATTCTCCCACAGCTTTTGTGCACTCGTTCTCGTTCTCGTTCTCATTCTCCTCCTCCTTCTCCGCTGTGTTCTCGTTTTCGTTTTCGCACATATCGGCCCTCTCCCTCGGCGCCATCCACCTCCCCCCCGCGCTCGCCCTCCCACTCGCACACCCACTCGGCGGCGATCGCATTGCGCATTGCGTTGCGCATCAGAACAACGTTCGACCTTGACAGTGAAAATTCAATGGCAGCGACGTCGCAGTCGCGGTCGACGTTGGCAGCGACGCGCTTGCAATTGACGAGCGCAAATTGTTGTTCTATATACATACATAAATATATATGTATATATATACACACACACCAATAAATACGCGAGTGCGTACAGTAAAAGATCGAATATTATTTAAGCACTTTGCTCAATAAGATAAAATATTACGTATACGTCATGCCTTTAAAAATATTTCAAAAATGTTTGTCTTGTTTGTTGTTTGTTTTGAAAAACCTGGCTTTTTAAAAAGCAGCCTGCAAAATATATCATTTTATTAACATTTCTCGAGGGCACACTGTACCCGACATGGGTGTGTGTCGCCATTTGGTTCCTGCACTAGTTTTTGCAATTTGTAGAACTCAAACATTTTGCGTATGCTATCGTCTGAATGACCGATTGTTTGTTATTTTTGTTGCTCCTGCTGGTGTTGTTGTTATTGTTGTTGTTGCTTTAGGTGCATTCGCCGCACGACCTTGAACATTGTAGTTTTTTCTCGCAATTGGCAGCGTGCGCACATAAAACAAACAAACAAACACACTAGCCGCACATGTGTGCAGATCGGCACAGATATGTATGTAAATCGGCCTGTGGATATCTATTATGTGCACAACTAGAAAGTCTTAGTCTTTTACACTCTCTTCTCGATCGAAAAAGAAGCCTTAAAGGATATTTCAAGTTTTTGGCTTAAAAAAATATCTTATAGTCATATAATATTTATTTAAAAGGAACAGAAACCCTACTTTATTTCGTAAATGTAAAATATATATATTATTTTTTGATACCTTAGACAAACCTTAACCCTATATCGCCATACGCCCACTTACTACCCTTTTGCCATGCCTTGCGTACTTAAGATCCTACGCCTTATACCTTGTGATTTGTGTTGAGTTTTTGGCGAATTATTTTTGGTACTTTTTGCGCAACTGGGCGAAAAATAGGAAATGGGAGGAAAAAAGAGAAAAACCTTACCGCATTTGTATAAAAACTGTGTTTGGCAATGAAAACCATTGGCCATTGGCTCTTTGCAACATTTTACGTGCGAGATTCGAATTCGTTTGTTGCTGATTTCGCCAAGAAAATTTCAACAATTTGTGCACTTTCTTTTGTTTGCCAGCAAACAGTTTGAAAGTGCCATCGGGAAGGTGGGGGGTGGGCGTAAAGGGGTTTATCAAAGGGGGGTGGGGGATTGATGGGTGGCCTGGTGGGGGGTCTTGGCAACAGCTGCCTTGGCTCGATTGCTGGGTTAAGTTTTCAAGGGCACGCGCGTGCAATTTGCGAATGGAATGGGAGAAGCCTCCTATACACAGAGAGGAACAAAATTAAATTCAATTAAAAAAATATTCATGTATTTTTTAGGAAAAGCCCTATAATTGCCCTTTGAAACTAAGAATTTGTTAATTTCTTAAGCATATTCTAGAGCACAATTCATATTTTCAACGAACAGAATGCGTGCCAGATTTCTCTCTGTGCATTGCCATGCATGATTGTGCCTGTAAACTGAGTAACGAGTGGGTGGCGACTTTGGTGAAATTAAAAATAAAACAACGCGTTAATTGCAATTTTACACCGATCAATTTCAAATTAACTTTCAATATGAATTTTACAAAATATTTGACTTAAATTAGAGGAACATCTTAGAAATTCTAGTATAAAAAAATAGTAATTAAAAAAAAATAGTGCAATAAAAAAACCAGATAAAGTGCAAGAGACAGGAATAAATCAAGTAAAATAAAACAATAAAATTATGAAAAAAAAATTAGAATTAGAAAAACCTGTTTCTGGCCCACACTATTCGCGTCCTCTCTCTTCCACCACGTCACTGCCTCTCTCTTTCGCACGCGCTTGGCCTTGCACTTACGCCGCTGCGTTCCGCTGCCGACGCTACCGCCGCTGCCGGCGTCGTCGCCAACGCCACGCTCTGCACTTCCGCACACACGACAAATAAAAACAAAAAGGCGAAAAGCGACTAACGAACAGCTGACGAAGCGTGGCAGCAAAGTGCCGCCGCCGCCCGCTCTCCCTCCTGTAGCCCTCCCTCTCTGTCGCACTGGTCGTTCCGCTCAGCTCCGTCCCGCTCACTCGCCGCGCCGCCAGCCTCTCGCTCGCACTGCATCTCGACGGTGAGTGCAGCGAAAAGTGAAAAGTTTGCAAAAAGAATGTTAGAATCAGTGCTGATCTGGGTTGAGACTCGGAAAAAAAGCTGAATATTCACCTGTGCATCGTTTTTTAATTAAAAATATTGCAAAATAAATAAATAGCTAGGGATAATAGCTTCAGAGACTTGAGAGACAGAGATTTCAGCTTTAAAATCTCATTTACTTACAGTTTTTTTTTGTGAACGAAGGACCGAAGCTTGCGTATTTCTAACGTTTCTTGCAATTAGAAAATCATAACTCAAAATTGGCCTAAGAATTTGCTATATGAACAGTTACATAACGTGAGTGAAAGCTAACTGGGCGCTGATTTTCCGGCAAAGTCATCAGCGTTTTGGCATCTCTGACCCGTAGAACCAGCCAACTGCAGCTGCGTTTTGCCGTCGTCGTCGTCGCCGCCACCGCTGCCCATCGTCAATTTTTATTTTATTTATTTTGCCCGTGGCTTGTGTGTGTGCCTTGTATTTGTTTCTTCTATTTTATTTTCTTTTTTTTTTCATTTTTATTTTCTTTTTTTTTGCTCTATCGTTACTCGTTTTCATTTCGCCTGCTGCGGTTTCAGTTGTCATTTTACTACAGCCGCTGTTAGTTAGTTATTTGTATGCGTCGTCGCGCGTTTTCCCACTGAGGCAACTGCAACGCGAAGTTGCAGCAACAGCAGAGGCAGCAGCAGCAGCAATTGTTGCAGCAACAGTCGCAGCAACTGTTGCAGCAACGGCAACAGCAGCAACACATCCTTCCTAAGCGTGCGCGCGCGCGTTTTAAAACGCGCGCAAAAATCGCCTCGCGTTTTGGCGATTCTATTCTATTCTCTTCGGTTTCCTTTTTTTTTTTTGCATTTGCCGTTTGAGATTTGTGCATGTTCTTGGTGAATTTGCTGCTGTTTCAGTCGCTATCGCGATCTTCTCAAGGCTGCACGCGTTTTCTGCTGACGCCGCCGTTTGCGTCGCTGTCGCGTCGTCATCGCGTCTGCGTCGCGTCTACGTGTTCAAAGGCAGAAATTCCTTTCAGTTCGTGCCGTTCGCCTTCATAATTCCCCCTAATTATCCGCCGCACTCTTAATATTTGCAACGTTTTTTCTACGTTAATTTTTTTTTTTTCGGTGTTTTTGTGTAATGTGCAAAAAGCGCACAAGAAATAAACGCCACGTTTGAAAATGCATGCATAACGCATATAAAGTTCAAGGAAGTCCGAAAGGCCAACACATGATATAAATTAAGGAAATTGGTGGTCGACAAACAAGTAAAGAAAATTGGAAAATTTCATGTAGAGACTGATATTCGGTTTTGTGTGCAATATTTATCTTTGCCAGAGCGGTGTAATATTTGTGTTCTATTTGCCGCTGCCTGCTGCATAAGCAAACAGGGTGAGTCAAGTCGCGTGAAATCGCATATAGCGCACGATCACTCACACATGGCGTATACGCGATGCGTCAAGCATACGCAGTGTGGGCCGTGCAAGTGTGGTAGTTACGTAAAGATTTTGTACAGCTTGAGAAGTTTTAGGCTTAAAATTACTAATTATATCCCGTGCGTTTTTTAAGAAATTATTTTATAAATTAAAATCACCTAAAAAAAATACTTTTAATCAATAATACAAGAAAATAACTAAAGTGTACTGCAACACACATATATCACATTGCAAATTAGAAGTTGAATTTTGTGATTCCTTTAAATATTTTATAGCACTACGATTTCTTTCTTCTATTTTATTGAATGGCAGACTTTCTGTCGTGGTGCTAAAGCAAAATATTCTTCAATTGCCCTGAAAATTATATTTGACCATTTTTGTTGTTGTAGCTCGTACTAGTATCATATATATATTTTTTTGTTGTTGTTCCTATTATTATTATTGCCGGCTTTGGCTTTATCAGTCATTTGCTTGTGTATTATCAGTCTAACGAGCCGTAAAACCAAAGCAAGCAGACAAAAAAAAATTCGAAAACGCCTGAAATTCAATTAGAAACAAAAAACTCGCACAGCGGAGAAATTGTTTGGAATTGCATATATGCAAGTGCTCAGCCGTTTTGGCGATAAACGCGCGCTGCCACTTAGATTTTTTTTTGGTTTCTTTTTTTTTTGTTTCTTTTTCGCCGCTGATAAGGCGAAGGCAAAGTGCGCTCGTGTGGGCGGTGGATTTGGTCGGTGGGTGGGAGTGGGCGGCAGGGGGAGGTCCAAGGGCACGGCATGCGTGTGCGATAAGCAAAGAAACGAACTGAAAGATCAGGTGAATGCTATATTCGGCGCTGCGTTTCGCTATTCGTATTTATGACTACATACTGAGATACACTCAGTGCTTTATAATCTGTGCACAATTATATATTTTTTTTTATGTTCTAATTTAGGTGTGTTCTAATAGCCTAAATGAACTTCTTGTTAACAGTTGATAGAATAGAAATAAAAATCCTTTAAGCATATTAGTTGAAACTCAGAGTTGCCAAGTTTTGGAGCCTTACCTTTTTTGTATATTTTGAGGGACTTTTCTATGTTTTTGCCCTGCTTAATGCAGCGCAACGAATTGCGGCGAGCGGCAAAAAAGCTTTTCATCAGCCCACAGTCGACAAACAACTAGCCAACAACAATGCCAACAACACACCCGTAGACACAGAGCAACGTGGCAACAACTGCAGTACCGAGCGACAGAAACAACAGCAACAACAATAGCAACAACAACAGCAACAGGAGCGTGAAAAACATTTTCCCACGATTTGAGTGCGGCGACGATGACGTTCGTCACCTAGAGAGGAAAACCGCCCCTCTTCCCGCCCCACGAAATTGCCTCTCCTCCCACTCGGCCTCATCTAAATGCAGACGCCTTTCAATTCTTCTGGTGCCGCCGCTTCCCTTTTCTTCCCCCTCCCCCACCCCCCCGGCTACAATCTCTTTTATACATTTGTTGCTGTATGGGAGGGGAAATTCGGGAAAAGGGTAGATTGATTCGCGTTTCCTTTTTCGGTATGCAAAAATTATGAGGAGTTTGGTGTAGTGAAAGAGCTTGGCAGCTAGGAAGGCAACTTATTTTTATTACAGTTTTTCAATTGGTTGTGAAATTACAGTTGATATATATCGATTTTAATATATAAATTTTAATAACTTAATAAGTGGTTTCAATGTTTTATTGTTTTGCTACTCAAACTTGGTATATTTCGCAATTAGTGTGACCAAATGCCTTTGAGAAGCAATTAATTACGATTAAGTTCACAGCTTAAACATTTTCGTACCTGCTCGGTTTTCCATTCCCCTAATTTCCCTTCTTTGCGTTTTTCGTCATTCGTTGCAATGGGTGTGGGAAAGTGGGCGGAGCAAAACAGAATAATAAAAAAAAAAAGAATTGTAGCCGCTGTTTTTCCCCGTCCCGTTTGGTGCCCCTCCTCATTGGTGGTGTTTGTGTGATGGCTCTTCGTGTTTCGTTTACTGGCTAGCCCTTCCCTCTGTTTTCCAACGTTAGCCCCCCTCCCCCCCATTTTCCTCGTGTTTTTCCCCTGCTGTGTGTTTTAGTTGTAATTGCATTTGTACAACACCAAGCAAGAACAACAACAACACTTGCAGCTGGGTCACTGCAAATACAAATATATGCATTGAAATTGTTGTTACCTTCGCCATGAGACACGCGCTTAAATTGAATTGGATCATATCTTTTTTCCCCCATTTGTGCGGCCTGTGTAAATTGCAGGCCACGCCTTTCCTTTCTCCCTATATTTCGCCACTCCCACTCCCACTGCCCTCCGCCCCCCCCCCCCAAAACCGAGCCTGGTCACACTTTTTAGGCCACAAGCAAAAAAAGAGAAAGAGAAGTGATTTTTACTCGACTTGCTTTTGGCCATGAAGTGTCCATTAGTTCATTAGCCACAATTGACTGTTGACAGGAGATACTCTCTGCTGTGAGTATAACAGCTAGGAAGTGAACTGGGGGACATATTTTAATCACCAACACGATTTAAAAACGTGAATATGTATACATGCATAAATTAATATATATTTGCGATACTGAAACACAAGGAAACCCGCTTTTAAAACTGCCTAAATAAGTCCAAATGTACTCGTGATTAAGACAAAGTTTTTGGCTCATTGCATTTTAGTATCCAAATGAAAGGCAAAGCATATTCGATTTATATGGCTACTGCTGAAAGGGAAACAAATCAAAATGGAACAGTTCTAGAACTCGTTATTGGACCTGCTGGCCGCTGTCATTATGAATGAGTTTAATCAATTTCGCAGAGCGGAAAAGCAAGAAGGCCATTGTTGCTGGCCGCTGGACGCTGACAGGTCGCAAGTGTTTGCACTTGACTCCGCACCATGGGCCATTCCGGTGCCCATGTCTGGCCACTTCCATTGCCCATTGCCCATTGCCCATTCGCCGTTTGCCATTTGCCATTTACCAATGCCCATTGCCCATTGCCCATTGCCCATTGCCATTGCAATTCCAATTTCGATTCTGAACTGAATTGCCGCTTAATTGCAGAGCAGGGGCCATACAGTGGCCATTATCTTGGGGTACGGTGTATAGTGGAGTCCATGGTCCATGGATGAATTGCTGGCCAAGATCGGCTTGGTTCCACACCACAATGGCTGTCGGCCTTTTGTCGGAACCCGCTGATTGATTGTCTATTAATAAGAGTTGGCATTTTCATCTTCATTTTTCCTTTCAAACCGATATTAATTTTCTCTCTTCATTGCTTGTTTTTCGTTGCAGGTGAGTTCTATGCGGAAATCGGAGTGCCGAGATTTTTTCTAATCTAATATGTAATTTGGGTAAGCCTGGGAATCATGATTTCCCCTAGTCGTATTTACTTAGAGCTGCAATTATATTTATTCTATATATTTTCTTTATAAATGAAGCGCTATTTTATATTTAACCTTAACTGATCATGTGTCGTGTTCTTCCCACACAAACCCCTAAAGTAACTTTCACCAGATGGTAGCACACGATTGGGCTGTTATAGGGAAGCAAATATCTTTGCCATCTTCCATTTCCTTTTGTTGATAGATCGATCTGGAATAATGGGAAGCGACAACTTTCTCTTGGGGGCTAAGAACCGAACCTAACGGCTTATTTACAGTTAGCCAAACAGCTGGCCAGGAACTCACTTTCTTTACCCTTTCGCTCGTATCTCTCTCCCCTACGCTGAAGAAGTCACGCGCCAAGTAACTTTCACTAGACTAAAACCAAAAGGGGTTTACCCTGCGGCCAAAAAAAGGGTTTTTCATTTTAATGCACTTGTGGGGACAGGCTTCTTCTTGGCCAGTCTGATAGAAATCTTCGGCTAAGAAATTTGGGTCAACAAAACGAAACACGACGAACAGCTGCCAACGGCAATGAAATGAAAAGAACGCATTTAAGACAAGGGTTCCTTCCGAGCCATAAAAATTGAAACGAGACAGAAACCGAAACCGAAACTGAAACAGAAGTCAGCAGGTAACATCCTCAGGTAAATAAAACCGAGGCCCCTTCCTCAGTTTCGTATGTTTTGTTTCGCTTTAAAGCTGAAATTTATTTTTGGCACGCGCGCATTTCAAAGAACAATTTGCAGCTGGCTGATAAAAAACCAAAAAAAAAAAAATAAAAAAAAAAAAACTAAATACAAAACAGAAACCAACGCGATAAAACAAAAATTTCGGTCGGAAGCGGAACCTGCGAAATAAGAATTAATGAGCCAACGGTTGGGCATTTACAATTAAGTTTCGTTTTACATATGTTGACAGTCATTGGGAATTATAAGCAACTGTGCCACTGTTCCATTCCACCATTCCCAACGATAGCATTCCACCATTCCCGATGATACCATTCCATCATTCCCAATGATTAACAACGCCACATTTCCACAGAGATTGAATAGGCGAAATATCATTAGTTCCAAATCGAGTGGAAATTGTTCTCCGTAGACCGTTAGCTCGATTTTTCCCGCCTATCGCACCGGCACATTCCAATGCCATTCCGTTCCATTCCATTCCAATTTGCTGCGGACATGTTAAAAGCATTAATCAATCATACATATGTGAATATGTATATGTACGTGGCTTATTGCCCCGCCAGCCAATGTATTTGTTGGATATATGTTACAGCCTTGATCTGGGGCGTTATCTGGCCTAATGAAGCATAATTTGTATTCGAACCTGCAAAGTGCGAGAGTTAGACAGAGACGGCTAGACTTGCTGGTGGTGCGAGTGAGATGGAAGAATAGAGACTGTAAGGCTGTGAGGACCACGAGGACGATTCATCTTTTAATTACCGCGTTGAAAGCCAGTATTTTTCATCGCCACATCGATATGCGCCTCTGGTCTGGTCTGGTTCGCAATGGATTGGAGTCTCCTGTGGACTCCCAAAGCCCCCGAGATGGTTAACCCACGCATGCCTGAGCAATTTGGTGTGTTAAGGCTTTTGCACTAAAATAAATCTACGGCGATTTGTTTGTTTGCACAAGCTGCCGGCTGTTTGCCGCTCCCCAAGCCCCACCGTTTTTTTTTTTTTACCAACTGTCCCCTCCCCCTCTTCTTGCTCGCCGTTAACTGCCCGGGGGCCTACACTAAATATAACAGTCTCTGCCTAGTTGTATGTATGTATGTATGTATGTATGGAACCCCACCTCCATCTGCATCTCCCCCATCTATTTACCCCTCAGCCGGGTGTTATTTATCATAAAAAATTGCTCAGATTTGTTTTGCGACGGGCAAAGACATGACGCTCATTTGTTAGAGCAACGGCAAAAGTGCAGCAAACCCCAAGCTTTCTCTCAGCTGCAACATGGAGTGTGGCTTCTTCTTCTTCATCTTCTTTTTGTTGCAAATACCCTGCCTGAAGTGCAGGGTATGCAAACTATAAACGTTCAGGATTTATGGCAGCCAGAAATGGAAGCTTCCTGAAAGCCAAACGAATAACTTTGCACACAAACTTTACTAAGCAAGAAATTGGGAGAAATTTCCACTATTTTATTTTATTGAATAATAATACAATGCAGCAGCATACTTTCTTTTTTCCTAATCTTAAATTAGAAATGCATTGTGTTGCATAGAATCCCGCTAAAACAAATGGTAAGGGTATCCCGAGTTTGCTATTCTTCTGACCATATTTTTTGGTTCCTTCTGCGTTTGCCTCATCAACTTGTGGCTGCACTTGTGCCTTGCCCCCCCTAGACCTTTCCCCCTCCCCCCTTTTGAAACGCCCCCTCTTTTTGTGCCCACCTGAGATACGACGTCAGCATGTGTTCTCGTTTTTATTAATGTTGCCGCCGTCTTTCTTGCCACGGCCCAAAGTTCAACGCAAATATAATCTGTCAAATAATTTATCAGTGTTTGCTGATGATGATGCTCAGCACTCATTTCTCTATAGCTCCTGAAGAGCCTTCTGTGAGGCAGAAGAAGTTGCTGATCGAGCAGCTGGAAATGCACTTCTGTATTGAACTCCCTTCTGTTTGCACAAATCTCAGGGCCAAGGAGGGAAATGGTGGAAAAACGTGGGAAAACATGGCGAGAAATGCGTGCCACAACATTCGAGATCTTTCTAAATAAAACAATTGATGGTTAACCCAGGCAGTTAAGTGGGCAGAGAATAAGTTTTGCCTTGGACAAATATATTTGGAAAAATTCTAAAAAATATAGAAAGATACTTTTATAAAAAAGTTTATTAATTGTAGCTTAAAAAGTTGATCATATGAATAGTATTTTTGTGTCTTTGTTGATATTTTAAAGTATAGCATACCGTTTACCTTGTTTAAGCATGTGCTACAAGTATATTGCATTTCTACTTGCTTTTAATAGGAAATTAGTTGATATTTATGTACAAAGAAGCACCCTTTTTCTCTGTGTGTAACGAATTTCACAACGCATTGTTTTCTCGCCTTTATTGTCAACGCTTTCGCTCTTGTTCTGCAATTGCGTTTTGCGAAAATGCTTTCAATTGTTTGCGGCTGCATTTTGCATTTGCATTTTGGCTCGATCGGCATCATCGGCGGTGCATTTGCCATTTGCCATTCGCAGTTTGTGGCTCTTTAGTTTTTCCTTTTTATTTATATACATATGTATGTACATATGTATATAATTTTGCATTATTTTCTTCTTAATTTAGTGTGTGTGTGTGTGTGTGTGTGAGTGTGTGTGCCTGTGTTTGCTCTCAAACAGAACCGATTAAATTATCTCAAGGTTGCACGCGCGCCTCTTGCGCTTCCTTTTCATTTTGCCTTCCTTTGTTTCAAAATCTTTGAAATTTCAGCAGGGCTTTGATCTTATTTATTCTTATTCCCGGTTTTAACTGTTTCCTCTTCTTTTTGGTTTTTGTTTCGTGGCCTACAGACCCAGTTTGCGTTTGTATTTTTGGCTGCTCCTTGCCTTGATAAAAAAAAACCAGTTGACTTTTAGCCCATGCCCTTGGTTGTGTGCCTTTGGTTTTTTTTTTTTGTTTTGCACTTTTTTTTTTCCTTTTAACAAGGAGCGTCATCTTGGCCACCTGTTGCCCCTATGGCCCAATCGATTTATCGCTGTTAACCCGCCGGCAATCGCAGCCTCACAATCGGAATCGTGCTGCTCGTCCGCCCCCGTGCCACGCCCTCTTTTTGTCTTTTTTTTTAGTCGTACACCGTGTGAATTATGATATTACAAGGCGAATGCTGCTGTTTTCGGATTTGTGTTTCTCTTTTTTTCTTTTTTTATTCTTTTTCATACATAGTATGTTTTTCTCCTGCTGACCACAACATGTTGCCGTTGTGGCAGCAACGATGTTGCTGCGTGGTCACGTGCTCTTTTGATATTGAGCGGCAAACAGGTGTCGGTTGTTCAGAGATCCGTGATTTTTCGCTTATATATATACATATTTCTATGTATATATGTTAAGTTTGTTTGGCAGAAACTTGTGTTTATTGCGCTTGGCGGATACAACTTTGCCATCCAGTGTCATCAGCAATCGTTGGTGGATTTGTTGCAAGTCAACAGCATTCCTAGCGGTAAGCTATCATATAACTAATTGCATTTCCATCTGCAAAACACGAGAAGCAGCTGCAAATGTTGCCGCTTGCAACAATTGATAAGAATAACATAAATAGCAGGCAGCAACATGGCAAAGATCATCAGCAAAGAGCGGTGAAATATATTTCAAGTGCAGCAATACCAGAAATTCCCAAGTAGCAACACCAACAATGACGTTGAAAGAAACTCTCAGGAAATACTAGTGTATGTGCCTCTAAGGCATTCCAGCCAGAGCCCACGCATAAAACACTGCACGAAAATCTCAAGTGTTTGTTCGTTCGCTTTGCTAACGATGAGCGCGTGTCAGCAACATGTTGCTGCTGCTACTCTTGTTGTTACTTGGTGTTACTGTTGCTGTTGTCGTTTGTATCATTAGTCAAAGAAACCAAGTCAGGGGCTGGCAATCAGCAGCCCGTATGTTGGCCAAATCAATTGCTCTTGCTCCTCATGTTGCTGCTTCAGTTGCTGCTTCAGTTGCTGCTTCAGTTGCAGCTTCAGTTGCTGTTGCTGTTGCAGTTGCAGTTGCTGCTGCTGCTGCTTCTGTTGATTGTGTCAACGACAAGAGCGGCAGCAGCAACAATAGACTTAAGTCTGGGCATGATTCATGGACATGGCTGCAGTTTTCTATTTAGCCGGTTGGCTGGGTGGAGGAGAGGCGACTGGGAGGGCGAAGGTGCAACACCCACACAAAGATGCAACATACGCTAATTGTGTGTGAAAGCAGCAGCAACAGCAGCAGCAGCAACTTGAGCCACATTGCTCATACGCCCACGTGGCCAGAGGAGAAGGATGGGGCTGCTGTGGGGGCAGGGACATTTGGCATTTCCATTTTTCCACCATTTTCCATGGCATATTTAGCATTCACAGCAGCAGCAACAGCAGCAGCAGCAACAGCAGACAAAACGCAATCATAACCATAAAAAGTTGCTCATTTTCTTGGCATTTTTTGGGTCTTTTCGTTAGTTTAGCTAGCTTTTGCTATTTTCGGGGCTTTTTGCTGACTATTTTGAATGAGAAAAGCGCCAACTGCTTTTGCCCGCTTTTGGTCAGCAGTCAGGCGGCCGTAAAAGGAGCTTGTAAGTGCTACTGTTTTCCACCGGCAAACGGTAAAAATGCCGCATAATTTACGCAAAAAAAAAAGCGGCGATTCGCGTCGGCCAAACCACAAAAAAAAAAAAAAAATAAGGCAAAAATGAAACAAAAACTTTTCACTTTTTTCACAAATGGCCATGCAAATTACAAGACACATTAGCTCGGCTCTCCAGCGGCAATCCTACGCCTGCCAGCCGCCTAACCCCAAAAATGGGAGCAACAGCAACAGCAGCAGCAGCAAAACGGAAATGCGACAACTGCAACAGCAGCAGCAGCAGCAGCAACAATCACAACCAACAAGCAACAAGCACTAGGAAAGAGCAGAAATATGTGTTTAAGGCAGCTGCCCCCAAAATGGATTGTATTAGGCCAGAGTTGCCACCTGTTGTACAGGCTACAAAAATCTCAGCTAATTTCCAACTTGCAAACTATAACAAGGAAATACATATATGTATGTTTTTAGAAGAAAAGAAAAGAAAAGAAAAGAAAGAAAAGAAGCAAGTGCTTAAATAAATAGTTTGAACTCTTGCTGCTTTAATGAACAAAGTTCTTATAGAAGGGTGACAACTCTGGCACTTAGCAAGGCTACTTGCTACTTATTGGTGCAGACCTGGGACCCAAAATCGCGACTTAGTCCCGAAAAAGTGCGGCTGCAACTGAAAACGGCTGCCATGGCGTTTGTTTTGTCGTCTTTGGAGCGTTTGGAATGTTTAGCTAACCGTAAGCAGTCGCAATGCGCCCGCGCCATTTTGGCATTGATTGCTGACCAAGGAAACTCTCACAAACACACATGCACTCAAACACATGCAAAAATTCGAGAAAAAAATTGAAAAAGTTTCAGTATTGAGAAAAATATAAGAAACATACACTGTAGTAAAGAATATCTAAACGCAAGTCGTTTAAAGAAGTTCTAAAGTGCCAAAATAGTGAAAAACCCTCAAATGATAACCTTAATGATCGTATTAACATTAAATACTGATCACACAATTCGATCGCATATTTCTCACTGTGTACGGACACACAAACACATCCCAGGCGAGTCAGTGGAGCGTGAATAACATTTGGTAATCATGGCACAAACACGAAAATGCATTAACCAAAATTGTGATCATAAATTTTCAATCGACACGCGGCGGGTGCTGTACCCTCCACCCCTCCACCCCTCCTCCCCTTAACCCCACCTCGCCATTGGCCCCTTTAACCCTCTCCTTTCAATTGCCATGAATGACTTGAGTGGACCAAAAGCTTTGAACTGGACTAGAAGACGGAAGACTTGCAACTTGCAACTTGCGACTATCTGGCCGCGTATTTCTGTCTTTTAGTTTTTTCCCATTTTTTTTTTTTTTTATTATTTTTATTTTGTTTTTTCTATTTTTTCATTTGGGCCTCAAGCATTTCTTTATCCCCACATGCGAGGATTGTTGCTGCTGCTGCTGTTGCAACTGCGGCAACTGTTGCTGCAGCTGCGCACATTCTTGGCCAGAGAAAGTTTTGTTGTTGCTGCAGTTGCCGCTGCCGTTGCACAAGTGGCAGTAGTTGCATTTTGCATTTTGCATTTTGCAGTTGGCGGTTTGGGTCAGTTAAATGGCAAATGCTGCCCAAATTTTGAAAAAAAAAAACCAAGGAGGACGTGTGTTGTGCAGTTGGGCTATCAAAATTGCTTGCGTGGGTGCCGCGAAAATGATGAAGCTAAAGAGCTGAATCCGGTAAATATTTGGCCAACTTTGACCACGCTAAATGGTGGCAGTGAAATGCGATGCATTTTTTTTTTAAATTTCTAATAAAAACATTTCTTTAAATCCTTTCGTGGCAAAAGCTTAAATGCTACTACATTATTGGCAATAATCTTTTCGTTTAGCATCTACTAATTGCTTAAGGAAGTGTGGCAAAGATAAAGATCTTTTTTTGTTTGCAACTGCCACATGTGGACTTTTCCACACAATTATCCTCAGCATCAGTTAAGTGCTTCCTTTAAGCTGCAGCAGTTTTTTTTTTTTTTTACCCATTCCCGCTGTTTTTAGCCGGCGACTTAGTCAGTTGACTACATAAAGTCCTGGCAACAGCACGCTGCCATATTCCTCGTTCCTTAGTGAGTTAGTCAGTCAGTCAGTCAGTCACTCACTCACTTATTCAGTTGAGCTCTCACAGCTTAATCAAAGCAATTTGCAAGAGGTTAACCCTAAAAGCGGCGAAAAAAGTGCAGATAGTTACTCTTGCGCTGGCATATGAGTCATGTGGCGGCTCCTTGTTGTTGTGACCCTTTAACTTTTTTTTTTTCCTTTTTTTTTGGCTGAATTCTCAAAATTTTCTAGTGTTGCTGCTATGGCTAATGTTGTTGTTGCTGCTGTTGTTGTTGTTGTTGCTGCTGTTGTTGTTGTTGTTATGTATGTGTTTGTACAACGCCTTGAATGCGGCTTCTGTTGTCGGCTGTCGGTTGTCGTTAGCCTGTTGCTGCTGCTGCTGTTGCTGCTGCTGTTGCTCTTGTTTCACTATCAACGCATTCCTTTTGGCCACACGGACACACACTCGCTTGCTGCGATAAAAATTTATTGAACCGAGGCCTCTGGGTCTCCATTTCAGCTTCCATTTCAGTTTGGATTTTTTTTTGTTTTTTTTTTTTTGCTTCCCCTCTTTTTTGTTGGTTGTTTATTTTTATTGTTGCCGAGGTGTTGTGGCTGCCGCTGCTGTTGCTGTTGCTGCTGTTGTTGCTGCTGCTGCTCCTCTCACTGTTGCTGTTGCGTCTCGAAATCAATTGAGTTTAACTGCTTTTAATTTACTTGGAATTTGTGCGGCTTTAATGGATTTATGTCGGCTTATGTTGCCCCAGCTACAGGTGGCTGAATGCTGTTGTTGATGTTGCTGCTGCTGCTGTTGCTGCTGATGTTGCTGTTGCTGTTGCTGCATCAGTGGCCGTTTTTGTGCGCTGCTTGTGTCAGAGTAGCATGTTCCTCTGCCACACAATATTAAAATTTATCATGTGCTAAAAACTTATCAATTAAATATATGCATAACATTGTTCGGGCGACTGCAACGCTGTTGCTGTTGCTTCTGTTGTTGTTGCTGTTGCTTTTGCTGGCCCGGCAGCAACATCAATCAAAATGCAGGCATCAAAATGCAGCCGCTTGCAATTTGATGTCGCGACTGCAATTTAGACATGCCTTGCCATGTTATTAACTAATTACAGGCGACTAATCTAAAACGCCGCCATGCAACAGGTGCCCATGCATCATCTCAAACACAAGCCACAACCACCAGCCACCAACCATCAGCCACTAGGCAACCAACTTGCAACATTGCAGGATACACGGCAGCAGCCAGGCCGTCCGGCTGCCTAATGAAAAGTGACATCTTGGCCACGACGACGACCAGGCCCAAACTGTCAACGTCTCCTTGTCTGCTTTGTCTCCTTTGTCTCCTCTAACTGCCCCTTCCCTCTCTTCCTCTCTTCCACCATTCTGGCCATTCCCTTCTGGCCAACTCGACTCGTTTGCATGTCTTGTCATTCGTCATTCTGGTGGCTCAGGTGCATGTTGCCAGCAGCTAGAAGATGTCGCAGCCGAGCTTACATAACATTGCAGCGGGGCCACCCGCTAAACGCATCGGACACATGTTGCTCATGTTGCCCATGTCGCTCATGTCGCAGGTAGCTGCTGTTGATGTTGCTGCTGCTGCTGCACGCACACAGTTGCGGCGCAGAATAATAGGTATATTTTGTAGTTACTTCTCCTTACAAGGATCTTGAAATATTACGTTTTATATGTATATATTTGTCACATCTTATAGATTTTTTTCAAGGAATCATGGAAAGATATTCATAGATACCAGATATAGATATTTTTGGATAAATATTTTAAATAGATATTTTAGATGGATTATTTAGATACATATTTTAGATACATATTTTAGATAGATATTTTAGATAGATATTTTAGATAGATATTTTAGATAGATATTTTAGATAGATATTTTAGATAGGTATTTAAGATAGATATTTTAGATAGATATTTTAGATAGATATTTTAGATAGATATTTTAGATACATATTTTAGATACATATTTTAGATAGATATTTTAGATAGATATTTTAGATAGATATTTTAGATAGATATTTTAGATAGATATTTTAGATAGATATTTTAGATAGATATTTTAGATACATATTTTAGATACATATTTTAGATAGATATTTTAGATAGATATTTTAGATAGATATTTTAGGTAGATATTTTAGTTGGAATTTTTATTGTTATTTAAAATATATTAAGCTTGTTCCACACTTTTTTCTCGACTGTATTAAATGCTGGCTATTGCCGGAAGCAGATTCTGTGTTAATTACAAAAGAACCGCCACCCTCCCCCCTGCGCTCTCTTGATGATTATGATGTTGTTGTTGTTGCTGTTGCGTTGACATGCGTTGCTAAACGTGCCGCCTGTGGTTGCAAGCAGCCCACCGCCACCCCCCCTTTTGGCCACTGCAAAAATGGGCCCCCTCCTTTAATTTTTTGTATCCATGGCACGCATTCAAATGAGGCCTGTGAGCCATAGAGAGACTTGATTTCCTTTCCTTCAACCAGAGACAGAAACAACTTGCGGCTTGTGGCATGGCGAATGTGGCTATTCATGTTGCTGCTGCTGCTGCTGGGAGATTATGAAAATTAGATATACAAATCAGCAGACGAACGGATGCTCGACCAGCAACCACGGCATCACATGGAGGCATCAACATTTGATGCGTACAAGATCAAACGACGAAGAGATGGCAGTCAGATCAACTGAAAACTAACCGAAAACTGACTATGGATGCCCTTTACATAATTTGATTTGTTGCCAAGATTTGGCAAATTAATAATAAACGTTAAATAGGCAGTTGGATTGCAAAGTTCAAAAATGAATACCGGATATTTAATGAGTTTTCAAGCATTTCCATTTTTACATCCCAGGCAAATGCCTTGTTTAATATCTAAATTATTGCTTGATATTTAAGTTCATAATATCGAAAGGCTTGCCGCGAAAGATTTACGACTTTTCAAAACATTTACAACCTAATAAATCATGTTCCTGTTTGCCGCACTCATGTCAAACGATTAGCTCGAAATATACTTTTAAATGCAATTGATAAAAGTTCAAAATTAAATCAAATGTAAAGCAGTAAGAGTATCAGCTGTGTTGCATGATCTGTGGCTGGTGCGGGGCACAACATGCAACATGTTGTTGCGGGTCAGGGTCGCGAGATGTTGCCGCAAAGTTGCATACACATTTTTCTTGGTCTTCTTGTCGTCGGAACTCCTTTGGCCCCTTTCTCCAGGTCGCTTTTGGCCCGTTTTTGGCCTGATGTTGCTGTTGCTGCTGTTGCTGCTGCTGTTGCTGCTGCTGTTGCTGCTGCTGCTGTTGCTGCTGCTGTTGCTGCTGTCGCCTGCGTAAATTGCTTACCAATCAAATGGCACTCGGCTGCTGGAGAGAGACTCTCGCGGAAATTGCTTGAAACGGAAATGTGCTCCTTTTGCCCATGTTGCTGTTGCCGTTGCCAATTTCATGTCATTTGTTGACAACGCACAACGGATATTGTTTAGTATTTTGCATAAAAGTCTCTTTCCATCTCACTTTGCGTATCATTTTTTTTTTTTTTTTTTTGCAGTTTTCTAGTTTTTAGGTTAGAAGGAAGTTGTCGCTTGTCGGCCAACCCTCCCGCATTGCCGCATTTTCCTTTTGGCCCGGCCGAGTTGGCCTCTGGCATGGCTTAATTATAGTCTTTTGGCCTTGTGCATTTGCCAGGCGCCGCCGCCGCCAACAGCAACATCAGCAGCCGCAGCAACAGCAACTTGCAACTTGCAACTAGCAACTCGCATCGCTTCAACTGGCCACGCCCACTCCACACACTATTTGCTTTGGCCTGCGGTTGCACTTTGTTTTTTTTGTTTCACTGTTTCTGCCGCTTTTTGTAAGCCTTTTTTTTTGCGGGGCGGTTTCTTTTGGAATTTTTTTAGTGTTGCCGGTCGAGTTGTGACTTTGAAACTGGCCCCGTGTAACTGCAATTTCGGGGGCGTGGCCTAAACAAAACCCCAAAAGATAGCCACAGACTTGAAGTGAAGTGGACTGGAGCTGCAAATAAATCGTTAAGTATATATGTATAGGAAACGTTGCAAGGGATTTAAGAAAACATAAATATTTTTAAATGAGCACTTGGAAAATAATTAGCCAGGCATATATTCGTGAAAAGTCAATTTCGCCCAAGACATTTACACCCGCAATTGTGTGTTTAAATGGGCATGTTCTTTTTTTGGTTGTGGTTTGGAAAGGCATCTATTTAAGCCCAAAACTGCCATTTTCAAGCCTTAATATCCACATTATTATTCAACCACAAGGATCTTAACGGTATTTATTGGTAATAAAATGTATGATTCAACTTCCAGATCAATTTTGCTGGCCAATTTCAATACCGTAGCATCAGCGATCTTGCGCACATTTTTTAGTTACCCACTTAACACTTAAGCAGCAGCGATGAGGAGGAGGGCCAGTTGGTCAATTTTAATATGCACTTACCTGTCAGGTCATTAAAGTAAAAATTGATTTTCTAACTTGCAACGATTTTTGCATTAACAATTAGTCGACGTTGCGCGGGCTCTGTGTTATTAATTAACAATGCCACACCAGGCAGGCGCATTTAAGGCATTAATTGCTCGAACCGGTTCACTTGATCGCATCCCGGGTGCCACTAGCTCTGAAACTCTGTAGCTCTGCAGCTCTGCAACTCTGATACTCTGAAACCCTGAAAATCTGAAAGACTTGGGGACTGGGAAAACGACGCCTCAATCAATCTAGCAAATTGTCGCCCAGTCGCCCAGTTTTTTTTTTTTTTTGCCCGCCAATATCGAACACCAGGCGAATGGAATAGAGTGTCTCATCCGCTGCAGCCCATTATGCGGCAGCCCATCTAGATCTCGGATATGCCATATATACATATATATATATATAGTATAGTCTCTAATTATGACAACTACGCAGCTGTGCGTGCTGCTCACGTGTTTTTCCAATTAGACATCGGAGGTCTCCACTCGGAAAATGCATATATGTATATATACGGAGATGACAATGAGCGATAAAGCCGTCGCCATCATTTTAGCCATCATCAGCGCAGCCAGCGGCGGCAAATTGACAATCGTAGAGGTTGCTGGTGCTGTCCACTGGCTGGTATACAAATTGCACATAAATATCAATTGAAAAGTGATTTTTTAAGATTTTATTTTCATTTGAAATGCGCGCACTCTACATTAAATTCCACAAAGAATGATGTAAAAAGTACATATTGGCTTCTATATGGAATGCAGTGCACCTCACACTTTCCTAAGTCAAAATTCCAGCTTTCTCCATTTTTTGTTTTTTTTGTTATTTTTTTTTTGCCGCGCGATTAAAAGTATATAGCAAAATTAATCAACGAATTAGAGGGGAGCAGAATTAGGGGGCGGCAGAGCCAAACGAGTTGGCAGCGCCGTTTGCCATCCATGGCACACCCACTGCTGCCGCCCGGCACGCCCCCCAGCCCCCTCACAGCACCCCAACCGCCCCCTTTTTATTTGCTGCCCCCCGCACAACTCCCCGCACAGCTGCAACACGCCCACTGAAAACGCTCGCCGAGCTTTAATGCGTTTTCATTTAACACAAGTCTTGGCCCGGCTTGTTAGAGTGACTTGTGTGTGTAAGTGAGTGAGTGTGTGAGTGAGTGAGTGTTTGAGTGAGTGTGTGTTTGAGTGAGTGTGTGCTTGAGTGTGTGTGTGTTTGAGTGTGTGTGTGCGTGAACACCTCCCACTTGGCAATCTAATATAAAGTCAGGCTCCACGACTTGGACTGCAGCGCCTTGGCTACCGATTTTCGTTTGGTCTGCTCCTTTGGCTCAGATACTCTAAGCTGCTTTGGTAACTCCTGTTTTGTTGCCTTAAATTGAAATATGTTCTCAAAATTATCCATTCTTAAAAAATATAAGAAAAAGTTTCAAAATTCCACTACTCTTATCTCAGATGCTACTAATAAGTTTTTTATGTATGTAGAAAATATATTAAACGACTTACGACAAACGGCATATTTACACATACTTTACAATTCATTATTGAGCCTTTACTGTGCTAATGCCTATTTATATTACTATGTATATTATATAGTTGGTATATAGAACTAATACACATTTCAAAGGGTACTTTAAACTGCGGTTAGTGGCCTTGGTTTTCGCTTCATCTCTCAGTTTTTTCGCACATTTTTCGCTGGCTTTTGGCGCTTTTTCGCTTCCGCATGCCTAGACCGAGTTTATATATGTTATATGTGCATCTAGGTGGATGGAAGGGGTGAATGGGGGGGGGGGGGGGGATTGGGGCACACATATGTGGCATATGTATATCAATATTTTGCAGCTCGTTTGGCTGCCAGAGCTCGCGCTCCACATTAATAACGCATCCCACCCTCTAATTGCATTTTACCTGGTCGCCTTTAATCGAAACTTTCTGCCTTTTTTTTTTATTTTTATTTTTTTTTTTTGCCTCCTTGCTGCAAAGAACGATGCGCAATTTCGATTACGCTCAACTATTTTCCAGATTATATATATCTACGAGTATATACGTAACTCCATGATATATATGTTTGTATGTAGGTATGTAGAGAAATGCAATTTTTGGGGGCAACCGATAAGTGGCTGCATCATTGGAGGAGTAGTTGTCTGCATCTGTGGAAAGTGCTTCCGCATTTGTTGTGCACACCGAAGCCGCCGAAATCGCCAACGAAACTGGAGTTATGTGCCCAGATTAGCGGGTGTGTGCTAATGCCACAAAGTCCAGCTTGCTTGCTGCAAGTTACTGCGGCAAGGAGCCAAGTTTGCCAAGTCAGTCGGTCCAGGGTTTGTAGTATAGTACACACCGTTTGGGTCACTCGTTATCTGCCTATCGAATGCGGCCTAATGAAACCCATAACTTTTGACTTTTCCGGAGCGAACGCAGCAAATGGTCAACGCCTTATTGGGGTCATGCGAAAGGTGTTGGCAATAGTTTCTGGAATATATCAACTAAGTATATATATATATATATAAATTTTCTACTTTTTTGTGGCATTTATGTGTTTATTGTTTGGGAAATAAACATATTTGATTATAAAATAAAATATTCGACATACCAATAAGACATTTACCATAGCCATTTTAAGAAATATTCACAATACGAGTTGCGTACTAAATATTTGCCTTCCTTTCTCTTTTTTTTTGTTGTCTTGCAGGTGAGTTATTTCGAACGACTTCAATTAGCAATTGAGATTACTCGACTCGTGGAAGCAGGTAAAAATGCCTTAAATAGCAAGTGGCCACCAAAAAGTATAGGCTATGTGGGCATATATGTATGTATATGCTCAGCAACATAAGATGCTCAAAGCCATATGGATATAGATGCATATTCAGTCGGCTGATTTGGCTAAAGGCTGTCACATTTTCCTCTGGCCGGGCAACTAAGAGAAATGACCACAAAATGCGAACATAAATCAATACAATGGCCAAAACGCTGCTGCTGCTGCTGCTGCCAAAAGGTGTGGAGACCACGCAGCAACAGCAAACAGCAACAGCAGCATCAGCAACAATTGCTGCAGTTGCAGCAGCAGCAACAACAGCAACAGCAACAACAGCAACAACAACAGCAACAACAACAGCAGCAACAGCCAAGCACTTCGGCATATGAAAATGCAAATTTCACATGGGAAAAACAAGCCGCGGGGGATGACAATTTGCTGTTGCTTTGGCCGTTGCTGACTCAAAACAGTTGCAAAGTTGTTGCTGAATTAATAAACTTGCAACTGGCGGCGGTTGCTTTTGTAAAAATGCCGCCAAATGCCTATTTTGATGTTGTTGCTGCTGCTGCTGCTGCTGTGGTTGCCTTAAAGCAAACGATACGCATTGGAAATGAACGAAACAAAATTGAAATCTGACACCAAAAGAATTGACAGAAAACACACCAATGCACCGAAAGAAATTCCTTTAGATAGTGTGGGAAATCAATTGAGTAATTTTACATAAATTCAAATCTAAAGGGGTTTTTTGATTCAAATCAAGCAAAGCTATCATATATTGCAATATCTTTTATGTTATGTTTGAATTTAAATTAATTTTAAAGCGTGTTTCTAAAATGAAAGAAAATTGTAGAAAAATCATCGAGAAGCTCTAAATAAATATAAATTTCATTCTTTTTCCTTATGAACCAATCAGTTAATCAATTAGGATCATTAATGCATTCAAGCATCCCCCTTTTTTCGCCAGGTGCACAAGTAACTTTGGCTAACAATTGCAACGGCTTTTCGGGTGACTTCCAGACTTGGTTCGACCAACGAAAATGCAAATTCAATGAATGCCCATTCAGTATCCGTATCTCCTCACCCCCTCTCTCGACTCCCGAACGTGACTCAAATTGCTTTTAAATTGTTTTAGCAACCAATAAACGAACCAAACGGCAGCGAGAGTTCATTCTTGTTTTTTACATATATCTATTTTTTTTTTTTTTGGATTTTTTATTTTTTCTTATCCCTGCCAACAGCTGCTGGTCCAAATATTTCGCTCTTTTTCAATCTCTATTTTTTTTTTTTGGCGAGTTTTCCTTCGTTTTAGTTGGCCAGCAATTGAAATGTCCCAGAGCTCAGAGGAAAATGTTTCGGTTTTCTGGCCAGTTATGGCCTGATCTTAATTTCCATTGAAGTCCGGCTTCCAAACAGCTTGCAACAAGGCAAAAAAATATATATATATGTATATATGAATAACTGTTAATTGTACAAATGTGCTGGGGTCCATTACAAAGATTTAAGATTTCCTTTAGTTTATTTATTTTTTTTTGTTTTGTTTAGCCAGGCTTAATTGCCCTGCGGGGGCGGTTGTGAGTAATTTGTCTTTAGTTTTGCGTTTGCGTTTCCGTTTTGGATTGGATTTTTTTTATAGATTATTGGCGGTGATTATTATTATGCAAATTTGTACAACTACTCGGTGCATTGCTGCAAATGGCAAACAATATTGTAATTTGGGCGAACTTGCGGCTTATCAACGCCCTGTGGGTTACAAAGCTTGGCTTGGCCAATTCCAATTCTTTTCTTCTTGGGCAACCAAATGCGATTATTATTAACTACAACTAATGATACAAATATTATTAAGGTTTTAACATTTACAAGAATATGTAATTGTTAAGGTTTTATCATTTACAAGAATATGTCATTATTAAGGTTTTATCATTTACAAGAATATGTCATTATTAAGGCTTTCACATTTACAAGTACATGTCGTACATGTCGGCTTCAGTTCAATTATATTAATTATTATCTATATATATTATATATATTATATTATTAGCCTGACTCGGTAGGCTCAGTAGTTAAGCTAGCAAAAGCTACAAAAATCCAACAAAAAAAAGGTTTGTTCATTTGGTTAGCAATTTTTGTGTTCAGGGCGTTTTGCCACATGTTTTCATGGGTGGCACTAGGTGTCCCATATTTTTTCTGCGTTGCAAAGAGATTTATGCACCAAAGTCGTGGCACTTGGAGTCCTGGAGTTTTTTTTTTCTTTTTTTTTTTGTTATTTGCCATGTTTTTAGTCTTCCCTCGGTATTTTTCTCATGTTGGCCTGTCACTAATGACAACGGTAGCAGCTACTGGTTACCGGTTACTATGTGGTTACTGCTCACTACTCACTACTCACTGCTTGCTGGTTACTAGTGACTGGTGACTAGTGACTGGTTACTGGTTGCTAGTTACTTGGAGCTCCTGCTCCTGCCTACCGGCAATTACTTAATTTACACTTGACTATTGTTGCCAGTTCCTGTCGACCGATTGTGTATCCTCTCATTGGCCCAAAACCCATCGGTTTTTTTTTTACCATTTCGGGGTGTAAATCATGTTGCGGCCCTCTGACGCTGACTAAAAGTTGGCGCGGCGTTCGCCACTGAAGCAGAAAATTACTTTCATCATAATTTAAAGTTACTTATGACCGCAGCGGAACGGCTTGCAACCGCAGCAGTGTTTCTTTTTTTTAACATTTTTTTTTTCTATCTATGAAGTTTTTATTCAGACCGATTGTCTTAGGCACACGGCGGGGGGGGCACACACACAAATTGAAAAATCATCCGAAAACCAGGATGTGCCCTGCCCGTGTGGACCCAAGAGCAACTAGGTTGAAGCCAGGCTAAGTCCGGCCAAGCCAAACATTTGCACGTCAAACAAAGTGGCAGTGAAATAACAAAATTATGTTGGCAGATTTGTGGCGACGACCGGCGATGGAAATTATGGCAGCAGCAGCAGCAGCAGCAACAGCAGCATAAGCCTAACAAATCCAAAAGGGGAATCACTTGCCACAAGAGCAGGGTGCACAATGCAGACGGGCAGATCCACATCCAGGCGAGATATATATATATTTATATATAATTGCTATCTGGTGGTCCAACTGGTGGTGCAGTTTAAGTTACTGCCGCAGTGGTTGCTCCATGCCCCATGCTCCAAGTTCCATGCTTCATGCCCCAAGTTCCATGCTCCATGCTGCAAGCTCCATGCTCCATGCTGCAAGTTCCATGTTCCTGGTGACGTTGTCGCATGAATGATGTGGCGTGGGCTTCCTTCTCAGCCTTCTTGGCTACTGGGCGGGTTTTTCTTTTACTTCTTGGTTAAAAGGTTGGTTAAAGGAAAGATCTATAATTTTTTGGAAACCACTTCTTAAGCGTGCAAAAGCACGCGCTGTAAGTCAATATTATGTCTGTGCTGCTGTTGCTCATTTTCCAGGCTGCTTTGTCTCTTATTTGGCGTTAAATGGTAGTAATTACCTAGGAAGATTGTAATATTTTAAATATAAAAAATATATTCATATATTTTTTAAAAAAGTTCCGATCCTCTGCCAAACGAAAAGCATTCTCCTGCTCTTCATTCACTTGGCTCCTTGTGCGGGGCATAAATTAAGCATAATTTGATTTGCTGATGCAGTTGCAGTTGCAGTTGCCGAACGCCGCATCCATAACAATGTGGCACGACTGGGCTCCTAACTCCTGCTCCCGATAACGCCCCCGATGATCAGAATCGATGCCATCCTATACGATCCGTAGTAGCTGTGGTCTCTGAACCAAGTCGCGTCCACAATCAAGTCAAGTGTTTATTTGTTTATGGCAATTTTTCTACTCTTTTTTTCTTTCTACTATTTTTGTTTTATTTCGCATCCCAGTTTTACTATTTTTTTTCCTCTGCGGTATCTGTCTGGGTGAGTGGCATGTTGCATGTGGCAGCAACGGTTGCAACTTGCTGCTGCTGCTGCTGCTGCATTGGTGGTCCGATCTGGTGCCTTCTCGATTGCGTTCCGTTCGTGCGTTTTTGTTTGCCGCAATTAGCGTGTGGGCAGTTGGTTTCGAGGGGCAGGAAGCAGGGGGCAGGGGGCAGGAGGCAGGATGGATTTAGTGTACGGGGGTGTGGCAGCTTGTATGAGTGAAAGTCGGCACGAGGCTTCGAGGCTCCACAGATGCACTGTAGCGATGGGGAGCGCATCAAATCAAACTAATTTCTAACTAATATCTAAAAAACTATGTATTTTAAAATTCGGAAAAAAAGGAATACCTAAAACTGTTTTTAAATAACAATAAATATTTAAAATCAACTGTGCAATCAAAAAAGAACAAGCAATGAAAGCGTTTTCAGTTAGCCCAATATCAATATGCAATAATAATCGTTCGATTGAGTGAATGTTTCTAATGTGGCATAAATTTGTTAGAATATTTTTTGTTGTTTTTTTTTTGAGTGCAACGGATTCCAAAACGTTCCAACCTGTTCCGGATAGTTCCATGCGTTCCGCGTCGCGTTCGCTGAACACCTGTTGCTGTTGTTGCCACTGCAACCGGTTCGCTTTTTGAGCTCGTTAGTTAATTCAAAGCTGTAAATATTATAACAGACCGCGTTCCATTATTGTATTAACAACAACGGAGTGCGAGCGAGAGAGTAAGACAGAGACAAAGAGAGAGAGAGCGCGAGATATGGGATGCCAGTATGCTCCGTCTTTTTCTAGAGAGAGAGAGAGAGACAGAATTGGCGAATCGGATTGATATACTCCAAACATGAGCATAGGCATTTTGACAGAGATTTTGCCTGCCACTTTGGTTATTTTTAGGCTCGTTTTTAAGCTATCCAACGGTTTTTTTCTCTTCTATTTTTCATTTTCAGTTTTATTTTTAGCTATGAATAAAAAAAATTGACTTAAAAATAACTGACACAACTCCTTTAAGTTGCGTTCAAATTAAAATGGACATTTTTCGCATTGTGATTGATGTGGGTTAATTTGGTCGCTCAGTGGGGAATGACAGTGGGCGGGATGGGGGCTTTATGGGGTTAAGGCGACTGCAAGGGGTGCGGGGATTGGTAATTGGCCGGCGCTGAAAAGTGGTAAATGAAAAATTGCTGCATGATGGAGAGATAAAAGTGAATGGTGAAATGAAGGAATAATTAACGGCAATAGGAAAAGGATTTTTATTTTGCAGTAAATGCATTTAAATACGTCTTTTTTATTGCTAACTAATTACAAGGAACAGTAATGTAGAGAAAAAACCACAGCCACATTACAGATTCGTAATGAAATATCGTAAAAAGAAAAAGAAAGCCACCAGGTTTTTAAACATAATTCAGTTGCTGACTTAAATATAATGACTAAAAGTCAAGGGTTTTTTCCAAAAAAAAATATATATACATACATATAGTTATATATCCCTTTGTTCTAAACTCTTTACCCAACCCACTTTGTTCACCTCTCCCTCTCTCGCTCTTTCTCTTCGCCCCGCTCGCCATCGATTTATTGTGTTCCGTTTTTTTTGCTCACATTACTCATACGCCGTGTGTTGCACATACAAGGCGAGTATAAAATAACAGATTTATGCCTGCGTTCCAGCCAATGACACGCCAATTAGCCGCCACCGTACCAACAACAATGGCAACAGCAACAACAGAGGCGACAACTGCAACTGCAACACAAGCAGCAGCAGCAACAGCAACATCAGCAACAAGAAGCGGGCAAATAAAGCTTTGACATTTTTATGATGCTAAGCGGACGAGAAAAAAAAAATAGCATAGGGGGTGTGTGTATGTGTGTGTGTGTGTGGCAAGTTAATGTCGAAAATCTTGTGGCAGCTGCAGCGACTGACCTTTGCATGTGGCAAAGTCGAATTGCGAATTGAGTTTGACAGCTGCTGGGGCGACACGATCCGATTGCGATTGCGATCGCTCTTTGACCTTAATACGCGCCAGCTGCGCGTCAACACCCCCCGAAAAAAAAGAAAAAACAGAAAGAAAAATATGAAAAATCCCCCAAAGCAGCACAACGCACACTCACACACCCATCCATTGTCATTTGACACCTAATTTGGTGTGTGGGTCGATTGCGGGGCGATGCACGCACGTTGAAGTCTCTAATAAGCGCTCAATAAATGTGCAACACCCGCTGGCAACGGCAACATGTTGCTGCTGCTGTTGCTGTTGCTGCTGTTGCTGTTGCTGCTGTTGCTGTTGCTGCTGCGTGCGACAACAACAGCGGGAGCAGCGCCAACAACAACGCTCTTTGCCTTTTTGTAATCAAGCGGGCAATCTCATTAATAAATTGCACTGCATGCAACATGTTGCTGTTGTTGCTGCAACTGCAGCAACATTAATTGGCTGCTTAGAGAGCTGACAAGCCAGCGCCTGCCCCTTGCACAGTGAAAGCTGGCTAATGACAACGCACATGGGGATTAGAGCCGGACTATAAAAATATAGCCGGACTAAGCAAAACATAGGAAAATTCCAAATTTGGTTTAATTTATAATTATATCAATATTTTATTATGCAACCATTTCATTAGCTAGTAAGCTTATCATAAGCAAAGATAGAAATATTTCCAATTAAATTGTTTTAAATATATTTATTTTTTTGCTACATTATGAGATTTTCCACATATTCTGTGTCCACTGTACCGCTTTGTTAATGCGTTCCTGCCGCTGGAAAATAAAAAAAAATTAAGGTTGCCGATAGGTGGCGCTGCTGCAGCCATCAACGCGCAACATTAATTGTTTATGCACTCAAGGCAACTACTGTGGCTGTTGTCGATGTCGATGTTGGTGGTGTTGTTGGTGGTGTTGGTGGTGTTGTTGGTGGTGGTGGTGGTGGCCTCTTTGTGGCCGAGCTTCTTTGATTTCGGGTCTGCTAATTGATTTTTATGCAGCCGGCATTGCCGCAAAGGCAACAACAAGGCGGCGCATTTTTTAAACACAAATTACAAAGCAATAATCATAAATCTTTTTTGCGGCTCAGCAAGCATTTATCAAAATGTATATATATATGTGTACATACATATATGTGTGTGTGTGTGTGTGGCAGATGGCGGACAAATGAGCATTGCGTGTGCCATATCAAAATGTTGCTGCCACTGTTGCTGCTGCTGTAGCTGCTGCTGCTGTTGCAAGCTGCAGGTAGCAAGTTGCAAGTTGCTGTTGTCATCGTGGCTGAAAATGTTGATAAAATGGAGCACGTGGCCAGTGCAACATGGCAGCAATTATGGCCGATGTTGCTGCTGCTGATTGCTCTTGATTAAATGCTAGTCACTCACTCACTCGAGCTGAAAAAAAAAACCCCCCCGGAAATTGTTTATGCCACGAGCTGATGCTGTTGCTGTTGCTGCTGCTGTTGCTGCTGCTGATGCTGCAGCAGTTTACGCACATTCTGAGCCGCATTTGCAACTTCCTGGCCGAAAGATCTTGGCCAGGTGTTGCTGCCGTCAACTTTTGACTAGAGTTGATTAGTTTTGGATGGAGAAATTGAGAACATTTCCGCCTGGCGCACTGCTGCTTGCATATTGCACATTGCACATTGCATATTGCACATTGCAGGTGACCCAAACGCATCAGCAGTGGCACAGTGACAGCACCAACAGCAGCAGCAGCAGCAGCAGCAGCAACATTCCGCAGCTGCAGCAACAACTGCAGCAACTGCAACTCGGAGCCCTAGCTTATTAAACTTTAATGACTATTGGGGTGGTCTTGGCACGTTGTTGCCGTTTGCCGCTGTCGCAATGCCAGGAATAATTGCAATGGCAACGTGCAACGATTTGCGGCAAAGAGGTGAAGGCAACGTCAATACGGCAACGGCAATAGAAAACGGCCACAAAAACGAAACAAAATGTTTATATGAAAATTGAAAATGATTATTGCGCAATGACGACGGCAGCAACAACAACAACCACAACAACAACGGCAGAAAGAACCCGACAAATAGTCAAATTCGACACGCAAAAAGCAGCAACACCAAGCGGCAACTGTTTGCCGTTTCATCATGGCCTGCACCGCAGCAACAATTGGCTAATAATATAAATTTTGTGGCCAAAGTAACGACAGCAGCAGCAACAGCAGCAGCAGCAGCAGCAGCAGCAATCGTCTCGTTTCAAGGCTGTTTGTGCAACAGCAACAGCAACACTCCACTCAGCTCAACTTAACTCAACTCTGACTCTGACTCTGCGGCTGATCTCGTTTTGTCTTGTGTGTCTGGGCATCTAATTTAATTGCCTTTCAATTGCCGCTGACCTGCGCCTGCCAGCAATATGTCACAGCGGTTGCAGTGGCACTTGTTGCCGATGTTGCCGATGTTGCTGCTGTTGCTGCTGCTGCGGCTTATCGCCCCACAAATAACTGCAAATTGTGCGGCAGCAACTGTATTGTTTGTTCGCGCTTATCTCTGGCCAAAAACGAAACAACAGCAATGGCAACGGCCAGTAAATCAGTTGAACAACAGCAGCAAAAGCAGCAACAACAACAGCAGCAGGAGCAGCAACAACAACAACGGCAACTGGCAACAAACTGCCAGGCAACACGCATGCGCCGCCAAAAGTCATGTTCGTGCCACAAAGGCGACACCTAAGCCATACATATTGTAGGTGGCAGAGCTGCAACAGCCGCAGCAACTGCAACTGCGGCCACAACTGCAAATGCAACTGCAGCAACAGCAACAGCAGCAGCAACACAAAGCAATCTGCGGTCACACTGCACGAAAATTAACGCGAAAATTATGCTAATGCCGACCAGAGTGCACGCAATATTTGGCCAACTGCAAATGATGCATCTTTCAAATATTCGTATGCCACACGAGTTCTCCATAATAAGCGACTCGTTTGGCTAACTTCAACATGCAACTTGCAGTTTGAAGTTTGAGTATAAAGAAAAAATGCAGTTTGAAGTTTGAGTATAAAGAAAAAATGCAGTTTGAAGTTTGAGTACAAAGAAAAAATGTGCAAAGTCTGTAAAAATAAAACACTAAAGAATAGGGTTATATATTTGAAGAACTGTTGTATGTCATTTTTGAGTGCTATTTTCTGATACATCTTTTTTTGTAGCAGTGTAGCAAACCAGCGCTCTGCAACACACTCCTTAAGCCTAATCATTTTTCGGTAATAATTTTGCATATATTTCTTTCATTTTTCGCGGCGCCTTTTTGTTGTTTTTATTATTCTTTACGCAACACGAGGCAGCAATCCCTTTTTTTATTGTCCGTCGTGGGTGTGTGTGTGTGTGTGTGTGATTTTTTCCCATTTTCATTTTGGGGAGTGGGCGTGGGTCAGCTTTTAAGTGGGAGCTCCAGAGAGCAGATGGCCAAAAGCGTTTGCCACTTTGAACTTGCCAAGGCAACAATAGAAAGCTGTTGGCAGGAAACTGAAAAGCGGGGAGGGCGGTGAGGAGGCCGCTGGAAAAGCGGGAAAAGCGAGAGAGAGAGAGATAGAGAGAGATCTGCTTTAAACGCTTTGGAAATTTATGAGATAAGGCCCAGAGCGAAATCCTTTCACCAGCGAGCAGACAACGATTAATAAATCAATAAAAAGCATTTATAATCATAGTTGTTGCTCGCGTTATTGCTGCTGCTGCTGCGGCTGCTGCTGCAGTTTGCTGCAACTTCCGCACAGTGACAAGCGGCAATTTGAGGCAGGCAACACCTTGGCAACAATGTTGCCGTTCAGGCGGCGGCAGCGGAACAATTAAGATGCCATTGAGAGGAGAGATGCCCATCTGAATCTGACTCTAAAGTTGAAGTGGAAAGGAAACCGTGGCAGCAAGGCAGCAACATGTTGCGCAACTTATCAAAATAATCATCATTCACATCGACAGCAGCAACAGCAGCAGCAACAACAGCAGCAGCAACAGCAACAACAACAGCAGCAGCAACAACTGCAACATGAGCTGCGCAGGCAGCATTATGATAATCGCAAACTGTGTCGGCAATGTTCAAACAACGCGAACAACAGCAAAATTGCAACTGTTTTGCAGCTCAAACACCCCTGCACTGAAAAAAAACATGGCGCTGCAAAGCACCTGTTGCAGCTGTAATATTTTTTTTAGATAGAAAATACTTATATGGAATATTACACAAAATAAAAGATTAAAGATATCATATTTGATATATTAGTATTCATTTAATCTGGTTGAGTTTAAGCAGAACTCTTTAAGAATGAATATGAATGAATGGAAATATATATTTTCTCGCTGTGCACAGTGACTGTCACCCCGCGCTGCCCCTCGCCCTCCACCCTGATATCGCAATTAATAATCGAGTAGAGAGAAAAAACGAGGCGCGGCATAACTGCAACTCAACTCAACTCAACTCAGCTCAACTCAACTTAACTTAGCTCAGCTCAGCGAAACTGAACTGCACTGCATCGTGCGCCCTTCTTTTTGATTTAAAATGTGCCGCCATCGCACGTAGGCGTACTCACACGCAGTTCACCTAACCCATTCCTATTCCCAGTATCATTCTCAGTACCATTCCCATTCTCAGTCCCAGTACCATTCCCATTCCTACTCCCATTCCTATTCCCATTCCGCTGCCGTGAAAACAAGTGGCCAAACCGGGGACTCTGCGCTGCCTTCATCAGTCAAGTGTGTTGTCTGTTGGCCTGGACCACAAAAGGTTCGCCCGTTGCCAAGTTGCAGCTGTTTTGGCCGCCAGAACTGGACGCACTCCAAGGATGCAGCAACCAGCAAACTGCAAAGAGCAAACCAGCAAACAGCAACCAGCAACTTGCAACCAACAAGCAAACAGCCAGCAGCTTGCAACATTCAACGGTAACTGCAACATGCGGCATTTGTGGGTTGACGGCGTGTGCGTGGGCTTCTGAACCTGGACTTCTGCGACCGGGTGGATGATCATCGAGTGGTTTTGGGGCTCGGGTGGCGCAGGAAGAGATCATCATTGATCATTGTCTGATCTCGTGACCAGTGACCAGACTTTGACTTTGATTGCCATCTGAAACTGGGCTACAAGTCGCTGCCTTCAAAGAAAGTTGATGGAATCTTGGGAATGTTGTAATCATTTTTATTACATTTTTTATAGTATTCGTTATTATACTTGGAATATATATATAGCTCACTTACTTGCTATTATTTATAACATTTTTATCTAATTTAAATATATACATTTTGTGTGGATTGATTTACTGCATTTTCCCACAAAAGGCAGCTTTGAACTCCACTCAATTGTGATTCGCTTATCTGCTTGAATTTGTTATAAATTTCGACATTAACTAAGCGCTCACACTCTGCCGCGTCTGCCAGCCACGCCCACTTTTAAAAAGCACTCGGCAATTAAGTTTATAAATAAATAAATCAAATGCAAATTTCTACGCCAAAACAACAAAAAAAAAAGTAAAGAGAAAAAAGTATATGGAAAAGCGGGAAAAACAAAACATGAAAGGCAAAACGGCGGCCTTCTTGTGGGTGTGACATTGAGGGGGCTGTCTAAAGGGGCGGGGTGGTGGGGGGGTCATGGGCAGGCGCCTCAGGTGACCGCCCAAGCATGAGGTGTGGCGAGGGGGGGGTGGGAATGGGGGGTGGGGGGAAGAGTAGCGACTAGCCAAGAATCGTTGGCGGCTCGTCAGGGAGCCTTAATTAGAAAATTGCTAATAACTCATGCACACGAACAAATTTCAATATTAATGAGTTTTAGGCCAGCCAGCCAGCGGCTGCAACAGTAGCAGTAACTGCAGCAGTAGCAGTAACTGCAGTAGAAGCAGCAAATGCAGCAGAAGCAACTGCAGCAGAAGCAGCAACTGCAGCAGCAACATATGCTTACTGAGTTTAGGAACCTACAGCGACGGGGGTCTTTAATTGAAAAAACAGAGCCAACTAAAAGAGCCTCAATGAATAACCGCAACAGCATCTTGACCAGAACTGTGCACTGTGGGAGATCAGTTGGCCAAAAGAGAGTGAGGGGTAAGGGGGAGGGGGTTGGGGGGCACCTTTTTGTTGCCCGTTGCTGCCTGTCTTACGCTGCTCATTAACTTGGCTGAAAACTCTATAGGTAGCCGCCGCCAGCCATCATCATTTGACTGATTTAGTTGTCAGTAATGGTTGGTGCACCGCCCCCCCTTCGTGCTTTCCCCTTTCACCCACCCATTTTGGCTGATACCCTGCCCTGCCGTGCCGTGCCCCCCTTCCCCTAAGCATAATTAGCATGCAAGCGGCATAAATCGCAGCAACAGCAGCAACAGCAACAGCAGCAGCAGCAACAACAATTAACAGACCCAAATTGCATGCAACACAGGAGATTTTTCTCCATTCTTTTGCTTATTTTTTAGCGGCTTTCTCTGGGCTTGGTTTTTTAGTTAGCTTTTTGTCTATACTTCCCCTACTTAGCATGCATTGCAGCCAGTCATTGACGTCTGCAACAGAACACGTAGGCAAAGCAGCAGCAGCAGCGGCAGCAGCAACAACTGTCAATTATATTAGTTGTTGTTACTACACACAGCGCTAATTCAAAAATCATGCGTGGGCAGCAGCAACACGCCAGCAGCAGCAACTGCAACAGCAGCAGCAGTAACTGCAGCAGCAACTGCAACTGCAACAGCAGCAGCAACTGCAGCAACAGCAACAGCAACAGCAACATGGCCACTAGCAACTTCTCTTAATTAAGTGTCGACCTGCCGTTGCATGCAAATGGAAATAAAAACAGCAAGAAGTTTTTTTTCTCTGCCGCTGCTGCTGCTGCCACTGCTACTGCTGCCAATGTGGCGACCTTTAGCCATTGCGTGTTGCCTGCCACTTGGGCCATAATTTCCAGGCCAACATTTTGGCTTTTCTCTAACCCGTGTATGTGTGTGTTAGGTGTGTGGTGTGTGTGTGAGTGTGCGATCTTTAACTGAATGGGAAATACTGCGAAAAGGTTAAGGAAACACAGTCAAAACCGAAAAAGTGCTAAACAATTTGCAAATGTCTTGAGAACCGAACCAGTCGCGAAACAAGGAGTGGAAAAGCGTGGAAAACAAGCGATTTAGCTGGGAATTCGTTGTTGTTAATCTCTGAAATGTTTAAACATTGATAAAATTTTGAAGAAGAACTTTAGACGAAAGCCATGAAACTGAGCTCTTATAAGTATATGTATATATTTTAATATCTATTATTAAAATATATAGCTCCATGCTAACGGTTACTCATCAGCATAAAGACCAATTTTATTGCCCTTTTTTTATATGGGCAGTATATTTTTTGTTTTTTTTTGCAGTGCCAAGCTCCTAGTTTGTGTGCCCCACTGAAAGTTCGCACGAATTTTCCAACGGCAGGAAAATGCGAAAAAGAGAGAGAGAAAAAGAGAGAGAGAGAGAGATATACAGGGAAATAACAAAATGCATGCGTAATTTACGCTTTACGATCGCATTCGACTGAGATACAGATTCTAACTTCTCTATAATATCGTTATCGGGCTGCGAAATCGCTTCGAGGGGCTCCATTTCCAGGGGCTCACCGAAAGGGGTGAGAGGGTGAGGGGGTGAGGTGGGGAATGGGGGGCAGCCAGGGGCGCTGGGACCGAGATCCGTTGCATGCTGTGTGCCCGGTGCGTAGTGCAATAAATCAAAGTTTTATTTGTTGAAATAAATTCAGAGTTTATTGCTTCGTTATTATTTCTGTATTTTTTTTTTCTTTTTTTTTTGTGTTGTGTGTTACTTATTTTTTTTTTTATTATTATTTTGCGACTGAGATTCGCTGCACCAGGTTGAGGAGAACAACAACAACAACAGCGGCAGCAGCGACAGTTGGCCATCAAAACAGCGTTGTTTTGGCCGGAAATGTTTGCTGTTACCATTGGGGATTAGTGTTGGGTGCTTGGTGTTCGGTTGGCAATTCGCAATTCGCAATTGGCAATTGGCAGTTGGCAATTTCTTTGCGAGGTGGGGGCTTACCTAATTTCAGATCGTTTCGTTGATTGGCCGAATGCTGGTCGACTGCTCGATTAATTATTTAGCCATCAAAATAATGCAAACTGATGGCGCAATGGTGGGGAGAAGGCTGTTAAGCCGATTGAAATTGACTGCCAATTAAAGTAAATGAATGAAAGTGTCTGGGACATTTGAACTTAACTTTATATGTGCAGAATATTTAAATGCAGCATGCCTAATTCAAGATTTCTAGATGCTCGCATATTATATCTTTTTTGTAAAGCAAATGCTTTCAAACGTAGGTCTTTAGCAATATTTTCGAAATATGTAAATCAAAGGGAACTGGAATATTAAATATCGATTTTAGCTGCAAAATATTCGTTGTGTTTGTGCATTTTATAACAAAAATTCTTGTATAAAAGTGCACAGTCAGCATTTTGTTATGGAAATAACGCAGTGACACGCCTAGTCACGCCCTCCATGGCCACCAATACCCCGCTGAGAACCCCCAAATATATATATATATATATTCTTTTTTTTTGTTATTTCTTTGTTGGCTGGCAGTGACATTTGTGAACTTTGGGCAAGATTTCGCAATTTGTTTGGCATTTGTGCAAGCGCTGGTGGCATTAATTGCATCTAAAGATACCGATACAAAGATACACCTATCTGAATGCATGTATCTGCCGCATGTGCGATTGATTACGCAATTTCAATTAGCGGCAATAGCTGCAACCGCAAAATACCAAATTAAGAAATTACTCGCGAGAGTCAAGTCATTCTCCACTGCATTTTATATAAATATATATGTACATACATACTTGTAAACTTTTCGCCCCCAAAACGCAACTAATCATTTACTAATATTATTATTATTATTCTTTGCAGCAGCGTAAGCTGTCACCGACATGGGCAGTGAGCACTACTGCTTGAGGTGGAACAATTACCAATCCAACCTGTTAGGGGTGTTTAGTCAATTACTACAAGACGGGAGCCTGGTGGACGTCACACTAGTTTGTTCAGAGGGCACATCCATCAGAGCCCATAAGGTGAGTACTATTTACCTTTACAAGTATACATATTTTAGGTATTTTATAACATAAACGAGTAAAAGACTATACCAGATACTTTGCAAGTTCATAAAGTGATTGATTTTCTGGTTATAGAACGGAAAATGCACTTATACGAAAATTTGATAACAGCAAAGGGGTTTTTTATTATAACTTGCCCAAATTAGGTCACAAATCGAAAATAATTACAGTTTTGTGCAGCTTATTACCATTTCTAAAGACCTGAATAACTTTTTGGCGGATTTAGGGAAAATAACATTTTTGTCAATTTTTGCATTTTTTGTAAGGGGTAACATCATCAAAAATTGCAAAAAATGTGAAAAAAAATTTATTTTTTTCTGAAAACACAGTTCGATTGGAAATTTAATTACGAACTCAACGAGGTATGACATTCCATATTTGGACTAATATTTTTGATGTTCTAGCCAAAAAACTGAATATTTTTGGCCATTAATTCAGAAAAGCCAAATATTAGATTTTCTCCATGAAGAAAACATCATTACTTGGCTAAAAATTGACATATTGGTAAAAGGATAACTGTTTTGAGCAGCTAATTACCCTTTTTCGACGTTCACTTAAAGAAAATGCCGTAGAGGCCTGGGAAAATTGAAAACGCGAACGCGCCAACTGTAACTGTAAAATGCGGAAGTTGGCGATCAAGGTCGACGTTGCAGTCGTCGCATTTTTTTGCGTTTGTGTTTGTGTGTTTGTGCAGCGTCCCCCCCGCTGCCCTCTTTTGCCAACTTGTGTGTTATTGTTGCACCTCCGTCCCTCTGTTTTTTATTGTTGTATTTTTTTCCTTGTAAATGCAAGGCGCATAAATTAACGCAGCGGCAATGGCAGCAACAACAAGATCAAATGCAATTTACACATTTGTCAGTAAATTGTCAACTTAACGCGAGCCAAAGCAGCGACGCCGGCAGCGAATGTTGCTACTGCAACGGCAGCAACAAATGGCAATAACAACAACCACAGCAACTATTGCAATTGCTGCCTGCTTGCCTGGCAACATGTTGACAAGGTCAGCGTCTAATGGAAATTGACGGCAGTGCAACCGCAGCCATCTAGCTCTTCCTCTTCCTCCTCTCGCCAAGTGTGAGTGCATAAATCATGCGTTGCCCAGACGACAACAACAACAACAAGTGCAGCAGCAGCAGCAGCAACAACAACAACTACGTGCTCACGTCTGTCAATTGAAATTCCTGTTAAATTAAGCGGAAAATATTTAACTGCGTTAACTGTGGCCAATGTGGCCAGCGTTTTCCTACACAAAACTCGACTTGTGGCCAGCAGCAGAAGATGAAGATGAAGATGAAGTAGTATAGTTGGCAGTGGCCCGGCCTTTTGATAAAGCCATTTCTGAATCTGGCTCCGAGGAAAACTGGTAAATTGTTCAATTATAAATGTGCATCTCGGACACTCGGAAAACATTTTCATTAGCCAAGTGGGAAAGGGGATTGGGAAGCGACGATGATCAGAATGAAAATGAGAATGGGCATGAAAATTATCCGAAGACAGGGCGCTGCTGCAAACTGGAAATGCCAGCGGTGAAAAGTATCTCAACAAATACTAATTGACACTTAAGTTAATAATGTTCAATCTGGAAATTATTGCAAAAATGCCAGCAACAACTAATAGGATAAGCATAGATATTTCCAAATTGCTAGCTTAAATAGCCAGCTAAGTATATAATTATTTATATAATTTTACGACTAGAAGTCAGTAAATCATACTGTTAATTGGAAAAAGAGGCATCATTTCAATCTTAATGTGTTTTTGTGGCATATCTAAATATTTTGCCTGGCATGAGCATTCAAAAGCCCAAACTTCCAAAACGAAACCAAAAAAAGAAATGGGTAAAAAGGTAAAACTACTCGATTAACTCATTTCCAGTTCAATGCAAAGGACATGCGGATGGGTAGTTGGAGTAGTTCTGTTTACTGGCAAATCAACTTCATTAGGCATGGATGGCAGAAGAATGAAGAAAAGGCAAACAAACAAACAAACAAACTGATGAGTTCATTTCCTTTTTAGACATATACGAAAAAAGGGCAGAAGGACGAGTGGGCGGAAAAACAGAAAGAATCTCAATTCAAGTAGGCGAACGAAGTAGGGGACAGTGCTGCACACATACATGTCACAGGACACAGAACTCAGGACACAGAACTCAGGACACAGAACAGAGAACATAGGACACAGGACACATGTCCTGATGCCTGGGCAAACTAATTAGCAAATGCACATAGAGAGTGGAGAAACAACTGTTGACGTTTTAGCAGAGGGCGGCAGTTGGATCGGCCAAGGAGGCCTTCAAGGATCCCAAGGATGCGTCGTGTGAGTGCCAGCACCCAGAGACCTCAACTGCCAATTACTTTTGCATATACTACATCTCTATGTGTATGCATATACACAGACAGACAGACATACGTATGTATGTATATTGCAAGTATCGAGCTGCTTTCGAATGCCAAAACGAGTCCGCAGGCGCCTTGGAAATCGGCCCCCGTAGCAAGGACACCACCAAAAGGATGTTCGGGAAGGGGGATGGGGGGTGGGGGTTGGAACAAAAAATTGTTAAATTGATTAAAAAGCAAAGTGTCGATGAACGAGGCAATGATGACAGCAGGCACTCAGCCACTCAGGCAGCGAGGAGTCGGCACAGGATCAGTGGCCAGGACATTCAGCCAGGCCAAAGTCAATTCAATGAAAAAGAAGCCGGCAGGGGCACACGAAAAAAAGAAACCAAAAAAAAAATGGAAGGATGGATGGATGGATGTGGCATTGCGATGAAGGAAGGGGAGGGTGGGGAGATGGGCAACAGCCAAGTGATGGTCCTGCATCCTGGCCATGCGTCCTGAAATGGAGCCAAGCCAAATATGCTCTCACGTGCGTGGAGTGCAGCTTTGCGAGGGGCGCTCGTAAACTTTTGCCAGCTGAGAGCAAAGTTTGCGAAACAAAATATATTGATAGGAATGTAAAATCATAAATACTTTAACTAAAATTCGAAAATCTTTAGAATTTATTAGATAGTTATGGCTGAGAAACTCCTTGATCCACTCCATTTGTGGGCATCATCGCGTGGAAGTGATTTTTTTTACCCACCATTTGCAGTTGTAGTTTGCCTTTTTCCTTGACTCCAGTGTTTTTTGCCACAGGCTTTTGTCCTGTGTGCGACTGTGTGTGCAAGTGTGTGTGCGTGTGTGTGCGAGAGTGTGTGAGCTTGTGTGGAAGCGAGACAGGAAGCGGGTGGAAGGGGGACGGATAGAGACGGGCGTCGGCACTTTAACTCAATTTGAGGCATTTAACGTATGCTCGGTTGATATTTGATGCGATTTGAGAATCGTTCGCAGCTGCCTCACATTCCCCACCAACTTTTTGCCCGTTTAGTGCGCTTTTTTTATCCGTATTTTCTTTGCAATATTTTTTGTTTTTTGGTTTTTTTTGGCTGCGAACTAGCCGACAACGAAGCAGCCGAAAGGCAAACAAAGTGTAACAAATGTCGTTGCGGACAGCGGCAAGAGGGGGGTGGGCGTGTGGGATCTGGTTTGTCATCGCCTAACGTTGGCAAATGACTTTCAATGGCTTTTCCCTAGCTGGCAAATTTCTGTTCAAATATTTGCAGCACCCCCCAAAAAAATTGTCATATTTTTTCCTAAGTTTCTCGTTTTCTATTCTTTTCGGGAGGGGGGGGAAAAGTGTGTGTGTTGTCTTAAGCTGATTTGTTGGTCAGCTAAGAGTCTGATTGAGTTGGCCAGCCCCTCACCCTTTCACTCACATTGGCAAATTTGCATGGACATGGCTTCGATTGGGTATAACAGGGTGTTAAACAACATGCCAGACATGCCACAAATATGCTAAGCCAAAACACTTAACAACGGGCACCGACAACAACACATTTTTGACAAGACAACGGCAACGGCAACAGCAACAGCAACGGCAATGCGGCAATGCAGCAACGCAGCAACAATTGGCGCAGCAATGCTGCAACTGCAGCAACTGCATTGGCAACAACAGCAACATGACGTGACCGCCTCTATTGACAGCTGCAACAACTTGCAACATATGTTGCAGGCCCGTCATACAATAGTTGCACCGCCAATTTGCTGGCCTGGCCCGTTAGCATTAAAATCAAATGTCAATAAATTTGATATTTACTCGTGTTTTAATATTTGCGCGTAAGACGAATTTATTGCGGCTTAAGTTCATAAACAATTCGGAGCAAATGCCTTTAAATTTCATTTAAAAGTCCATTAAAATAGCCATAATTGTGCTTAATTTATGTGGGATTCGCAAAGTGTTTAAATACAATTGAAATTGAATTGACAAATTCAATTGTATGCAGCTTTTGTTTAAATGGAATTTTAATTGAAAATACATTATACTAATTTTGTATATGCAAATTTAATTACAATATATACGTTGTTTAATATTTAATGTATCGAATGTATTATTATGTTATTCATTTAACTTCACATTCATGAGATTTTGATATAGTACGCTACGAAAACTGATTAAGAAAATGCCCAAAGAATGTAAAATGCAAATCTTTTGGCACAGCCACGCCTTCAGCGAAAAATCAAAAAAATCCAGCGGAAAGCAACACAATGGCACACAGCCCCCCAGAAACAAATTTGTGATAAATTGTTTTGCATAATTTTGTAACAAGAGATTATTAATAAAACAGTACAGCATACACGAGTATAGCCAGCTGCCGTTGCCCCACACACAAAATGCCAACTAATTGCGATTTTATGTTAACAACGCGAATCGAACAAATCGCGGAAAACCTAAGAAACCGAAAGCCGAAAATTCAAAATCCAAAATGCTGAGCCAACATTTATCTTTCATCGCTCATAATGTGGAGCAGCAAGGCGTGGGTTGATTTAATTTTCTTTTGTTGCTGTTTTTTTTTTTTTTTTTGGTTTTTGGGTGGGTGGGGCAAGTGCAATTATCATTTCAATTTTCCACCACCCCCTCCCGCTATGCCATCGTGTTGCACATTGCCAACTGAAAATTGTCTTGCGGTTTTCACTTGGCCAACGTGGCGTATGCGTAATGTGTCGAGCACCGCCTGGCCATTGCGCATACGCCGCGTGGTCACGTACGCGGCTCAAATGCGCTAATCCATCGAGACAGGCCAAACTACAATATAATTTGATAATTAACCACATAAAATGTGTAATAACTACGAATGTGAATGCGGACAACGTGCGGAGCGATCAGGTGCTGGTGAATGGGTCCCAATAAAATACGAATGGCAAAATGTCAAATATAAATGGCAAAAAAGGCTGTGCAATTGGAGTTACTTAATTGCGGAGTAAGAACTTTAATTTCCACGAAAAATATCTTAAGTATTTTATTACTAACTAAAGCGAAACTGTAACTCAAACGTAAGGCCTTAAAACTATTAAATCTCGGATTCCAAATGATAAAGCAATTGGCTTAGAACACGATTCGCATTACGTATGCCATAATTATCAATTAGTAATCAATTGATTACTTTACAAACACACAAAAAGTGCTCAATCGGGTGGTGGTGGAGGAGGAAAAAAAAGCCGATACTAAGACAATGGACACCAGTAACAAAAGCAACAAAAATTGCATAGAAGCAACAGCGGCAGCCCATAACTCGTATTTTTTCGCTGCCGATGGCAATATTTATTATTTCTCCCTCTCTTTTTTTTCGGCCTGGGAAAAATCTAGCAAACAGCAGCAGCAGCGGCAGCAGCAACAGCAAAACTGTTAATTTAAATTGGAAAATTATACAAAAATATTCAAAACGCTTGTTGTTGCAGCGAGATTTTACATTCGAATCTGCCTGTTAATCTGAGCCGCTCTCAAACGTCACGTTTTCACGCGGCCAACTATGCAACAACACGGCAGCAGCATCAACAATTTGCTGCTGTTGTTGCAGTTGCTGCTGCAGTTGTTGGTGCTGCTGCTGCCTCTGCTGCAGTTGCAGTGGCTGCAGTTACTGTTGCTGCTGCTGCTGCAGTCAACGTCAGTGCAATCAACAAAAGCAATTCACGCATTCAATTAAATGCCTTCAAATGTGACTTGCCGACATTTCTTTATGTGGCTCGCATTGCTGTTGTTATAGTTGTTGTTGTGGCCGCTGCTGCCGCCGAGGCATGCATTAAAATCGTATAAAATTGTCATGTTAATAACCAATAATTGTTAATTTACAACTCACACACGGACATGGATAAATGCACGCTGCGATGCCAGACAAAAAATAAATCGAATGAAATCGAAGTCATAATACACTTGGCCAATCGATGAATTACGTTTAAGTGGCAAATTAAACTGAAAACTTTGTAGTGTTCATTGAAAAGCAAATTAACCATTTTACAATGTATTCAACGAAGCACTTGATGTGCTACAAGTGCACATGTATCGATTGTTAGGGTATACGAAAAGTGTGACGCACCAGGTGCGTATGTGCAATGTGCAATGTGCAATGTATGTGTGTTGCAAGTGTGCGTTTGGTTTTTGAGTTATTTGCTTTTTGCCTCGTTCTGGCATTTTCAGCATGTCCATTAACATTTTTGCCACATTTTCGGCTCCATTTATGCACTTTTTGTGGTGCTCAACTATGCGATTGTTGGCCGTAAGTATTCGAAAAATGTTGACGGCACAGACAGTGAAATGATAGCTGCAAACATACCAAAATATCTGTGTAAATTTAAGTGGAACTTGACATTTTGCATTTAAGATTATTTAAATTGTGCTATATCATATCTAACTGGACTCCCTGTCATTTAATCCCCATATTAATTACACATATCGACGCAATTTCACTACACTTGTTAGTCTAGCATGCAACAGATCTTTAAATACCAAGCAGGCAAAATAGCAATAGCAAAAAAGGCAGCGACAGCGAGCAAATTCAAATAAAGCGTGCAAAAAAAAAAAAAGAGTAAAATAAATTTTTTTTTTTTATAATTAAAATTAACAACTTTTCTTGTCACGACTGGAAACGACAACGACGTCGACGACGACGCTTGAAGCCAACTTGTTGCCTGTTGCTGCTGCTGCCTGTTATAATTATGCGCATTTTCAACAGATTTATATCTAGCTATCGCCCCTCTCTCTCTCTCACTCTCTCTCCCTCTCGCAAGTCGCGTTAAAAACGCATACGGCAAAAAAAAAAGAAAAAGATAGCGTATCTCATTAGAATTGCCAGCTGTGTATGGGCTTTATAGATAGATATAGAAACCCAACTCTCTGTATAGTATATAATTAGTAATTGTTGCACAAGCCGCCTGCCAAAGCCATCCGCCAACCCCCTTCCATCCCCCTCCTGCCCCCACACGTTCCACCACCCTTTGGGCCATTATTCTAGCATTTATACAGAAAGAGATGGCGCGACACAGAGAGAGAGAGAGAGAGGGAGAGGGAGAGGGAGAAGACAGAAACGCAGGCCAGGCTAAATTAAAACCCAGTTTGAAGGTCAACAGCGACACGAGCTGCGTGGCCCGGCAACAGCAACAGCATCAGCAATACAGCAGCAGCAACAGCAACAGCAACAGCAATAAGAACAACAGCAACAGCAATAAAAACAACAACAAAATAGCAACAATATCAGGCAGTAAAACTATGCACAAATGTCTCGGCTCAAAAACTGACGTCAGCAACAGGAACTGAATCTGAAACTGAAACTAATCGCGTTGCGCATGCGTTGGCGCTGATATTCGCATTCACATTCGCATTCTCAATCCCTCGGCTAATTTTGTTTTTTTTTTTTTTGTTTTTTTCTCATTGAAATCTTACGTTGTTTCTTTTATTTTTGCAATTTTTCGGGTGTTGGTGTTGCATAAAATAAGATTAATCACCGCCAAACAAAAAGTGCGGCCAAATGTGTCCCATTAATCAGCGAGTTTGTAGGAAACGCAAGCGAACCGCAAATTAAGTTGATGAGGGAACAGCTTCAAAAGGAGAGTTTAAATCGTGGGCGATACTATGCTAACTAAAATGCTAAATATGACAAATTTTAAAATTTGAATTGTTTAATAAATTATTAAAAAAAAAGAATGGCCCGCTATCTCAGTCTTTCTCCAATCAGTTCCCTCTCTCTGGTTATTGGTTGCATGCCACAAGGAACTCGTTACCAAACTGATCGAATCGTATTTAATGTTACTGCTGCTCTTGTTGTTGCAACGGCAGTTACAATTGTTGCTATTGCTATTGCCGTGCCCATAACGGTGTCAATTAAATTATGTTGCCGGCAACATTTTACAATTTGCAACAAATTGTTAACAGCGAAAACACCACAAATCAATATTACTTTTTATGTGTGTGTGTGTGGTGCGGCTCGGATTCTTTGATTTGATTGCGAAGCAAGGGAAATTTCAGTTTGCAGTTGGGGCAACAATGCGTTGCTATTTTTTTCTATTTTTGCGACTATAAATATCAGTATTTTGATCAGAACATTCGAAATAGTGGTCCAAATATGGAATGCCATACCTTGTTGAGTTCGTAATTAAATTTCTAATCGAACTGTGTTTTCAAAAAAAATTAAATTTTTTTCACATTTTTTGCAAATTTTGATGATGTTACCCCTTACAAAAAATGCGAAAAAATGGCCAAAAATTATTTTGACAATATCGGTCAAAAAGTTATTTGGTTGGTTAGTATTGGTAATTAGGAGTAAAAAACTGTAATTCTTTTCGCTTTCAGACCATTTTCACCCAAGTTATACCTAAAATACCAATCGTAAATATTGAAATTTTGGCGAAAATCGTTTTTCTGTTTTTTTTGCGTAAATAAATATCAGTATTTTTATCACAGCACTCGAAATAATGGTCATGGAAATAATTGCTATGTTGCCACACATAATGCCTGCATGCTGCTTTTGTTGCTTAGCGTGGGATAATCCTTCGGCCAGCGAATGGCCTTCAAAATCACTCCTCAACTACAGCTCATCACCTCTAAGCAGAGCAAAGCATAGTCTCAAAAAAACCTGCGTGTTTCTACAGGTATTTGTTCTCATATTCGGCAGGTCAAGTGCTGTCCCTCTTTGTTTATAAAGCATACCCTGCCAGGGGGTATATCGATGCGGGGCAGCAAGACATATGAATCTACTTTCAAAACTACTAGTTAACAATGTTTCATCAACTTCAAAGTGCACAACACTTTCAAAGTCTATTTGGGTATAAATAAGTGTTGGAATATTTTAAAGGGTATCTCGAACGTTGCTATCATTCTGTCCCATCATCCTTTCTGCACTTCATTGGGTCCGTGCTTTGTCCTGCCCTTCTTGTGGTCGTCTTGTTAGCTTCCGGCCCCGAAAAACCGAAAGCGAACCAACTCAGGTGACCACAAAGGCTGACCAGCGGCGATATACATACTTGTATTTTCGTCTCACGCAATTGTTGGGCAATGACAAAGGACAAAGGACTCCCACCTGAGTGCTGGCCAGGATCTGGGCTCTGCTCAGACCCGGGGGTCCAAAGGATCTGAAGGGGCAACCTGCCAGACGGACCTTCCGGGCCAACGGCGTCAGCTTTTGTGCGTGTGCCTCCTTGCCCCCTTGAAAGTGGATCAAATGGAGAATATACATATACATATGTACATATGGAGAGTGATATACAAAATTCTATATGCTGACCATTGGGCGGATATTATTTAGACGCTATTGTGTGGCGCCGTCCGTCGTTTGCAGCTACCTGTGGCTACCTGCAATTAGCTCGGCCACAGCTGCTCAACCTGATCAGATATCCAATCTGATCGATGTGTGTGCCACAAATGTGGCCGAAAGAATAATGCTGCCTTATTGTGGGCTTCAATTTGGCAAAGTAATTAAAGCAAACCTTTGCATGAGTTATTATTCGTGATAAGTATATACTTCGTACGTAAAAGAAAAGTGCCGGTTTCAAGTAGCGCCTATCATGGCTAAATAAAATAAATAACACGATTTCAGCCATTGACGAACATTAACTGCTACCATTTTGACCTTATCTGTACTTAATGCGCCTGTGTTTGAGTGGCCATAAATTAATTACGAACTGTGTTAACAATGCAATCCAAACTGTAAGAAGAGAGAAAAAAAAACCCGCATAAATCTCTGAGAATGCGCATAAATTTGCATTGGCGACCTTGGAATCGAGTTGCTACGTAATGGACCCCCCGCTACACCTCCTATTCCATTACTTTACTCATGCACACACACACACGCACACACGAACTTGTTTATCATCAGATAACGGCACCGCTTGATAAAAGCTCACACACCGACACCCAAAACGTTGTGCGTAAGACGATTTACAAGCAAATGAGTTATACAACTGGAAACGACATCTTAAATATCCTAGTTTTACATGCAGTTGGTTTAATAAATATAACAATTGTAATATATTTTACCAAAAGTGGTTTTAGAGATTATTGATGACATGACAAGTAAATGTGACTTTTGAGCTTACAACCTTCCTTTCCCAACAACCAATAGTAGCAACAATTAGAAAGTATTGTGAATGAGTATTGTATTGAATAAAGTCAGATGTGGTTGTAATCGATCATACCCGTCGCACTTTTTTGGAACGCAGTATCAACAGTTCCCACCCAAGTTCAAGTTCAATGTCATTCGGATTTATGTTCGCATGTGTGTGTGTGTGAGTGGTGAGTGCGCGAATGTACGTAGCTATGTACATATGTATGGGTATGATAAACGCCAAAACCCGTTCAATCAAAGCCCCAACGCACACACACACACACACATGGCAGCACGCACCGACGCACACTTACGCAGTTTTTTTTCACAAGTGTGTGCGTTTTTGTGCGTTCGTTCATCGTTCGCTTCGTTTTATTTCGTCTCGATTCGCGTGACTTTGTCGTTGTTGCTGCTGTTTTTGTTGCTCTCTCGTACGGCAACAAGTGGGTTGAGTTGCCAACGGCCTCTGCCCCCCCCACTCCCGGTGCTCGTGCTCCCCTCGTCTTGCCAACTGGTTTTCAATGACGTCATCGTCGTGTGCGTGGCCTTACGCACGTTTTACGCACATTTTCTGCGTTTCTGGGGGCGCGTCTCATTGAACTTGAAAAGCAGAGAGCAAAGCGAAAACAGAAATAAGAGCAGAGAGCAAACAGCTGATTTGTGTGCGTAGATGGGGCTGTGGGTGGTTAAAGTGGGTGTGTACTGTAACCTTGTAACATTTTTATACCTTTTTGATTATAAAACTGAAGAGGTTAATGTATGATTAGTTCTTTGCATATATGTGTGTATTTCTAGTTTGCGTGGCGTTAACTTACGTATTCCACTTTGTTGCGTTTTTGGTTTCAAATTCGGTTTTTGGGGTCTGCCTGTTCCTTTTTGTTAGTGGTCGCAAAAATTGTTTGGACTTTAAATCCAAGGTCAACGTCAACGCATTAGCGACGTCTCGCTCCATCCCTTTCGCTTCCTCTTCCTCTCCCTGTCCCTCTCTCTATCTACGTCTATGCAATCACTCATTCGTACAGAAATCCAAAAATGAAGAAGAAATGAAATGAAGAAGAAAAATGTGAAGCCGTCCCGCAGACGAGGCAAAACATATATTAAATTTATTAAATATCAACAGAGATTTATGGCAGAGAAACAGGGAGAGAGAGAGAGAGCGGGATAGAAACAGGCGGAAATTAACGCACCCAACTGCAGCCGCAATTAGAGAGAGACGGCACCGACAGCGGCTCACTTTGATGAGATAATTTTTTGAAATTATTTATTTTCATATTGTGTGTGTAGGTGCCTGCGCCCGTTCGCATTATTTATTTATTTATACCCGAGTGTTCCCTTGCGTTTTTTGCCATTCGCAATCTGCGAATGCTTATCGCCCACTCTGTCTCGCTCTGGCGCCCGCGATCGCCACTCTCGCCGCTCATGCTCCTCTTTCCCTCCACCCGCGTGCCATGAAATGGCAATAGCAACAACCACAACTAAGCTTTGAAAGCTGCGTTGCGTGTGCCCCTCTCTCTCTCCCACTGCTTGTTCTCTATGTCGACGATTCTACTTAATGCTTTGCATATGTATGTGTTTGTGTGTGTGTACATAGCTACACTTGGGGGCGTTTAGATAGAAATGGGCATAGTAAATATGCTGCTTTCTAAAAACAGACTAATAGTGAAATCATATAAAAACGAAAAAAAAAAGGGCAGCACTGCGATTGCGTGCATGGGCATGACTAACCGTTTTATGAGTGCTACATCGCCTTGGCATCATTGGTTTATTATTGCATTGCATATACATACATACATATGCTAATTGCATACAAAGGAAATGTAAAGTTTTTGTGAAGCACTAAAAAACGATATTTAAAGAACACTTTCAAATCTCAACCCCTGCTGTTTCTATGTTTGCTTCCATGGTGTGGTGTGTGCATGTTGTGTGCGCTGCGAATGCGAATATCAAGGTCAACTTGTGATGTGTTTCTGCCGCCGTCTGCGCTCCCCTGCCCCCCTCCCTCCAGCGCACTCCATCAGCTCAGGCGCTCCCCCTTCACCGCTCACCCCTCACCCGTAAAAATGAGCTCTAAGAAAATAATTAAATGGCAGGCATGCGAAAGAAAGACAGCCGCACAGTGAGGGTATAAAAAAAAAACGCAATTTTTGAAGCGCAGTTGTTAAATTAGAAATGCCATATTTTGAAATAAAATTGTGTTCTTTTGTTATTTTTTTTTCTCCCATATTGCCCCTGCTATTGCCACTTGTCTACCGGGTCTTGGCCATTAATCAGTTGCTGAAATGCTTTGAGCAGCTTCAGAATTGGCAAGCAGATGATGCGGCATAATTGTTATTAATATTATGATAAATATACAATGCACAGCGTTCGTGCAAAAGTGAGGGGCGAATAATTATTGTGGGAAATAGTAATTCATTTACTTTTACATCTAAATACATATGTATATACTTAAAACCATTTGCGTATATATTTATCAATTAAATGTACTTTAATAGAGGTAATCACACGATAATCAATCGATAATCACAGTTTAGCGATCCTCTGCCTGTCATCGAAAAAATCAATAAAATTAAATTGCCCACACACACAATTATCGGCAGGGGGAAAGCAATCGATAACGATAATCCATCTGGCTAAATTATATAAATTTGCACACATTATGCGAAATTGACGTACAAAAAAGCTAATCACAATGTTGGAAAGTCGTATCGAGCATCCGATGGGATCATCATCCATCATCAGGCAGCAATAGTAGTATGTAGTAGTAGTAGTAGTAGTAGTAGTAGTAGTAAAAGTAGTAGTAGTATTAGTAGTGGATGGATTGCATTCCTAGCAAATCTCCTGCGCAAATTGTATTAAGACATAAATGCGAGTGAAAATCGATGAGGAGGAAGCTGCACAAGAATCGAAATCTATATGTATATAAATATTTTTATACATGTATGTATGTACATATATAGTGAGAGAGTAGGTAGAACGGCAATAAAAAGAGCCGCAAGCGCCAGCCACACAGACACACAGAAAATTGCTGGCTAAAAAAAAAAAAAAATAATAAAAAAGCGAGGAACAAAAAATGAAACCCAGCAAGTCGGCGATATGCAAACATAATAATTTGCATATTTCGCCGCAGTGTTCAATTGTTGTTGTTGTTGTTGTTGTTGTATTTCTCTGATGGTGGTCAAGCCAGAAGAAAACGCAAGAACAAAAACAAAAACATCTATAAAAGGGAGTGGTGCCCCCATAATAGAAATGTTAACCTTTCCGCAAAGAGCGAAGCCAGCAGAATTCAGCCGTCACACCCAAGTTTGGCAACTAGCAAAGAGCCAACTCTGCGGCAAAGGTTAGCCAAAGTTTGGCATCTGCCCAATGGATGGATAGTAGTGGTCCAATGAAAAGTCCCATGAAAAGTCTAATGAAAAGTGCACTATCTTGATAGCGCAGCGTAAGAAATGAAACGGTTGGCGATTCAAATCAGCAGGTGCGTGCTGCAAAAGGACAAAAGACATACATATGTAAGCCCAGTTCAGAGTTGGGAGCTATCTAAGGAAATCGGACGTGGAAAACAGGATCAGCGGGAAAACCAGACGAGGGCGAAAGAGAGATCACCGATCGCGATAAGAACGTCAAGATAACGCCCGGGATTTTTTTTTTTCAGTCAGGAAACTTAATTCACTGGCGCCCACTCTTTATCTACCACTTTTAAGCACACTTGATTTATACGCACGTGTAATTGGAATAGGAATTTGTTCGAAGATATATTGTTGCGTTCATTTAGTTAAAATTTTTTCGTTGCTAAAGCTGCTGTTTAAATTTCGGTTGGCAGGGTGAACGCCCACTTGGGACATGCGATCGTTTTGGCCCGCCGCCCACCTCTTGCCACCTCTTTCTGGCGATCACTGCCCCTCTCTCTCTCTCTCTTTCTCTTTCGCACTGGCAATTTATGTTGTTGACTATTTTGCCGCAAATTACATGCAACTCTATGCATTTCCACTATTTCTCATTTTTTTTTTGCTTCTTTTTTTTTAAATAAATATATAGAAGAGAGCTGAAAATGTTTACTAACTGGGCCGTGGCGTTAGAAATCAAAGCCTTTGGCGTTCATTAGCTTTGGGGGCGTTATTCCCCAGCTGCTTCTTTCCTTTTTCCTCAACGGCAGCGACGTTCAATTAAAAGTGTTGCCAATTTGCGACGCCTTATGCCCCAACCGGCCCCGTATTCGCGGCCAAGCCCCTCGTGTAATCAGGAAATTCGATTTTCTTAATGCCACTAAAAGAGTTTCGCAGACTGCGCAAACTGGACACAAGGAATCGCTGGCCCCCATTTCCCCCACGACAAGATATCCCCACGCCCGTGACTTCTAATATGCGCGTGAATTTATTAACGCTCATTTTACGCTGTTGTTGCGATTCGGGGGCGTGTGCAGGCCGATTGCATTTTTTTAAATAAATTCTGGCGCAAACGGCGCGTGACAGGAGGCTCTAAGGAGCGTCGGGCGAGGGGGAGAGGTGGAAGGGGGGCGGACTGGGTGGCAGGCGGAAAAAAGGAGCAGGTGCTAGAGATGGCAGCGTTACACGGACACTCACGAGTGTTAAGCGACTTTCAAGCTCGTTAATAACTAGCAAGCCTTTCTCTTACAGCGTTGCTCAATTCTAACGATTTGAAAAAAACTTTTAATAAGTTAAACTAAATAAATTATGGCTCCTACTACTGTTTCGATATATTTCCCGTGATTTAGCTCACGCACACATCGCCAGCAGCGAGGTTACTTGCAGTCTTAGGCCAAAACCTCATTAGGCTATAGCGAAATCTATATGCGAAATGGAGGCCGACGCCTTTTCAATTTGCCAGCAATGAAAATTTACAACATGGCTGGTACGTTCGCTCCTCGACTCCCCCCCCTTCAAGGAAATAGGCAAAAAAAAAAAACGATTGGGCCGATCTGCTGGGAATATATATGCATATACATACATATGTATATATATATATCGGTTGTTCATTGCATACCCCAAGGCGTGCATGCGCACATAAAAATCGACAGCAATGTTGAAACACGGATCGGAACTGGTTGCAAGTTGCCAGTTGCAAGTTGCTGATGTTGCTGCTGCTGCTGCTGCGGCAGTTGCTGCCTCGGCTGCTGCAGTTGCTGTGGCATTGTCATTCGTGGCATGTTCACGCCTTGACGCCCGCAGCCAACTGGCAAAAAAAAAGGCAAAAAGCAAGAAAAAAAAAGAACTGCACTCCAAATTGAACTCCAACTGAATCGCCCATCGCAGCGCTCCTTTTTTTCCGAACAAACCCCTTTCCCGCAGCGATTTTGCCCGCTGCTGCAGCGTTTTCCGGATCGCTCGTTTGTGGCATCTTCAAAAGCGGCATTTGTGGCTGCGTTTGAGAGGCAGATCGTAAATCTAATAAATGCTTGCCGCACCATCGCGCTGCTCCTCCAGGGGGGAAAAAGCGTGGAAAATGCGCCTCTCTCCTTGGGCGCAGTGCATGGAGATGATGGACTGATAAAACGTTAAAATTAAAAAGCAACATGAAATACTTAACACTCGCGTAGTGGTGCTCTGATATTTAAGAGATTGCGCAGTAATGATTTGGTACTTCTAAGCATAGTAGTCTTAAGTTGATGCTATAATTATGGTCTTTCTTTTTTTTTTTCTTTGACTAATGAATCGTTGGTTTTTCTGTGCATTTTAGGTGGTCCTCTCGGCTTGTTCCTCGTACTTCCAGAGCCTGTTCCTGGAGCACCCCGAAAGACATCCAATTGTGATATTGAAGGACGTCCGTTTTGCCGAGCTGCAAACCTTAGTTGAATTCATGTACAAGGGCGAGGTGAACGTGCAATATTGTCAGTTGTCCGCGCTGCTCAAGACAGCCGAATCCCTCAAGGTGGGTGCTCTTTTTCATTTATTGAATGCTTACCATGCATATGCATATGTGATATCAATCAATCAATCAATTGATGTACATGCTTGCAGGTCAAGGGCCTGGCCGAGATGACGAACCAGAATACGACGCTGCGCGAACCGGAACGGGAACCGGACCGCTTGCGTCCGCAGGGCGGCGGCGGCGGTAGCGGCGGATCCGCTCACAAGGCGGCCGACAGTCCGGCGGCTGCACTCGATGCCACAGCGGCCACACAGGCGGCGACTGCCACGGCAACGGCAACTGCCGCGGCGGCAACATCGACCTCAACCTCAGCAACATCTGCGGCAGCAACGGCAGCGGCAACATCTGCATCCACAACGGCAACAGCGGCGGCGGGGAGTAGTAGTAGTACAACAACTACAACGGCGGCAACAACAACAGCAACCTGTGCCACAGCAACAACATCCACGGCAGCAACATCCTCATCATCCTCGGTGACATCAGCAGCAGCCGCAGCAGCAGCAGCATCTGGTGTTGCACACTCAGAGGAGGCGACCTCGTCATCAACGTCCACTGGCGGACAGAAGCGGGAGGCTAGCGATCGCAGCAGTCCCACGCCCGCCAAACGTTCCTCGCGATCGTCGCATCCAACGGACAAGGAGGATGTGGCAGAGGATCGAGATCGGGATCGCGAACGGGAACAGGAGCAACACCAGGCGGACGAGCTGCTGAGCGGTGAGCTGCTCGGTCGCAACTTAAAGGACGAGGAGGAAGACGATGTGGAGGAGGTGGATGAGCTGGACGAGAACGATGAGACGCTGCTGAGGGAGCGCGACGAGGACGAGGACGACGAGGATGAGGAGGAGGACACGCCCATGCCGCTGGATCTCTATCAAAGACCAAATGTTGAGGCAAAAAGTGTCGCAGCAGCAGCAGCAGCGCAGCAGGGCGGCAGCAACAGTCTCAGCGGCAGCAGCAACACCTGCCACACCAACAGCACCAGCGGCAGCAACAACAATAATAACAACAACAACTCCAGCAGCAACAACAACAACAACAACAACAACAATACTAGCAGTGGGAAAACCTCAGCGGCCAGCAATGGCGGTACAACGACATCCGGCGGCACAGCGGACTCCGTGGTTGCGGTGGATGACGATGATGACGACGATGGTGATCACCACCATCAGCGACAGGTGATTAACGATCGATTGGTGCAGGATGTGGACGAGGAAGATATGGACGATGATGTCGTCGTGGTGGGCCCTGCCACCGCAATGGCTAGGGGCATTGCCCAGCGGCTGGCCCACCACAATATGCAGCGTCTGCAACACACGCACCACCATGCGCCGCACCACCAGCACACGCAGCACCATCACCAGCAACAGCACCACCATACGCCGCACCATCAGCAGCATCATACGCACTCGGATGACGAGGATGCCATGCCCGTGATTGCCAAGAGCGAGATCCTTGACGATGACTATGACGATGAGATGGATCTAGACGATGACGATGAGGCGGATAACAGCAGCAACGATTTGGGTCTCAACATGAAGATGAGCAGCGGTGCGGGCGGTGGCGTCGATCTGTCCACCGGCTCCACATTGATACCCTCGCCATTGATCACCATGCCATCCTCATCGGCGGTGGCGGCGGCGGCAGCTGCAGCAGCAGCCATGGAATCGCAGCGCTCCACGCCGGCCATGTCAGCGGCCCAGGCAGCTGGAGCGGGCGCTTCGGACCTCAGTATTGGTGGCTCCGGCGGTCGACCGGCGTCCAGGAGCTCACGCGACGGCGGCGGCAACGATGGCGGCCGCGGAGGAGCATCCTCCTCCAGCCTGCTGAGCCCGGGAACTGTGGCCAATCTGCTGCCCGTGCAATCGGTGCCATTGGTGAGTACTTAACCTAAGTTTCAAACTGAGTTACCTAGGGGTAGTTGGTTAAGGGGTATTCTTTATGGGGTTTTAACCGGATAACCGTGAATAGTTGTGTAACCCCACACCTGTGCGATTCCATTGCAGAGTCTCAAGAAGGAGATCGATTGCAGCGAGGACGACAACAGCAGTCACAGCAGACACATGCAACAGCGTTCGGCATCAGCTGGCGGCGGCCTGGGCGGCGACCTTGACTACCGCGCCTCCCACGAGTCGGTAAGTCTGCCATTTGGCGTTACCTTTTGACCCTCCCCCCCCCCCAGACCCCCTGACGCTGTCACCGACCCTTGCCCCTGAATTCCCCCCGCCTTCCGAAAATACAATACGATTCGATACGAACCCATGCCAAAATTCGAAAAGAAACTCCAAGTCCCAGGAGATCCCTTTCAGTGAATGCTTTTGCTGCTTCGATAGGTTAAAAACAATAAAAAAAAAAATTTAAAAATATTTTACGAATTTCGAGATGCGTCTCGCAAAAATGATCTATCTGATCACAATCTGGCTCGATTCGATTCCATCTCTACATATATGTATACCTATATCTTAAGTATTGCTCTCTCTCTCACTCTCTGTCTGTTCTTATATATATATACTTCAATATGCCATATTTATATATTTAATTACCAAAAAAACAAAATACAAAATCCAAAAAAAAAAAAACAAATGCAAAAAGAAAACAAAATCAAAACTCAACATATATTTTTGCTCTTCGTCGTGTTCTTTGTCTATGAATTTTTTATACATATATATATATATATACCCATACATATATATCTACTTAATATATATATATATAACTTATCCATCTATATCTATGCCCTATATATATACATATCAAGTTTTTCCCAACCTAAGAAAGTAAAGTTTTTTCTTTTTTCTATTCAGTTGAAGAGAATCCTTAAAAGTAATTTGCGAAAAAAAAACAAAACAAGTATCAAATGTTAGTTGTGTTCAGTTTCCTAGCTCTATATAGTAATCATGTTTTGTTTAATGTGTAGCGCTCTATCTCTCTCTATCTATCTGTCTCTCTCTCTCTACTACCTCTAGCTAGCTATCTCTCTCGCTCTCTCTCTCTCTCTCTCTCTCTATCAATGTCTATCGATAAGTGTCTGTGTAATTTTGTTAGTTAATCCAATCTATGTGTATGTAATCTATGTTGTTGTTGTCGTATATCTATGTGTAAATATCTCTCTCTGTAAATTTCCCACACACACACACACACACTCACACACCTAAATACACCATATGCCATAAGTTTTCGCACAGTTGATAGAATTTTGTGTTTGGTTTTATTTCGCCGGTAGTTGAGTTTTTATCGCTTCGTTTTGTGGGCCACTTCCACTTTTCACTTGCCACACATTGTTGGCAATTTCCGTTTGCAATTTTGTCCCCCACTCCCCTCTCCCCGCCACACCCTCCTCTCAACTTTAACACCCGTGGAATTTTTTGTTTGTATTATTTATTTACTGGCCATGTTCTGTTCGGGGTCCTTCTTTCATTCCAATCCAATCCGTTCCCTTCTCTTCTCTTCACTTCACTTCACTTCCCTTCTATTTTAATTTAATTTTTTATTTGCCACCAATGCTGTTGCTGTTGCTGTTGTTGCAGTTGCATGTTTACGACACTATAATTTTCAATATGGCTGTCAAGAGAGGCGCCATTGTCCAGGCCTTTTCGATAAAGATATTAAAAAAATCACTCGACGAGGCGATGCTCTATCATTAAGTTAGGGGGTGATTCGATCAAGCGAAAAACTAAGGTGCAATTTTCAAGAGAAATACTTGGTGAAAAGCATTAAAAAATCAAGGAATTTAAAGGTTAAAATGCTTTTAACAAATCAATATGGAAATAGAGTATACAATGGCCGCATTTAATGCAGCTCGGCAGTCTTCCCATGTCCGTACATTTATTATTTGAGAATGCTATATAAATAAAATAAAAACCAAATCAAATATTCAAATCAAACAATAAGAAATATTGTCGCATGTTGCAACAGGACAAACAAAGGGGGAAAAAGTACAAAACAAAACAATAAAAAACTAAGAAATTGTTTGGACTGTGTGGGTGGCTCGATATTCAATTTATTTTTTTTTCGCCCAAGTGCGAACATGGCATTTCGCGTCGCTTCCTTTTGGCGACGGTTGTCTCCACTAATTTTGGCTCGCATTCAGAGCGAATGTAATGCATACTTTTGGGTGCACGGCAAGCACAACTGTACTCGCCTGGCAAAACATTTAGCTTCCGGCAAATATATTTTCACATTACATTTTCCACCGCCTCCCACGACATCTACTTATTCTTTTTAAGCGAAAATTTTCGTCAACCAGGGATAAAGGCGAAAAATGTTGGACTAAAACAGAAAGAACAAAATAAAAAAAAAAATATATATATATATAGAGGAGAATGAAAGCAAAAGCAAAAGGAACACGAGACTAGCCACTGTCGTTTTTCTTATGTTTTCTAGCCTCTTTTGCCCGCGTTTTTCCTACTTCAGTGCAGTGGAAAAAAAGGCAGCAAAAAAGATGTTATATATGCATAACGCACTTTGTTGCAACGCTTGACGAGTTTAAGGGCGAATTTCGGGGTGGCAAAAGCTGGATGACAGGCCCCAGATGGGCCAAGCCAGCGGAAATGTTATCAAAAATGCAAGAGTACCTAGAAAAAGCTTGGAAATTAAAATGTAAGGCTCGCAGTGTTGACTTGCCGCAAGGTTGCGGTCTCCAAATGCAAACCAAATGAAAGTTTGCCGATAAAAAGGTATTTTAGGTCGCGCAAAATTATCATCAAACGTGGGAAGATTCCTTAAAGCTAACATTAAATTACATTTTTCTTTCACCTGTATAAGGAATAAAAACAGCCATTTTCATGAGAAGTTCCTCGTATCTCCAACAATATTGGTATTGTTGGTCAATAAAGAAAACTTTTTGGGAAGTCTCGAGACTTACGTGGTGTTTAATGCATTTGTATATGCATCTCCAACAAATTCGCCCCCTTTCGTTGCCCCTCCATCGACGCCTTTCTCTTGCAGAGACGCACATGCATAAATTCAAATAAAAATTTATCTAAAAAAGAAAGCTTGGGAAAATGAAAGCCCAAAAGAAGGCAACAAAAAAGTGGCAGCCGCCTCGAGTTGCGGACGTTGACGCTGAATGCGTCAGTGTGTGTGCACGCGTGTGTGTGTGTGCTCGTATATGTGTGAGGGTCGGTTGTGTGTTGCACCGGAGAAATGGCAATGCAACTTAGGAAAATCAAACTAAAGCTAACTATGTCCTTTAAAAACTACCAGTGATTTAAAGTTTTCTTATATAAAGTCTAAAGCTGTACGAAAAATATTTAAAATTATACATATTAAATATAAATATTTAAACGAAATCAGGCAAATTCTAGTAATGATAAAAAGCTTCAATTTTTTAAATATTAAAATAGCTCTCTTGAAAAGGTTCTGTATATTAAATATCTTTTCACTTGTAAGCAAGTCAATAAAATAAATGTTTGAAAGAGTCTTCTAACTAAATACATATCTGAATTTAGCCTGGGTTTAAAAATGGTTTGATTTTCGTTGTGTATGTATGTATGTATGTGGATATGCGACTTTGTGCGCTGCAATTCGTTGACTCTGATGCTCTGCAGGCCTCTTGTAGGCCTCTCCAAGCCATTGCCGCATAATAAATACTTTTGCTTTTACACTTTCTTTTTTTTCTGGCTTGCGTTGCACTCCTTTCTCCGTTCACCATTCTCCTTGCCATTCTCTGTGGCCCTTTCTTCGCTGCGGCGCGAGGGGGTAGATGTGATTATAGGAAGAGGGGTGCTGCAGTGAACCAAAAGCAAGACCAAAACAAAAATCAACGCATAAAACCAACAACTTTTGCTTTCTTTTACTTTTTGCTTTCTTTTCTACACAGACACACACACACACACACACACATGAGTATTTAATTTTGAAACAAATGCGTTCCTCTTTTTGCCTCTCGTTTTTCGAGCTGCTGCTCTTATGCAATTTTTTCATAGCATACCTTTAGGCTTACCCTCTCAACTGTCGCCGCCACCGCTCCTGTGCTTGCATTTTATGAGTCGCCCCCCCCCCCCTCTGTGGGTCCCCCAACCCCCCACACAAACGACGTCCCCTCCGCCACCCCCTGCCCTTGTCAGCATTCGCGTTGTTTGTTTGCCGTCCACATTGCGTATGCGTAATATGAACGCTGCCACGGCGACAAACAAGGCGGAAATATTAGGTATGCGAAGACAAGTGTCAATAGTTCTTCGAAATATATTAAAAAGCCACTTATTAACAAGGTTTTAACAAAGACTCTATTTGCTATTTAATATATTAATTCAGTTTACTCAAAATAAAAGAAACTACTGGTAATACGGGTACTTTTGGGCAAATATATGAATATACCATAATAATGTATATCACATAGCCAAATTTGATTTGAGGCATTTATAGTACTTTTGTTCAAATAAAAGAGTTCTAGTTAGGAGCCCCATTATTTGTGCCGCCACTGTTCGCATGCACATGAATTTGTTTATGTTTGTATATAAATGCCGGGGATATACCTATATACATATATTTTTTAATATTTTTATTCGGAGGCTTTCGCACAACTTTTGACTGAATGCATTTAGGTATTGTCGGTGGGGTTTTGGGGCTTCACCACACAACCCCATCCGCCCCCCCTCCTCATCACTCTAAGCCTCCATCAATGCCTGGCAACTGTCAATCATGCAATGCACAAAATAAAAAAAATATTTAAAAAAAAACCGCAAAAAAAAAAGATTTTTGTGAGGCAGCAGCGGAAATCCAAACAAATACACGAAAAGAGCGGAAAAAAATAAGAGTCAACAACAAAAAAAAATGCTGCCAAAACGCAACAAATGCCAAAGCGAAAATATATTGCATTGTGTGGGGCAGCAGGAGCTGCCTTTCTTCCCCTCTCTCTCTCTCTCTCTCATTTGCCCCAACAGTTGGCTCCCCTTTTGGCTGCCCCACCCCCTCACGCACATTGCACATTTCGCGCTGCAACTGCGACGGCGACGTCGACTTCTCTGCCGCGGCATTGTAATCAGCGCTCGATGCCCCGCGTTGCGTTGATTGCAAAGTTTTTCAAGTGCTTTTTGGTGGGCCTCCCCCTTTACTCCTTTACCCCTTGACTCCCCCATCCGCCCGGCCACGCCCCCTGGCGCTATGCGCCCCTTGCCGATTTGCCCGGTATATATTTCGGCTTAAACAAGGGGGAATGAAGCTACAAAACTGCTAATAGCCTCGACGACTTTAAGCCTTTTCAATCAAAAAGAAATGCAAATAGCCTTGAAGGTAACCAAATCGGATTTTTAGAAACAAAATTCGAACTTAAGAGTTACATATCTACAAGTAGAAGGGGGAATATCTAAGATGGTAAATGTTAGAAGGTTAGGAAAGAAATGTAATATAACTAAGTAAAGCTAAGTAAAGCTATTTCAATCTAAAACTGATTGTAAATGATGGAGTAAACCAATAGTGCAAGTTATGGCTTATCGGGGTCACCATTTCCCCGGCCCTGTTGCTCTTGAACTTCCACCAGCATTTGTACCAATGCCAAAACCTTTGAGATCTGACTTCTATCCATGTCCAGGTGGTGTGGAGTGGGTTCGTCATCGGGTTGCCTACTTGGACTGTTTGCTTTGTTCGCACACACATCTATTTGCATCACATATATATTTGTTGTATAACAAAAAATGTGAAAAATAAAACGAAAAAATCCAAAAACACACCAAATGCAAGAATGCAAATAAAAACATATTTATATATGTGCAGACGGCAAAAAACACCATACCAAATACATATACATATATATATATGTATGTATATATCAATGGAAATGTGGAGGGCTCCTAGGACACACAAAAAATGCGAAATAAAAAAGAAATTACAACAATACATAATAATTTGTGCACAAATATTACGGAAAAAGGCGAGAGTTGCGGAGTATTTGAAATAGTCGCTTCCGTTTTCATTGCGCGCAGCAAAGCAAAGTTCTATGAGGTTCCGCAATATTTGCCAGATGCGTTATATGCGTCATCTATTGCGTCTATTTTTTGATTGCAATGAAAAGGAACCTTCAAAAAAATATTACAAAAAACAAAAAAAAAAAGAGGCAAATAATTAAGCGCACCAAATGCAAACAAACCAGCTGAAATACATACATATATATGTAGGGTTGGGTGTATGGCTCTCATGGCTGCATAAAAAGGCAAGGCAAACCCAAGAGAGTTTTCATTAAAAATTTGCTTTTATTAAAATGTGACGGGCTGGGGCAAAAAGTTGGGGGGTGGGTGGTGTAGGTCGAGGTTGAGGCTGATGGCTTAAAGCACCGCAATACGGCATCAAAATGAACAAGAAAAGGCCGACGACCGTCGAAAATTTTTCGTAGAAAAAGAAGCAAGCCAAATGGGCAACCGAAACCAGACGCACATCGATCGATATTTGATTATTATTGCGGCGACGACACGACTATGACTATGATGACGATGATGATGACGAAGTCGGGAATCAAGACGACCGAACACTGCAGACGTTGAAGACTGCACATTGGAAAAAAAGGATTTCCATACTCCAGGAAATCACCTCTGACCTTCAGTCAATCAGAAGTTAGTGTGCAAACAACCTAAGGAGTTTCTTTGAATTATATATTGCAAAGTTTGCTAAAGTTGAATTTTCTGCAAGTGTACGACGCAGGACATTAACTGCAATGTGGCAATAGCAGAGCAGCCAGATGTGGAGTGCGTCTGTCGCATTTGGGGAAAATCGAAGAAAATCGGGGAAACTGGGGGGAAACTCGGGGGAAGCTCGAGAGGAAGTGGAGGTGCAGAGGCCCAGATAATCACTCCATTAGGCGTAGGCTCGTTGAACTCGCCTGCCAAATCGAAGCGGTAGGTTCATCGACTTACGGCCATTCTTTTTCTTGGCCATTTCCCTATTTTTGCTAATCCTCTTACCATTTCGCATTTAGCATTTCGGATTTTTTTTTTTTTTGGTTTTTTCGCCTTTTCTATTTGGCATTTGTGCTTGCGGTGACCCAGATTTGGTGGACCCGGCACTGGGGTTATTCAATAATCCGCTGCCAAGAGCGGGAGAGGCCGAAACTGCAATTTGGCTAATGGAAAGTTTGTTTATTTGGTGGCCTGTTTGCTGTTTGCTGTTTGCTGCCAGCTGCCTGTCTTTTGCCGGCAGAAATCACGCAACATCAGTGGATGTAAGTTACTGGTGCATTGGTCGAGTAATCTTCCCTTAAAGCAACCAAAAAAATAAAAATAAAAATACACATCCTGCCAGCAGCTGAGCTCAATTAAATTTATGGGCAAACTTTTGAGAATCGCCGAAGACTGCAGGCAATTCGTATTCATGGGCACTTTATGTTGAAAACACAATTTAGTTTTGTAAATAGTGTATAAACATAAAAACAAATATGTAACTGCAACAACAGCCTAACTAACTTAACTAACCTTTCATTTTGTATAGTTTTAAGATCGCTATTTCACCAACACTAACGCACACTCATCTATTGTTTTATAGAACCCATATTATGTTTATGTATATAATGCATGTGTTATAAAGCCCATCAAATGGAAATCATACACCCTTCAAACATTTTGGCCAAGCTAAGCTCAAAAAAAAAAAAAGAAAAAAAAAACCAGAAAAATAAATAACAAAAGATTATATATTTTAATTTGCGCTTTGTGAGAAAATTGAACTAAAATCCCCCTATAACAAAAAAATTTGACAAACTAAAAACTGTAAATGAGAACGAAATTCGCTGCACAAAATTTGGACCGTACCCACTTATATACATTTATATATATATTCGATACCCCGATTTCCAGCCTTATAAATCGAATTATTTCCTTTCTTTGCATTACAATTAGCTGAAACGATGAAACAATCCTTTGTTGTAAACCCCTTTTTATTTGATTTCACTTGAAACCAAAGTTGTAAATGTAATATTTTGCTATAACTTTAGTATCTCTGTCTCAAACTTACTCTCTGTCTCGCTCTCGCTCTCGCTCTGTGTGTCACTTTATCTGTCTCTCTCGATCTATTTGTCTCTCTGTCTCTATCTATATCGATATTATCAATGTGTCAAACTGTGTGTTGTGCTTTTAATATTATCAATAATCAATACGAATACGGTACAGCAATATAAAAGAAACCACAAATTCTCCATCAAATAAAACAAGAGAGGGGTCCAGATCTGAACGTTGTGCAATTGATAACCGAGATATATATACCTAAATATATATACATATATAATGCATTAATTTATCAACCAAAACAAAGAATCGTACTAAAGCGCTTTTGGTGTTTTTTAAACTACATAACCGCAAAAAAAAAGTATAAACAAAACCACAAGAAAAGTAATCACTGTCAAGAAATGCAACCAAAAAAAAAAAGAAAAAAAATATAGAGAAATAACGAAATTACAATCAAATTATAGAAAACTAAATCGAACTAACTCACACATATACACGAACATGCCACGCTCACACACACCCACAAATCACACTCAACCAACATACTATATAATACTATTTTTTCAACGATATATATGTATTATCTAAATGTGGAACGCTTTTACCATAAATCGTTCGTTCGTTGTTCGTTTATGTAAATGGTAAATGTGTGTGTTCTATTTTTCCATAAGCTAAATGTCTTTCATTTCTCTCTATAAACGTATATTTTCATTTTTGTTATCGTTCATTTTCTTAATTTATCATTTCTACGTGTTTTACATTACCAATATCTGTTTTTTTGTTGTCGAAAATCTATCCAATTTATTGATAGTTCGATTTTCGAACTGCTAGTTAATTTTATGCAACTTCCTCAGTCAAATTATATATTTAAGGTGACTATACCTTATTTAAAGAAAATTTTATTGCGAAATTCAGTCAAAGAAATGATTTCAATTTTGTTTCATTAAAAACTCGAAATGAAACCTCGACTATTATATTTTATATCCTTTTTTTTTTTAAATACTTTAACGAACAAAATTTTGAAATACAAATTAAATTAATATTTTCGCAAAAACAATTAAAAAAGCTTACTATATTCATTTTTTTTAAGTTTTATGTGATATCAATTTTAGGTTTACTTGAAACCATGGTACATTTTTTGTATCGTTAATCCTTTTAATTAACATTTTTATTTTTACTTTTGGATGATGGACTTTAACTTATTCAATGTGTGTATTCTTATGTTCCTAGATATATTTTATGTTTGTTTTACTACTGTGCTCTATGCTCTTACTGTCTGTCTCTCTCTCTCTCTCTGTCTCTTTTGGAATTGATGTTGTCTACTTTCTTTTCATTATTCTGGTTTCTTCAAATCTCAACTCTATTTCTTACTCTATCTCTTTCTAATTAATAACCCAATCGCTCTGTCTGTCTCTCTTTCTGTCTGTCGTTACATTTTTGTGTTTACTATATAAAACCTACTCGTATGTATACATAATATATGCCTCTGTTTCCTTCCATATCATTTATCGTTGTTGTTGTGCTCTAAAAAAAAGTAAAGACATATCAGATATCATATATCGGCTATCGATTATCGAATATCGATTATCGAAAGGATTACGTATGTGTGTTTTAAATGTGTGTTTGGTTGTTCCGTTGGTCGTTTTTTTGGTTATCTGAATTTTTGAACTAAATGTTGTGACTCCTGATGATACCATACCATATACCATACGTATAAGTCTGAAGATCTGTCTCTTTCTCTAGGTATTTATACATACCACACACGTACAGTACATGCGTACGCCTAAGTTAATGTATGTAATACCTGATACCATGACTCAACTGCAACTGTGCCACCAACTATGTTTAAGATATGGAAACTCGATCGTTCCCCTTTGTCCAACCGCAAGGATATAGAACTTTGTGCGCAGGTTTCTTAGCTTCTGGGCTAAATGGATCCTTGAATCCGCATCCGAAATTCCGTTCTCACTTGTTTTCATTTTCCGTCCTTACTTTTCCTCATTTCCATTACCTTTTTCCCCTACTTTCTTGCCTTTTGTTGCACTTTTTTTTTTGTTTTTCGTTGTGCCATATATATTTCCAAAAAAAAAATGAAGATTATAAACGAAAAGACATTGAAAAGAAAAAAAAATTGAGTATAAAAAAATGTGCTAAGAAAAAAGAAAAATGTTGATTGTTTTTTAACATTTATTTTGATTTGATAATATTGACATTGTCAAGAAGTTGATCTGCGTTTTTTGAACATGGCTGTGCTGAATGAACATTTCCCATGACTTGTATAACCATTCGTTAGAGTCAATGTGCCTTTTATTTTTGTGTTTTTTTTTTTCTGTAACATCCGACCATTTGAGTTCAATGCGATCAAAGAGTGCGGCATATGGAAAAACTTCTTGAAAATAGTTAAGTGAAGCCACTGATTTGATTTGATTTAACTTAATTCAATTGCATATTTTGTTTGTTTTGATTTGAGACTTTTTGAACCACACGAAATTTGAAAAAAAAAAAAAAATACACAAAAAACACGATTTGGCCCCCCCGAGTTTGTTTTCTCCAATAACCCAAAATTTTGTATGTTTTTTTTCTCGTTTTGTTTTTTTTTATTCCAAATTGTATTCTTTTTGTTTAAGCATTTATGGACATTTATGTACAGATTAACCACTATAATTTGTATTGATTTTTTTCGTGCGCAAAATTGTCAAATCAGGCAAAAATGATACCAGTTTTTTTCCAAATTCCTGCAAGAATCCAATAAAATGAATCAGAAGCTGTATGCAAGGTGTGCGTGGTGAATAGTTATTTTTTTTTTTTATTTTAGTTAAGTACAATCTTTTACCTTCGTCTGGCTGCCAGGCGAATGAATAAGCCAGAACCCCAAAGTTTTTGTTTTTGATTTGACAATCCAATTGAAGTACGAAAAAAATCACTGTTCAACCAAATTTCAACTTTTAAATCGATAAAGCGTACCGCGTTCCAAATTTGATCAAAATCTTGATCAAAACGTCAAATTTAAGCAAAAATTTAATAAAAAAAAAAAAAAAAACACACAAAACAAAACAAAACAAATTTTAACAATAAGTTTACACAAACAAAAACTATATTTAAAAAAAAAGAAAAGAAAAAAACACAAAAAGCTAAATGTAAAACCAAAATCAAAAAAGAAAGCAATGAGAAAGCTTTATCAATATCTAACGTACGATTATGCGACGTTTTTTGAACAACGCCCAAACAAAAATCGAAATTCAACTTCTTGAAAACCAAAACAAAACAAAAAGTACCAAAAATACGAAAGTACCGAAAATGATATAAATACCAGAAACTTTGTTAACGCAATTCTTGTAAAGCAATAACTATGAAAATGAAAAACAACAAGCGAAATACACAACGATAGTCAAATGCTGAAACCCCCTCTTGTTTTTTTGGCATCCATCCAACGGTTTGAGACACGTTTAAAGCACTCGGCCATGGCTTTGGCCTGGTCCAGACCCAAAATCCAGGTCCTAAATCCGGCGGAGTAGGGAGAGGAGGCGCAGAGCCGGAGGAGAGCATTGCAGGGCCTGCCAGGCCCCTAAGTTTTCCATTCTTCTTCTCTGATGACATTGATTCATTGATTTCGTTTTCAGTTCCTTGCCTTAGTTTTCTGTTTACTATTTTTTTTTTCCTTTTTTTTCTCGACAATTTGTAAAATTTTGTAATTTGTTTTTTTCCTAATTTTCCTTTTACCTATCTCTCCCACGCTCATGTACAACTTAAATACTAGAGTTCCAACGCAGATTTATTTTACCGACATTGAAGTAAGGAGAGCAAGTTGCCGAAGTAAATACTCTGTGATTATCTTCTTTTCAAATGCATAATTTACGTTGTCTTAGTTTTGGAACATCATATATATAACTCTCTCTCTCTCTCTTACTCTCTCTCTCTCTCTCTCTCTCTCACTCACTACAAGTAAACAAATAATTGTATGATTATTTTTTTGGTTTCCGTTAGAAAAATACTAGTTTTGCCAAAGACAAAGAAAACGAAGAAAAGCAAAAATTCAAGACCAGCAGAGAGGCGATGCTAAAACTAGAGATTAAAAATCGATTGCAAGCAAAAACTGAAACTGAAAAAAATCCAAAACGCTAAAAAAAAAAAACATACCGAAAACCTAGAAAAGTACCGAAACCATAGAAAAAATACCAAACCAAAAAAAAAAATATATAAAAAAAAAAACCGAAAGAAAAGCAAGTAAAGAAGTTGATGTTGGATTTTTGTTTGGTGTCTGTTCCAGGAAACGTCCGAATCGCCCCACCAACAACAACAGCCCCCACCACACGCTGTGGGCGTTGGGGCGGGCGGTGGCTCAGCGGCCGCAGCAGCTGCCGCAGCAGCCGCCCTGCTGCATCAGCAGCAACAGCAGCAGCAGCAGCCCCCACACAGCCCCCCGCCGCCGCCACTGCACATGTTTCCGTGCATCTACTGCCGCTCGGCCTTCCCCAATCAATCGAAACTCACCCGCCACCTGCTGACGCACTCGCTGAAGACGCTCGAGTACCGCGAACCAGCCACCACGGCACTACTCCATTCGCATCTGCTGGGCGATCTCAATATGGCCGCCGCCGGCCTATCATCGCCATTCGCCTTCCAGATGAACGCCGCCGCCATGGCGGCCACTTCCGGCAGCGATACACAGGAGCAGGTGGCTGCTTTGGCCGCCGCCTTTGGCATCGATATGGAGGCGGCCCTCTCGTTGGCCAGCACCGGCTGTACGTTCCAAAGTTTGACGGCCAGCTGCCTGGAGGCAAGTGCTGGCGCCGTCGGTGGCGGTGGCGGTGGCGGCGGACAGGGTGCGGTATCACGCTCGGCGACTTCCGCCGGAAATGGCGGTGGCCTAATGCTCGGCAGCGGCAGTGGCGGAAGTGGCAGTGGCTCGGGGGCTGCAGCGGCAACGGGTGGCAGCGGCAGCAGCGGCTGTGGTGGCGGCGGCGGTACCGCCACATCCGGCTCCTTGTCGCCATCCACATCCGCCGCAGCAGCAGCGGCGGCGGCAGCGGCGGCCGCTGCACAATCGCAATCAGCGGCGCTGCTGGGCGCCGCGTCCAGTGATCCGAATAGTGTTGTCATGTGTAAGTTCTGTGCTAAAAGTTTTCCCGATGTTACATCACTGATCACGCATTTGTCGGTACATACAGGTGATCGACCATTTAAATGTGAGTTTTGTGGCAAAGCGTTTAAGCTGCGCCACCACATGAAAGATCATTGTCGCGTGCACACCGGTAAGTCTATAGATGTACAACTTGCCCCTGATATGCATTTCATCATATATCGTCCAAAAGTCCTTTTCCACTTTTTTTTTTTTTTGTTTTTTGGAAGATTCAATTTTTAGTGTTGCCAGCGAAGAGTTACGTATACGTAATATAAATTTCAAATTGCGAATACGACATGTTGTCTCATTCCATAAGTTAAACTATGTACTTCAATAACTAAAATTCCTTTGCGTATTTTTTCTAGATTTTTCAAACACGTTTTCTAAATAATAATTATAACTAAATTCATATAAATTAAATAGTTACTTTGAAAATAATACAAGTTATAAGAGAAGGCCCCATCATTCCCATCAACTCCCATCAGCAATTTGTGTGTACATGAACAGTTTTATCTATATCTATACGTATTTCCTCGATTTCCTACCATTTTTTTGGGAAATCGCTTTTTAGGCGAACGGCCGTTCAGATGTAATATGTGCGGGAAAACTTTCTCGCGCTCAACGATACTCAAGGCGCACGAGAAAACGCATTTTCCCAAGTACGTGCGCAAGTTTTTGTCACCCAGCAGCCCGGTCGATACAAAGGATGAGTTGCCGCAATAGTGAAACGATTTTAGTTTGTTATTAAATTATTATTATTACTACTATTACTATTATAATAATAACAACAATAACAACAACAACAACCACCACCACAATAACAACGCAAACTATTTGCAACACACCAACAACAACAACAACATCAACAACACCAACAATTTCAACTACAACAACAATTGATGAGGACGATCCAACAAGAACAATGACTTACTTAAGGATGCAAATGAAGAAGAAGATGGCGGAGGAGGAGAGACCAATACAACAATACACCAATGCACACACACACACACACGCCCCCACATATATGTATATACCGTTGAATCCATGTATATACATATGTATATATTTTATTAATTATGTAAACGAGGCATCAGCTCTGAAAGTTTTGGGCAAGCAGAAACTTTAGCAAATAGGAAAGAGACAGCAATACACTAACACGAACACAACAAAACACACACAGACACAATAGAGCAGGCAGGCTATAACCGTATATATATATATCCCTATATATATATACAAAACATCTATATTAATATATACATTATATACAATAATTATATAGCAGCATATTGTCGAATTGTTGAAGTTTATACCAAGAAGCAAACTTGTTTTTTTTTTGAAGATGATACAGGATGAGTCCTTGTAGGCAGATGAGCTGAAATGATGGGGCAACATTTATCCCTACATTTTGGATGGCAAGAGAAGAGAGAAACGTTTTTTCTACCCAGGAAAACAGCTAAAGCGCAGCGTGAGAGTTGTAGCAGGAATCTAATAAAAACAAAAGGAAAATTAGAAATATATATATATATATATGATATATATATTTTTCAAAGTATATGTTAGAGAACGTAAGACATATAGGCAAGAATGAAAAAGCGCAAAAAAAAATTGAAAAGAAATTTACAAAAATATTAAAAACATAAAAAATTGCTAACTATACATGATAAAATTGATCTAATTGAATACGATTTAGTAATGCTAACGATTAGCGATTAACGATAACGATAAACATAAACGTAATGAAAAGAACAGTGAACACACGTGATGTAACTTTTTAAGTAGCAGCCGAAGCCGAAGGATCCGATAACGTAGAATGTTGATGATGATAATAATGCGTTAAAGTAGCTTAAAGTAAACATAATCCCTGTCCCCGATTGAAACCAGAACACACCCAAAATCAGTAAAAGCAAAGTGAACTGGTGAGCACCCACAATCCAAAAACACAAAATCAAATTTTCAATTCAAGTAAAAGCAAAGTGAACTCGGGTATCCCAAAAACATCAATACAGCAACACACCGCAACAGCAATTCAACAATTCAACAATTCACCAATTTAGTGAGTGTAGCATTTTTTTGTGCATATTCGGTTTTTACTTTTGCGCAAGTGAATGCAGTAGAACATACATATCCCAATAAAAAAAAAAACCACACACACTAAACCACAAGAAAAAAAGCAAACACAAACAGGATGAAGCTGATCGGCTACAGATCGAATCGCTATATAGAGGACTCTTTTTGATAGTGAGTTAGTGCAACTTAGTCCCCCAGATCCCCTCGCTCACACACGCGTATATTATACACTCACAGAACTTATTATACAGTAACATATACATATATCTATATACAATATTTATATATCTATATAAACCAGATGCAGAAAGCGATAAAAGTGACATTTTTGGAATTCAGATAAAATTTGAGAAAAAATGAAAAGATGAGTAAATGAGTAAATGAGTAAATGAAAAGCAGCAGCAGCAGAATTACATAGAATATCTGTGATCTTAACGATATTTATAAAAACCTTATACATAAACCAAAAAAATATATATATATGTATATGAGTAGTAGAGGGAAAAACACACACTAGGAATACCAACTAAGGGTAGCTGTAGCGATGAAAACAACATTTGGCTTAAACATCACCCATAAAAGTTCTTCACGCAAAAACTCACACAAATTCCCTTCTTTTTTTTTTTTCTTTTTTGTACCACTCACCCAACCAAGTTTACTTTGCTTTGAAAAGAACCACACCCCTTAGGCTTTATGATAATGAATTTGTGCTAGAAACTAAAGCAAAAGGAAAAGCTTAGATATACCCGAGCGTTAAATAAGTAATTATAGATTTCTTGTGTTATCACGTTATCACGAATTCTCTACTTTGGCTTAATGGAAACCCGAAGCTCCGCAGATCCTCGCCAAAGAGTCCTTTTCCACCCGCTTAAGTTTTTTAAGATTAGCCCGGCAACAACAGCAAACGAAACAACAAGAAGGAAATCGATCTCAAAATTATAAACAAATGAAAACAAAAATTATCTATAAAAACCAAGGAAGCTTGTGAATATCTTTTGTCGCTGTGGCTAAGCGTGAAAATCGAGGGGAAATTATTATCTCTTTTCTGCGGTTGGGGCAAAGATTTTTTTTCGATTTTTGGCAACGGATTGGGAACAGCAAGCTGCAAAAGAAAAATAAATAAAAACAAGTTTAAAAACATTTTTAAATATAAAAATATTATGAAAAATGAAAAAGAGGCAACAACAAACGCACACAAAGCACGCTAGACAAAATTCAAAATTCTAAATTTTAAACCAAAAATAAAAAAAACTTTTGGCAAGAAACAAAAAATGATGAAAACGGAAACAAACACAAAAACTTTTGGATTAAACAATTTGGCTGTGATAGCATTACAAGAATAGTAAATAATTAATGGATAACAAAATATTTAACCAAAAAACCAAAAATCTAAAAAAAAAACGAGCGGAGGAGAATTATTTGCTTTGCATTTTGGAAAAGCGAGGAAAAGCGTTGCCATTTTTCACCTTTGTTGTTGGCTTACTTTTCTCATGCAGTATTAGAGGACTTTAGGAGAGTAGAAGCAACCGGCATCAATTCAATAATTGTGATGTTTAAACGAAAGCAAACACAACGGATATCTGCATTATAACAATTATCCAACATAATCAAGCATAAAGAACACCAAATTTAACCTTTAGGAACAAATGAAGAAAAAGAAAGCAAAACAAAATTGTGATTTTCGGCCTTTTAGAAACAAAATTATAAAACAATTAATAACGATACAAGTAATGGATAAATAATTATATAAAAAAAAAACCAAAAGCTTTCTTAATAATTTTAATTGCATTTCAGTAGGGGAAATTTGAAACCAAAAAAATGGGGAAACAATTGATATTATTTTCGGCACAGCCAGACCAAAAAAATCTTTGCACAGCCGCCGCAGAAAAAACCAAACAGGGAAAATCGAAATGAGAAGAAAAACAAAACATTCCAAGAAAATATGAGTAGACAAAGGGTGGACAAGGAGGGGCGGGGGTTGGGGGCTTCGATTTCAAAGGAAACATTTTTTTTGATATTTTTTTTTGTTTATTAAATAATGCACTGAAAACAACCCCCACAAAAACACTCTCACATACATACACACAATGTTTCATGCTCTGTGTCTCTTATTAATTTTTTTTTAATATATAAACCTACGTGAATATATATATAAATATATATATATATTTTTAGTTTTAAATGTTTAAGCGAAATGTTATTATTATTATACCAACTTATATGAAATTTATTTAGCTTTAGCAACAAAACAAACCATTTTAACTAAAAAAACGTGGCAACAAATTGATATATTTTTTGTTTATTTCATTAATAAGTTCGAACTACTTTCTGTTCTGTAATGTATTACCCAAAACGCATATTATTTTGTTAAATGATTTTCAGCCAGGACACAATGAATTTGTAAGCTATATGAGAAAAGTAATTAAGCCAACAAAGCAGAAAAACAAAATAACCTAAACACACATGTCAAAGATTAAATTTAAATTCAAAATCAACACACGAAAATAAGAACAGTGACAGCAGCTTAAGTGGACAAACAAAAGAAATGAAAATAAAAAAAAATTATAAAACTTTGGCCTTTTTTCTTCGTTGAACTTTCATTTTTTCATGATTTATATTCATCCAAAACTTTTCACATATCATTGAAAAATTCATTGTGTATGCATTTTCATTTGCGCTCATTTTAAATGGTTTTACTACTCATTAAGTTTAGTTAATAAGATTTGATTTGATTAGCGCTTAAGTTGTGATCAAAAGTTCCTTAGTTTGGTTCCCCCATAAACGTTAATTTGTGTTTCAATTATTTTTTTATTTTTAATATTTCAACAAGCCATCAAACAGCAGCAACAAGAATAAAAATTTCTAACAAGTTCCTTGACAACAGCAAAACAATATAATTAATAAACATATAGCAAAATATACAAAATTGCCAATTGACCCCAAGCAAACAAAAAAAAATCGACACTCAGTTTGTTTTTAATTTACGTTCTTTTTTGATCCCTTATTTCTGTTCGTTTTCTTTTGAGGTTTCAGTTTTCCAAGTGTTGCCAGTTTTTTTATGTAAAACAAAAAGAGAGAAAAAAGAACTTTTGGATCAAATCAATGCTAACACAAATTTTTAGTGGAAATTTTACGAGTAAAGAACTTTTAGGCCTAAATAGAAACGAGAGACTCAAAATTAATTTAGCTTCTTTTAGTTTCCAAAAGATTTAGTTTCGAAATTTTGGAAAACCCTAAAGTTAATAAAAGGATATCGATACATTGAATATATATATCTTTAAAGGCACCTAAAGCACCCACATAGAAGCGGCTTACATATATAAACATATATATTGAGATATTCAGCTTCTGTTTAAAGATTTCTGCTTTAGGTTCTACCTTGAGTTCCCAGCACAGAACGGAAAGCCCTAAAAATAAATGGATAAATGAAAAAGAAAAATATCATTAGGCGTAACTGCAAAAATGCATTTTAAAGGAAACAGGAATTTAAAATTATATATACAAGAACAAGAAACACAATAGCAACAAGAAAACAAAAACAATACAAAATTATATATGTATACAAGGTATTTGGAAAAGCGAAAGTAAGGATATTTATATATGAACCTATATAAATAGCGACACACACACACACACACACATACAAACCACACAACCAAACACACACACACCCAAATCCCTAGGATACATATGCCCAAATGGAAGCTTCAACTTGTACAGCAATAGCAGTTGAGAGGAGAAAAACATGATGGTGTCGAGGGAGAATAAAGTTAATTAACAATTACGCTAGAATTGCATACAAGTCGAATTTATATAAATCTATATACATACAATGCATACTAGCAACATTTACATACTCAACCTACTGTAATACAAATGTTTTTAGTTCGTTTTGAAAACGATTCCAAGCGAAATTCGATCGACAAACTTAGACCTAGAGAGAAGCTTTGGCACACAAAAACGGAAAAAAACGAAAAAAAACGGAATCAATAAAATAATTCAAGAAAAACAACCAAAACAGTTATGCAAAATTACCTAACAAAATTCCCAAAAACAAAAAAACCAAAATTCCAACTCAATATAATATAAAAAGAAATCAACAAAAATTACAAGTTTCGGCAAGAGAACCTTTTAAAAACTTCGTTTCGGTTTTCATTTTTGGCATAGACATTTTTTGCAATCATGTTTTCGTTTTCAATTTTTCATTTTCAATTTGTTCTAGCAGAAAAAGTGCTCAGGGTAAACACAGATTCTTCCAATACAATATAACTAATGAATGAACAGAACAGAACAGCAGAACAGAAACCGTAACAAGCAACAAACAATATTTATATATGCATATAACGCTCAGTATATATCTAGATATATATATATATATATTATATACAACCAAATATATACAACAACTGCAACAGCAAACAACAACAATAGTACCAATATTTAAACACAAATCTAATTTACAAAAAAGTGTTGAAAAAGTTGATATACATAGAAATATGGAAAACAGACAACATAATGGCTGCGGAGGAAATGCTTTACAAACGCATTACGTACGTTACACATAGAAAATGTTTACAATCGACTTATATTTTTTAATTGAAACGTATTTTTTTAATTAATTAACTAACTAACTGTAATCAACAAGAACAAACAGCAACTATAACGACAAATGAATAATAAGCTAAACAGTGAACAGTAATGATTTTACACAATCAAACAATAGTTGAAAATATATATAACGAGAAGCGAACTGAGTCAGTGCTTTGACCTTTTTTTTTTTTTATTGAACCTACATTTCTGTTGGTTACCACAGGATAGTTAAAAGTGTAAAGTGTCGGTTTTTATACAATAAATAGACCCTCGCTTAGTACCTTCCTGCTCCAAATGCAATAAATGCCTTCTTAAAATGACAAAATAGTGCTAGATTACGCTCAGAAGTATGCCACAATTTCGAAGTTCAAGGGTCCGAACTAGTTCCGACACATATACCTACGCATTTACCAATAGAACTCTATCTCTCTCTCTCTCCCTCTCTCTCTCTCTCTCTCTCTCTCTCTCTATCTCTATCTCTCACAAGTGACAATAAACCAGGAAAGAACTGACGCGAATAGCGCAAATCAGTTTGAGAACTAGTTCTCAAAACCGAACCAAATCGCAGCAAAATACAATCAGCGAACTGCAGTTGGTTGGCAATAGTCAATAGAACACAACTGTACTTGAATAAATCTGAAGAACCATGTTCAGGGGAACTAGTTCCGGCCCCCCCCCCAAAAAAAGAATTGCGGCATGCGGCAAACGTAAAACGACATAATTGTATGATTGATTAATTGATTGATTGATTGAGCCACACACATACCTACACACATGTACCCTGTTGACGAATTGCCTTCTTCATTGATTTACATAATCACCTACAATACAAATAATTTAAGTACCCAACAGTGAAGCGATCGATAGACCGATAATTAGAAACAATTAATAAATAAACAAAGACAGACAGGACAAGAAGTAACAATTGATATTTACACCCAGCTCATAGATGTTTTCCACGTTTTTTACAGTGTTACAGATAAAACCCAAAACCACAAAACATAGAAAAAGCTACAAACAAAAAAAAACAAATAAATGAATGTAATAATGATAGAATGAAATACACAAATGACAAATGACAAAGGAAATGAATTGTAACGAAAGCAACTTGAGTTGTAGTCAAGGTATATAAAGATTGTTTGTTCGTAGTATTCGTAGTATATTTTTTGTATACCGCATGTGTTTCTGTTTGACAAATCCTTACTTTCAATATGCCTTTTTCTGTTCGTTAAGCGAAACTTGTAAGCGCAGCAAGCGGGACAGTGAAACGCAATAAACTAAACATAATGATAACTAGCAATTGGTTTCATCGGCGTATAAAATCAACCACAAGAACAACAACAACAACAACAACCCCAATAAGAATAACAACCACAAAGCTATAATTAAACAAACGAAAAACTAAATATGTTTGAGTGCCAAGCTAACAATTCCAGGACATACTGTACATAGATAAAAAATAAACAAAAAAAAAAAGAAATAAGATGGAAAACGAACCAAAAACAAACATGAATAAGTTTTAAAAATATACCCAAAAATTAGGCGTCTGTGTGAGTTCAGGAAAATCAGGTAAACTAGTTTCAAAACTTTCAAAATCTTCAAAACAACATTTGACACTATTTCGAGAATACAAAAATTATTCACAAAATTAGTTTCCTGATTGCGCCTAAAAGCACGCAAAATACTCTTTCAACAGAACTCAGAAAACAATGGTCAATTCGAATTATGACTTATAGAATGCTGAAAGATGTACATAAAATGCGTTTAATAGAATCACAGGCGAAAAACAAGCAAACCTTTTAAAGCAAGTCTAAAATGTAAGGCTAAACAGGAGACAAACCTAGAACCAATTTTTAAAGAATATCAGCGCGGAAAATGCCCCTCCCCCAAAATAAAATATCCTTTCCAAAATGTACATTTACACACTCACACACACACACACCCATAAAACACAAAACACAACGTACACACTTTTTGATACGCTAAAGTCAAGTTAATGAATATGATATCTACACACATTTATATATAGTAATGTAATGAGGTAAACAAATAGCAGGACATTGGAAACCTAAAAGAAAGCTTCAAAAGTTGTAAACAATTTTTTTCGGTATAAGCTCAAGACACACACGTACACGTACACATACACACATACGACATACAAGCAAAGGAGGAACTCACACATATACAGAGAGGCAGAGAAGCGAGTGGAAAATTTAGGCTGAACCAGCGAGAAAAATTGTTAATACTAGCTTGTGGGGCTTATTTTATATTGGTCGAAAATGGAGGCTGAAAGCTGATCAATTTTTTGGAAATTAGCATGGGAAAACCAAAAGAAAACGACAGAAATGTTAAAAAAGCGGAAAGAGAGGAAAAAAACAACACTGTAGTGCCTAATCCCCATTAAACAAGAGAAAAGAAAAAATAAAAAAACAAAACTAAAAACAGAATAAAAATAAAATAAAAAGTCGAAAACCAAAAAAAAAAATATATATATATATACAATACATATATACATTATACATACTAAAGTAATATTTTATAAAAACGCGCAGAGCAAAAACCTAAAAAAAAAAAAAGACAACAAAAAAACAACAACAAGAACAAGGAAGTCAAAAATGGAAATTGCAGTTTTTTTGATAGTTATTTTTTTAGCGAGCAATGGGAGGCATTGAGATCTATATATACATATATATATAAAACTAAATATACATACACACCTATACATTAGTATATCTCACACACATACAACCCACACCCACATTTATACAAAAAGTACTTACAGCATGTAAAAAAGAAATTAGTTTCTAACGAATGGCGACAAAAAACTGAAAATGAAAGTGAAAGTGAAAAACTATTAGAAAACTGCAAGGCAAATGTGCGAATTTTAGGCAGTTAGCTATACTACACTCGCCCACACACACATACACACACACACACACTCAACCAAATCGAGAAAACAAAGTAGAAACAACAACAAAGTAGTTTTGCATATCCCCAAAAACAAAAACAAAATAAAGTAAAGAAAAGAAAAGAAAAGGTTTGGAATGATAAGAAATGAATGGAAAGCCACACAAGCACAGACACACAAGAAACCAATTTATCAAAAGAATTAAACTAGTTTTTAGTAATGAAAGAGAATACTACTATTTTCACAGAGAAAAAGAAAAACACCAGAACAAAACAATGTAAACATATTTAATAAATTTAAAAAAAACCCAAAAAATTAAGAAATGAAAAAAACCATATTTTCGACATAAGCAAAATGAATGAAATACATTTTTAACCTTCCTCGATAATTTTTCAAGCATATGGAAAAGCAAAAATAATTATTTTCAACGTAGTTGTTTTCGTTCCAATTGATCTTGAATTAAGAATTCAAGCCAAGCATCCAAAATAATTATATGAAATATAATACAAAATAGCAGCACACACGAAGAAAGTTAAAAAGTTGACAAGTTGGAAAATGGGTAGCAAATTAATAGTTTTAGTAAACGACGGTTGAGAAAATTTTTGTAAGTTCCCTATTGAGGCTCATTCATAAATAATTTTACGAATAATTTTTAACACTTATTATTTGTTTGTTTTTAGACACTTTTTTTTAAATATTTTTCTCTTAAGTAATTGAAATAAAAAAAACCAATAAACGCAGGGGAAACCAGCTCTCGACTTGAAAGCATTCCAAAAGGGGGATTTTTCCACCGAAAATATCTGGGATCTATGAGCTGTTTTTCCAAATGCAAAAGGAACTGCCTAACATGAGGGTTAATAAACAAAGTAGGGCGGTTTAAAAACCACACTGACAAAAAAACAAAAAAAAAACAAAACAAAAACATGAAGTTCACAACAAACCGATATCCGAAGTAAAGTTTAAACAATAAACAATAACCGAATTAAGAGGATGAACAAATAGCTGCAATACGTTATGATTACGTCAATATGTTCCTACAATATAGACATACAAGATACATAAATAATTTATATAAATATATATTCTTAACTAACTGTAAACACACCACACACAGAGAAGCAACAAAACAAAACAAAACAAAACATACAAAAAAATAAGAGAATGCGAATGGAAGAATTATACAATAATTAATTTAAGGCCGCGGCCGAAAAATTCACTAAGAGCAGCAGCGACTAACTAATACTAAAACTAAACCTTAAATAATCACCGCTTAAGTTTTATTCAACCATTTTCATCGACATTATCCTAAGTTAAGCAATTTCCCATTATTTATTGAGCGAACGTAAACTTAAAAGTGACTCTAAAATAATGCAAATTATATATACACACACATATAGAACTATAAACTGCAATTTAAGTTCCAATCGATACAATTTAGTTTTCATTTATTTTTTTTATAATTCGACATAAGTTTTTGATATTTTGTGGCTAATAAAAAGCATATGAAAGAAACCATCAAAAGCGAAATAAAAATATATATTAAAACCATTTCACTCTCATGTACATTCCTTATCGTTTTACACACACTCATACACACACACACACACACACTCAGCACCCATACCAACACACCCGAGCTGGAACTATATACACATATGTACATATGTAGTTCCATATGGTACTTTGTACTCTACATGCAAGAGAGCTTGATGGGAACTCAACAGATATATATGGAAAATACCCGCAAAAAAAAAAACGAAAAATAATTATTACTAATGAAAGGAGGGAAGGTTAAAAATATACGCTAACTATATATTTTTTTCGTAGTCGAAACAAGAACTAAAACAAAAACTAAAAGCACTGAGCAAGAATAATAACTTACAAGAACTCTCCACTCAAATTTCGACTCGACTCATTTTTCGAGTTGACCCAATGCTGAATAAAAACTAAAAAAAAAAAACTCGAGAAATAAACACTAATGAGAGCAGCTTTTCTGGCACCAAACAAAAAAGTAAGCAAGAAATTATTAAAACAAAAAAAAAACCAAAAAACAAATAGAAGCAATCAAGAAGAATATTTTAGAACGAAATTGAATTCAATTACTTACACACAGTCGAAGCAAAAACCATATTTTAGGCAAACCAAAAGCAAAAAAAAAAATCCACACACTCGTACCCAAAACCACAAATTTATATGAAAATTAATACAAGCATAGAAGAAGAGGGGAAAAAATAAGAAAAAATATTTAAGCAAAGCAAGGCATATCATAGTTTATAACAAGAAACCGAAATACAAATATGAAGATTGCAAAAAACAGAAGAAAAAAAAAACAGGCAAAGAAGATTCTGAAAGTCACCAGAGAGCGGCCTCCAAAAGCAGTTTTAATTTCTAACCGCAGTCCCCCAAAAACCCCAAAAATTTCCCCCAAGTTCCCAGAGAATGTCAAAAACATTGAAGAAAGGCTAACGAGAGGGAATCAAGACAGCAAGCTAAAAAAAAAAAAACAAAAAAACACAAAAACTAGATTGAAAAACAAAAGAGAGAAAGGAGATAAGTACATGAAAACCTATAGGATCAGCAGATGGATCAGTCATATATAGCTAGCTATATAGTCTATAGTCTATGCCTAACAACATTTCTAATAGTCGAGCGATTGAAAAGATATAAAATAAATGGAACTCGAGAACTTGTTCACACACACACACGCGACACTCACACACTCTTACACACAAATACAAGCAGAGTAAAGAATGAAAACAAAAAAACAACAACAAAGAATGAAAAATGCAAGTGGCGGAGCTAAAAAATGGAAAACAGACAAAAAAAAAAAAAGAAGAGATGAAGAAAATGAAATAAAATTCTAAATAAATAAAAATATTGAAAAATATTTGCCACCTAGCGAGTTTTACTTAATAAACGTGGCGATGCCATGGTCAAAATCGAGTTTCTTTAATTTAATAATAGTGGAGAGGCACTACTATTATATTATATATTGAATTTATTATTTTAGCACATGATTGGGCTGGGAAATTATGGGAAATACCTTTTTATTTGGAGATACCTAAATGTTAAGTCTCAAGTCTCGATCCTAGCCTAAGTAATCCTTTGTTTCCAAAACGTACCCATGACCATGACGAGCGTAATAGCAGTCACCTATGTAAGTATTAAGTATATATTTATCCACTACTCCTGCAGCTTTTTCAACTTCTATCTATCTATCTATCTGTCTATCTATCTGTCTATCTATCTATCTTTCTATCGATCTATCTGTCTATTTATCTGTCTATCTATCGACTTATCGTTTCGACCGTTTCCTGTGTTCTTTGAGTTGCCCACCAAATGCCAGATTGTTCTCTGTCCTCGTCACATCTAGATGTCTTTTTGTGTGAGCTTCTAAGTGTTTGCTTGCCTTGTATTCCGTTGCTTTGCATGAGTTACTACTGTAGCCCGATTCGACCCAAGACCCAAAACCCAAACCGACCCGACCACCCATCTGCAGCATATAGATTTCGATCCCTAGGACAGGTGGACTAGCAGCTCCTCCTCGTTTCCGTTTCAGAACTTAGAACTAAGGATTACTCGACTTCCGCCCCCACTCTACGCCCCACTCTTCTGACCCCCGCCCCTCCCACAAAAAAAAAAAACAAATAAAAAATAAAATCAAAAAGCATATAAAGCAGTAAATTATAGGCACTGCACACCAACAGCAAACAGTGTGGATATCGCCAGAACAAGACTATATATACATATATACCGATTTCTGATCCCACAGCTGCTCCGCAACTTCAGCTCCCCAATGAGCGCCATGGCCGCCAGTCGCTGCCCCACACCCTTCGCCTTCCCCTTCTCGCCACTCGGCCTGAGCCTCTTCGACATCGATCCGTCCAGAATTCTCAGCCTGCTGCACCACCAAACCTGGTTGGCAGAGGAGGCCCTCAGGTGAGTGATCCTCGCATTGGTCAAGGAAACAGTTGAAGAAGTACCTTAAATATAATATAATATACGGGCTTATAGTTAACGTATATAAATCACTGCATATTAACCATTACAATTTGCTCTCTGCGCAGGACACGTGGCCTGTTGGCGGCGCCAAAGGACTTTCCGCACCGCTTCACCACCCTCAGCGACCTGCTGACCAAGGACTACCAGCCGATGGTCACGGCCACGGCGACGGCGACCACCGCGTCCTCGACCAGTCAGGTGAGTGGCAGCCGTTCCGGCGACACTCCCTACAAGCACGCACAGCAACCGCAGCAACCTCAAGGATCTGGTGTCGCTGCTCTCGGTGGCAGCCAGGCGACAGGAGCATCATTCAATCTGCGCTATCCCACGCCCACCGCCTTCTACCAGCAGCAACAGCAGCAACAGCAGCAGCAGCAGCAGGGTAAGGGTGCCAAGTCGTCGCCTTCGCCGCAGCAAATGGCCACCAGCTCCACGACGGTCATGTCCAACGATTCTGGTGAGGATAGCTGCAAGCGCAGCTCGGCGGACAGCGATGAGGTGACCATCATGGAGCTGCCCAGCGAACGCAGTGCCCAGCTGTACAAGGAGTCGCTGGAGCAGCTGCTGCAGCGCCAGCGTCGCACACCCATCCTGGCCGGTACGGGATCTGGTTCGGGTTCGGTCACAGGATCGGGATCGGGATCGGGATCGGGATCGGGCAGTGTTATTGTTGATGCCGCCGGCCTGAGGCAGTATACCCAACTGTTGTTGGCTGGCGCCGCTGGGAGTGGTGTTTCCGATCTGAAGGAGAAGAGCTCCTCGTCGTCCACCTCGTCCACGCCACCACTGCTGACGCAGCAGCTCAGCCAGATGCTAAAGAGTCCCTCGGACACATGCTCCTCGCTGTTCAGCTCCTCGGGTGGCGGCACAGGATCGGCCGGCACGGTTGGCATCACCGGCGAGACCATCGAGGAGGAGACCCGCTGTGTGGTGTGCAATGCGCACTTTCCGAACGTTTGGCTGCTGGAGCAGCACGCCGCCCTGCAACATCCCCATGTGGGACCCGGCGAGGAGAAGCCCTTCATCTGCGAGCAGTGCGGCCAGTCGTATCGCTATCGCAGTGCCTACGCCAAGCACAAGGAGCAGAATCATCGGGCTCGTCTGCCCGCCGACAAGCTCTTCACCTGCGACGTGTGCGGCATGCAGTTCCGCTACCTGAAGAGCTTCAAGAAGCATCGCCTCAACCACGCCCTCGAGCGGCTCCATGGCAAGAAGAGTGTCGGTGTGATTGGACGACTGGGCGGTTCCGGTTCCGGTACGGGACCGGGTTCCTCGTCGATGTCCGTCTCGGTGGCGGCGCCCGCTTCTGTGTCCGCCTCGGGTTCGGTGACCTCGGTGGATCAGGATGTGGTCACCAGCTCGCAGGAGCCCATGCTGGCCGACGAGGGCGAGGATCTGCGGGTGAATGTGAAGCGGGAGGGTGGCTCCGATGAGCTGGGCGCCGAGTCGCGGGCCAACGACATCGAGGAGCACGAACAGGACAACACCGTCGACTCCGCGGGCATCACGATGCTCTACCAGGACAACAACTCCTCGGCCTCGGCCTCCACCAGCGCCACCGAGCCGAACATTAGCAGCTCCGACGGCATTCATAGTACAAACAAGCGGGTGAGTAGTTCACGTTATCTAAGCAAATCTTTAAAGAAGTTACAAACAAGTTTACAATGAATCGTAAAGGTACAGAAATGAATTAAGTTGCTTACTTTTCTTATGTACTTTTGATGCAGTCGCGCATGCACCACTTGGAAACGGATCCCTCCTACCCACACCACCATCACCACCACCACCACCATCACCATCAGCAGCATCAGCATCAGCAGCACCACCAGCCGCAGCAGCACCAACAGCACCACAATCCGCAGTCGCAGTCACAGTCGCTGCCGAGCCACTTGGGTCACGTTTCACTGCCACTGGTGGCCACCTCGGCCGCCGGCTCCTCATCCTCGGCGGCAGCCGCTGCCGTTGTGGCCGCTGCCCAGGCGCAGGCCAGTTCCGGCGGCAGCGGAAGCGGCGCAACCGCAAGCGGTGCACCTGGCAGCGGCAGCGTTGGCTCCGCAGGCAGCTCAGCTGCAGGCGGCGGCGGAGGCGGCGGCATCAGTTCCCTCAGCTCGCTCACCTCCCTGATCAACGCCGAGCGCATTCCGAACGAGCAGTTCCTGGGACTCAATCCGCAGGAGGCCTCCATACTCAACTTCTTGCGCGTGGACGCCGCCGAGCGACAGAGGGACAAGCGGTGAGTGTACTCCTCCTTTCATTCCATTAGATCACACTGCGTATACGTGATATTGTTCTATTGAAATCTGGAGAGGAGTAGTAGGATCATAGGAGCTTCCTTGACGGATATTTGTTGAATATATGACTCCTTAATCGTATGATTGTCTAACAGATTAGTAAAATTTCTACCTAAACGAGTTATTGGGTGATTGCATTATGGGCTAACGTGGCGGATGAGTAATTTTTATTTGTAAAGAGTTCTTCTGTTTCTATTTGACTTTAATATGGTTAGCAAACCAGTAAACTACTTTTTATTGCCAAAGATATTAAATAGCTTTACTTATGAGCTGATTTGTGCGATTTCAGACCTGCCACCTCGCGATTCGCGTGCCCCTTTTGCGGCAAGTGTGTGCGCTCCAAGGAGAATCTGAAGCTGCACGTGCGCAAGCACACCGGCGAAAGGCCGTTCGTGTGCCTCTTCTGCGGCCGCGCGTTCGGTGGCAAGTCGGACCTCACCCGCCACCTGAGGATCCACACCGGGGAGAGGCCGTACCACTGCGAGTCGTGCGGCAAGTGCTTCGCACGGGCGGACTACCTATCGAAGCACCTGACCACCCACATCCACAATGCGCCGCGCTGAGATGAGGCGCGTAGGAGACGGCTCCTACGCAGATAAGGAACCAGCTCCAGGATCAGCCACACTCACACACACACAACACACACAAACACACACACACTAAATACAGGATGTAGTGAAGCCTATGTATAAATCCAATTATTAACAGAAGCTCTACGTTAAGATCGATGTAACCCACACATTTGTTCGCAAATGAATTTTTTTTTTTTTTTTCTTTGTGTGGTGCAAGCTAGAGAAAAACAAAATTAAGGGCAACTAATTAGCACGGGTATTAAAGTGTTTAAGATTCTGCATATACACCTATCTCTCTAACAAAAAAAAAACATATAAATATTATGTGTGAGTAGGGCGATTATAAGACGATTATAATTACGGATTATAATTATTAACGTAGCACAAGGATTAAGTTTTTTTTCTCCAACTATGATTAAGTGCAGATGCGTACGAAAGGCGACTTGGTTCTGTGAGACAAATTATTTTAAACACATTTTACGAAACAGCCACAAAACAAATAGCATCAGACATTGCAATACCAATACCAATAACAATACCAATTAAACAAAATAGTCTGTATTTTCTACCGAAACAAATGGAATGGAGAAGCAGCATCTGCCGTTGATATACACAATAGATAAAATATATTTAATTTTACACCGATCTATAGAAGCTAACTAGCAACAATTTGTACAAAACTAAGTAAAAAACCAAGCAAACTTTGCAAGGATCAATGCAATAACTAAGTAAACTCTGTTACCTACCACAGAAAACAATAAGCGATATGGGATTTTAGTTATGGGAACTAAGCCAACCACTAATTACTGTGTACTACTGTGTAAAACAATGTTTCAACGATGCAAGTGCAAGCATTATTTATTTTTCGGTTCACCGATCTACGTATATACTACAACATATATGTTCAAAATGGAGGCGTAGTTGGTTTATAGGATTATTGTAAAGCTAGGAGATACGAATGGGATCTACCACCGTCAATAGTTTAATTTATATACAAAACAAAACAAAATAAAACAAATCAAATCAAAGCGAAGCGAAGCGCAGCAAGGCAAATCAAAACTAAAAACAAACATAGCAACAATTAACAATTAACAATTACCAATAGCAATTACAATTTAAACTGCAACTGCAAACTGCAACTACAACAACACAAAACTAACTGTGATCACAACAAGAAAGCAACATTGAAGTTTTAACTAACCTACAAACAAAAGCTAAACAGGCAAGCATAGTTTATAGCGATGGCAACCATGGCAAGCAATAGAGAAACTGGACGGTGCTGGCAACCCTGCAGCTGCTGCATCGTCCATCCGCTGGAAACGAAATGTGCAATTAAACAATAAAAACAATAAACTAGGGAAAGTCCAAACATGATTTCTCAACCGATATTTGCTTCATTTTTAACAACTTAGTTTAGCAGACACACACACACACACAAACAGGAAAATCAAAAAACAAAAACAAACAACCTTGAACCAAGAACATCGAATTAAAGTGTAAAAAAAAAGAAAAATGAAGAAATGAATCCAAAAAACTCAAATGCGTAGAGGAGTAGAATTCAAAGTTTTTTGTATTTAATAAATGTCTAACGCAATAAGAAGAGAGTAATGGGAATTGCCGTACCAAAAAGAAGAAAAAGTGGAAAGTAAAATAAACAAACACACTGAGAACAAATCAAAGTAAAGTGGTAGAAGTAAAGTAAATGAAAACTTTCACTGTGCCAAAAAGTTTCAAGTACCTCATAATTTAACTAAATATTAAAGAGAAGCAACTAAACCACACCGAAAACAGCCCACACAATCCACACAAGCAGTCCACACACGATCCACACGATCCACATACCCCAAATAATAATTATACAAACATACAATGCATACATACATATGTATATCCCGTAACGAAATGAGTCTAGACAGGAATTGTCAAAGCGTATGATTACATAGAAGCTGAAAGCTGAAAGCGAAGCGTTAACTAATCCTAATTTACCAACCGGAGAGGGCTAGAGAATAGTTAGTTAGATAGAGATAGAGATAGGGATAGCGATAGACCTAGAGATAGGGACGGATATAGAATAGAGACAGAGACAGAGAGAGATGGCGATAGCAAGAGAGAGCGAGACAGATAGAAGCCGATTCAGCGCATGTGGAGATCTACCATCCAAAGGGGATCCACACGTATCGTATATCGTATATCGTATATTGTATATCGCATTATCGTATATGATGGGATCCCCGATTTTCGATTATTTTTTGTAATTTATTTATGCTCCAGCAAACACAGTTCTGCCTACAATTTCTCTCCAAACTTAAGTGTTCAATCTTAGCGAATATGTATGTATATATATTTGCCTTGGAATGTATATGATTATGTGATAGTTTAACTAATTAACTGCACCCCTTGAGTTATGCCTTTTTAGCAACAACCATACATACTTTGCCTAACTAAAATACCTTGATTGTAGCGAAAAGACAACAAATCACTTGATTTTCTTGATACATATGCATATATGCATACAAAGTATAAGTAAGTTTTTTCAATTTCAATTGTGTCAGTATGTGAACCGTCAAAGATCAGGGCCTCTAGCAAATGTTATAGTTTTAGTTCATTATTATTATTATTATTATTGATAATCTGATGTGAATTTTTGAGTGAAACTTATTATAGAATCACCAACTTTTGGTTCTCGATTTCTCTTTGAATTACTATTTATTTCCCAACTACAACTACACTGCAACTGCAACAACAAACAAAAATCAAACACTGCCTTTTGTAAACACACAAAAAAAAAACCAGCAAGTATAATGCAAAATTTGTAATCTTACTTTTTTAAGTTACGCTTTTTTTTTAAATTTTAATTTTAGATTTTTTATGTTCACATCACAAATGCCGATAATCCATTTGAAAAACTCTATTTTACTTTACTCCTATTTTTCCAAGCTCTACATTAAGTTTTTAAGCACAATAACTATTACAATAACAACAAAAACAACAACAACAAGCTGTGAGCTGTGTATGTGAATGAATTATTTGTATGAATATTACTACAGTTATGACACTCTTATTATTATCAAATTTTTTTTGGAAACACTTATTATTTTGGAATTATTATTTGATAGTATTTATTAATAAAGTTTTTTGCAACGAACACATTATTATTATAATTGTTTGACCACCTCGGGCACATCCGTCGATATGAAACCATCCGTCGATTTTCACTTCCTTTGGTTGACCAACCCACTATTTTGTATGTTTATAGTTGAAAAGTTGAAAATGCGCCTTAAATGAATTTTAGGAAACTAAGGTAAGACAAGTAAGTGGAGGGGGAAAACGAAATGTGTCATAAATACTCCATTTCGGTAAGATACAAAGCGTTTAATGTAATTAAGAAACCCCAAAAAAAAATGGAAAGCAATATTAACAGAATTAATGAAAACCAGTAAAGCTAAAGTAATTTTTTCTTAGGTGTGCGTGTGCAAGTAAATGTTAATGAGTAATAACAAAAAAAAAAAGGAAAACTATTAAAACCATAAAATGCAAAATAATCACCATCAAAATTAAGGCGAAATTTAATTGAATAGCGAGTACTGGAATTTTTTTGTGAATGTGCAAAGCGGGAGGAGATGAAAAATTGATTTTAAGCCAAAAAAAAATTGGAGGGATTTAAGACTCTTATTTCGTATATACATACATATACCTATATTACAAATTTACCACGTAGGCAGTTTTTTTAAGGCATTGACAACATGCAGGAAAATACGTGTAACAGAAAATTACATTACAAAATTCGACAACGAAAACTTTTGGCATTACAAATTAATGCATTTTTAAATACAATATTTATTGATATACCTAGACTTAAAGCGCAGCAACAACAACCAGGCGAAAGCGAAGAAAAATTCCAAATAAGACGGAAACGGATAGAAACAAAAAAAAAAAACAAAAACAAAACAAAAAACATAAGAAAGAAATCCAAATATTATACATAGAATATATCTATATACAGATACATAAATGTACACGTGGTTTTCGGTGTCTATTACTTATATAAATAGATATATATACATACATTATATACAAACATCATATTATATACACATGACGTGCATATTTTGAAACAAGAAAAAAACCAGAACCCACAAAAGCCCAAAAAAATAAATATAAATGTTGTTCATTTGACTAATACGCGGAAGCAACTCAACCAAACAAAAATATATTCTAGCATATATGTAAAAACAAAAACTAATGGTATTCCACTCCCACATTGATACACTCACTCACCACCAGGGACACCCAAAATAGGGACATTAGTGCATTTACCTCTGTTTACTTCATATTTTCATACATGGTTTTATTATCATGGATTTCGTAAATGCATTATATATACTGTTTATCCGGCCGCAAATCCTAGCATAATTAAAGAAAAACTCCTTTTGCAAGCTTTATTATCCTGTTTCAAACCGCATCAGTTACTTCAGCTTGGGTGTCCCCAAATCATTTAGCAAATACATGAAAGTTTTAAACGTAATAATACAATTTAACAAAAATAAAACTACGATTTCATGAAATTAAGACAATTTCAAGGTTTCACTTGCAAAAAAAAAAGAAAGTAAAAGAAAAACGAAAAAGGAAAATGCATACCCATATAACAATGTTCTATATTGTAGTCAAAATCATTTGAATCAGTTTTGGATACACTTTGATTTAGTGTTGAGCAAAATGAAATGAAATGAAACGACACTTTCGTTACGATGAACAACAATTTTAACTTGTCTAAAACCAATTAAATTGTTAACAGCAACTAACTCATGTATGTAAATACATTAAATGGATACCATCTCAAAAAAGGAAAACCACAAAATATACAAAAAACAAAGGCGATTGCAAAAACGAAAACGAAAATGAAAGATTGAAGATGGAAGATGGATAGCAGAAGCATAATAAACATAAAATGTAGTACATGCAATATATTTTTCGGTGTTAGGCGTCTTTTTGAGATTTTTACAGAATACCAGACAAAAAAAGTCCCTCAAACAAAATCTATAATAAAAGTATAATATTTCATTGTTGATGTTGTGAGCAAACTAAAGGAAACTAAACCAAACCAAACCAAATCAAACCAAACTAAAGTAAATTGTATTTATTTCTCCTACTCTCTCAACAGTCTCTCTCACCTAAGCTCTAAACTTTAGCTGTCGTGTCTCTTTAAATATTTATAGGGGTTTATAAGGTTTATAAGTCGTAGGAGATGGAGATACATTTTTTTTTTTTTATATATACATAAACAAACAAGCGATTCGGTGTCTACAAATTATACGAAACCTAAGATGCAACTAAGGAAAACATTTTTAGATCAAATTCGAGTGGTTAAACGCAGTTGAATGGCTGGAGTTGAGAAGTGGAGTGGCTGGAGTGGCAATTTGCGAATGGGTGGAAATACTTAGCAATAATTCTGAAATGACCTCAATCAAATATTTTTTAAATTTTATATATTTTAGTCGTGCAAAAGGAAAACCTAAATGTGTAAATAAAAACTTTAAATACATACAAATCGAAATAGCAAAATAAACAAAATGTAAAACAAAAACAAAACAAAACAAACTAACTAAAAAAAAAACACATAAAAATGTCTCTCGAACGAACGAAGAAAGAATGTGATATTTTTCTAAGGTGTACTACAAAACAAAATGATGAAAACAAAAATCAAAGATGCAACAATTCGAATAAAATATTTAACACTTTTACTGAGAACCAGAAATAGAGCAAGCCCACATAAAATAGAACAAATTGCAATAGAGACTGATTTTTGACATCATCTCATCGACATTTTCACCAATTCACCAATTCACCAATTACGAATACGAACATTGTCATCAAACCCAACAACTTTTACTGCAGTTACATTTTTGAATAGTGAAAAAAAACTGGTTAAATGGCTCCATTGATTTTCCAGTCTGCAAGGACGAAGTGAATTATTTCCTAGCATGGTTTTTTGCTCCAAATCGCATGGGGTAATTATATTTTCCACTTCAAAGTAGGGGCTATAGATCCATTTGAGTTCTTCGATTGCACAGGAGAGTAGGGGAGTATATGGAAGTATGGGTGTGAAAGGTGCGGAATTAATGGAACCAATTCGGGACGCATTGCGTCAAGGTCACGGTCAAGGTTAAGGTTTACAGATGCGACTTACAAGCAATGTTAGTGTAGGCGTGGCAGGGCGTGGCTGGGCGTGGCTGGGCGTGGCAGGGTTGGGTGCATTCGCACAGAGTTGTAATTATTTTTGTGATAAAATCCGAAGCGCAATTTTTTTCTCCAACTGTATGGTAGGTTAGAGGTCTGTACATAGGCGGGGGGCTAAGAGGGAGAGAGAGAAATGGGGAGAGAGGGGGGCCAGAGGTCAGGGGTAAGGGGTCAGGCGGGTTGAGAGTATGTTTATGAAGGTGCTACGAACAAAGACGTAATTGAAAATGTGATACAGTTTTTTCCTTAACCTATTTATTGAACGGAGCAGGGGACGGAAACGGAAATGGAACGGAAACGGGAACGGAAGCGGAAACAGAAACACAAGCAGAAAAACGGAACGATAACGGAAGCGGAAGGAGCTTAGCAATATGCTTTACAAGCAAACAGATTTCTATTCCACAGTTTTAATGGTTTTTTACGGCAAATGTGAACGGAACGGAAAGTGTAGTGGGATATTTTATTCGGTTCATTTCAACCTTACTTCGTTGACACAGAAAATCGAGACACCACAGAGAAAAAGAAAAACAAACCGCAACCACAACAAAAACGAAAACGAAAACAAAAAACAAAAATCAAACAGCAGAAAAAGGGCAAGAGATGTATTGGGGAAAATTGTAAAAAATTTACACTTTAGGAAAATCTCTAAATTTTAAGCTTTCGGTGTTTTTAAACCAAACATAAAATTAACAAAAAAAGCAAAAACGGAAAAGGAAATGCAAATGCGCAAAAAAAAAATACAATAAACAATGGAAAACGTATGAAATTAACAAGAAGAAAACAAAAATTAGCGAAAACACACGAAAAATTTATATATATACATATATATTTCGATATTTAAAACTTCATTCGGAAAGAAAAGCAAAAAAAACATTAACAATTTTGAGCAAACTCTCGGTGTTTTAAAATTAAGCGCATGCAAAACCACATTACACTAAACAATTAACTAAACCCAGAGTAAACAAAATAATAAGTTAAGCAAACAGACGTAAACCAAAAACAAAAACCTCTTTCACTTTCGTGTCTTTGACTTAAAACCAAAAAAAAACTAAAGCGACAAAATAAGCAGAAAAAAAACCAAAAACAAAAAATATTAAGCATATTTTTAAAATGTAATTTAGCACAAAACCAAAACAAGACAAAAACGAAAACGAAAAAAAAAACTAAAACAAAAACAAAGCGAAAACGCAAAAAAGAAAACACAATTTTTAAACTACCAACGTATTGATGTGTATTTGATAACAAAATCAAAATTGTAATGAATTGAACAGGACATAAATGGAAAACCAAAACAATTTGAAATGAAACTAATCAAATTAAACAAACCATTTTTTTCACATCTCTCAGATATTTTGAATCTTACGTTTTTCGGTTTCGAATTCAAATCTTGCGTTGAGAACGATTATGAAGGAAAACTTTTACAAAACTACGAAATGCAATGCCTGCCAAAGAATTAATGTTTTTAATGCGAAATGCAAAGGGAAACGATAAACAAATATTACTTATATGCAACCAAAAACCAACAACAACAAAAGTTCAATAAAGCCGTTCCAACAAAATGAAACCACGTAAAAACTGAGAACAAAAAAAAAACAAGCAACAAAAATCAAACTTGTTCGGAGATCTTTTGCGTTTCCTTATACAAAGACATTTACGATGACTAGAAACCAAAAAAAAAAACAAAACAAAACATAAAAATAAAAAATCTAAATGAAAACTACTGAAACACGAAAATTTTTTTTTTTTGCCACTCAATTAATGAATGCAAAAATTAAATGTGAAAATCAAGAAAAACTATTTGTCGTGTACAAGTAAACTTATTTGTATTCCACTAGTAAAGTGACATGTTTATTGGTTTTATTTTAAAACAAAACAAAACACCACCATTTTTATGCATTACATTATAAAAAGAAACAACAAGCAAATAAAATACATTAAAAAAAGGCCATATCCGTTTTATTTAAAACAAAGTTGGGAACATTGTTTGCATATATGAACATAGTATGGTGTATAGTATAAAATATAGCATAGAATACAATATACAACATATAATGCTAAATTGCACAATTTCAAATTTTAGCGCGCACTTAGCCAGGGCTGCCAGATGTGTTTGGTTGCGTGAAAGCTCTTGATTGCATTGGTAGTAGAAATACTATAAACTTTATGGTGAAAGCTCTTTATTGCATTGGAAGTAGAAATACTATAAGCTTTCTGGTTCGTGTCTTCGCTTACGGCGTGAAACGTCAGCCTAACGCCGGCACAGTTATAAGCTCAAATGCCTGTGGTCTGGTCACACTGCACATTGGCTATGAATTTTTAGTCGCAAAAAAAATTCGCACCGAACGCAAGCATTTTTGCCAACTTTATTTATTTCGCCCTCCGTTGCAATCGCACACGAAATAGCAGTATTATTGTTGTAGCCACCGTTTGCTGTGGTTGTTGTTTGCATTTCTTTTTTGTTTTTACAGTGTTTTACCATCAAGTGCGTTGTGTAGTTAAAAGACCAAACAACACTAGACACCTAGCCACCTATAATAGACACAGAGATTGTGAATTTACACAGCGTGTGCTCAAGTTCGAGTTCGAATCGGCCAGCCATCGCGAAGTTTCCGAAAGAGGCTCGTTTTCGAATCGCAAGCCGGAGGATCCGCGAATCCGCAACTACGCGAATCCGCAGGACATCGAAATCGAAATCGAAATCGCCGGGATATGCAGAGCTACGCGGATGCACTGAGTGCCAAGGGCTATCGCAGCTTCGGATTCGATACGGACATGGAGATGGACATGGACATGGGCTGCACCACGATGCGGCGCATCGAGAAGCGCAAAGGCGGTGAGTGCGACACTAAGGGGCGTGGCAGCTCAAGGGGGAGCGTGCCAGCTGAGGGGGGAGGTGAATGTGCGTGCGGGCACAGAGGCGTGCAAAAGGGGGGTTAAGTAAACTCAGAGGGATTCCCTTAAGTTGTAAGTAATTAAGTAATTAAGTTTGTCTGTCTTTTAACTGTCTATTTACCACTTTTACTCTTAGATTTTTATCTAAAATTTCGCTATCTAAACGCAGCTTTAGTTCAAAACGAACAATGGAGAACTGCGGAAATATCACTTTGCATTTTGCATTTGGTTCGTGAATATTGCAAACTCATCTGCATATTTATTGCACTTTTGTGCAATTTCATTTGCGGAATTCGATGAACATTTGACTGCATGCTGTGGCTATTGCGTAGAATTAAACAATTCGATTGGTATTAAAAGCAACCAATTTTCGCCATTCTGAATTTGCATTTATTTTGCCATTACAAACGATTAACGAAAACAGTGGCGCAGCGGTCATGTTTTTTAAGGGGTTCATTTCATTTCATTTAGATCTTGAAATGAACGCTACTTCTTACTATGCATCAGTTTCTGAACTGATGATACAAAGAGGGCCACGCCCCTCTCCCCGTGCGCCCCTTCGTACGTGTGGGCGAAATATGTGCCCATGTGTGGGTGGGTGTGTCGGATGCATTGACTTTTGCGCCTTCGTTCACTTCGCTTACTGGTCATCGCCGTGAAATATTTCCACTTCCATGTCGAAAGAAGCTTACCTACACATACACACATACATACATGCATACACAGTTCATGCGTGTGTGTGTGCTGGTTCTGGGTGTGCGTGTGTGTGTGATCGTAATGACGTGCAATTATTTTAATCAGTCGGCAAGAAAAAGGCGTGCTGGTAACTGTGCATAAATTATCTGGCTAAAGTACACTACTTATACTACTTACACTACAGTTTGTCCATTGATGGCGATGATAATGTTGTTGTTGATGTTGATGATAATGTTCATGTCCATGTGGATGATGATGATGATGGAGGTTCCTTTGCTGTCCTTCAATTATCTCCGCCTTTCTTTTCCCTTTTGCACACAGTTGCATGCCGTATATGTGTGTGTGTGTGTGTTGGCTGGTGGTCCACAGATGACGTCATTCTAGTTTCGATTTTTTGCCTTCTGTTGGGTCAAAATGTTCTCGGCCAAGAAAAGTTGGTAATAAATCTTAGTGAATGGCATGAATCACTGGTTTCTCCATAGGTACATAAATGCACATACTTATTTTTTCATGCAATACAGCTTCGTTTTATCATGACAAACAAAGTCTTTCAGAAATAAAAGGGTATTTAAGAAAGTTCAACTGAAAACAGGCATCTTGGATATCCAAGCCAAGTAAATTATCATATTCAAAGTAAAATCCTATTCAAATGAACGCCCTCGTGTATGCAACACTTTTCCAAAGAGGACACTTTATGGAACTTTTAATCCTATTTTCTGTAATTTACAAAAATTGCTCAACTTTTCTTTAATTTTATCAAATATTCCTCATACTGTTTCACTAGCAAAGTAAATTTATCCCACATTCTCGTGTCCAATGCCATGTTTTTCGTAGTTTCCGTGTTTGCATACGTTTAATGTGGCTTTTTACACGTTTTTTTATACAGTGTAAGTGCTGCATTTTTTTTACAAACTTTCCGCTTGTTCGGCTCGGTTCGCATTTAGACGTTTTTGTTGATGCAGCAAACAAACGCAATGGGCAAAACCAACAGCAAATACGAAGCCATTTAGAAAATTGGTTAAACATGAGGCGAGCTCATGCCGACGGCAGGCAGAGGGGCACAGAGAGGCACATTTATATTTATGGGCCACACTGTATGTGGCCCAATTAGCCGCTTCTATTTGCACTGACTCATCGCTAGAAGGTTCGCAGCAGCGAAAATGAAGGTGCTCTGTCTGCTCTGATGATACACCCAAAAACCCCCGAGGGAAAAAGAGCCCAAGACCCAGAAAGCCAACTCCATTTGAATTGAGCAGTCCAATCCAATGCCTTTAATCTAATCTAGTGCATGGCAGGGCGGGTTTACTGTTTGTCCAGCCAAATTTATGGATGCCTCGAACACCACGTGGCCATTCAGTGGGTATTTCCATTAGCTAGGGTATTTATTAACAAAAAAAACATATATATTACAAAAGTCTTATGACTAAATAAATGGTATTTAATTACAAAAATCACCAGGCCAAAGTATACGGAATATTAATGATAATAGTTATAAAATGTACCTAATGATCTTTAAAAAAAAGAAAATACTCCATACCAGCCATAAAATATTTTAAGAAACAGCAAATTCCTTTTATTTTTTCCTCTTCTCCACATTTCCACTTCTTATTTATGTTCATGTTCGTCTGTTATCAGCACCTCAGATATTCCAGCTACTACACAGTAAAAAATGATAAGCATTTTGTATATTTAATTCGAACCTATTGTAACTAATCATATATCAAATTGTAAAGAGCTAATCTTGTTTGTGGACTTGGCTTCAATCATTGATATACATTGTATAAACTGATTGTGATGGAAATATGCAACAAACTTTGTACATATGAGTTACGCGGAATTACTCCTCTTATCGGTCTATAAATACACTTGGTGAATAACAACATCCAAATTTGAGTGCTATTCGCATTCAAACACACATACGTACAAACAATATGTGAAGCGTTCACGATTCGTGGGAATCGGTACCAGGTCTCTTGTCTATTATCTACTATCTGCCCATCTAGTGCTCATATATCCCATGCTAATACTTATATCATCATCCACTCAATTGGGGCAGTCATTTGGTCGACATGTGTCCGCCGCTTATGAGAAATGTGTTCTGTTCAATCATCGCGGAAAACTGAGGAACCGAATGGCAAAAGACGCGTTCCATTCACATAAGTATCTCTTTCTTCAGATATAGTACAATGCACCTTATTGGGCTCTAGAAATTGTTTTAGCTGCTCGAAAAGCCAGAACATGTAAGAAACATATTTATTAATATATTAAATTATCCTTTGCTTCACATAAAGCTTACCTGGCGCTATAGTGTTGGCCAGCACTGTGCCCACGACAGCTGGCTGCTGTCCATCGTAGACATAGGTCAGGGTTTTCCAATTAGAAACAAATAATAACAAAAAGGCGAGCGGCGGCGGAAAAAATGAAAACAATACTGCCATTTCCCACCCGATTTTCCCCTACCCTTTGGATACAATCAACGTATATTATATACCTGTATATATTACCTGTACTGTTTAAGCCCCTAAATGATTTATTTGTGGTGCTCTCTTTTCGCTTTTCCTACGCTCAGTTTTCTCTTTTCCGACTGGCTTTTCTCTTACATTTCCGACGGCCGAAATCAAGACTAAATGCAGATAGTCATGCCAAATAAGACTGTTTATATTCATAGCTTATTATAACATATTGTACATACGAGTGGCAGATTTTCCAATCAATCCCGACAAAAACTGAGTGCAAAAACCAGAGTCAGTTGTCGGCGCGAAGTCGAATCGAGCGGAAAGTCGGAAATATAGTTGCGGCTAAAGTCATTCTTTGGTTGATTTTTCTTTGGACCGAATTTTCCTGGCCGATTTTCCGCATTACGCAAGTCACGGCGGCAGAAAGTTGGCCGGCCATATTTTTATGTGAAAATCAATAGTTGAGTGGATCTCAGTGGGCACTTTGCCCACAGCAAAAAAAACAAAATAAATAGAACAGGAAAATCCCGAACGCAGCAATTAATAAGTTCGCAATTCGGTCAATAAACACAAAACAAAGAGCGTTGCCAAAAATATAACGAATTAATATGAAATGAGCTTAAGCACAATCGAATAATAAATTGAAACGTACAACAGATAAACAAACTCATACATATATACACGTCCATCTTTCTGTGCATATGAGTATATATATATAAATATTCATATATATAGCATATGTACGACTGTTTGCATATCGCACACTCGGCAAATAAGGCAAATGAACTGACAATGACTTGCAGACGTGGCAGACGTGGCAGAAAGTGCACAATGCCAGGTTGAACAAACCAATTGGCCTATGAAGCTATCAAAACAAGCTAAAAAAAAAAAGGAAGAAAATACTCTCCATGACTTATTAACAGCCCAACGCTAACCAATTCCAACCGATACTCCAATTCCGAATCGGATTCCAATTCCAATTCCAATTTTGGCTCCCATCTGGGGGCTATTGATAAGCACTTCTGACACTGACAGGGCGTTAAACAAGCCGAGCCTCCTAATAGAGGAAAGTTACCAGACCGAAAACACTACGAACAAATGAACAAATTGCAAACCACGAACTGAAGTGGCGTGTCAAGGAGGCAGCCTTATCGCATGTAGTTATTACTTGTCGATCCTATCGAAACATCGCCAAAATGGGTCATCAATTTGACGGTCTACATAGCATAATGCAGAATTAATGAATCATAGTCGAGTTAATGACCGGATTTGATAATGATATATGAGCAAATAACTGCTTTCAGTTGTCAAATTAAGAATTCCATATTCATTTTAGAGCGTGGCTAACTATTAGTATAATGGATTTTGGCCAAAGATCACTTTTTCTTATATATTGACAAAAAAGCTCGGTTTTTTGGCCAAAACATTGGATATAAAGGGCCTAGGAAGGAATGTCATACCTCGTTGAGTTGGTAATTCAATTCCCAATCGAATGGTGTTAATGTTTCCAAATCTTAATTTTTTTCACGTTTTTGGTTTTTTTTTATCATCATTTTTTGAACATCATAACATCGATGTTTTCATCAAAAATTTCAATATTTACGATTGGTATTTTCGGTATAACTTGGCTGAATATGGTCAGAAATCGAAAACAATTACAGCTTTTTACTCCTAATTACCAATACTAACCAATTAAATCACTTTTTGACCGACATTGTCAAAATAATTTTTGGCCATTTTTTTGCATTTTTTGTAAGGGGTACCATCATCAAAATTTGCAAAAAATTGGAACGACATAGAATTTTTTTTTGAAAACACAGTTCGATTGGAAATTTAATTACGAACTCAACGAGGTATGACATTCCATATTTGGACCACTATTTCGAATGCTGTGATAAAAAAACTGATAATTATTTACTCAAAAAAACAAAAAAACGATTTTTGCCAAAATTTCAATATTTACGATATAAAATATAAATATAATATAATAATCTATATATTTATGTATGTACATGTGTATGTGCACTGGGATCAGAGGGCTTTGATCTTGAAACCCCGCCCCCTTTTCGTTCCGCCCATTCAGCGTGGCTATATGCAGTTTGTTTATCCAAAATATTGTTTATAATTAGCCAACGTGGTGGGCTTTCCGAGCTTTGGCGAGTGCGATATTGCGAGTGCTAGAAAGCTCCCTTCCAACTTTACCCGATATATAAACTTTGGATCCGCTGGGATCGGGAGAGGTGTGAAACTATATAGAGAGCGAGCGGAGAGCAGAGGAAAACACGGACACGGAGACGGAGACGGAGACGTGGACAAAGAAAAAAGCGAATGACAGACGCGTAGAAGATGCGCGAATTGCGTCGGTCGGAATTCAAACTAAATTAAGTGCAGCCGATCGCGGGCGGACTGTACGAGTATATATCCCAACGATCCGAACCGACAGTTGCCCAAAGACATTGCCCAGAGCAGAATCTCGAGCTGAGCGGCGGCGACACCTGTCACCGGGGGAATTACATAAAAAACAAATAATACAAACACTCACACAGAAATCAGTAAACACCGGAGAGAAAAAACGAATCGCATCAACACACAGGATCACATAAGGGAACACCTAGGCGTCCAGGATCACTCTCCATTGGCGAGATGTCGTACCGCGGAATGCTGAGCACCTCGGACGGCTCGCCCGTCGAGCTGCGCGTCCAGGATGTGGACTCCTTTGACGGATCGATGATGTCCCATGCGGCCACCAATGGCAGCAAGGGCAGCGGCAAATCCCTCAACGCCTCCACCTCCATGTCCATGCCCCAAAAGCCGAGTTCCCTGCGCGCGACCCCCAGTTGCTGCCCATGTAAGTGAATGATGCATCGCCACCACACAGGCCCACTCAAGCCACCCACCACCCAACCACCCAAACCACCCACTGACCTCGCACACTGCGAGAAAATTGGTAGTTTTGGTAGTTTTGGCAGAAAAACGTGCGCACCAATGTCAGTTTATAAAATCAAAGATTTTACATGGAATTATTTGATGGAAATCATCTGTTACCTTTTATATGATAACAAATTTAAATGGTTGGTTGTACTTTTTTTTATGTGCATATGTTTTTTTTTCTATTTCTTTGTCTTTCGCGCTGTCTCTTTTCTCTGCCGCAAAAAGAAAGCAAATGACATTCACTCTCCCACGCACACTGCAAAGCACTCTCACTCGCAGAAAAAACCTGTAGCAATAACTCACACGGTGCGCTACACTCGAAGAAATGCATTGCGGAGGTTTGTTTTCATTAACTATGCTGGATTTTTAATTGATTGATCAATAAAATACTAATGCTTGGCGTCAAACATTTCAGCTTCTTTGGAAAATGTTTAGTTGATTTGCGATTATATGTAACACGGAATTCGTTGCAGTGTGTCGCTATTCCTCTGTCGCTGCGCTGCCCACATCTCTTAAGTCTCAGTAACCCATTTAAAGTATAGGAAAGTTATTGTACCCTGCAAAGAGGTCGTTCAACATCTGCAGGTGTTTTGCTATCACAGCTTAAACAAATGATAGCTCTTAATTTGCAAACGTTTATATATAAATAATTATATATAATAATTTATAAATAATTAAATTGTGACAAGCAAGCTTCGTAGGATTTATTCCTCCGCTTTAAGCCATAATAATTAGCTTTTTAATTAAGATAATTACCCAAATTATTATTATGTTTATTTCTTTGATGATAAGGGATCATTGTTGTTGTTTGTGACCTTGAAGTGTATTCCAGCTTCGGATCGTTTTAATCAGTCTTCTCATCTTGTTTGTTGTTTGTTGAATGCGTGTTTTGATTTCGCCAGTATTTTTGCTATACACCCCCCTCCCTCCCTCTAGCTTTCTTACACTGCAAAAAACTTAGCATAAAATGTATATTGTAAATATATATAAAAGAATACAATTATATATTGTAATCTTAACCCAAGATCCAAATGATCTGTAATATCAGTTTATTGATCAAGAATTTTACTTGTGAAGCTAAACCTGTAAATCTTTTTTTGTAGTGCACTTTTTTGTTTTTAAAACTTTGTTGCTCTGCAATTTGTAATCGCCAATCAATTCTGTTTGGTTGTTTTTCTCGGGAGTCAATGTTTTAGTTCCTTTTTTTTTGTACTATTTATTATTTATTTGTGCGCCCAAAGATGATGCGCCTCTGCTGCAGTCGCAGTCGCAGTCGCCGTCGCTGCCGACGTCGACGTCGGTAGATCTCGGCCTGGAATTCTCCGATCTTCGACGTTTTCCAATTTCATTCAGGCGACAACTCTCGACCAGGTTACTTCACAACACCCTGTCCGCGAACCTCCGATTTTCCCGGGCTTTCTCTGCATTTTCCTCGCACTCTGCCACTGCCATGAACTTCAATCGCATGGATACCGCCCATCGGTTGCGCGTAGATGTTCGGCTTTATGGGGGATCGATGGGAAATCAGCTAAACGACACAAGCACCGCCTTCGCCGCCACGCCCACCGTCTCGTCAGACGATCTCAGTAGGTTCTGCACCATATGGGATCCCATAACTGTGGCCAACCTTTAAGCCATTAATTTAACTTAATTAAATACCTATATATATTATTATTATTTGATTGTATTTGGATTTTTCAGGTGATCTTACCGATTCCCCGGTGGATGAGAAGGCCGAAGCTGATGTGGAGGTGACCAACGAGATCTCGGCGCCATATGAAGTGCCCCAATTTCCCATTGAACAGATCGAAAAGAAGCTGCAAATCCAGCGTCATCTCAATGAAAAGTGAGTGTTGAATACCAATATACTATATCTTTAAAGATGATTTTAAATCGAATGAAATTAAAAGGCCATTTAGCTTTGAGCGATTATATTTTTCATTTGTTGGATTGTGAGATAGATTAGGATTATTTTTGTCTTATCAGCAAAACTTTTGTGATTTGCCATTGGAAACGAAAACATAATACAGTTTAATCAGTTATTAATAGGATTTACAACCTGTCTTACGTGCTTCATTTGCAAGATCATAAAGTGAATAAAATATAAACAGTACATTTGCAAAATGTAAGTTTTCAAAAAATACAAAAAAGCTTAATTTCTGCAATTTAAAATTAATATACGGTTTATTTGGGTATTGCGCAGTTTATTCTTTTGTAATCCCCATTATTCGGTTTTAGTCATCAGATCCGAACCTAAATCGGTGCTGCTTCGCTTTGAATTTAATTACTTTAGATTTGATTTGATTACTTTAGATGCAAAGCAGACAGAACACGGCGAGTTCACAGATCTCGTGATTGAGCCCTTGTCAGTCCGTCTATATTAAGACTAGATTTTTTTCAAGGCTAAAATTCGGATCCATTTCATTCGATCGCTCTGATGAAACAAACAAAGAAATATCAAATCAGACAAAGAAATATTAAATCAGACAAAAACAAAAACAAGTCTTATCTGGCAACAGTCGCAAGTATGCTTACATCTCAAAATAATTACCGAATGTATTGAAATATTTTAAAATTCTAAAATATTGTAACATATTATTAGGAGTTGAATGCATTTCAGTCTGCTTGCATTTCAATCATGAGCAGTTTCTATAGCCGCCTAATGAGGCAGCCACAAGGTGTAGACGTTGCAATTATCAGTGTGCCAGGTGGGCGTTGGATGTACATACATTCCCGGGTAATCCAAAGTGGGTTTATGTCTGCGCCAGAGTCCGGATTTTGGCTTTGGTTTTTCTTTTTTGGCCAGGGAAAGCGTAGACCGATGCAGAACACGTTTTGATTTTGAATGGAACTGCATTAGGCAGCCACGACGCAGGTGACGGACTTTCGCCCATGCCACCTAAAAATCGAGCTGGTGCTGGTGATGATGATGGTGGTGGTGGTGGTGGTGCTGGGGCTTATGGCGTAATGAACGACCACCACCAACACCGCGGCCAGGAGAACCACTGCAAGCGGCGGTTGAGTTCTGGCGCGGATGCCGTCACTTTCAGTACGCTCCGATCCAATAAACGGGCAGCTCAACGGCGCGAAACGCGGCACAAAGTTTGCCGTTTACCGTTTGCCACCTGCCACCTGGAAACAGCCACTGCACTGTGCCACACTACACTACACTACACCTGTGCGACCTCCGCTGACATTGAGCCCTCCTAATAGGCAAAAACCCACCCATCGAACTGCCATCTAGCCACCCACTGTCCCACTAAAATCCACCATCATTGTTCTTCGTGTCGCACGCCAGGCGTCGCTCAACAAAAAAAATAAAAAAAAAATAGGAGGAGAAGAAACCAAGAAGCGGCGTTGGCCAAAACTTTCCAACTCGCACGGACACTTCAAGTTTTTTTCTTTTTTTTTTGGGCATAAAGCTAGAATCGCGACAAGTTTGGCACGCCAGTTAAGAAAGTAGAGGGGAAATCCCCAAGTGACGGGTTTTTTATATATATATCTAAAGATGTTGCCGAGGCATTATCCGCCCATCTAGTGATATTGAAACTTAGTCTTGGTTTTAAGTTCCGGAGAGTTGTTTTTGGAATGTATGCCCTTTAAAGTTTACAAGCAGCAACACTTTCTAGACAATTTTTACAGAACTTGAATGATAAAGCTCAGGAACAACAACTTTTCAATCAAAGAGCTCAGTTAATGTTTCAAAATAGCACTTTATTTTAGATGTTGTACAAGTTGTAGAACCACAGAGTAAAACTGGTTTGCTTTAGGGATCTTTAAAAACTAATGAATTAAGGTACAGCAAATTACAGCAAATGGTTCTGGTTTTGCTGGAGTTTATTAGCCAAACAAAAGACAATCGAGGCATAGATATTTAGTTTATTTACCAAGACACGCAATTTGTGGCAACTTTGGATTCGCTTTTTTTTTGGGGGGTTGCAAGAGCTATCTTGAATAGCGTGCTGGATTGCAAATTAGCGACAATCGGTAGCTTTGCATTGCCATAAATCAACTGGTCAATCGATCATTACCCTATCTCCATCGCCACATTGCCACATCGCCATCAAAGTGAAGAGAGCCGAGGCGAGGCGACCAGCTGCTCCATTGGTCGGTGGTCACTAGTCCAGGCAGGATGTCCTTCGCGGATGACAGCTATAGCTTTGGTCGCTGCTACGAGTATCAGCCCGATGATTGCAAATGGTCAGCCTAGCAGGAGATCCTTATATATTGCATACAAGTAGTGCCCAAAACTCTTAACATATTGTTGCAAGATCTAAAGAAATCTATGTACTTGAGGCTACTTCCACAATTTTGTTAAACGGAAGGTCAATGATTATTTCATCACATTTGATTGTGTTATCGCACCATAATAATTATCATATTTGTGTCCATTTTTTTTAGGCAGGCTACAGGACCTAGACCCGTGGCCACAACCACCGTGCTGGCCACGCACAGGGAATCATCCAGCAGCACCGAGGGACGCGAGTCCGCCGTTGATATGGAGAGAAACGATGCGGACATCAACTTTCAACGGGTCTCCATTTCGGGTGAGGACACCAGTGGCGTTCCCCTCGAGGATCTGGAGCGGGCCTCGACCCTGCTGATCGAGGCACTGCGTCTGCGCAGCCACTACATGGCCATGTCGGATCAATCGTTTCCCTCGACCACGGCGCGTTTCCTCAAGACGGTGAAGCTCAAGGATCGCATCAACAATCTGCCCGTCAAGGAGGTATCGGGTGAGTTCTTGTATTCCATCCATCCAAAATTTCCCATTTCCGGCGGAAGTGTGCAAAGTGCTAGTTCCCGATCTGCCCTTGTACAGTGGTATCTTCAACTTTTTTATCCTAATGTATGGAATGGGTCGATTTGTGTCCCAACATTTGTATTTAATTAGAATAAAATCGACCCAGCCCATCGCAAATGTGTAAATATGTATGAAAATGCAATAATATACAATTGTCCCTGAGTGTTGTGATGCACCCAATTATAAATATTATTTCTACATAGCAATTAATTCACTTGCGAGTGAGTAATAATGTATAATACAAGTTGGTATTAGCGTGTGTTTTGTGTAAACTGTACGCGCCGGCGTTGCCACCTCATTTAATTGCAGAGGCTAGCTCGTGTGTCCGTCTCTTTCTCGCCTCCGCCTTAGCAGCCTTAGCCGCCTCGCTCGAGTCTCGTTCCTTTTCGTTATCATGTACTCCTATTTTATTTAGAGCCTTAAACGAGCTACTGTTTTCCAGTTGCCGATCTATGTTACATACTATTGTATATGTTTGAGCCTTTTTAGACCCTTTTTTTTATTTCCATTTGATTTTTTATCGACTATTTATTTCTCTTCTCGTATTTTTCATTATTTCTTATAGACATCATTCGCAAAATGAGTGTAACGAACATACAAGGTAATTCGTGTGCACACCTGATTTTCCTCCCTTTCCGCTTCCTTCCTAGCCAACTTTTCCACCGCATTCGATTTGAATACAACAAAAACCACTCCTACTCCTAACTTTATGCCTGAAATTTCTGTTGAGCACTGCTCTATCTTGTTTTGTGTAATTCTTTGTCCCCTTTACGCCGTTAACCTCAAAGTAGAGATTCAAACGCTGCTTTCAACGCAGACAGTGTGGCCAGCTATCGCTTATTCAGTGTGACTGACGCATAATAATTTATAAGATTAATTGCTTGATCCAAATTGAACAATCGTTCAAAAATTACAAAGTTGGCCACTCTAAACTGCAGTTGTCTCTCTCTTGCTGCAATAAACACCATGTTGGTCACACTAATCTCCAGCTATTTCGGCCGCTTCACAAAACTGCTTGGTAGAAACACGTTGCAGAATCCAACGTTCTGTCAACCACTCGCATGGATGTTATCATTGACCGTTTATTTTTGAATTTCCACAGTGTTTTTGCATATGTAACTTGTATTTGTTTGCTTTTAGTTTGTTTCCCTGTTTGTGTGTTCTATATTTTTGCTAACCACAAAAGAACAACAAAAACACGCCCCAAGCTAAAATCGTACACGCTACAGCAGCCTAAACTCTCGCCGTTCGTCACTCACTTTTTGGTCCTTTGAAAGGAAAAAGCCTTGTACAAAAGGAAAGACTCAGCTATTACTACACCTTGAAAGCTTTTGCAGAACAAGTTTTGGTAGCGCTTTAAATTTTTAGGGGGTATTTTAACAACACAAATTGTAATTTAAAAAACTTAAAAGCAGATTTTAAGCTATAATATTTAAGAAGACAAGAGTACAATAGGCGTACTGATTTTGGAGGTCCACTCTATAGCACGTTATAGACACCGATACTTACTGACCATAACACTCGCACAAACACCTGAGTGTAGAGTGTAGTTTTTGCCACTAACTGTACCAATTACCATTGCTGTTGCGAACGCCTCCACAACTAAACCGATTTATATTTTTCAATTTGAATTCACCACAAACACACTCGTCCTAAATCGCTTCGAAACGATTAAGAACCTACAGACGTCCATTTGAGACACTCGCATTTGAAGGTAACCAACCCGTGGAACGTGGAGTTTCCCAAAGATGAAAACTTTAGGATCAAGCCCCTCAACGGAGTGTTTCACATTTACGAGAATGATGTGAGTATCTAGCTATGTATACATGCGCATAAGAATCCTTACAAAATCATAATATTACAGGACGAGAGCAGTGAGATCAAATACGAATATCCAGATATGAGTCAATTCGTGAACGACATGCAGGTCATGTGCAACATGATTGCCGATGGGCCATTGTAAGTATTTACAGCAATGGAATAAAATAAATAAAGTTCTATAAATAATGTCATACGATCGACTTCAATAGGAAATCCTTCTGCTATCGTCGTCTCTGCTATCTGTCGTCCAAGTATCAGATGCACGTGCTCCTCAACGAGCTGCGGGAGCTGGCTGCCCAGAAGGCGGTGCCGCATCGCGATTTCTACAACACCCGCAAGGTGGACACTCACATCCATGCCGCGTCCTGCATGAACCAGAAGCATCTGCTGCGCTTCATCAAGAAGACGCTGAAGAACAACGCCAACGAGGTGGTCACCGTCACCAATGGCCAGCAGATGACCCTGGCCCAGGTGTTCCAGTCGATGAACCTGACCACTTACGATCTAACCGTCGACATGCTGGACGTCCATGCCGATCGCAACACGTTCCATCGCTTCGACAAGTTCAACTCCAAGTACAATCCCATTGGGGAGTCGCGACTCCGGGAGGTGTTCCTCAAGACGGACAACTATCTGAATGGCAAATACTTTGCACAGATCATAAAGGTGGTTATTAATTCACAACTCGAGTAGAGTCATAAACTAATACTTTTTTATTGTTACATATTCTCGCCAGGAAGTGGCCTTCGATCTGGAGGAGTCCAAGTATCAGAATGCCGAGCTGCGTCTCTCCATCTATGGCAAATCGCCGGATGAGTGGTACAAGCTGGCCAAGTGGGCCATCGACAATGATGTGTACAGCTCGAACATTCGCTGGCTAATCCAGATACCCCGTCTCTTCGACATCTTCAAGTCGAACAAGATGATGAAGTCATTCCAGGAGATCCTGAACAATATATTCCTGCCGCTCTTCGAGGCGACAGCCAGACCCAGTAAGCATCCCGAGTTGCATCGCTTTCTGCAGTACGTGATCGGGTTCGATTCGGTGGATGATGAGTCCAAGCCAGAGAATCCGCTTTTCGACAACGATGTGCCCCGACCGGAGGAGTGGACATACGAGGAGAATCCGCCCTATGCCTACTATATCTACTATATGTACGCCAACATGACGGTGCTGAACAAGTTTAGACAGTAAGTAGAAGTAAATTAAAAATATTTATGATTATTTATTAACCCTTGGTCACCTTTGCCACCTCAGATCGCGCAACATGAACACCTTTGTGCTGCGACCCCATTGCGGCGAGGCTGGACCCGTGCAGCATCTGGTTTGCGGCTTCCTCATGGCCGAGAACATCTCCCACGGCCTCCTGCTCCGCAAGGTGCCGGTGCTGCAGTATCTGTATTATTTAACCCAGATCGGCATTGCCATGTCGCCGCTGTCGAACAACTCGCTGTTCCTCAACTACCATCGCAATCCGTTGCCGGAGTATTTGGCACGTGGCCTCATCATTTCCCTCTCCACGGATGATCCCTTGCAATTCCACTTCACCAAGGTTGGTTAGCTTATATGTTTTTATTTCTAGCATTTAATTTGAACATCCCTGCTCCTTTTACAGGAACCCCTCATGGAGGAGTACAGCATTGCGGCCCAGGTGTGGAAGCTCAGCTCATGCGACATGTGCGAGCTGGCCAGGAACAGTGTGATGATGAGTGGATTTCCACATGCCGTGAGTTCGCAGCTTGCTGTCCTTTCAACCAGGACAACTGATTTCCATTTCCATTTTACCAACAGATCAAACAGCAGTGGCTGGGACCCATCTACTACGAGGACGGTATCATGGGCAACGACATCACGCGCACCAATGTGCCAGAGATCCGGGTGGCCTATCGCTATGAGACCCTGCTGGACGAGCTGTCCAACATCTTCAAGGTGAACCAGACCTGCTCCGTACCAGACCTAAACGCCTCATAGTCTGGCAGCTGGTCCGTGTGGTACATCTGCTCCATCGCGTTGTTGTGGCTTCCTATGCTAACTTAATGCAAATTACGCAGATATATACGCTAGTTATATACATAATTTAAATGTTTCTGTACTAACCAAATTGTAAACGCGGCAGACCAAAACCTTTAAATATACAAAACTTGTACACGCAACTTTCTCATTCAATCAATTTCTCATTAAAATTAATTATAAAGGTTAGTAATACATGCGGTATAAGAATATATATCGAGTAAAAAGTAATAAAAGTGGATCGAAAAAAAACATAAAAAATATTAATATTCAAAATCAAATTTTTTGGCTTATAGTAGTACTTTTTAAAATCTTACTTTAACTGGGTTGAAATCAGTGTAAGCTTAAAAATATGCCTTCGAACACTTTTAAAGAAACGTAAGAGTCATATAAAATATTAAATCTACATTTTTAAACAATAAGGCGGCAAAACTTTATAAAAATTTTAAAATATTTGATATTTTAGGGTGACCCTTTTGAGCTGCGCTTACTCCCACTGAGCTGCGGTATATTTTGTGGTATATTTGATTGCTTGCCGGATGGTATATTGTAAACGTAACCCGCGGCGGTCACACTTCACTGTACGAATTTTTTTGATTTTCCAATGCAGGCGCACAAAGAAAATGCAGAAAAGCTGATAGAATAAAGGAAAAGTCAACTGACTGATTGCCAACTAGCCGCGCACAGTAAGCTGTGGTCTTTTCCGACCGGGAAAAGCGAGCAAATCGTTGATTTCGGGGCGGCGTCCCCCCCGCAGAGCGAGACAGCAAGTGTGGCGAGGGAGTAGGAGAGACGGAAGAAGAAGACGAGAAGGAGGAGCAGGATCTGGATGATAAATATATATATTAGAAAATATAACAAGAGACAGAATGACCACACAGCGGACGCAGACGCAGGCGAGGAATCCGGGCAATTCCGATTCCGACTATGAGACACTGATGCAGCGGCTTCACATCGGTGGTGGTGGTGGTGGTGGCGTTGGTGTAGGAGGAGGGGGCGGCAATGGTGGCCCTGGAGACGGGGGCGTGGCCATGCGAGGCTACCAGCGCTCACCGGGCGCCATCGAGAACTACCTGCAGGAAAGTCAGCAGCAGCAGCAGCAACAACAAATGCAGCAAATGCAGCACCTCCATCACAATCAGGACTATAAGCTGTACGAGCGGGGCAACATCATTGCCGCCTCCAAATACGCCACGCCCCGTCCGGTGGAGCAGATACAGCACACGCACAATGGAAGCGCACACATCTATGCACCGACCGCACAGATTCTGGGCCAGCGTATTGCACCGCAGAAGCATTCGCCGGTATACGAGAACCTGGAGTTCTACGGCCAATTCGATTCCAACCACAAGAGGGCACAGCCCCAAAGTCCCGGGAGCAGGCAGAGTGCCATACTGAACGGATATCTGCTGATGCAGCCCATTCGTGCTGGGCGCTTTGCGCACACGCCGGTGCCAGAGAATCAGGGAGCTGCATCGATGGGAACGGCCAGAGGAGCAGGTGGACCACCACCACCACCGGGACGTTCAGCGGCCCTGGGGCCAACTGGCGATCTGGAGGAGCATGCTGCGCCCATTTACGAGAACATCATTCCACACTCCGGGCAGCGGGCGCAGCCACAGGCCTCGCCGGCCACCGCCACCATGTATCAGGAGATGCAGCCCACGTCCAACTCCTCGGGCGGTTCGTCCACTGCCGGTCTGGATCTCAATGCGCTGCTGGCCTCGCCCATGCACCAGCGCAGCATAAGCAGCAATACGGCCAGTGTCAGCTCTTTGGGATCGCCCACCCAACGATATAGGAATCTATCGCTACCCAGCCACCTAAGTCCCGTGCCCACAGCGCAGTCGGTGGCCAAACTGCAGCAGCACACGCCCATTAAGTCGCCCGGTGGCGCCATAAATGTCTCGGTTAATCCCAACTATATAGAGGACATCAATAGCTCCGACTACGTTTGCATGACGGCGAATCTGCACAGGAATACGGCAGCGGGATTGGCCACCGGCAGGGCGGCTGCCACAGGAGCCACTGCCCAGCGAACTGTCCAGGAACCACCAATAATAACGTCATCACTGGCCATGGGAATGGCGACGGCAGCTCCACCAGCCACATCTATTGCACCGGTATCAGCGGCGCCATTAGCACCAACACCAGCAGCAGCACCACCACCATCAACATCCACCGCTTCCTTGAGGGCGACGCCCATTGCGATGACGGCTCCTCTAGCGGTGGCCACATCACCCACTCCCTCGCAGGGCAGCACAGGTAAGCGGATCTGTCCCAAAAATAAGCAATTACTCTTAGTGATGGAATAGGCACTGCATCACCCAGGTGGGGTACATGCTATATACCAAGAACATGGTCCTAAAGCTGAAATAGGAACTTGTGCAATAAAATGATAATGATATTAAGCTTTCATTTAAATATTGAATACTTTAATGCACGTTGAGGTATTATAGACATGTATTTCGCCTGGCTTGGTATAAAATGCCATAAATATTTGGGTATCTTTGTGTGCTTTCACCTACATGGATACATTCCATCACTGCCCGACCATCCATTCGAAATTGTATTAATCAAAACTAATGAATCCAAATGTCTCCCCCCACCAAAAATGCTTGCACGCAGCCGTTAACGCTGCCTTGAAACCCAGGAGAGGTATGATGGGACGGGTTGAGCTTGGTTTCTCCAAGGGGTTGGGTTCCACCAACCGTTCGTGTCATCACTCATCGCTCAATCATAAACCGGTTGGCGGGGCGACAAACTTTGGTCAAACGGTTGCCGCTAACCGGTTTATTTTCAAGTCCTTTACCTGAACCGATTCGAGGAAAACCGAAACCGATTCGAATGCAATATTTTTGCATTTCGCCATGAGTGAAATTATGATTTCATCGTTTAAACAAAAGCTTCTTTTACGTTTGGTTAATGGAACTATAATCACGATTTTTGCATATTTATTTTTCATTGCGAAATTCGGTTTACTTCGCGAATTCTTTATCATTCTTTCTTGATTTAATTCATTTCCCATTTCTCGATTTATTTATTTCAATTATGCTCGATCATGACTAATAATCATGGGATGCGCCCGCATATTTACTTTTGATTTCTCCACGCTGACTAAGCTTTGCTTGGCCAGCCAAATCGATAGCATGACCTAATATATCTGCTCTGTAATATCTGCTCAGGTCTCACCAAGAATCTGCTGCCGTACAGCGTCACCCCGCCGCGTCCGGCTGGCCCGACGGAGGCGCAGCGCAAGATTGAGGAGCTCACCCGCCAGCTGGAGGAGGAGATCGAGCAGAGCGAGGAGCACGGCGAATACTTTGGTATGTATGAGCAACGCTTAAGTGCTATTTCTGACTCATAGCAATCGCTTTCAATTACCTAGGCATTTGTCACACCTGCGGTGAGAAGGTGAAGGGTGCCGGGCAGGCTTGTCAGGCGATGGGCAATCTGTATCACACCAACTGCTTCATCTGCTGCTCCTGCGGACGGGCGCTGCGAGGCAAGGCGTTCTACAATGTGCACGGGCGGGTCTATTGTGAGGAGGATTACATGGTGAGCAGATGGTTATAGCTTAGTCAGGACTGCAAAATATTGATGTTCACATGCAAATTTCTTTTGATTTTATTAAAACACTTTCGTAACTGTGCTGCTTTAATGAGTTTATAATTATTTAATTAATATATTTATGATTATGAATCGTTATTTTTGGTTACTGACACAATTACCCTTTCATTTGCTTCGTTATGATTTCAATGCCATTAATTAATAATAATAAGAATTCCCTCTTGCAGTACTCGGGCTTCCAGCAGACGGCGGAAAAGTGCGCCATCTGCGGCCACCTGATCATGGAAATGGTTCGTACTGCATTCGTACCATTCGTTGCCATCCCACTCTAAATGGCGCTCTCTCTTTACCTCTTGCAGATCTTGCAGGCCATGGGAAAGTCGTATCATCCGGGCTGCTTCCGGTGCTGTGTGTGCAATGAGTGCTTAGATGGGGTGCCCTTCACCGTGGACGTGGACCACAAGATCTACTGCGTCAACGATTACCACCGAATGTTTGCGCCCAAGTGCGCCAGCTGCGGCAAAGGTGCGTTTCCAACTTCATTCATGAAATACCTCAATTATTAAGTCCGCAATTTGCGCAACCGCAGGCATCACACCCGTCGAAGGCACCGACGAAACTGTGCGCGTCGTCTCGATGGACAAGGACTTCCACGTGGACTGCTACATCTGCGAGGAGTGCGGCATGCAGCTGACCGATGAGCCGGACAAACGCTGTTACCCGCTGGACGGGCGCCTGCTCTGCCGCGGCTGCCACCTGCAACGTCTGGCGTTGCAGTCCTCGCCGCACGCCCGTCACCAGGAGCCCGTCTGCGCCTCGTACCAGTATATGGGATGAGCGGCGTGTCCCGACCTTCTACCTTCGACTGAGTGGCGCACAAAACCAGAACAAACTATCGCAATCAACTTATTCCAATTAACAATATTATCTTAAATAGACAGAAGTGAAAACAAATGCATTTATACAAAACGATTGCCAAGTTAGTGGCTTTTTTTTTTTAATTTTTATGGCAGTGTACTAGGATCTCCAAACGGATCTGTTCGAAACTATATAATGGATTCCTGAAATCTCCGACAGTTGGCAGCAATGGTTGGCAAATACTATTTTGATATATTAATGTGTTTTTCATATGTATGTATGCCCTATGGTGTTCCTGAGACCTCTTGAGGTTTCAAAGCAATAGCAACGGTGTCTCAAATTATGCAATAAAATACTTAATACTTCTGATCTGCTAGTCTCTTGTGAATATTTTAATGGGTTATTGTGGTATGCATTTCGGTAACACCTCAAGAAATGTTTCAATCAAATTATTTAAAATCATCAATTTAATTTTAACCAAACTCAAAAAAACGCACTTAAACGATCACTATGATATTAATGTGGCTAGTGTTAGTGCATAAGGATCTCCAGCTGGACGAGGCGCTGATTGGTGGTCGATGGCATTCGGTAGGGAACGCTGGCGGCCATGTTGGTCAATGCCTTGGCCCTGTCCCGCAAATGCCTTATGGCGGCCTCCTTGTTTTCGCTCTTGGTTTCATCGTCGAAAACTGAACCTGTATCACTCGAGCCCTTTAGCTTTACATACCCCTGGTACACAATGTCCATGGCCGCCAGCAGGATGTCGGGCAGCACCTTGATGATCTCGGGACCCATACGCTTTAGGTTCGTCACACACTCGTCCACTTCCGAGGAGCTGACAGGTATTAGCCTATTGATGGCCAGGATTTTCAATGCCAAACGCGATCCGCCCGCGTGATAGAGATCAAAGAACTCCATGACCTGTGTAAGCACCGTATACGTGAGAATCACATGCATCTCTACCTCCGTTTTGCGCTCGGGCAGCGCTGCATCCAGTCGCTCAATGACAACGCCCAACCGCTCCCTCATGCTTTCACTTTGCGGCGGCTGGTGGACCACCTGCACCAGTAAGGAGCACAGCAAACGCAGTGCCTTGCCCAGCTGGCCAGCAATGAAGTAGAGCTTGATGGCCGACTCGTAGTTGCTGCGTTTGGACAACTCATCGCCCACCATTGCGGCCAGGGAGTACTTATCGCAGTCCAGCGTATGGAATTCCGCGAAGATGCCGCTAAATAAGGGGAATAAACCATAAGCTTTTTGCCGGAAGAGTATAGAACGTAACTTACCCTGTGTAGCGGAAGGACTTTTCTACATCCTCGACCCCGAAAACCAGCTCTAGCATAGGGTCGCTGCAGTTCTCAACGAGCATATCGCAGACGCAGGTGAGCATCGCGTTGGTGCCATCCTCGGATTTGAAGTGGCGCAACAGGTAATAGTACTGCAGTGCCTGCTTGGTGTCCGTCTGCTCAAAGCACTTGGCGTACATGACGATCAGCCGCACAAGATTGAGTCGCTTCATGGGCGTTGGATCTTCGGGTTCGGAGCTCAGTAGCGGTTGTTTGACGGAACGTGGGGCTCCCAGCATGGATATCTCATTCAGAGCAATGGCCATGTGAACCGCATGCGCTCGATTTTTCTCGGTGCGAGCGAGGAATTCAATGGCGGCCTCAAATTGACCGGTGAGCGCAAGCACCTGGAAGTATAGTGGTGCCTTCTCGCGGGCATTGAAGTAGTTCTCGCCGTACTTTTCCAAAATGAGCGACTGTAGGCCGCTGTAGGTTAGCTGCTCGATGTTGTAGTCGCGTTGGTCCTGTCTGCGCAGAATGGACAGTTGCATCCACAGGAAGTCGTCGATGCTGCGCATCAGCTCTACGTGAGTGAAGTGCGGATCACAGGCCAACAGGATGACGTATACCTAATGAGAAAAGGAAAACATATCATTAGAACGAATACAAGCAATAAGTACCATCAAAAGACGAGCACTCACCGCCTTTTTGTAGGGATCCGTGCAGTCGTGCAGTTTGTTGTTGAACTCCAACTTCAACTGACCCTCGAGCTTGGCCATCGAGGTGCCCGCCTCGCCGTTCTTTCGCAGCGTCATCAACTTTAGTAGATCGGGACAGGTTCCCGATTCCTTGAGGTACATTGCAGCCGCATCCATATCGCCACTCCTCATGCTATAGTAAACCAGTGGCCACAATGGTCGGCCATTGTTCACGTCGAGCAGCCCGTAGAGGGATTGTGGCCGCTGGAAAGTAACGGCGACATAGGAGCGCACCAGGTGGTACACGTTTGGAATTCCGCCAAGCCGGGCCAGAATTAAATTCGTATCGATGAACTGTTTCATATACGTCTTATATCTGCCCTCCAAGTAGGTGCGAGCCTGATGAACGAAATGCGGTGCTGTCTGACGATTCTTGATTGGATCAATGCTGCGCGAGAGTGGCGTCACCGCGGACATAGACTCCAATACGTTCCACATCTCGGCTACGAGGTCATCATCGAAGAACTCCCGCGCCAGATGGGCGAAGGTCGACACCAAGTTAGGGCGCTGTATGCCCTGGATGTGCGACTCGTTGTAGATGGTGATCTGTTCAGCGTACAGCTGCTGATGGACATTCAGTCTGGAGTATGGAGTGGGTTCGTCGGCCATGGCCGTGGGCACCATCTGACGCTGCACGTCGGGGAAGTCCTGTTGGTTTGGTCCGACCAAAGCGTTCAGCAGCGATTCCTTCTCCTCACCCCACTCCGAGTAGACGCAACGCCACTTCTGTCGCTCCACAGACTCAAATATCTGCACAAAAGATTGGTTAAAGGCATAGAAAGTTAAGGATTTGGATGTCAGGAGCATCTCGTTTGGCACACTCACGCTGCGATTCGTTTCGTCGATAACTGACAGTATGGCGTTCTCCCGCTCGTTCTTCAGATAGCCATGCACATCGGTGTCCGTCACAGGATCAAGTGGCTCGAAGGATTGGCGGGCGCTAAGCGTCTCCAGCTTCTGGGTAAGCTTGGGCAGGTCCACGCCCTTGGAGCCGAGCAGTATGTGGCTGCATTTGGATGACCGGTTAACATAACTATTTGTGGCGCATGGCATATAGCAAACTACTCACGCTTGCAGATCGTTGGTGCCCGTTTGGGTGACACGCGAGTGGAACTCCTGGGTGGCTTGCAGCACCTGGGACATGGTCCGTTCCACGCCCGGCACCTCCGTGTCTATCTTGGTCTCGTTCGTCAGGCGCTGGGCCTGCTGCAGCAGCTCCACCAGATCCATGTCGGGATGTTAGGAAGCAAAAGCCGGTGCTAACAAAAAAAAAATCAAGACAGCGCACACCAAGCTGCTAGTGTTGCCACCTGGTCGAAATCCGGAATATTTTGGCGCCACACATATTTTTCAGTGGATAGTATTTTTGTTCGAACATTAAATTTAACATCTATTATAAAATTAAATAACTATAATAATGTCTACAAGTGGTACAATTTTGATAGGAATATTTATTTATTAAATGGCAAATTAATATGGATAGCGTACTTTGGAACTATTTCTCAATATATAAAAGTTGATTTGATACGAGAAAATATCATTCAATTATAGGAAATAAGTATCGTGGTTCATGTTATTGAAATGTTAAAAAAAACTGTTAGTAACAGCTTTGGTATTTATGGCCGGCCAAAATGTTAAACCGTCTGGCAGCCCTGAACAGCAGGCGTTAGGGTATTTCGCACAGTGCAGATTGGTTTATTCAGCGGCTCACAACTTCAATCGTGAATAGACTTTAGCAGCGCGCAAATCGTAGAACAGAACGGCATATTTTTTTTAACACTGCGAGGCGAGCTTCTTCTTCCCTCCGTCTCTCTGTGTGTGTGTGACTGTGCTACTTGTGTGTGTTACGGCTTGTGTACGTGAGTGTGTGTATTGGCAAAGAAAATTAGCACAACAAAAGCGAAAAGGAAACGAACACGCACGCACCTCGTCACGCGGATAAAACTCTTCGATCTGATCAGATATCGAGAATAAGCAATACAACAAACAATATCGCAATGTCGGCCGAAGTGGAATCGCAGCAGAGCCAGGAGACGAACGGCACCAGCAAATTCGATGTGCCCGAGATAGAATTGATCATAAAGGTGAGCGACATTTGCATACCGCTGCAGTTTTCCATTTCGCTCTGCGCAAATTTCCGTGCAGAATGAAAATGCAGCTGAGGCAAAAGCAGAATCAGAAGCAAAGGCAAACAAAGGCAAAAACAAGAAGCGACTGGGAAAACGCGAACTGCCGTTTGTCCCTCCCCCCTCCTCCACCACCACCCCCTCTTCGCGGCTTCTACCCCTCCGTTTGTTCTTCGTCTTCCTCTTCTTCTTCCCGCTCTGGCACTTTGCAGTGTGTCACATTTGGTTAAAACGAACAGAATACGTTTAGCACCCCCCTCCGCGTCGCGCCCCTTGCGCCTTGCGGTTCCTAAGCATCGCCAAAACCGGTTTTCTCCTTTTCTCCCTGTCGCACACTCACACACACACTCACACATGCATGCAGGCACATCTGCACAGAACGAAATTGTTGATAAACTTATGATTTTCAGAACTCCATTATTACCATTACAAAACCTAAAGACATTCGTAAAGCCTAATTTATTTTTTACAACATATTCTTATACACCTCTAAATCCACCAATTTCCATAATATTAATAACAAATTATTAATATAAAATATCTTTTTCATATTCGGGACACATGTCACAAGGTATGAAGATATTTCTGTGTGTGCCAAGTCTGAATTTTGTGGAACGTAACATATTTCTGCGGTTCTTATCTGCTATAAACTTGAATCACATTTCATTGCGCCAATTGCTCAACAAATGCTCCTTCTTCTTCAAAGTTCTCCCAAGTCCCCCGCACCGCCCCTCTTCGCATCCACCAGCATGTATCTCTGTTTGTGTCTGTGTGAACTAGACGTTTTTTTTTATCTTTTAGTGATTTCTAAATTTCTTGACGCATACGTCATGCTCCTCCAAAGAATCGAAGAAATCAAAAAGCTAGCACCCCGCACACTTGCGGTCAAGATAATAGCATTCAGAAGAAGATTCCGTCAGTGAACGTAAGTCATGGAACTTATCTTAACTGGAGATTGCTTTATATTAAGTGTCTTAAAGTGTGCTGCATATCTTTATGTATTGCAAATTATTGATAACAAAAACTTGTTCAATTTTTTCCAATACTTTCAAGACATCTTCTCGAATACAACGCTTCTCTTATCAGTTTTGTTCTGCAATGGGGAAAATAACTTGTGATAAAACCAATTGTTCATTGGAATCTTTCTTAAGGTTGCTATTATTATTGCAAAATGAGTCAGAGAAGGTTGAAGATTACGAACCCTTCGCTTGGCTTTTATAGGCCACAATCTATCTTTTTTCCCGCAATTGTAAGTCGAGCATGACTCCACTTAACTTGATTTTTTGTTGGTTCCCACTGTTTGCCGAAGTAATTGTAATTGTTTTCGGAACACTTTGGTGGAGCCCTGCTGTTGTTGATTCTATTGGCAAACTCAACTCGACGCGACTCAACTTGGCCACTCATCCAGCCCACGCAAATGGCGGCCGCACCTCGAGTCGTCTGCCCATGAGTAATTCCCCCCACCTTTCCATTCCCATTTCCATTGCCTAAACCCAAAACAGTACAATACCATGTTATACCATTCGATTCCCCAAAACAAAAAACCAAAAAACCGAAAAAACACAAAACAAATGGCATGAGCCATCATGTACTTCAAATAAGTTTTCGGAACCAGTTATGTTCCCAAAATAAACAGCATTACGACGATATGCAATGGCTAAAATTAGTACCTATATTCTCATCATGTCGTACGATCCAAGTTTTGTCCTAACACTTTCCAAACCCATCCCATTTCCCCACTTCCCCTTTAAAACCCAATGATCCATGGCACCCGCTCCCTTTTCCTGTTTTCGTGGGAGAAAGTGCTTGGGGAGCACCTGTTTCCATTTCTTTGACTTATTTTTTGCCTGGATTTTTGGCCAAGCTGAAAGCAACAGTTTAGCTTTACGAGAAGAGTGACAGAAGCATCTTTGACATAACTCCGGAATAACAACGCACTCCATACAAGGCCCACGTTTCCATTTCCATTTCCATAGCCATGGCCATTTCCCAGCGAAAAAGTGAAAGTTCAATTTGCTGCAGCCGAGGAAAGCTGTATTGTTGCTGTTGTTCGCAGTTGTGGAGTTCAAGAGGAGCGAGTGTGGTGGTGGTGGTGGTGGTGGGGATCCAGCTATATAGCTGGGGATCGTGGCATGCCTCTCTGTTCCGCGCGTGCAGGCAACAAACAAATACAAATGTGTTTTCTTGTTTCTTCGTTTGCTGCAAAACAAAACAATCATTGAACGCTAAACAGGTTTTTCTCGTGCGCGCTTTTCCGCCTCCTTGACTTGGCTTTGGCTTTGGCTCCGGCTCCAAGTTCGGTTTGGTTTCAGTTTCGGTTTCGGCTTGGAAAACATGCCTGGCCAAAGCCAATGCCTTACCCTCGAGTCATCGCCCACGCGAGATTTCCAGAAATTGGCCATGCCATCGAATCGAATCAAAACAAAGCGCCGATCAAAACAAAAGGCGATTCAATGCACTAGAAAAAAATATCTGCCTATTTTGGCATATTAAGCAGAAGTTTCCAACTTAAAATATAATATTTTTGGGATCTAAAAATCATACATCAAATGTGTCAGCAAAGTAGAACATTATGGTGCATGTTACAAGTTTATTATGCCATAACTTTTAGCAAATACTTGGTACTCGTTTCTTTGCCACACAATGGCCTTCTATGGGGCAACCTTTCGCCCAAGGATAAATCTCATGCAAACTTGAGCTAAATTAGCGCCTTTTGTTGCATCTGAACGCCAAGCGATTGTTTGGGGCTTCAGTTGTGCTGAGTTGAGGAAAATGCGCTTCTTTGTTGTCACTTCAGCGGCAGCAAAGAGTCGAGATGAAAAGCTGCACTTAAATACACTGCTCTTTTTTGCCTGACACTGAAAATAAGTAAGTGGGCATTCAATATGACAAGGTTTTTGAGAACTCATAATGCTTTGCCAAATTATTTTTTATTTGATTTTTGTATATATTGCTGTTAAAATGAGTAATAGACATGCCTGAAATTGGCTGTCAGAATACAATTTTAAAGCGCTGATAAATTCGAATAAAATAATGGGTTTTTGTAGGGAAGTGCACTTTATCTAAGTACCACTGTACGTGTCTTCCTTACCTTTTTATGGTGTGTGTTTTTGCGCAAAAGTGACAGTTGAGTCGTTTGATTTGCTGTTTTATTCACGCCCCCACGTGCTCTCCATGTGTGTGTGTGTGTGTGTGTGTGTGTGCATTGCTGTGTGAAAAACACGCAAAGGTTTGACATCCTCCGCCCACTTTTCCAATTTCCCGCCCCCACAATTTTCCCGCACCTTACTCGACAACTGAAGTGCATTCGTTCTAACTAACAATCAGTGTTTTTTTTTTTTTTTTGTATTTGTTGCTTATCTTAGTGTTTACAACTTCCTTTCGTAACTCACATCGCATATTATTTATGACTTTTACTTGCCCAACGTTTTTCTTTCTGTTCTGGCAATAAGTTATTATTATATATTATTAAATGGAATATTACTTCTTTTAAATTTAATATGATACTTAATAGTCAAAGCTTATGTTTTATTTAAGATTTAAACCTAATTCTTGAGTATACCTTGATATTGGGTGTCAAACGTTTGCATGGCAAAACCCATTAGCCCATTAAAAAATTTGTGGCCCAAGATATGCCGGCTGACTTCACCTGCCCATGCGGCCACTTGCCCTGATTAAATTTCTATTATTTTGGCTATTACTTCATCAGGCCCCATCATCATCAGCGAACTGCGGCGATAACTTCCGCCGCCCGACTTTTGATAAGATACGGCATGTATCTGTATCTGTGTGTTCATGTGCCGCAATAGAACTCGGGATACGAGAATCGAATTGAATTCAATCGACGCCTTTCGAGTGCAAAGAAAGCTTTTCTCAAGGCTGACATCTGCCCCCAAACATCATCATCGGCGTCATGATTAAAATTAAATTATTGCGCTGCAGCTGTCAGCGAACCGGTTCCGAAAATAAAACAAAACCCCTTCAAACCAGCGAAAAGAAAAAAAAAAATAATAAATAAAAATAAAACTTGGGGAGGATCCACTATTTCCAGCAATTTCATTTTCGTTTACATTTACGATTTCTGGTCGTACAAATTTCATTCTATTTGACTTTACTTAACTTTTCCGCCTCTATCTTATCGCGCCACGAATTTACAATTAAAAGGAAAACAAATCGAAGATGTTGAGTGCGTATATATATCTATGCGTGTGTAGATGTGCGGCGTACAATCGCGTATGAAATAATAGGGCTTACAAATTAAGAGTTTGAAATATTAAACAGATGATAAAGCAACCGCTTTTACTAGTAAACAGGGAATGCTGTTGGATGCATTCCCTTCAATGCTTCTGGATGCATTCCCTTGAATGTTCTTAGATGCATTCCCTTGAATGCTCCTAGATGCATACGTGAATGGCACCTGACATTTGCTTACCGCTTTTTGGCTTGCCTTCTCTCGTCATTCGCTATTTTGAAAACGTCAATTGCAAGCGACGTCAATGTATCTGTATTTGTATTTGTATCTCTATCTGTATCTCTAAATGTATCCATAGTTTTTCCATATGCTTTGTATCTGTATCTGTATCTGTACTCCGAGATGATTGCCTGACTGACTTCGCCTGACCTTTCGACGTTGCCACACGTCTTAGTCTCGCGTTTTGCAATTCCCATTTCCAATTTGTGCAACTCATATTGCCAACTACTCGCTCGTCAGTGATGGCAAAACTATTGAAATGCGATATTATTAGCAATTAATACCGAAACAAATCGCTATATTTAACAATTTCCGACTTGTCTGCTAAAAGCAACTAAAGAATGTATGGCCAGCAATTATTGCGGGCAAAAAAAGCGGGCTGAAAAATTCGATTCAACAATATGCGGGCCAAGAAATTATATGATACAAATGCGAGCGTAACGAATACGACTGACTGAAAGTAATCCGGGTCAGTTGGGAATTTATGGAATGGCTATGGATGGATGTGCGTAGAGCAGGTAAACGAACGTGCACAGTTAATAATATGTGAAAGAATACAAATGAACCGTTTAAGCACCGCGGCGGAAAAAAGATACAAAATTATACGAACACCGCTCCCACACAATTATTGTAGTTTTTTTTAGTTGTTTAGTTGTGTTTTTTTTTTGCCTTCCATAGTTGATTATGTTGTGCGAGCATGTGGGCTGGAAAATGGGATGGGTTGGGTTCGCTGTGGTTTGGCTGGGTTTGGTTATTAAGCCATTAACACACAGGGCAATGCTAATTAACTTCGCATTCGAAATAATATTTTAATTGCCTGCAATTGGTGCGTAAAATTGAATTCACAAACTGAAGTTAACTGGGGATAATTGCGTACGACACTCGTTATCATATTTGTCACTAATTCCTAATGTGTATTTGGCAAGTGTTGAACCGTAACCACCATAGCCATGTAGGTATATAAAAATAGAGATATCCACATACTCATAGATACTTATCACATCTTCACACTAGGAAAACTGAAACTGAGTTTTTGTGGATTCGCAATGGAGTTTTGGAGAATGCCAAGCTTCTCGGCAAACCTTGTTCTTGAGCAGTCAGTAGATTGGCTTATTCTTTTTATATTTTTTTTTCTTTTGTGAATTGCTGAATGTGTATTCATAGTTTCTGTGCTGTGAAAACAGCAGTGCAGGCTGGCTTATCTAACGAATACAAATATGCACAGTGCCATATAAACGCACATTGATTGCCTGGCGTTGGGGCCTATTTGAAGTTAAGCCGGCTGTCGACGCCAGCAGAAACGGCAACAGAAATGGAAAAGCAACAAATAAAAATATATATATGTATGTATATATGTATGTATGTATATATATGGACAGCAAATAAAAAAGGCTGGCAACGGCAATCAACAAGTAAACTTCACACACCGCACGCCTGATGACATCATCGTCGTCATTTGTGTGATGTGTTTGGCTTTAGCTGCTTCTCAGCTGCAGCAATGCCATCGATCTACAGTGGATACCGGCTACGCGGATCTGCGAGGATGGAGTGCCAAAAGTGTGCCAACTTAACGAGACACTTTAAAGCATTTAAATCAAATAACTAAAAACTCGCTACACAAGAATAACTTTTAAAGGAAGAAAACAATGAATGGTTTTTGCAATCAGAACACACAGTTTAATTCCACGTTATATCACTATATTATAATAAGATGAAGTATTTCCGGCTTTGGTTTTGCTCTAAAACCACTGGAAGCTTTAAATAAATGCATATAAATCACGTGCAAAATATTCTTAATCTGCAAATACTTGCGTTATCTTCAGCTGATATTGCTGAAATGCAGATGCACAGGCCTGGATCCAACTAGCCAATACACACTGTAGCCTGTGGCGCTGGCATTGCCTTGCCACCGTTCGCCAGCTCTCACTATTTATCTTTCTATCTGTGTAGCTACAAAATGTATCTACGTATCTGCCTATTCGCCACTAACCTTGGCAGTGCAGCGATGCAGAATTCTCGTCTGGCTTGGCTAGTGTAGTGACGACGTCCACTCGAGGTTTGGCGTCCGTCTTGAGTTTAGATCGCTTCCGGTCCCCAAAAAATATGCCAGCAAACAAACCTCGATGGCTCATCACGCCACAATGAGCTGGTAAAGAACGCAGAACGTTTATGGTTATGATGATGATAATGATGATGATGTCACATGATCATAATGGAACACTATGTTGTCTTATTTCGTTAAATTTGTGTTCGATTTATTTATCAGTAATTGCCGGCACGCGATGTGCCATTATGTGTCCATTAAGTGGACAGGAGGCAATGTCCAATCGCTGGAAAAATGCCCAGTCCCCGGAATGTGACCCACATTAACACTTGATGGTATCGCCGAATACCCAACTTATCGAAATGGCCAAGTAAACATATTTAGCTGCAGACACTCGAAATTGATAAAATAAAACGCTTGTTTCCTACAATTTGAATTTGAAGCACTAATTTGGTTATTTTCCGCTTCGATTCGCAGGCCTCAACCATTGATGGCAGGCGGAAGGGCGCCTGTTTGTTCTGCCAGGAGTACTTCATGGATCTGTATCTGCTGGCCGAGCTGAAGACGATCAGCCTGAAGGTGACGACGGTGGATATGCAGAAGCCGCCGCCAGATTTCCGCACCAATTTCGAGGCCACACACCCGCCCATCCTCATTGACAATGGACTGGCCATTTTGGAGAACGAGAAGATCGAGCGTCACATCATGAAGAACATACCGGGCGGCTACAATCTGTTCGTGCAGGACAAGGAGGTGGCCACCCTGATTGAGAACCTGTACGTCAAGTTGAAGCTGATGCTGGTGAAGAAGGACGAGGCCAAGAACAACGCCCTGCTCTCGCATCTGCGCAAGATCAACGATCATCTGTCCGCGCGCAACACGCGTTTCCTCACCGGCGACACCATGTGCTGCTTCGACTGTGAGCTGATGCCGCGCCTGCAGCACATCCGTGTGGCGGGCAAGTACTTCGTGGACTTTGAAATCCCGGTAAGCATTCGGTTACCGGGTATCCTACACCACAGAAGGAGAAACTCTTTCGTTATGCAAATAATACTGTATATTATCTGATTAGCGAGTAGATTAGGCATGACCACTTTTGTTGATAAAGTCTTTATTTGCAAATGGAAAAGCATGGTACAAATATTGACTTTGTGACTGTTGGCCAAAATGATTTAATGCAGCCAGAATGAGTCTGATGAGTTGTATTGCTATATAGGCTGTATTGCTAAGGCAATTACATTGTATAACTTTGATTGCGAATGGTACTGTGCTGCAGTCACTAGCCATAAACGGGTTTTAAATCAATTTCATTGCTACCGTTTGAAGTCCAATTAAAGATTGAAAAAGCTGACCAGACATCAATGACTCACCGTTCCCACTATCCGACTCCTTGCAGACGCACTTGACGGCACTGTGGCGCTACATGTATCACATGTACCAGCTGGACGCCTTCACACAATCGTGCCCGGCCGACCAGGACATTATCAATCACTACAAGCTGCAACAGGTGCGTAATTGTGTCTTATCAACTGGGCTCCAACTGAAATTCTCTTTCTTGCAATTTGCCAGAGTCTCAAAATGAAGAAGCACGAGGAGCTGGAGACGCCCACGTTTACCACATACATTCCAATTGATATTTCGGAGTAGGTTTCCTATGGAGCAGAGCCATGCAGCCACACATCAACTAGTAGTATACCAGCAAACCACAATATTTTGGACAACTTTACAACAGCAGCAACTCTGAGGACTATACATAGATGTATACTTAACGGATATAACTACCCATGCATATATTATATATATATATATATATATACCTACTATATATAACGAGTACATAACAAGCATAACAACAAGTGTTCTTTAAGCAGCCGCGTTGCCTTTCTTCAGCTATGCTTAATTTAAACCCCATTTAAAACAAAGAAAACACCAGCCACAATTAATCGAGAAGGCTTTGACTTACTTGGCCCGCCTGCATGTTTGTTTGCTTAATTAATATTGAAACATTTGTGTTTGACATACAGATGTCCAGGCAAACGCATGAATATATTACGTAGCTCGCTGTCAATTAAAATGTATCGATCGCCTGAAGGACCGCTTCTCGATCCTTTCAAAATGTTTATTTTATTTTAGATTTTTTACTCAGCATGGAGCTTTTTTTTTGTTGTATTCGAAGACAAACTTTTTTTTTTCATTTGCAAATTTATGATTTTGATTTTTTTTTTGCTCCCTGGCGAAAGTTTGCCATTTTGTTCGCTTTTAATTTTTATTTAAATATTTTATTTTATCATAACAAGAAAAACAAAACAAAAAAAAAAAAGAAAATTATAGGAGGAAATGAAGAGTATTTTTTGTATTTAAGTGAAAATTACAAATAAAAAAACCCAAAAAGACAGATATTGCCTTTTATTTAATACAGTAAATTTCATGATAAAAGTTAATATGTTTGCATTCTTAAAATAATAATTATGGAAATATTTTGGGATAAATTTGACATCTTTCAACTAAAACATAAGTTCAACATAATGGTCAACAGTTTTATTATAAATCTCGCTGATAATTAACAATTAACAATTAAAAACAATGAACACCATCAGAATTGGCCAATTGCTTGGTTCTAGCGAAGCAAAGGCATGCTGGGCACATTTGGCCCAATCACAGTACCACATGGGTGCTAGCCTGAGTAGGATTACGATCAGCTGATCGCGGATGTCACGTCAGGTGCGCATAGAGGGATCCGCGGCTGAGTGCTCGCGATGATGCGGCAGCCTGGGTGGCAGTTTAAAGGGCCGGATGAACTTGATGTTCGTCTTGAGGCAATGGGGCAGCAAACTGGGGGGCAGCAGGCAGTGCAGGAAGAGGTGCGTGAGGTAGCCGGTGATGCCCCAGATGCGATAATGGTCCACTACAAATACGGGGCCGCTGTAGCCGCTGCGAAACTGTGTGTGCCTGGTGGCCTTCGGTAGCATCAGCGAATGGAGCGGCACAGTGAACGCCTCCTCCACCTCCTCCCAGTTGAGACGCAGCTCGGAGAGGCTAAAGTCGCGCACCACGCCCACCACTGGCACAATGGACGAGGTCCTCGGCAGTTCTAGCTGCTTGGCCTCGCCCCACACCTGGATGCGGTGGCGCGGCAGGCCGATCTCCTCCTCTGTCTCGCGCAGCGCACAGTCCACGTAGCTGGTGTCGTGATCATCGCGCCTTCCGCCCGGAAAGGAGATCTGAAAGCTATGGCTGCGCAGGTGCCGCGATCGTCGGGTGTACAATAGGGATATTTCATTTCTGAAAGCGCAAAACGATGTAGCAACGATTCCAGGTTTAATGATATACTCACGTCTTCCGCTCCTGGCAGAGAGCGATAAGAACCGCGGACGTCTCCTTCTCCCGGCGACTGGGCGTCAGCGCCTTGGGTCGCGGGAATGCCGGCAAGCTGCGCATCTTCTCCATACATCTGCGCTGCGATTCCGGTCCGAGGAGCTGGGCGGCATTGATCAACTGGCTGACATCCGGCGGCTCCGACGACGTGGCGGATGCGGCGCTTGAACAGGAGGTGGTGCCAAGATGGCGGTTCAAGTGCAACAGGAGCTGCGGCACTGTGCGACTCGCCTGGGCGATCAGGGACATGGTTTTTGGGTGTGGAATACCGAAAATCGGACGCAGTGCAATGATGTAAACAAATGCGAACGAAACGAACTTTGGAATTGGACAAAAACCAAAACAGAGCAGTTAACAGCCGATAGTGTGCTGTTGCGCGCAAAAATGCGCTGTTAGCGCTTAACTGTGCTGTGAAAGCCGCTTTCAAAATAGCACATTCCAACCAAACAACTAACCGTTACAATTTAAACTGATATTGACATTGACATTTAAAGTTTTTGAAGGACAAAGACTTAAATCCATCTTTTGCTAGAAGTTTCCGTATCTTATCAATGACATTAAAGAGTATTCATTTTTTAAAACGTTTTATTAAAATTTCTCGTCGCTTGGGGCTTGGCTGCACAAAAAAATATATATTTATATATATATAAATATACATATTGCATTTAGTTAATAGTAAACGCTCGTGTGTGTTAATGCTAAATGTTGTTCCTTAGGTAATCGGTATGCAAAATGTTAGATTCCTTATGAGTTCCTTTAATTTGTAATCAACTGGTTTTTGTGTATATCGCTCGTGTGAAAGCAATGGCAACGGCATACAGCATATGTAATTGTCGACTTTGGGTTGAAATCGCATCTGTCCAGGTGAAGGTACGTACTGCTTACAACTTACAACTATTAAACGTTACTTTCGTTATTGCCGGCAGCCTGTTTGGCTGCCAATCCTCCGGCGGCCACACGGGTGCGGGTAAATTTACTAATGGACGTGGGCGATGCGGAAGCGGAGGCGACAGCGGCAGCAGCGTCCAAACGGAGACTATTCCCGGCCGGATAGACACAGCCCTTGGCCCGACGACGTCCCGCCGGAGAGCCGGAGCTCCACTCACCGATTTGTACTAGGCTGGGCATATCCTCGCTTCTGGAGAAGACGAACTCCTCGGACGATAGCCGTTTCCTCACCCTGCCACCAACCACATCCGGTCGCTTGCCATTGCTCAGCGGCGATGGTGAGGCTGGTGCCACCAGAGCCGGTGTTTCCAACGTGCTGCCACCGCCGAGAACGGGAAAATGGGACTCCAGCACGCCGGGTCGCATGAGTATCTCGTCCAGGTGGTTGCCAGAGCCACCAGTACCACCGTTCTGCCGGGCCGGTGTTGCAAACTGTTCCAGCGATGAGCTGGCACTGTAGAAACTAGTGTCTGTGGAGCCCAATCCCATGGCGGCACCACCAGATCCGCCGGCAAACTCAGTGCCGCACTTTCCGTGCTCCGAACGAGTGCAGCAGCCACGCTGGACATCCCGATCGCAGGGACAGTGTGGACACAGTCGCAGACAGTCCGCGTCCGTCAGGATATCACTATCGCTGAACGTCAACTTTTTGGCCGGCTGCTTTTGCCTTGTCGCATCCGGATCCCCGTCCAGCGGATCGGCGGACTTGGAACTCTGCACCGCATTGGCACCGTGCGGCAGCTGCAATCTCTGCAGGCTGTGAGCCGACGCAGACTCAAAGCTATCGTCGCTGGAGTCCAGACTATGTGTCGCTGGCGATTGATCCGGAAAGATGCGCGGAAAGGTGATGAACACACGACCCAGCCGTTTGTACTGGTCCAGATTTCTGGTGTCCTCTGCACAGCCCGCCAGATTCTCGCTGAATTTGGGCGCCCGCCTCATAACCTTGGGCGTATGCAGCTGCGACTCGAAGATGTCCTCGAGTGGAACTTTCGGACCGCCCACGCCCACGGCCACGCCCATGTGCTGCAGATAGCGCTCAATGCTGTTGGCCAGGCTAATGGGAACGCTGGTGCGCGAGGAAACGCTAGAGATTTCGGACAGCGTTTCGGGACTGGCCAGCGGAGCCAGGCCATACCAGTCGTCGTGCAGGAGATCCACACCAGGCACCGCACCCGCATCCGAAGCTCTACGAAGCGCCTGGACTTGGGCAAGCGGCAGCGAACGTGGCTTCTTCTCGGAGTGTTGGCGTCCGAGCAGTAACCTCTCCGGCAGCGTTGGCGGCGGAGTGAGGGCCATATCGAATGCCACCGCCTTTAGGCGTTGCGGTATGGCTATCTCCTCCGTATCCGGTTCGGGATTAACAATCACCGTGGCCGTCGTCTCAGCGCTAATCAGCGAGGGACTCTGCCGCAGCGCCACCGTGGCCAGGCTGTCGTCCAGAGCACTTGATATGTCATACGGCGTGGTTGCCGAGCTCAGGAGCGATGAGGCCGCCGATGCTAGCCGCTGATTCGACTGTACACCGGGCTGGAGTGGAGCCGATCCGTTGGTGAACGACGTCTCCAGACAGAGCTTGTGCTGGGCGGTCGGCGTTAGGACGAGGCAGTTGCTCAGGTTCGTGTAGGAACTTTGCGAGGGTCGCTTGCAGTGTTGCGATTGCGACATCGAGTTCTGCATCTGGTCGGGATTCGTACGCGGCTCGAATCTCATGGCATCCGTCGGCGCACTGTGGCCGCTGCAGTGCGGCGGTTCCACGTCCGTATCGTGTGCTGCCTCGTTCGATCCGGTGGAGAATGCATTCGAGGTCTGGCGCTGGGGCTTGCGTGGCCCACTCGTTGTTACAACCTAAAGACGAGTAGCGAAAGTGTTGAGGATCAGTGTTAGATTGTGCGAGATCATTTAACTTAGATCTAAGTGGTGGTCCTACTGAAATGTTAAACCGATTGATTGACTGATGGATCTGTTTTCGTTAATTAATACATAATGGTGTTGGTTAAGGAATTAAATATTTGTTTTTTATTTTTATTTGAATTTTTGTATATTCCATAATCGAAACAGATCAAGCAATCAATTAATCCTGAGCTTCACAACTGGTAGTTACATACAAATGCAGAAAGAGACGAGTAGATGTTGCGAGCGAGAGTGGGATGCATGTATGTACAGTTTCACAGATGAGCGAGAGTGGAAAGAGATAGTAGCAGATGCAGTTAGCGAGTGACTTAGTACAGTTGCGTCAAAGTTAAGCGAGTGAAACGAGGATGTGGGTACAGTTGCTCATGGTTCGATAGTTCGCTGTGGTGAGGGTGTGTGGTTTGAGGGTGGGTGGGAGCTTACGGGTGCGAGACACAATATCGATATTGGTTTTCGTTGTACATACACAGCGAGTACGATAACATTTAGAGAGTTTAGTTTACAAAATTGGATAGGTTGTTGGTTTGTTTTTTTTTTTTTGTATTTTGTTTGAGGTTAGGTTGAGAGCGGGAGAGAGAAATATACATAGAGAGAGATAGAGAGAGAGAGAGAGACTTGTAATTCGGTTGACATATTTAAAAATTTTGTTTGGTTTTAACGAGAGCAAAATGGAAAGTTGGTTTAGTCTTTTGTTTAATGATAACAAATTTATATAGAAGGCGGGCGGCTGTACCTGGTATCTGTATTTTGTGTTGTCGTAGTTGTTGTTGTTGTAACTGTTGTAGTTGTAGTTATTGTCGTGTTATCATTACGTCTACGAGTGGTACATGCCTTTACGGTTCGATCTCTACAAGACACGACCTGTGCACATCCACATCACCGGATGATCGGGTCACAAACAAATCGGTTAAATCGGTATTCGTTTATCAATTATCGATATTCGTTAAGTTCCATAAAAGAAGCAAAACAAAAGCATAATTAAATACATCAGTGATTACAGAAGTTCGTCGCATATTGTACTAGCTATGATCTGAATCGAATCATTTAGGGTCGGGGACGGGTTGTATAATCAATCGCTCAAGGGTTTTTCCTATTTATAGCCTGATCCACTGCTCTCTCATTGCAACTAGCACACATACGGATACGGGACCGGGTCTCCTCCCAGCTCAGCAAAGGCCATACGTTTCATCTACCATATAAGTATTGGTTTATTGGTTTTGCCATTCCTTAAGCTTTACAACAACCATTCCCATGCAGCAGATATTTTTATAGGAGTTGTGTATAGGTAGTATGATAGAGTGTGTTGTGTATTTGTAGTGAAAGCATAAAGGGTTAAACTAAAAAAAACTTACCAAATCAAATCCACATAAAGAACTCAAATGAAATCATCATCAAACGTGTGGGTATATTGGCTATTCAAAACCAATAATATACTGTAAACTGCTTTCCATCTAGCGTAGCGATTTCTTGAACATCTTTAGTCCACCGAAATCGAAATCGGGATTAACTTAACATTCTGGTGTTGTAAACAGGGCTACTTACAAGATGTGCTAATACTTTAATATTCACCATTACCGATTTCAAAAGTATTTCAAAGCATAAAATAAAATTAAAGAATTAATCATATTTTAGCACTTGTACGTAGCACAAGTGGGTATATTCGTCATATAAAAAAACAAACAGTTTACGCTTTAAAGTGAAAATATATAAGAGATATTTGGAGAGCGTGATGGAAACACGGAGATTTTGAAAACGAAATGCATATTACATCTGTTCAACTTAAACATTAAATGGACAAGCTTTACTGAAGCCATACAAACAAAATACAAGTATATAAATATAAATTTAACTTAGGCCTTTAAGTATAAACATTCAAAGTCCATTGTCAATGCCTAACACAGCGATAAATACAATAGAGTTAATGGATTTTGGTTATAGTGTGTTGTGCTGGCTAAGTATCGGTTCCATTCTCTGGACATACCAAAGCAAAATGTTGTTTGTTGTATAAATCAAAAACAGAAGGGCAATAAATAAATATATATAAACAAATCAATGTCGACAAATTTAGCATCATTGAAATTATAAGCGATAGTTGGCCTTAGACTAGATAACGTTTAACGTAATTGAGTTTACATATAGATAAATAGGCATCGGTGTAAATATGCTTGTCATGACTGTGTGTTGGTGGTTGTTCGTGTTCGCGTGGCTCTTGTGTTTGTGAGTTTTGGTTGCTTTGTGGCTTGTGGTCATGGGTTTTGCGAACTGTTTTGCATTGCGGTTTGCGGTTCGCGACCTCTGACCTTAAGGCTAGACTAAGGGCAAGGTACAGTACAGTACAGTTTAGTACAGTAGACGAATCAACTAACTAGATCGGTGCTGCGTACTCTAGATATGCTATAGGGCTATAGTTAGACTATATACGGTTCTAGGACAACGACGAAGACGACGGGGAAGGTGTAGGGTGTCAATCAATCAATCATTCCATATTCAACTCGATTCCAATGCCGGCCGTCCGTCCATTCGACCGGAATTGATCAACTGGCTGTGGAATAGCTGTGCACCGAGGAGCCGCGCTCGTCGTCGAACTCGGCAATTACCTTCTTGAGGGCGGCGAGCACCTTGTCGGGCATGTGATCCTGCAGCATCACCGGCGAGATGAGCACCTCATCGAAGTCCGTGGAGTCGGCCCAGATGGCCTGGTAAACGGGCTCCCGATTCTTTAGAACATTTCTGCAAAATACACAAGAGCTTCATTGCAATAGTTTACTTTTGACATATTTAAACTAACTATAGAACTACTTTCTAATGTTTTACACAAATTGCCTCCAACTAAATTACAGTTGAGGACCAATTTAGTTGTCACAGAAATCTTTTTCAATTTTATTTGCTTCAATAACACGTAATCTCTACTTGTCTAATATATATTAATGTGTTATCGATATTAGATATCTACTTGATTTATTACAGAATGATGGGGATACATAAATCAACACAACTACATAACTATCAAGTTGCCACAAAGTTATAAATTCAATGTATACAAATTTTTATAGAATATATAGTTTATTATTCTTAAGGTCTGAAAGGATTTCCGTGACGCTGGCCATTAAAAGTAGTTGTTACTTAAACTTTTGGGTACAATATCATGCTGGATCTGCTATATCAAACACAAATTATAAGGATAATAGCCCAGCTCATATACGAGAGCGAGAGAGGGCGACAACGAGAGAAGGATATAGGGCCGAAGGACCTCATTTCACGAACCGAATTCTCATCTGAAAGTATGCTCTTTTTGCGAAACTATTCAGCAATCTATTGCAGATGAGAGTTAAGCTCGTGTAGAGATGGGGCCATGCATGCTTCGGTGATTTGATTGTCTCATGCAACAAAGATTAACCAAAATGGGATGTGAGGGAAGTCTTCTAACAGAATAAATAGATCTATAAAATTCTCGGGCTGTCACTAGGTCAACACACAAACCAAACAAGCTAACACACAGAGAAGGTGTGCGAAAGAAAGAGACAGAGGGCGAGCATAAACACGAGCAGAGTGGGATAGACATATGTAGACAGAAAGAGAGAGAGAGAGAGACAGACAGGAGAGATAGATAGAGATAGAGATCGAGTTGAGTTACGGCGGCGCTGCTCAAGCTCTTCATCTTTCAATCTTTTGGATGCGTGTGTGCTCGTATCTGCATCTGTGTGCGATGCGCTTTGTAGCTGTGTGCGTGTGTACATATATGTGTGTCGATGTGGATGTGGGTGTTGTGTGTGTGTGTGTGTGCCTACCTCCAACCACTGTCGTATTTTTGCCTGAAAAACATTTTGGTAACATTATTTTCTGTTCTCATTGACTGGGTTTTAGGGACGGTGGGGCAAACAGAAGTCGACCAAACACGATCAGCAACACAAAACATAATCAAACAAGACAAAACCAAACCAAACGAAACCAATTGAAACGATAACAAGTGAAAGTAGTCGCTCGAGAACTCCGCCGACAGCAGGCTACCATTTATACATATGTACATACAACATCTTAAAAGCACATTATATTAAACTACGACCCATCATATAAGGATACCTAGTTCTTCCAAGATTTTAAAAGTCTAATTTTATCTTAAAGAACTCTCTGCCTTTTTGTAACTTATGGGATTCCAATTTAACTAATATATTTAATTTAAAGAATGTCTTATTTAAAGAATGTCTGAAGAAAGCGTGTCTGCGTCTGGAAATTCAATATGGCCCTACATTCTGAAAGTATGCAAGTAATCGCATTACGGCCAACGAAATGGAGCACTTGTGAACTTAATAATTGAAGCAGCACGTTTCGGCCATAAGTCACGTGGGTATGTCAATTCGTGGATGACAATTAGGGTCTGCCAGCGAACAACAAAGGTCCCAGACTGGATGGAGAGTTCAGTGCCCCTTCCCGATGACGAGATCATCAGCTGTATCTATGCACCTCTACGGATGGGACGAGATGATCGATTAACATACAAGATAGTGTCAAGCGACGGCAACACAACCCTGACGTCATTGCGAATGAGTCAGTTGCGGATCAGCTTGACATTTCACTTGACTCCAGCAGCACTCTCACTGCGGCGATAAGCACTGGCTATCGCACCTCAATTAGCACAGACCTTGGGCCAGAGGCGGATCTCGTATCGCGAATCAAACAAATAAACATCAACAAATAAATCAGGGTGTGGGTCAGGAGGTCGGGTTGCGAGATCGAGGAGGAAACAAATGCGGATGCGGCCAGCTGTCGCACTTATTTCCAGCTCATCGGACTCAAGCTACTCACTCGTCGGGCTTGGGATGGTGCCGCACAATGTGAATGATGCGACCGGGCGGATATAAGGGCTGGTGCAGGGTTAAAGCTATCGAGCTGTCCGTCGGATGAGCGCTGGTCGAACGTGCAGTGCCGCGCTCCTGAAATAATCAAGATAAGCACCTATTAGTACACCATACAAGTGGAATGAGTTATGAGCTAAATACCTCCTGGTACTGATTAATGTGCGTGTCCTGGCCGGACATGTTGACCACGGAAGTGGGCTCGGGTCCACAGCCACAGCAGATGACCGAACAGGAAATGGTCTTCCACTAAAACGATATAAAATATAGAAAGAACTCATTGAGTTCCATATTCGAGAATATGGTATAAATGGAAATCACCTTGGGATCCACGCTGCGCTGAATCGCATTGATAAGATCGGCTCGCAGGGCCTCCATTTGATTGAGACCGATGCGCGGCACTACGTCCTTGCCCAGGACCACCGAGGTGATGAACGACTTTGAGTACTCCACGGCGGGCATACTGAAAGCGAAGCATAAGTTAGAATTTGAACGGGAACGAGCGTTGCCAGAGCATAACCCTAACCCACCTGAGCAGACCTCCTGGCGGCGAGTAACTGAAGCACTGGAGCGTGGGATGCTCGGGCTTTAGGAGAATGGCGAGTATGGCCGCTGTGCCAGCGCCCAGCGAATGGCCCACCAGCACCAGGTCAAAGGTGTGCGTCTGGCGGTCCGGATTCCGTTGCAGTGCCCGCTCGATTAGGTTCTCCTCCTGCAGCTTGTTGCGTATGTAGATCGCCGCTTGCACCATCCCCTTGTGGCCCAGCCAATCGTCACGCGGCGGCTGCAGCGGCAACACTTCACCCTCGGCATTCAGATCCGTAAGGATGTCCTTCATGCTAAGTGTACCACGTATGCTGATCACAACCGATCGGTGCGTGTAATCGATGGCCACAAAGAATGGCGTCTCGCCCACGTCCACGTGATAGGTGGCATAAACGATATCGATGTCGCCCAGCTGTAGCGTCTTCTTTAGCGCCGCATAGTTGCACAGGCAGCAATTGTCTTGGATCACCTCCGTATCATCACTTGTGCCGCAACAGCAGCCAAAGCATCTGAACATATTAGATTCAATTAGAATTGTTTACGAAATGTATTATCATGGGTCAATGGCTATACTCACTTCAGTTCCGGCACCAAGTGCCACATCTTGCTGCGATTGATGATGACGTACATGGGCCAGCCGTAAGCGCCCTGGGCAAAGTACATGTAGTGGATGACCGTTTGAAAGAAGTCATAGTTTTTGGCATCGTTGAGTGCTAGGAACTGGGTCCGCTCCGTGATCGGTACGCCGCTGAGGAACTCGTAGGTGCCATTCTTGCGCTGCCGCACAATGGCCTCGCGTTCAAGACGCTGAAACTTGCGTAGCAGTACTAATCCCGCCACCACATCCGATGGCACCACGTCCAGCTCCCGAAAGAAGTCGCTCAGCAGGCGGGCAATGTCCGTAAACGAGTTCCGGTTACGCTCCGAGGAGCCCATGCAGCAGAACAGCAGGCGGCAGCGATGATCCCAACTGTCCTGGTAGGCACGCATCACTTTCCTGTGCGTTTGCAAGACAATTAAATGATATATGAGTTATCTAATCGCAAATGAGCTCACCTTTGCCGCCAGTTGCGGTTCATACTGTTGCTCCGCTTATAGTTAAAGCGCGACTCCGTTTCGCGCATGGATCGCTGGTACTTCTTCATCTTTACCCAGGATCTGCCGGCAGCATCGAAGGTGCACCATATCGTAATGAGGGTGATCACCACCAGGGCCCAATTGCAGATGATAATTGCTGTGATGAAGTAGGTGAAAAATATTCGACAAAGATTAGTTAAATGTTATTCTCAAAGTATAAAACATATAACATATGTATATAAAGTATATAACAACATAGCAAAGTATATAAATCTTTTGAACAGCGCAACCAATTGCTTATATAGTCATGTGTAGCGATATAGCTCACCTATGTAGACCTTTTTGGGATCATCGATGGGTGCAGTGGTGTAGTAATGCCCCAGCCAAACGGAGCCCACCGCCAGCCAGGCAATATCGAACAGGATTACCACTGCAATGAATAAAACAATGAATATATAGAATTGTTTAAGGTGTGCGGAATTTAGTGCTAACTTACGGCTCTTGAGATATATCCAGATGTTGATTGAGGTGCGCGCCTCGGCATCCAAAATGCTGCCACGCATCGAGATCACACATATACCTATTTCTACACATATTGAAACTGCAAAACAGGATAATTATCAATACAGAATCCAATAAAATTTAAGCGATATACTTACAAAATAGTATCAACAAGTAGCCTATTAGATGATAGAACAATAATTTTACGCTTAAAATTCGTGTATTATACTCAAAGATAACCAACGAGACGCTAACAATCACAAAACTGTCACACAAATCGGGTTGAAGAAAGAGAAAAACACGAAATATAATTATGAACAATAATCGGTGACGAGGTTAAATGTACGTAGCCATACTTACCATATAAAATGAATCGTCAGGAGAAATGCGCCCGGCACCACGAGATCATCGGAGCCCACAGACCAGCGACGTCTGAAGACCACAAGTCCAGGCATCTAAAATCGAGAGGAAGCGAGGGAAATTAGTTTAAACTAATGTACATAATATGCATAATCATAATCATAAATAATCAGTCGTTGTTTAGGTTCGCAACAATAAAAAGGAAACCCACAGTTATGTGGTATTTAAAAAGTGTGCAACACTGCGTATGAGTGATAATCTTAAGGTTGCTTATAAAGTACATCACTCATACGCAGTGTGTGCCTTTACAGATCCTGGCAACTAAAAAAAACAATCATGATTATTTTATGAACCTTGAATTTACTTAGCAACCCACTTGGGTCGCAGCTGTTCAAAAATTGCACGATATAAGCTTGCAGCTTAGAAGCCAGATATTTGTGCTGCCGCTCCAAATTGTAATCCCCTTGGAAATTAAGGGGCAACCCTTGCAGCATTCAAATGCTCAATGGTGGTACAGTCATGCCTGCATGCAAATATGCAAAGCGAACGACTTTGGAGCAGCTTAAGGTTCCGCCCACCGCAAACCACACCAGAGAACTGCAGCAAGCCACCGGCACTCAAAGTGCACCCGCTAAACACCGGGTGTCTCAGCACCCAAATTTAGATATTATTAAATAATATTTAGACTTAATTAACACTATTCTATTTACTATTGTTCTAGCTGGCATTCAAAGTGAAATTACAAAATTATAAGTAAGATAGCTAAAGTATTACGTTACATTAAAAGGAAATAATGAATAAAATTAAATATGTACTTAATAATACTAAGTACTAAATACTTAATACAAAATAATACTAAATACTTAATACTAAATAATACCAAATAATACCAAAATTTAGGTGCCCTCCTCTGCGCTTCTCAAAAGTTCTACATAAGCAAACCACTTTTTCGATGTTTTAAAAAAAAAAAATACTAAATGTGAGTGAGTGGTGCAGTGATTTTATGTGGCAGCAGAGGATATCAACAATGTGATTTCGACCTACTGAAGGAAGTGCCTGAGCCAGCTATTTTCCAGGAGCTACAACCAGCTGTCAGTTCTGACGTGGAAGAGAGGAGAGCTTGAGGAAAGGGGTGAGTATCCGGGGAAAATGGAGAGGGACGCTTAACTTTCTCACTTTTGGCTGCGGCTTTTTGTTTTTTTTCTCTCATCTTAAAAACAAAAATTATACATTTATAAAGTTAAATATGAAAGCAAATATTAAAAATTTTAACAAAGCAAATAAAATAATATATAAAAAAGAAATGCTTATCGTTTTGTGTAAATTTTTGTAAAATTAAGGCAAAAAGGTAGCTAGGCTATATAAAGGTTTTAATAGAAAAACATACAAGCAAACCAAACTGAGGCACACTTTCTCTGCGTGTAACAACTTGTTGGGCGTTGTGTGGGTCATCATGTTTGGAAAACCCCCCCATAATCGCTGGCTTGACATTGCCTCGGGTTCCGATAAGGCGCACCCGACATGGCAATCGTAGAAGTGAGTAGGAATGCATGCTGATATTTGCATATCCGTAAACTCGGGAATTAACTAGACTAACTAACTAATAACGCCAAGACACGAGCACACAGTGGCCTTATCGACTTATCAGTCACACGAGTGCCAGCCAAATGATTCACATATGTAGTTTATGGGCGGCATAATCAATGCGTTAAATCATTTGCGATTTCGCAAAGTTCACATGTGCCGAATCACCATTAGATATTACAATGCCAAAGATTTCGCCAGCGGCTTATTTATAGACTAAATGGGTTTACGATCGCAGTCAATATAAACATAAACAAGCAAATAATAAACTAATTGAGTGCCCCCGACTAGAAACTAGAAAATCTAAAATTCTATATACTAACAACCTTGAACATTTGTACCATTTTAAATGCAAATTTCAATCATTCTAATATCTTAAAAAACACATTAGCATGGCTAGTATTTGCTATCATCCCATGGTTTTCTAATCAATTTGTATTTATATAAACATTATATCGCTCGGTAGTAGGCATCCATTTATTCTGATTATTATATGTGTTGTTCAACGTAATTAAAATTTTCCGAGTGCTATATCAACAGTAATCGGATAATCATTGAATAAATGAAATGAGCTTATCCATTAAAATGTCATTTGCATATATTATTTACAAAACAACCAGACACAGTAATTGTTGCTACATGTTAGTGTATGTAAGTAACATAGACGAGTCGAGTAATATTGGCAGTATATAAAAGAAAATCTATACCTATGTATAAACAAACTATAATATCGACGTGGAAAATTTCAAACGGAATTTTCAAATGCTGAACATTTTAAGTTTAAACGATGTTGTTAATGCAAAAATGTTTTGGCAATATAAAATGTTTTTGTCTGTTTTACGGAGATATTATCGTTAAGGAAAGTAAACATCAAAAATGCAGACATTAAAGAATGCTTAAATGGGTTAAAATATTTAACAATGAAATTAAATGAAATAAAATTTGGAAATACTGTCAGTGAATCTTGACAAATTAAACAAAGAAGCTAGGATATAATATTCTAAATCGGTTTTTATATCGATATTCTTTAAAGCAAACTAAGGTTTATTGCGATAACCTTTGCTCTTAGCCTTTGCGTAAGCAATTTCCCATCAAATATTAAGTCGCAAGTCGAGAACCCGTCGATCTTAATTATAACTTTGGCCTTCTTCAGCTGGAAAGCTAATTTCAAATGCTGACCTTTGCATTGAAGATGTGGAGCTGTGCTCGAGTCTCTCTCAACTAAATGGAACGGATTTCGGTGACAGATTGCATTTCTGCAATATTTATCACCTACCCGTCGGTGGCTTAAAGTTCGAGCTGCGTAATTTCAAGGCTATTGATCCAACTGGCTGTTCTTATCGGCAAACATTTACCTTTCGCCAGCGTAACGGGAGCACACCGGGCCAAATATCAAAGGTGAAGGCAGCCAAAGTTGCAATCCAAAGGCCCAGCAAACTTTGGCTTTGCCATTGCCATTGCCATTGCCATTGGCCTCGCTGAACTGAAATGAACTGAACTTTAAGCGACAATGGACGAGGATGACTGACTGTGACGATGCGGTGTCGATGTGGATGACGAGCCATGATTTTGCATTTATTTGCACACCATCTCGCCACCTTGCAATGTGGGCAATGAGGCATGATATGGAACCTGGGGGGCACGGGCAGAAAGAACAATGCCGAGGGACTGGCCACAGGCAGCTTGAAAACCCATTACAGCCACTGCAGGTATGAATGGTCATTATACCCCACTGTTTTCTCTATGTGCACTTGCAGAAAAAAATAGATCCTTTCTAGGCATTTGTGTTTTCTAAACTTAGCTTCTAGTTATTAAGATAATAAAGCGGTTATCAACGAGATAAAAAATATCATATGTATTAGAACAATAAAGTATATACATTGTTTTTCCCAAGACTATGCTAAATTTGTGCGAGTGTAGTGCGAAAAACCACGCAGCTGTTGAAGAAGCCGTAATGGGGCAAGGGCAGAGTAATTGATGGCAATCAGTCTTTTGTTCTCTCTCCGTCATATATCGCAGCATATTCAATTATTCAGTTATTGCCATTATAAATGATGATAATTCCTGTCACGGGTATTGGCTGAATAATCATCCATAGCTAGCACATTTCGCAGCAATATTTCGATTAGATTCTGTGGGATAGTTGTGTAGTTTATAGTGTGTGTCTGGTGCTTCGTCGTCCCAATAAATCACACACCTGTATCGATCTTTTATTGAATGGATCGCGGCTGTGACCTGCGTTCTAGGTACTGGCAACTGGCAACTGGCAACTGCAAACAGGTCCCGCACGATAAGATAGACCCGTTGCAAGCACGAACTTATCTACAATGTCTTTGCAAAAGGGTGAGGTACGAACAGGTGGCATGCACTCACCGCCGCCACTCGAACACCGAACAAATTGCCCCGCTATCATTGCCATCGCATCGGGAAAGTGAAATGGTTTAGCGAATCCGTGGTGAACAGCCTTGATGGGTGCAATTAACAAGTGGATTTACGATAAGCCATTAAAGCCATTTACTAAACGTGTGTGTTTTGCAGTGAACTTCAATTTGGAAGCAAATTGATAGTACGACATACACATGTCAATTAATTCCAAGAAAGAGCTTTTGCTCACCGATTTTTATCTTCATTTTTCGTACAACAGTCGCGACATCTCACTTGAAATGATTAGGTTTTGTTATTGAAATTTATTTTAAAATTTAAAATCGATTTAATGGTGATTTTAGAATTTCTGTCGAAAATCGATTTTCTGTTTTTTTGCGCCTAAAAATATCAGTATTTTAATCAGAACATTTTAATCAATATTGGTTCGAATATGGAATGTCATACCTCGTTGAGTTCGTAATTAAATTTCCAATCGAACTGTGTTTTCAAAAAAAAATTCTATGTCGTTCCAATTTTTTGCAAATTTTGACGATGGTACCCCTTACAAAAAATGCGAAAAAATGGCCAAAAATTATTTTAACACAGTCGGTTAAAAAGTGATTTGGTTGGTTAGTATTGGTAATTAGGAGTAAGAAACTGTAATTCTTTTCGCTCTCTGACCATTTTAGCCAAGTTATACGGAAAATACCAATCGTAAATATTGAAATTTTGGCGAAAATAGTTTTTCTGTTTTTTTGCGCAAATAATTATCAGTATTTTTATCACAGCATTCGAAATAGTGGTCCAAATATAAAATGCCATACCTCGTTGAGTTCGTAATTAAATTTCCAATCGAACTGTGTTTTCAAAAAAAAATTCTATGTCGTTCCAATTTTTTGCAAATTTTGACGATGGTACCCCTTACAAAAAATGCAAAAAAATGGCCAAAAATTATTTTGACACAGTCGGTTAAAAAGTGATTTGGTTGGTTAGTATTGGTAATTAGGAGTAAAAAAATGTAATTCTTTTAACTTTCTGACCATTTTTAGCCAAGTTATACAGAAAATACCAATCGTAAATATTGAAATTTTGGCAAAAATCGATTTTCTGTTTTTTTTGCGACGATAAATATCAGTATTTTGATCAGAACATTCGAAATATTGGTCCGAATATGGAATGCCATTTAAATGCTTACTTGATTTCCAACTGTATCACACTAATTGCTCGGAACGTTTAAAATTAAATTAAACTATCAGCATTGCCTTTTACAATTAAGTTTCTATCGCTGTGTCAAGAATGTGTTATAAGTCAGAAAATGATGGTAACTTTTACACTTTATGACAGATTAATTGCAATTCACTTAAATTTCAGACTGAAGTGCCAGCTTTGCTAAAGAAATAATTCAAATTGACGTTGCTGAGAATTGTTTTCAATTTGCCAATCTGTTTCTGTAGTTAAAGTGCATTTGAAGACAAAGACAAATTAGACTATTGCAATTGCTCAAAATGGATTTATCGGCTGATATTGGCAAATACTTGGCTGGCAACAATAAATTTTAATTTTTTTTTTTGACAACTTTGAGAATACTTTCAGACAGATACGCACACACAAATTTCAAATAATTAAATTCTAAATTATGGTCAAGGTTGTGGAGGACATTTTTGGGATTGCGACCAATCCGTTTACCAAGCAGGCACAAGTGATACGTCGCTACACAATGACCAACACCAATCGCCTGTCGGTGGCCGTCATCCAGCTGGGCGCCACCATCCAGAGCATTCAAGTGCCAGATGCCTATCACCAGTTGTCCGATGTGGTCCTCGGATTTGATGATGTTGCCGGGTATACAAAGTATAGAAACTACCATTTCGGTTGCACGCTGGGCAGAGTCTCGGATGTGGTGGGCAATGGGGAGTTCATCATGGACGAGCGGCGGGTTGTTGTGTCGAAAAATTATCACGGCCAGAAGCACCAGATTAATGGTGGCTTTGTGGGCTTCGATCAGGTCATTTGGGATTTGGAAATGAAGCGACCGGATGGCGTCACCTTGCGGCATGTGTCGCCGGATGGACACGAAGGATATCCTGGCACCTTGAAGGTGCTGCTTCACTTCACAATCGATGACGACAATCGGTTCTTTATACAAATCGAAGCCACCACTAGCCAAACGACGCCGGTGAATATATCCAATCAAATCATCTTTAATCTGGCCGGCCAGACAACCGGAATCAATGGCATTTTCGACCATCAAATCAACATTGAGGCAATGGAAACGATGGAAACCTCTGCTCCCGACGAACTTCCCACGGGTCGATTTAAGAACGTCAATGATTCCGTATACGATATCCGATTGCCCGTATTCATGGGCGATCGAGTGCGTCAGTTTGAACATAAGCCGGTGAAGGGTTACGATGTTTGCTTTGCTCTCGACAAGGAGTTTGATGCAATTAAAACGCGTTATGTGGGCAGGTTTTTGCATCCGGATTCGGGCAGATATATGGAGATATTCAGCAATCAGCCGTGTGTGAAATTAACCACCGCCAATTGTTTCCCCCAGGAACCACTTGGTGAGCCACCGATATTGGGTAAAAGGTGCACCCGCTATTGGCAGCATTGTGGTTTCAGTCTTCAGCTACTTAACTATCCGGATGCCGTAAATCAGCCGGATTTTCCACGCATCTTCATCAATCCGGGGGAGCTTTATTTCCATGAAACCATCTATCATTTTGGCGTTCAGGAATCGTGGAAGTGCTGTGCCGATCCGGAGGAACTGGAAGCCCTGGGCGAAGAACCACTGCGGAAACCAATGGCTTGATCACAGCAATTTAGGTAGCTGCTTTGAGAAGCGCAGAGAAGGGCGCTTCGAAAAATCAGTGCTCTATTAGGGTGTTTTCCATTTTTGTTTGGTAATAATTTATATGGAAAATGAATTTCAAGGCAAATAACTAGTTAAATATTATGAAAAGTGCGTTATGCTGTATAAAATTGAAAGTTTATTCAAATAATAAGTACATACATTTGAGTTATTTATTATAGCAAATGGAATGCATATTTTCTATAAATGCCTGTTGAAGGGATTTCTGTATTATTAAGTGGTTATACAAAATAACACAAAATAAAGCCCTCAAGCTCAATAGGGAAATGGGCAGGAAGTTGCGCTAGTTAATAGAAACGTAATTTGTTTCCCATTTCCCGGAAACTCGTGGCGTAACAAGTGCTTATGAAGGATAAATGGAACTACACCGACATTTCAGTACATTACGTTTATGCCTGCTGGCTGCGAATAAATAAATGGATTCCAAGAATGGGCTATAACAATTGAGGCATTTCGAAAATGTATTTAAGATTTCAACTCTTCAGTTTAGCTAATGAATTAGCAGTGATGCCAGAGAAACAACGCAATGAACCTGCGGGAAATCCGTTTGTAAAGCTCATGGAGCGACCCTCGAACATGAATAGGCGGCTAATGGGGCATCTGGCACGTTTTGGATCGATTGGAAATGTAACCTGATGTTTTGTGTACCCCAGATTGTTGACTGTTTGCATTTGGTAATACTAAATTTAGCAAACGCTGCCTGCGAATCCATTTACTTAAAGTCTATAAAAAGCGAAAGCGAAAGCCAGCGGACGGGACGAAACGGGGAATATCGATCTAAATTTAGCTGGACCGCTGGTGGCATTTTGGCATTGGTGTTTAGTGGCGTTATGGGACCGTTTTTCCGCAAATTTGGCAATTCGAATTTGGCATTGGAATTTCCATCTCGACGGCTTATGTTGCCCAGTTATTTGGCACATAAATTAGTTGGATTTTAGACCATTTCGGGGTACGCGAACGCACACAAAGGTAAATTTCTGCACACACTCGCCCACGGAAACTGCAGTTCGGCCTCCAGGGGGTTAATTGCACCGCACCCCCCGCTTCCGTTCATTTTGCATTTTACTCTTTACCCTCTACCAACCAGCTTCCCCTCGTCACCGTTTATGAATAACTTTATAAACCCTGGCCGCACACTCTGATTGTGGTTTCCACTTCCGTTTCTGCCATATTATATAGTTTCAGCATTCGCGTGACGCACTCCCTTCTCTGCCAAGCAATTAAAAAAAAATCCAGGGCCCAAAAAAAGGAAAACAAATTTACAAAGGGCCATGCACTCAGAGAAAATATTATATACATTGATTTTCAAAATTAAATGTATTGACATCAATTTGTTCGGTTTGTTCTATGTATACTTCATATGAAATTCAACATAAATATAAAGCAATTAAAACAAAAACATTTTAAGCCATCATTTGGCTGAGATTTATTTTCATTATACTTGTCAAGGGTGTCGACCAGGTCGACTGGGCAGAAGGACAAAGGGGGTGTGGGTGTTTTTGGGTGGCTTGGAAAACAGCGAGCCTGCGCTTTGAGAAAGGTAAACACACATAGGAACTCGGCTGGTTGGGGATCTAATGAGGGAGTTTGGTTTGCCAGCATTTTCGCCAACGAGCCGCTAATGTTACGCCCAGCCCCTCGAAATGGGATTTCTGCCCCAATTTTTTTGCCGAAAGACCTATGTTTCATGGCACACACTCACTCATAATTCATGAATGTGTATAGAACTAGGCTGACTAGTAAGATTGCATATTTTGATTTGGTTTTCAATTACTTCACACTTTCATGTATAATTTCATTATCAGCGATGATTCATTAGGAACTTATTTATTTTTGTCTCGCATCGTAATCTCTTGGCCTTAGCTGATTAATCTGCGATTTGATTTTAAATTAATACATCATTTTCATAGACTCGTTATTTTTTGTTTGACAGTTCAATCAAATGGCTTTGAAAGTGATTGACTGCCTACCGCAACACTTGGTCATTTTTTAAAAGTTTGCTCATATCAAAAGAAAAGTTTTTATTATACTAATATAAGAACATGCGTATATGCATTATTTGTTGCCAAAAAGTAACGCTTTCAGTGATAACAGCTTGTTGCCAGAAATTAACTAGTAACGAAGGCAATATTTGCGTGACCTAAATTCTGGTCTTGTGTAACCGGCAATCACGTCGTAGATCTATGACACCGATGTCTATGTCCCTGTCAATATAGCACATCGGTGGCTGATTGACAGTCCCATCACTAACACCATTATCCATCACTTCGCTGGGACAAAGCCTTTGTGTTATTTGTTGCAATTGGATCAGAATCGAGCAAAAAAGCCCAGGCTCGACAGACAGACTTGTGCACGATATACGCACATCAAGCAAATATCTACATACATCTACTTTCATGTCTATGTACATACATACGTACGTACATATCGCTTTTTATATGGCGGGCATATCCTTTGTTTGTTGGTAGGCAAAATGCGTCGGCGGTGGAGCAAAGCGGAAAAGCGGTTGGGAAAACCAGGAAAAGCCAGGCAAGCGAGGGAAACTGAGAAAAACTGGGGGGGTCGCGTCATAAAAACAATGTCATCACAAGGCAGAGCGTGTCGGGCGGAAATCAACTAAAAGGCCAATGCCAGTGGCACTCGGAGACAGTGCGAAAGGGACGGTGAGTGAGCGGCAGAGTGAGATGGCAGCTATGGGTAAGAACAAGATGGGAGATAGGACGACCAAACGGCAAGCGGCAGTGGCAAAAGTTGCGCCAGGAACCAAACAAGAGCAACAACAATAACCAAACGAAAGTTTTATGGCAATAATGACGAGTCCCGTTTAATGACGATAGAGATAAAGACGATGATGTTGGTTGTGGATGTGGATGTGGATGCGGATGAGCCATAGCGAATATATCGCGCATAAACGCGGGCACATATAAAATAAAAGCGCTGCATATGTCAAGGATACACTTCAAATCGAAGCTAGTTGGTGCCGTTAGCATTTTGTTAATATACTTAACCTACCACAAAAATGAAATATCAAAGCACTTATACGAACTTTTTGTACTAGTAATGCAAGAATCTGAAACAATTATTGACAAGCTTCTAAGTTAAATCACCAAAATTCTGCCAGTGCCGAATACGACACAATAAACAGGAGCATAAATAGCTATCCTTGCTCGGGCTTTTCAGTTTAGTTTGGCTTGGTTTTCGGCTTTCATGACAGGACCAAGTGGAAAAAAAAAGCAAGGCAAGAATGCTGTTCATTTGACATTTTTAAGCAATTTCCAGCTTGAGCGTTTGCTTTTTGTTTTTTTCTTGGTAAATTTGTATATGCGCTGTGGAAAGATTTTCTAAGAGCTTTTCATTGCTTTGCATCTTTAATTTCCTTAGTCCGCTATTTCTTTTATTTCATCGCATTTTGGTATTTATTATATCCAATGGAATGTGGCAGGGCACGAAGGAAATGGCGGAAAAGGAAGGAAAATGCTAGCAGGACAAAGATAAAGGGCAAGCAGGAAACACGCAAAGAATGCTGCTGCCAGCTCTGGATTTTTGACCCAAAAAGAACGAGTTACAATATACATACATAAATTTAAACAAATTCCGCCCAAGTGTTTTAAATTTAATTAGGGGTTTCTGCCATTTATTTATAGCATTCCAAAAAATGCCACTGACGGCACAAAATTTAAATACTTTATACAAAAAATCAAATGCTTCTTTTTCACTTATTTTAGAACGATTGTTTCTAAATTTAAAATATTTCGTTTTTTTAGTTAAGTAATTTCTAGCTTGCTAATTAAATGAAATTTATCGTTGTGTATTATTTATTTTCAATTAAAATGTTACGCATGCTGTTGGCAACCAAAATTGAAATCCATACCCAACAATAATTGTAAAATGTAATTAAAAACAGCATCTACACCACATTCATTTGAGGGGAAAAAAAACAAAAAGAAGTTAAAACATAGTGTGAATTGCATGCGTGCAGCATAAACAATAAGAATAAAAGTGGGTGGAAAACCACTCACACAACCACAAACAAAAACACTGCAAGAAAACAATAGCAAGAGCTTCTTAAGACGATAGAAAAGCCTTTCGTACGTTGGTTTTCCGGCTTCATTGTTACGACGTGAAAAATGGGCATACAAATCCACAGTGAAAAACAGGAAAAATATTATGTTTTATAAGCAAATAAGATATTGATAACATAAGATTAATTTTTATAAAATAATAACAGTGTTTAAGATTTTATAAAAGTTTTTTTCAAAATAGGAATGTTGAATGTGTCATATTTATTCGAGATATATTTTAATATCTATAAATACAAGACACTCTGACACTCTGTCTTTTAAGTGCTATTTTCCATTGAAGACAGGGAGATGTGAAAATTGGAAGTGGGGTAGTGGAAAAGACGACGTGTTGAGTGCTACAATTTTCATCTTTCTGTCTTCTTTTCTGCGGCGGCATTTTCTCCGCAGGCTGCACAAGAAATGGAGAAAAAACAACAAAACAATGGAAAACGCTTTAGATAGCGAGTTTTCCGACTTTGAGACACCCACTACACACTGCATTGCTGCAATGCTTCCTTATTCCTGTTACATCATTTCCAGCCCACACAATGTACCCCTTTAACACCAAATTAGCAGGTATGAAAATCGCACCGAATGCAGGAAGAACGCTCCAAATGTCTAGAGCCTGCACAAGTATGCAATTGTTTGTGGCAAACAAAATGCCAAACAGATAAAGTCCGAAAACAAACAAGAGCACAGAAAAGTTTGTGGACAAAAAATAAGCTCAAGAAATAACTGAAATTGAAAACATATTGAGGCATTACCTCTATGCAACTGTGACAAAGGCATATTTAGTTTAACTTAACTTAACAATCTTAATGGAATTATTGATATAAACTTTGAATTTCATTATATTAATAACAATCTTGACTTCTTTTTCCAGAGTGTGAAAGATAGTAAGAGTGTGTAAGAAACAGAAGCAAGAAGAGGAAGAGGTCGACTGTGACCGGTTAGGCAAAAGACGGTGGTGAGTTTTTCAAACTTCACACACCGTACACACATATACCCTCGTACCTCGTACCTCGTACCTCGCAACTACCCACCCATCTTTGGCGTTCCTTCAACAACCCTCCTCGAACTTTACTGGAGCATGGAGCAAATGCGTGGATGACACACACAATAGCAGCAACAGAAACAATAAACAATACAGTGCACTGCCCGTAGAGTGGAACCAAGAAAGCACAACATTTCCTATACTCTTTAAGTTCACTGTACGGATAAATAAATGAATAAAATAAATTCGGAAAAAGTTGTGAAAGTGAATGAATGCTCTGTTGAAAATTTTGTTGCCTACTTGCAGGCGTTCCAATTTCAGATTGAGATATTTTGCAAACATATTCATATTTTGAAGATTATTGAACCAAAAGCTATATAGTTTCATGCTGCAATGGAATACCCTAGCCAATGTCTTGTTTCAGATATTAAGAGGTTCCAAATGACTGATTCGAGGGTATACTGTGGTAGCAAGGCGAGCAAGGAAGACGATTTCCATTCCAGCAGAAACGAAATCCGCTAAAACTCGCCGATGGCCGTCATGGTGGATGATGATGGGTGGTAAGGTGGGTGGTTGGGTGGGTGATTGGGTGGTTGGATGGCTCGTAAGGTGGCACAAGTGACGCTTTCGCTTATGGCGACAGCCTGGCAGCTTTGACATTTGCATGTGTATTATGCGTGGTCCTCTGGGCATGTGTTTGTATGGCGAGTTGTCGCCAATACACACACACACACATCAACACATCTACACATCAACACACTCGCGAATGCCAGAGCATCCTCCTAGATGGGAAAAATCCTTCAAAGTTCACAAACAGAACAACAGGCAACAAAATCATCGCCTCATCGCAGTTTTTCAAGTCTTTTTTTTTTTGTTTTTGTGTTTTTTGCTCCATTTTTGTTCTCTTTGAGAGCTAGACATATGGACAGATGGTCGAAAGGACAGCAGGACAGCAGGACAGCAGAACAGCACCCTTGACATTTTGCAATCGAGCTTTTGGACACAGAGATTGGATGATATTGGATGGCCATCTGATCCAGATATAAACTGATCAATTACCAACTGCGCTTGCTGGCATAATTGGCCTTCAAAAGTCATTAGCCTCGTTGCACTTTGTAACTAAAAACGATGAAACAATGAATGAAAACAATATCAGTGGGGAATATCTTATATTTATATCTTATATCTGTAGAAACTCATTCCCAAATGTTCGATTTATAGAGGAGCAAAGCTATTAGACCCCTGGATTATTTGTAATATAAAATCAATTTGAAGTTATTTATTGCAATCCGAACTCCGCTAAACAGGACTTTGTGGTGCAGCCAAGATTTATCGGCTCATTCCTGGTTCTCCTTCTGGTTGTCATCGCATCCGCGGGATACCATCTCCTCGGTACAGCCAACTCCAGTGGCGGTGTGCTGGCCCAGAAAACTGAGACCAAAACCGAAACAAAACACACATCCTCCATATAGCACATGTTCCATCCGCAATCCTTCGTCGCGATTCCTCCTCCGCAGTTGACAGAAGAAGCTCGAAGGGCTGTTGCTGCTGCTGCTGCTGCTGCTCCTGCGGTTGTCGTCCCCAAAAATAACTAACCCCCGAGGAGAGAGCATGGGCCACACGCCAGTTTTTTGTGCGGGGGGGGATCGGCTATAGTAAATGGCAAAATGGAATGCTTGGACATGAACACAGAGCACCGAAGCTGGCAGGGAAACACGGCTACGCCGGCTACGAAAAAATCAGCAAATAAGTTTGTATTTTCGGCTGGCGTCTGTCGTACTCCCCCCTCTCCACCCCTTCGTCACAAATTCCTTTAGCATCTTTCCAGCCCTCACTTTTCCATTTCCCCGCTGGCAGGCGCCAGTCACCCCCGAAAATTGCCACCCACCTTGCATACACGCTGGGAAATGATTAACCAACGTTGCGACCATAGGCATTTTCTATAGCAGTGCAAAGTGAAAAAGTACACTACAGTAGAGTGCCGCGACTATAAGATACCCATTACTCAAATAATGAAGCACGACAGAGTTTAAAATTGAGATGCATGAGTGAAATATATAAATGATGCTCATTGGCAGTCGAAGTTTTTTGTTTATTTTTAGCACTTTTGTTTAATATTATTTTTTTATATTTATTTCTTCCATTTTATATATGTATATTCACTCAGGACTCAGAACTGGGGATGACTTTTATCTAGCCGGAAATCGTTATCATCGGGAAAATGTGGGGGTTGGTCGCTTTCAACGAGATTTTAAACTTTTTAAGTCGTATACCTCTAAAACGGGGATGACATTTATCTAGCTTTTTATCACAGACTGGTAGGAAAAAAAAAACGAAAAATTTATTGAAGCGTCCTTTTTCAATTAATTTAGGTTTTACTGTATGTTGGAAATTCATCTTTATGATATGCAATTAAATTAAGAATGCAATAATAATAAATGCAATTAAATTTTAGTTTTAAACGTCACATATTCAAAACTAATTGTCCATGTTTGTCCGACTGCAGCTTTCAATTTCAGAAAATTAGATTATAAGTGCATTGATTCATTACATTAGATAGTATAATGGAGCCATGACACAATGAAAGTGATTGAACTATTATCGAGCGAACCAAGGCATCCATTACAATTCATTTGACTAATCGCTGGATTCGCCTTTCCATTATGCAATTGAAGTGAATAATTTCGTGGAACGAGGCTCATTCCAATTTCCCGTCGACTGTCAAACTTTGAACTACATTTGTAGTTTCTTTTCTTTGTGTGTGCTTATTATGCTGTGTCTACAATTTGGCAAAATTACAAACCAAACAGTAAAATCAGCACTATGAGAGTGTGTGTGTGTGTGTCAGAAAGAAGCAGTAAATATATATTTACATATATATATACATATATTATATATAGATAGATGAGTGCAGCCAGATGGAAGACAAGTGTGTGCACCGAGAAAAAATATTACCAAGTATAAGGACCTATAAATGCCTTCTAAGTTTTAGGTTTAGTTTTAATATTTAAACAAATTGGTAACGTGTTAACGCATGATTAAGATACATTTCTTTTTTAAAATATAATATGGAATTTAAAATGCTCTTTGTGTAAAGACTGTAACTGTATAGGGTATTTCTTATTTTAAAACTTTTTCAGACAATGGAAAAAAGTGCAACGAATGCTTCTTACCGCAATTTGTTGTTGCCAGCGCGTCGCTGGCTGCAGTCGGGCGTCGCTGCTGACGCCGCTGCTCCTTTGGCTGCTGCGGTCGCAAGAGAAAAAAGTTGGCAACTTTTGATGTTTGTTGTTTTGGCTGCTCGTTTATTTTTTTGTTTGGTTATAATTTATTCTTGGCTTAGGTTAACGCTTTTCACCGATCCGCTGCTTTTTGCAATATTCTATGGCTTTTATTTTACGCTGCTTTGCTGCTTCGGTTGCACTTTAACACACAAAATTCCATAACATTAAAAAAATATAAAGAAAAAACATTTCACGCTTGGCTTCATTAGCATTATTGTTTGTTTATTTATTATTCGTGTGGTTTTCTTTTAACACTTTCTCGTTCGAGAAAGTGAAATGAAATGGAGGTGGATAGAAAGAAGGAGAGATAATAAGAGCAACTAAACTAGGCAGATTTCATAGAATTTTGTTGTTTGTGCATAGCTATACTAATTACTGCTAGTTTCTTTTTTAGAATGCAGCTTTAATTATCAAGCTAAATTTGCGAATTACAATGCAAAATGTGGACCAAGTACAAAGAGAATTATTAGCAAAACTAAGCGACTAATTTGTCTTTTGGCCTCTCGAAATTCAAACACGTTCACGGCAATAAAGTACAACTATCATTATCATCAAATGGGCTTTCCCTCTAGCATTATTGTACCCGGTATATTGAGTTAATGGCCCTATAAGAACATTTTGCATTCAGCGTTTTATGTGCCAATAAAAGTATAGTTATGCTTTTATTTAAGCAGAGTTAATTCAGTTCCTTAGCCTCTGGAAAACCTTAAAATATTTCATGGAGTGTTAAATGTTCCAATATTTAAAACACTGCTGAGTGCTTTGAAAACTACATAGGCACCTTTAAGAACCAATCCGATTCAGGATGCTGCTAATTATTAAGGAAGCTACTGGATTCGCTTAATCTCGTTTTCATCTTCGTCGTTAGCCGAGTACCGAGTAACGGTATCGGATGGTATCGAGTACCGGCACCGTTAGGCAGCTGCTCTTAATGAGCCTGAACTTTCACACCGCTGCACCAGAATGTAAAACTATTATGCACATGGGAAAAAACAAGTGCTCAAGTCATTGGAAAGAAAATTTATAAGAAATATTATTTTTTTCAGGATCATATTTAATGTTAAATAATTAAAGAACATGTTCTGGCTATTAACTGAAAGAAACTTTTTTGTGCTGTGTAACTAGAAAACTTGGCAGAAATGCTCGATCGCTTTGCTACTTCGTATTGATCAACTGAATAGAGCGGGCATTAAACGGCTTTATAATTATCGTATTGAGGCCACCTTTACTTTCACTTTTACTTTTCTTGCAGTGTAGCGCCGACGGCCTTGGCGGCTAATTACCGGCGACCGGTAATGCGGTCGCTGCGCCACCGACGCTGCGTTGGCGGCACAGCCTTAATCCCGCTCGAACGGATTAAGTCGATGATGCTGGAATGGAATGGCTTCGGCTGCAGGTGAATCGATAAATGGAAATCGCTACTCCCCTCTCTTTCTCTCTCTCTCTCTCCCACTCTCTTTACATCTCCGCTACTCTTTGCCTTCTTCTTTCTTTTGCTTTCTGTTTACACTTATTTACCATTCAGTTTTTGCTGCTTTTCCGCTTTACACACAAACACACACACATACACATATAGACGCGGTTATGTAGAACAACCACTAAAGCACCGTTAGTCCATCAGCATCCAAAGAAATTCGAATTGTCTTGCCGCTAACGCTGCCGGCGTCGCAGTCGCTATCTGCGTCGACGTCGGCGACCTCATGTTGTTGTTCTTGTACTTCTTGTACGCTGATGCTTCTTCTTCCTTTCTTTTGCTTTTTCCCATGGAATTTACACATACGATTCTGTGTTTACGTTCTTGTGCCGCGATTTAAGTACTGTTATAACTTTTGCCTGTCATCACTAGTTTGCTTTTCTTGTCTTGTTTATTTTTGTGCTTTTGCATAAATTCCCGGCTAACAAATATATATTTTCGTTTGTTTTATTTATGCACCGCGCAGTTCTTATTGTTGTCGTTTTTTTTTGCGGGGGAGATGCGACGCGCACGCAGCGTCGTCAATGGAGAAAAATAAAAGAGAAAGCGCCCGCTCAGCTCAGCCAGTCTCCGTTGACCGCGCGGTCGGCGAGCTTTCTTGCAACTGACTTTCGAGTTTCCACGCGAAACTTTCGATTTCCTTTTCCCGATAACGAAGGACGATAGAAGCCGTTCGATATCGATAGCTCAAGAGAAAGCAGCTGTCTGAAATGCAATGGCTCCACTTAAGAAGTTGGGGGCAAATTGGGCGCTACATTTAAAACTAACAAAAATTGTTAATTAAAAAAAAATATGTTATTGTGCAAAATGTAGGGACATTTGGATGAGTTGTGAAGTGTACGAAATTATTTATTTCAAAAGTTTTATAACTTAGAGCCCGTATAACTCGATTTTCACTAGTTAAAGGTATTAAAAGGCAAATTAATTTTATTTTCTAACACTACGACTTAATTACTAATCAAGATTAAACTACTTATAGCTAGAGGCATATCACACACGGCTAGACGTAGGGATTCCAATTGCTGCCGTCCTCGGGCAACAAATTGTTGGTGATCAGCAGGATGACGTCGATGATCCACCAGACACCCACGCCGCCCATGGTAAGCAGTTTGCCCACAGCAGTGCCCGTTTGGCCGAGACAGAAGCGATCCATCCCGAGGAATCCCAGCAGCATGCTGTAGATCAGGGTGGTCACAAAGTAGTGATCCGTGTAGCGGACACAGGGCACTCCGGCGCGCAGGAAGGTGCGATTCCCGTAGCACTCGATATCGGCAAACACTGTGCACCAGACCATAGCGTGCTCCACCTCCTCGTATGTAGAACCACCGAACTTCAGGCATCCGTATTTCTTTTCCTGCTGCGCCGTCGCGTTCTCCCGATGATCGACGGGTTCCTTGCAGTCGAGGAAGTCGCGCGGCAAAAACGAGCACATCACATTCGGTCCCAGTGGATAGAAGGCCGAGTTTCCAGTGCCACCAGAGGAGGAAGACGCCGACGATGATGAGGAGGAGGGTCCCATACCGGAGCCCAGTTGCGCCTGCACAGGCACCACCGACTGCACCGCCGTGCCGGACACCACCGTCTGCGGCTGCTCCTTGTCGCTGCGTGCCTGGATCGCTTGGGCGCCGGGTCGGCTGGCCACCAGGAACGCCAGAATTCCGTAGAAAATCCGCATCTTTGCGAGCTCCTTATCAAAATATAGCTAGCCAGTGTCGCCACACCATGGCTTTGTTAACAGAGCTCTGTTACTGCGATGGCTTATCGATAGTTCTGATTTTCAGCATCTCGACTACGAATAAATACAATAAAATAAGTTAAAAGTTATTCATCCTGCAAATAACAGTGCTCCCTTAAATATATGTTACCATTACTGTGATCGTAGTCATTGGTTAAATATTTTTATTTAAATGTAATAAACTTATTAATCTAGCTTCGCGTCCTAGCCAAATGACCAATCACGTGCCCATCGCTACATTCGATAGGCACAGGCCCCGTTGCATTAGTGTGCACACACTGGCTGCGTAATCAGCGGGCGCGAACCATTTTTTTTTGGGAAAGAACAATAAACAAGAGAATAATAGAGGCATAAAGAGCATTCCCCGTCCGATTTTCACGGGCAGTACGAAAACAACAACGGAGCAGAGAGCCCGTTTAACACGACGCGTCATTTTCCACCATTTTAATTCTGTGATTTGTTTGAATTTTGCTGTGTCAGCGCGTTGAAAATTCGTTGCACACTAATAATGAAGCTACTGCTCCTGGTGGCCACCGCGGCCTCCGTGGCGGCACTCACCGCCGGTGAGCCGTCGTTGCTCTCGGATGAGTTCATCGAGTTGGTGCGCAGTAAGGCCAAAACCTGGACGGTAATTTCTTTGTTTTCCCCCCTGCTGACGTGACAAGAAAATTGAATTTTTCCATATTCTATTCTATTCTATCCGCCAGGTGGGTCGTAATTTCGATGCATCCGTAACGGAGGGACACATCCGCCGCCTGATGGGCGTCCATCCGGATGCACACAAGTTTGCACTGGCCGACAAGCGCGAAGTTCTTGGCGATCTTTATATGAATAGTGTGGACGAGATACCCGAGGAGTTTGATTCCCGTAAGCAGTGGCCAAACTGCCCAACCATTGGCGAAATTCGTGACCAGGGATCTTGCGGCTCCTGCTGGGCCTTTGGAGCCGTGGAAGCCATGTCCGATCGCGTACGTAGCTTATCTTATCGATTTTATAGCCCCTTTTTCTCTTTGTTTGACCAGCTGATATATTTCACATTTTTTATTCTTTATTGTTTTTTTTTCTGATTTTGCAATGTGCAGGTGTGCATCCATTCCGGCGGCAAGGTGAACTTCCACTTTTCGGCCGATGATCTGGTGTCCTGCTGCCACACCTGCGGATTTGGCTGCAACGGCGGATTTCCCGGCGCCGCCTGGAGCTACTGGACGCGCAAGGGAATCGTCAGCGGAGGACCCTACGGATCTAATCAGGTTGGTGATCTACTCCTGCTTTTCTAACCATCCTTAAATGGTTTTTTGAAATTATATGATTAGGTTTAAATGGGTAGAAGTTTCCTGTATTTGTTCGTATTATATTTCTACGCAGAAATGGCTTGAAAGTAACTTCATTTGTTCTTTGTTTACTTGAAGTTAGCGACCAAGTTTACGGCGCCATAAAAAATTGTATACAACAGTTATCGCTAGAAAGCGGCTTAGTATATCATATACAGACAGACATCCAAACACATAGAGATATAAGTATCCAATCATACACAGAGCTATATATTGTGAATGCATTCCAGATTGGCGTACATCCTCAATGATAATTTCTAGTTACTAGCTCTTGTTTAGCTTAATACCTAGATTAAGGGAAGCAAACAAACAAAAACGTTACTAATATGCACTTTTTTGCAGGGCTGCCGTCCTTACGAGATTTCTCCCTGTGAGCACCACGTGAACGGAACCCGACCACCCTGTGCCCATGGCGGTGCAACGCCCAAGTGTTCGCACGTGTGCCAGAGCAGTTACACAGTGGATTACGCCAAGGACAAGCACTTTGGCTCCAAGTCGTACTCGGTGAGGCGCAATGTGCGCGACATTCAAGAGGAGATCATGACCAATGGACCAGTTGAGGGCGCCTTCACCGTTTATGAGGATCTCATTCTGTACAAGGACGGCGTCTATCAGCACGAGCATGGCAAGGAGCTGGGCGGTCATGCCATTCGCATTTTGGGCTGGGGCGTTTGGGGCGACGAGAAGATCCCCTACTGGCTCATTGGCAACTCGTGGAACACCGACTGGGGCGATCAGGGATTCTTCCGCATTCTGCGTGGCCAGGATCATTGCGGCATCGAGAGCTCCATATCGGCGGGTCTGCCCAAGCTGTAGATGCAATATGTACTCCGGCTTTGCGCTGATAACAAATCCCTCTATTTTCTATTAACCCCCCTTTTATTTCCATTCCAATTCGCAACTGACGTTTGTAGTTAATGTAAACAACTAAACCTGATTGATAATAAAGTATTGTATATGACTGTGGATCTGAACTTTGCCTCTGCCAACTCTATACAGTGGAACCTCCGTAACTAAAAAGGCAACACAAGAGAGTCTCGAACTGTAACTGGTATTAAATTAAAAGCAAAAAACCAAATGATACAAAAGTAAATATAGCTATTTGTGTGACAATAATAATAATTATCCAACGATGTTTGTAGCGCGAAGCCAAACCGTATTCTTTTATATTTGTTAATGATAATAGTTAGTATTCTATGTACACATATAAATGGATGGGCTGGTTTTCAGATGTTCGTTTTGCGAGTTATAATGTGATTAGCATCTCATTTGATTGATTAATCAAACAAAGAGTACAGCGTGCATTCGCATTCGTCATATGGTGCGATTTTGTTGATTTAAATCGTTTTTATTTATTATTTAAATCAATTTTTCTTTTTTTTATCAGAAAGTGGGATTCACTAAACAGCGTTAGCTTAGCTATAAAAAAATTATCTTGCGAAGTTGCCCACAATTTTCATTACCAGATGTCCATTCCCCGGAGTCCATTTTATACACATATCTTTTCACATAACATGTTTTATTTATTTTTCTCATTTGCAACATCAAATAGAACATTTGTTTTTTATTTCATTTTTTTGTAATCTTGTCATGAACCGCTTTCTTATCGATTTTCTGTGAATTGATTCGACACTATTCACTGAAACTCGATCTTTTTTCTAACAAACAGCTTAGATCGAAAAATATTTCTTACTGCCATATTTCAATTGGTTTACTCTTGTTATTTGTCATAGTCCAATTTCAATTATTGGCTTAAAAATATCTTATTTTTGGGTAGGTTTACATTATATATGTATGTATAATATATATATATATATTCATTTCCGTGGAATCAGCTCAGCTTAATTTATTTTGTTTGTAATTCTGGCTTTGCTTTTTATTTTCTTAGGATTTTGTAAATAGATTGCATTTGGCTTGCTCCTCATTTTTTTGTTCTTCGGTTTGTAGACTTTGTTGTCAATAAATAATTTCGTATATTCTTCGCATTTCGCTTCGCTCTCCTTACAATTGTTTACAATCTGAATTCGTATTTGTTATTCCTGGACTTTTGCACTTAATAATTAAAATACATAACCATGCGGGCATATATTTTCCTATGTATGTACGTAAACATTAGGCTGTTGTTCGGTTAAACATTTCCATTGTTTTCAGTGTTTTGTTCTTTGATTATATTTTCTGCATTAGTCATCGTCAGTTTTGTGTGAGGGCTTTAGCTTATCATCTAAATGGTGGGTTCTCAAAATATCAATGCAATTTCGCTTAACGCTTTATTGGCTTTGGGAGTTCTTATTTCGATGAAGGAGAAAAAAGTGGGTGTACGATGTACATAGATTTCTATAAATTGCAACGATAAATAAAGAGTAAATCAATCAAGAGCAAGCACTAAAATGCCATTGTGTGAAATCTGAATCCATTTGAGTTTTCCAGTTCTATTTCTTCAGCTTATTTCTGCCTCAGGTGGGGGGGATTTATGTAAAACTATACACGACAGTGCAAGATAATTCCAATTTTCAACACAAATAACGATTATCTCTCGCAAAAAAATAAAGTGATATGAACCGTTTGAAGCACATAAGATATAAGCTCAAATATTCTACGCTGAGAAGTTGAACGAAGTATTCATATACAAATAGATCTAGTTGGGAAGTCGGCCGAGACTTATAGAAAACGTATAGCAAAAATGCCCTTAATTTACCAGCTAAGTAGACAGACATTAACATTTTGACTCTATGAGTATCTGGTGTGTTATCTAATAGGACTTGCTTCTAAACTTCTTTTTACCTCGCTCTTGAACCTTGAACTACTCACTTATATAGGATAAACTTTTCATAGGTCGAGATTCGTCTTAAAATCTATAAGATCTTCCATCAGTTTTCAGTTTAATTTAACTTGCTACAAAGGAAAAATAAAACACAAAATATAGCTAAAAATCGACTGAAGTGGAGGAAAGAGGAACGTATAGCCGGACAATACTTTAATCGGAACACTTTTTCAGTTAGCAAGCTTGAAAAGACCTTAATGTAGTTGCGCTATATAAATATACAGTATATGATTTAGTTATTTATCTTCTTTCATCTTTACATACAATTACTCTGTTCTCATTACAACTATCGCTTTAAACTCTTTAATTTGGATTTACTTTTCAGTTTAGGAAGTATCTTAATCGCCTAACTCAACTAACTTTGGCTTAGGTTGACCTAAACGGATCGAACAGATTACAGATTCCTATATCTTCTCTCTTATTTTTACGGTCCCATATGTACCTTCAATTGTGGTTATCTGGTTTACATCCGAGTTTTCTTTAGCTTACAAGATGTGTGAGAGTTTTTAGTTAACTTGCGTGGACAGCCCATAACTGGGGGTTTGCGTACATAGTGGTATATGTATATATATATATATATATATATAGATGTATATATATATTACTATATGGGTAAGATTCAATGCCCGTTACATCGTCAGGTCGCCGTGAGTTGTTTGTATAGGTTTTTAAGTTGTCGGCTTGAACGCATCTCAATACGAACTGAACTTTGGTTTCGGTTTTAGTTTTGGTATCACAAAATCGGGTTTTACGTTTACACAATATCCAATAGTTTCTGTTTTTTTTCTTTCCGAAATGCCTTTCATTTTCGAATAACAATTTTAGTAGAGATAAATATATATATTTTGTTGTTTTTTCATCTTTTTAAATAACTTTTGGTAGCGAAAGACTATCACAATTACGGAGATTTGAAATTTCTGGGGCCAGTTAAGAGATTGTATTCAATTTCATGAAGTTTTTACATTTAACTTTTTCTTCTTTAGAACCGATTTTTTTTTTTTTTAATTTTTTGTCAATTTTACACGCACATTACACATAGATAATTCTATTTTTAGATTTTTGGTTTGGTTTACGGAAGCCGTTAATTTATACTTTTATAGTGGTTGTTTCTCGAGAAATGCATTTAATTTTCCTTTTGATTTTGCAACTCTATCCGCTCCCCTCGCTTCCCTTAGTTGTATCTGTAATCATCCGGAGATCTTCGGTTTCAGTAGTTTGTCCTTCAGTTGTCGTATCTCACTTGGTTTGTTGAACTTGGTTCGCTTGCATATGTTAAACGGTTCTATATTTCGAAGATATCCTTGTATATATCATTTATATTTGTATTTAGTATATAGCTTTGCGATCGGCTCTTGTTTCGTGTAGTTTTCAATGTTTTTTTTATGCTTTTTAAGTGGTTTGGAAAACCATCAAACAACAGGAGGAAACAGTCTTTCTTTCCAGGTACCTAGGGGTTAAATATGATATACAAAACAAATTAATATTGGTTTATTGTTTAGTGAGAAATTGATACAAATCATTAATTATCACGGGTACCATTCAATTCCCTGGCAACTTAGAATCATTTAGAAAGAGGTTTAAAAGTGTTTTAATACTTTTAGACACCCATTTTGGTAATTTTAAGTCACCAGACATTTCTAGCACCGCTGATCGTAAATTCTAACTACTTAAGAGTTCAGTAACATATCACCGCCCTATAACTAGTTTTGTTTTGAATATAGAATATATGAAATTTAAACGTATTAGAATTTGTGCTTTATATGCATACTCACCGCGTGACACATTTGACTTTTGTTAAATGTTGTACAATTGTTTTTTTTTTCTCATTTGCAAATTTGGTATTTGTTATATATATATGTATATATTACACCATTAAACTTTCAATATATCGCGCATAGTATATAAATATATATTCATATGGTATATACACAGATGTGGCATATGGAGGCATCGGTCTTGTTGTCCATTGGCTCTATATATGTTTGTTCGCTATTTCGAGGGGATTTCTATTGGGGTCGTGAGTACATTGGTTTCACTTCTATCTGATGGATCGATCTATAGAGTAGCTGCATCTGCATCTCTGCTGCCCTAGTGGTGGCTCAGGTAGGTCTTGCGCTTCAGGTAACCACTGCGTATGGGTGATGAGAGTCCCGTCTCGTTGCTGTGCTTTTCGATGACAGACGGGTTCGATGGCAGTGTGTGCGTGTGAGGTGTGTGTGTTGGTGTGGGTGTTGGATTTGTTTTGTTTTTTTTTCAGGCAAATTTTGGATATTTTTTATTTTGGTTTGGAAAAAGAAAGACAGAGTTAATGTTGAGAAAGAGTTGAATTTTGGCTCTAAGTGTGGTTTGGAGGTGGAAACGTTTCTAAGATCGATATTTATCGAATTTTTTAGCCCACCTCTAGTGTGGGGTTTATAAATTTTGTTTATTTTTCTCACAACACCAATCAATCAATCAATAAAATGCTCAGCTAGGTATGCTTTAAAATACTTAACAAAGGAACTGAAAAATTCTATAACACTAATGCTAACATGAATTGTCTGTATGTTTTGGTTTTTTTTACGCTTCTATCTGTTTACAAGATGCTTTAATTGTTGGTTTTTTATTGCTCTAAACAATTTGTTTGCTTAAGTTGCAATTTAATTTAATTTTCATTCGTTGCTTGTTCATGCAGCCTGATGGTGTATTTGGCGTGAGGTGAATTTGTCGGCGTGGTGGGTTTTGAACAGCGTGGTGGGTTTTGAAGGCCGTGAAGCATTAAGCGGTTTTTGTTGTATTATTATTATTATTTGTTTGTATTGGTTATCCGTAAATCAAGGAACAAACAAAGAAAAGATAAAAATCGTAATCGAAACATTATAAATCATATATATACTATGTAAGATATATATTTCCAACAGGCCCATTTAACTGTACGCCTTTTATTTTTTATTTTCTACTAAATACTGGCGCACGTATTTTTTGATGTTTTGTTGCATTTTGGCTTTTGTTCGCAATCAAAATAATATCATACAAATAGAAATAAACATAGTACATGAATGCAATAATAATCATAATAATAATAATAATCATCATAATAATAATCATAATAGTATATAGCTTATAGCATAAATAATACGGCATTTGTTCTACAAGAAACTTAAGAATGTAAAATATAAAGTACAATACGATTCGTGAAGGACTAGTTTTGAGAAGATTGGTGAGACACACAGATTGCTTCTAGTACTTTTACGCTGGTGATTAACTTAAAAACATATACAAAAACTATGTATTTTAATCTAATGCAAGTTTCTTAGGCAGCTGGCGTGTCCTTTTCAATGGCATTCTCAATCAGTTGGGCCAGTAGGATGTGGTTGCTGCTGCTGGGACTGTTGATGTTGCTGCTGCAGGGACTGATGTTGGCCAACTGCAGCTCGAAAGCATTGCTGCAGATTGTCACGGCAAGGGAAAAGGGCATGATTAGGTAGGTTGCAACTGGAGGTTCGCAAAATTGGCAAGAGATTACTCGTTCCGGTTGGGGCACACCCCGCCCGAAGAAGGCGCACACAACAACGTTTAAAGGGTATGGGAATGGTGGATGGGTTACCACTGCATCGTCTCGATGGCAAAGCAAGAAACAATGCTGGCTGACAAAATAAACGGCCATGCGACCCAGAACACAAACACAAACCAAAAAAAAAAAAACAGAGAACAACAGAAAGTCACAGAAAATGTCTAGACACCAACAAAGCAGTTTCCAATGGAATACAGGTATAATGCCTTCAGCTGAATCTATTTCACTCTATAACTTTGAGTACATACGATTACGAATATGATTACTGACTATGTTTTCATTTGTATAATAACATGTTTCATGAGAAATTCAAATCTTAACTAACCCTGAATCATTCCTTTGGTAAATAATACAAGTTATCAAAAGCTACAGACCTTTACCTATAACATCTTATATAAGGTAAATTCAATTCACTGAATATAACATTTGCATCCTTATTTCGAATCAGCTAAAGGCAGTACACTGTGCGCAAAACATATAACATTAACACACGAATGCTGTGGCCTATTTACACTAAACACAAACACAGATACGTATATACAGCGAGGATCGGGCGTTACAGTGGGTGCGCTCTGTACAGTGGATCGTCTCAAGCAGCGCCAGCCAGTGGCATCAGCGTCTTACCTTCTGCGCCGCGGATTTGCGGTCTGGCCGGGAAGATTGAAGCATCCGCGTGGAATGACCATGCGCGCATTGCCCTTCGCCGGACGCGAACCACCCACAGCCTGCAAACCGGCCAAGTGAGCGGCATAGCCATCGCTAAGCACGGTGGCATTGGACTGCAGCTTCTTGCCAACCTGTGAGGAGAACGTTTAGTTGCCATTAATTCTGATCACGAAATCTGAATTGTAAGTGATTACCTTGCCCACGATGAATATTTGATCAGTTCGCATGCCAACATTCGTGTAGACACTAATGTCCTTGCTGCTGCCGTAGGCGGCAGTAATTGAGATTCCATGGTTCTGCACCAGATTGTTGAGATAGGCCGTCTTGTGGCCCAATGGATCGGTGGACAGGCCGTCGGCGAACGAGATCAGGCCATGCGGGAAGTTGTGCTGGCTCAGCCAGGACACAACGCGTTGCTGCTGCATATCCGGTCGTCCGGTGATGTAGATGAGCAGGTAGCCCAGCTCCTGCCAGTGGCGGCAAACATCGACAGCTCCGGCACGTACCTTGGGATCCCTGCCCGTCACCGACATCGAAGCGGTGAAGGAGCCATCAATGCTGAAGACCACGCATTCGGTCAACGGCGGCACCACCGCCATATAGCAATCCACCGAGGTGTGATCGCCACGGACCACCATCTTTACCGGGTATATGCCATAGCCTAGGGATACCTGATCCGGAATGCTGTACGAGATTCGACCGTTCTTGTCCGTCACCTCAGTACTGAGGAACGTCCACTCGCCCGCCGGCGGATCCTTCATAATGTGCACATCAACCTTCTCACCGTGCAGGGTAATCATGTCTAGGGGTCCGTACATAAATCTCGCATTCAAACGCTGCTCCCTGCCCTCCTGCACGATCACATCGTTGGCCCGATGATTGGCTGCCACATTTTTCAGCTTCACCGAGGTGCGTTTCTTGATCCACTTCTCCCTCGGCTGTCCTGGATGGAAGGAGGCATTGTCCTTGTCATCGTTGGAGCCCACAAAGGGTATGCCCTCGAATTTGCCAATCTGCCGTAGAATAAAGGCAATCACATCCGGACTCTCCCAGTAACTGGCGTGGAAGAGGTGCGGCAAGGCGTGAGCCGGAAAGTTACTCAATCCCTCCGGGCAATATAAAGCGTAATCCAAGCGCTTTGTGCCCCACCATTTGTTTTGCACTGCGAATAGAAAGGTTGAATTAGTTAGTTCAAAATACAAAGTTTGTTTAAATATAGCTGCTGCTTCTAGCGGATAACGACGAGCTTCTTACGGGCATGGATCGTACTAAGCGAGACATTCTCAATCAGACCCGATATCGTGCTCTGCATCGATGCGTCCGACAAACGGCGACCAGCCAGCAGATTGTTGCCGTCGTTAAAGTGCTGCGGATGCGACTGAATGACCTCCACTGAAAGGGATGACATAATGTTTCAATAAATGGCATTATAAATACACGTGTAAAGGTTACAGAAGAAAAGCTATTGAGATATACTCACATAAATGCAATGGCTGACCATTTCCCAGCGGATACTTGGCGTACCGTGGGACATTAACTGGCGCCAATATCGAAAACCGGGCGCTGAGTAGCGGCTCCAGGCGCGAGGCTATCGGATCGGTTGGATGGAACAGATTGTAGACCTGGTGGCAGTTGGGCCGCGGCAGAGCGGCCTTGGCATCATGAAGTTTCCTTGCAGCAAGTACCACAGACAGCGGCGATCCGAACATAAAGAAATCACAGACCTCAAAGTCCAATTTGGTGGCCCGCGAATCGCTGGAGGAGCTGGAACGGCGTCTACGTGGCGATGGAGCCACCAGCAAACGCTTGGCATCCAGATCGGCTTCGATGAAACGCTCGTCATCGTCCAACCTCGAATTTCGAGCGCTCAACGGATTGTGGGTATTTATATTTGTGGCTGCATCTCCACCAGAATTTGAGGCGCCTGAAGCCGTTCCCGGCTGGCTGCCATTTGATCGGCAGAGAGCCTCGTATGCCAGCAGTGAGCCCATCGAGTCGCCCAGCATGACAATCTGGCCAGAGAATCCGTGTCCCTCCTCCGATTTCAAGAACTCATGGTAGACAATATTGGCAGCGGCGACTGTCTTGTTGACCGTCTCGTGAAATTCTGGCGATGCCACGGATAGTAGGGGTATGGCTCCAATAGGAACATCAGCTATATTCGGTATATCCGCCGCCGAGGGCGATGCATCAAAGGAGTACGGACTCAGGCTGGAGAGAATGCCCAAGGCGTCGGTGCAAATTGAGGGGCACGGCACCATCTTGATGGTCACATGAGTGAGGAGGCTGGGATAGTGCTGTCGCATCACCGCCTCAAAGGAGCCACGGAATGTGGTCACATCGGATTTCTTGGCTGTCAGCTCGCTGGCCGCATCTAAAACGCTGCCCGCATGGACCACTAGGATCAGAATGGTTGTGGGGCATGACGGTGTGCTCGGTGATCCCGGCGGCGAGGAGTCGTGACTGCGATCCACGCTGGCGGAGGAGCGTAACTGTCGCTTGTTGCCGCGCTCTGAGGCCACGCGCATCAAAAAGTCCTGATTGAATATGCTGTCCTCTTGCCGCGAGTTGCCACGCCCACCCACGGATGCTGCGCTAGAGGGTCCGCCATGTGGCGGGGGACTGTCGTCGCCCTCGCCCAGCAGCTCCAGCGAGCTCCACTTGGCCAGCGAGTTCGTCTCATTGGTGTCTAAAATATAAATTAATTGAATAATTATAATTGAAATTGAAACGAAGGCAAGATATTTTGCGATTTCTTTATGTTAATCAACATTTATTAATGCTTACCCAGACAATCAAAGAATTCCTCATCCGAATTGGATTTGGAGTCCACTTCCAATCGCTCCATACGCCAGTTTGCCACCTGAGGTGTGCGTAAATTGAATTAATACTTGTTTATAAGCACAATTGCTGTTCAGATTGTTTATTTATAGGCATGAATATGCTACATACATTTCTTCGAATCTGTTCTACAAAAAAGCGCCATTGAGGGGCTAAGCTAAGCTAATAGAACTTGGCTAATCAAAAACTGCGACTAGGCAAATTACTAAAGGAATGGCGGAGGAGGTTTATATGGTGCATGGCAGGTTTTATACTAATTATAATTAATTTATTATTAGCTGGGCATTTACTAGTAATGAAAAAGAAAGAGAAGGGCATAATGGGAGCGACAGAGAGGGCGAGAGGAACTTACATGTCTGCGTGGCGCTGTCTTTGCATGCGGCTTTTTGGACTGATTTTGGATTGTTTTCGGTTTTTGTGAGTGTAATTTTGTTGTTATTTTTTATATATTCAATTTATTTGATTTCATTGATTTGTGTCGATTTCGATTGTGTTGTTGTTGTTGTCGGTGGATCGTGTTGGATGGAAGGTAAATTAAAGATTATTTGGTAAGACGCAGCACATTTAAAGGACATAGCGGCACACAACACACAGAAAATTGAACACAGAGACAGAAAAAAGGTGTTTTCGAAGGTAAATATTGTAAACTAGATTAAAATGTAAGTTTAAGTGCGGCAAAAAATTGCACTTTGAACATTAAACGCTTTGAACTTTGAATAAAACTAGGTTAGTCAAAGAGAAAGAGAGATATTTCAATAAGAAATTGAGTATGATTGTTATTATTGTTCTATAAAAATTCTATTGTTTTTTTTGTAAGCTTTTCAATGGGATAATTCCCTGACTTTTCAGTCATGTTAAGAAACAGTACACAAAAGTATTTGCATAATTAACACCAAACTTGTAAAACTTTCATTTGCAGAGTTAACACACGAAACCCACATCGAAAACGAGCAAAGGACAAAGGACAAAGAGAATGGATAAGCTGGCCGTGCTCACCTGGAGATCGAAGCTGTGGGCAGATCCCACCGGAGAGTGAAGGGCACCCTTCGACCCGAACTTGCCCTTCTGGGCCATCTGAATACTTTGGGAGCGGGAACGTTGCGCGGATCCGCTTTGGTTGGCGGACAGATCTACGCCTGTACCAATGGCATCGTTCTCATCCTCGTCGTCATCCTCCTCCTCGCCCTCCTCATCCGAACTGGCCTCGGCGCTCGGCGGCTGCTGGGTGACAATCGGCGGCACGGCCGGAGCGGACTTCTTTCGCTCGCTGCCCGTTGTAGAGGCGGCGGTGACCGCCGTGCTGACATACGGCTCCGAGATGCTGTCTGGAATGGATTAATAAAAGTAATAAATACATTGATACACTGGTTCATTTTCTTATGGATGTCCGAATGAATATGCATACAAGTTTTATTCTAACTAAAAGTTGTTCGACTTTTCTGAGCATAATTTATAATGACTTTGGTTTTTGAATGATTTCATTCAGTTAAACATTTTATGCTTGATCTTTGTGCAAACTAACACTTTTACAATTTAGCATGTTTATGTGGTGAGTCTGAAGTGGATGATAGAATAGTGGAGGTGCCCAAAGCGGACTGACCATCGCTGCACTCCTCGCCGCCGCCCATCTTCTTGGCCAGGGCCAGTTGCGTTTGTCGCTCCAGTTCGCGGATATCCTCGATGGTTAATCCGAACCACTCGTCCTGCCATGCCCACGCCTGTCGATGGGCACGCAGCATCATCTTGCGCAGCGCCACGTCGTGGATGAACTTCTCCAGCTTCGTCTGCATGCCCCAGTAGCGGAACTCAACGCGGCAGATCTTGTAGGCGGTCATCAGGGACATGTTGCGCGGTGTCGGCTGCTTCTTGCCCTTCACTTCTCGCCAATACTCATCCAGCCAATCCTCGCCCAAAGGGCCACGGCCCGTCTTGTCCGACACAAAGTGCTTGGGATCCTCCTCCTTCACATAGTCGCCACCCCACAGCTGGTCCTTCACAATGTCAATCACGTCTGCAAGGACAGAGGGTGCTTATTAGAAAAAAATCCTTAAGCATGTGGCTATTATTATGCACTATTCTTAGAACTCTGACTGACCTACTATGCGATTACGCAGATCGCTTCCGGACAGCTGGAAGACATTGTCCTGATAGCCATTGTCCGGATAATAGTATGTCTCAATGTCCAGCGAGAACTTCTCCACAAACGGACAGGTGTAGCGAGTCCTGGTATACGGATAGGCATTCCATGCCTCCTCCTCCACGGTTAAAGCGCTTTTCGGCAAGAGACCTTGGCAAATACAAATAAATATTGAATTAAAACGTAATTAGCTCACAGTATTTAACTCACTTTTGATCCAGCCAGGCAGATGATTGCCCACGTGGTAGATCTTCTTTGTGTATTGACCATTTCCGCCGGGTCCATCCTTGTACGGCTCATTGATGATAATCTCAACGCCACTGCCCTCGCCATGACTCTCCTCGCGACTCTTTTTCTGTGAATTGGATATCAGTTTTGCAAGATTATTATGACTGAAATCAAAATAAACTGCAAGTGTATTGAGCAAGATTGCTAGAATTTCCGGTGAAAACGTTTGATAAATATTTGCCATTGTACATATTTGTAAATAAGTTCAATGTGCAAAGACGAATAAACAGTTCCAGACAAATTGTACATTTTGTAACGATCAAAGATTACATTTGAAAACTGTTGAACTATTACACCGGAAATTGCTAACGTTAAATGTGTATTATATTTTTGTTTGTGGAGCTATAGAGCTATTTCTATGCATACTATTTAACTGCAACTAATGAGCTATTTCGAAAGCAATCAAGCGAAAACTGCCTTTGAAAACTATTTTTAAGTCAAACATATAGGCTGCATTAACTTTTAGATGATGCTTATCGATTGAATTTAACTAAAATAAAGAAATTACACATGTCTAGGCGAACTTCTAAATAGCTTTGTCTCAGAAATAGGAATCCTCACCGCAATCATGTAGAGCTGGGCGATGCGGTACTCCTCGACGGTGAGGGGCAGCGGAATGCGGTACTCCTTGATCAGCATGTTTATACCGCGTGACTTCGAGTCCTTGGCGTTGAAATGAGGGATTCCCCTGCGGTTATTGACGTGTTGCGAATGTCGGGCTCTTCCGACGTTACCGGACTGTTCCGGCGTCCTCCTTTCCGGCTGCCTCTATTGGCTCTCGTTGGCTGAGGGAATGGCAATCATCGATTGCCGCCGCTGGTCATGGCTGGATGATGTGATGGCGACGCGGATGTCGTCCGACGTTTCTGTGGCGGGGAATTTGGGGGTAGGTAGCACCTCGTCTATGACCTGGTCGAAATGGGGGAATCGGAAAAACGAGGCGGGGTTAGTCAGCGGGTCTATGGATAATTTTCCAGGGCCGTAGGTGTACAGAGGTCCAGATGTGTGTGTGTAGGTGTGTGCTAGTTGCTATGGCTTCTGCCTGCTGCTTGCCTATCTGACATTTAAGTGAATGGGCACCCAGAAAACTAAAATTGCACAGCCCTATGTGGAGCTGGAAAGTTACTTCAAGGTTGGGAAAGTGTTCGTTAGAATTATTAAAACTTATGCATCTCATAGATGAATATGTAATTTATATTTTAGTGTGCGATTATCTAAAAATACACACATTTTAAGCTGCTTACTACTGCGTAGCAGCAAATGAAAAATCAAGTAATAATCCCCAAAGTTATTAGCTATAAACGAGCTGAAAAGATTTTAATAGCACACAAAATGTTTTGCAAATGCAATTTAAACAGGATATACACATTCTAAAGCAAATTATTGTGCTGCTATTCACAATTATTGGCTTTAAGCAAGAGCAAAATAAAAGTGATGTCTTTAGAAAAAGACCACCAGAGCGTTGCAGTGAGTTCTAAAATGCAAATTACCATTTTATTTATTGATTTCGAGTGACAGCGAAATGGGGACATGAAAACGAGCGGGGAAAAAACCTTTGACAGGCACTTTGGATAATCGGATGTGACTTGAGGGCTCTCAGGGGTTCCTTCTGTTTTGAAGCGAAACGAGGGCCAATGTCAATTAAATGCCAACAACAAGAAGTGAGTCTTCGATAAGGTCAAGTACAGTATCGCATTTCGCAAAAGAAAAAGCAAAGAACTACTTGTTCCACCGTCTTTACTATCAATTTAGCATGTCGCCCTGCCCATTTCACTGCTTTCTATTTCTATATATATATAAATATTCCATATTCACCTAAATGGGAGTACATTATAATAGTTATTAACTAAGCATTCCTATGAAAAATGTCTTGTACACCCTAAAAACTAATATTATCCCAAGCTATGGCCAACTTATGACTTGCCTGGAGTTAAAACTGGCCAGCTTTGACGAAAACGAAGCCAAAATTCAGTTTATCGTGCATAATTCGGTTGCTGTTCTTACCTTGAACCATTTCTACTTTTCCTATCTTTTTTGCTAATTGGATTTATTGTTGACTGCTGACAACAGCAATAGCAACCTAGGGGCCCTGTGGGGCAGGAGGTGTGAATGTGTGTGTGTATATATATAGCTATGTACGTAGGATGTCGTCTGACGCATTTGCATCGCATTCTGACCTATTGGAATGTGGCTAAACCTGCGAAGGAGTGTGGGTGGATGGGTGGTTGGGGGGCTAATTTAGGGGGTGGAGAAAGGGGCAGACTAACACGTGTATAAGTCAAATGCTGTTTGAGGACAAACAGCGATAGGGGAATTATCGTTATGACTGATAATAAAGTGATGAATTCCCGTGCAGAAATATTAATTAGTTTGGTAGCCAGTAATTACAGTAAGTATTGCTCAAAGGGAACTTCACTGATAATTTGTTATTGAATAAATAGTATTTCCAAACAAAAATTTATTTAAGTTTAAATCTAAATAAGTTATCAAAACAAAGTAACCTAATAAAATATAATTTTAACTAACATTTTAAAGAGCAAATAAACCTTTAAGCTAGCTTCACTGTGCTTACAAGCTGTGAACTTCCATTGCTAATGACCTTGATTAGACTCCTAATCTGTTTAGATCTTATCTCGCATTTATCTCGACCACAAATTTGTCCAACTGCTCATTAAGTGCTATTGTATTCCCTCGTCCAATTTATGGATCCCAAAGGAGCTTACTTTTTAATTGGAGCTTTTTGTGTTGGTGTAATGTTCGGGAAATGGGGATGGGGATTTTGTAAATTGATGCAAGTGGTACCTTGTACTTTGGGATGAAAACTCAACCATGTTGCGCAAAAGTTGAGATTTACATATAAAAAACCTTTTGACGTTATAAGATATTACTAAAAAGCTGCTTTTTATACATATGTATAATTATATTATAGCATAGTTTGCTTAGCTTGTAGTTACATACAAATATCATACAGTTTGATCGCGATAAGATCTGGATGGACATTGCGGGGAGAGTGGAAGGCGATGCTATAATAAGAGGCACAATAAAGAAGGGCAGTCAATCAATAATTATTGGGCACAGCGGGCAGTGGGGGAGGGAACACGAACACAGACATGCACATGTTTATGTCATGGCAGTTACATGGCAGGCCGTAACAAATCGTAAGCCCCAACAATATGGCCACCGCTTTCTTTAGCCCCACTCCCCCTCTGTCCCACCACTCTCTGCCATGCCACGCCCCCTTTTGGCTCAGCTTTCTCCACCCCTCGTTAGGCTCCCCCATCCCCACTTTACTGTTTTTTCTTGCCTCCTTAGCATAATTACATTTTGTGACACAGAAAATGCGACAGATTTTCTTTGCTACCCTGGGTCAAAGGTTATCGAAAGTGCACTTAAAAATGTACCTTCTACATTTTCAATACTTGTTGTTAGGCAAGCAAAAGAAAAAAAGCACTATTTAAAGAATGTCAAATTCTGATTACAACTGCAATTTCTTTGCCCAATTTGATATTCATACTTTCTTGCGGTTTCTTAAGAATACAAGTAAAATTCGTATAAGAAAATACCTGCAGTTAAAGGAGATAAGAAATGTTTATATTCATGATGAGAAAAAACTTTGCAGCGATAAGATTTATTACAATGGAACTTCCTTTATGGAGGTAATAAAAAATGGGCATTATTTATGATTCGATTTAAGCCTTTGTCTTAGGGGGCATTTAAAGAATCTAGCATAAAATCCCACTTTTTAAAATGGATGAACAACCAGAGATGGATAGTCGACCCACTGTGCATCAATAAACAAATTACAAACGCACACATGTGCTGGCTATAAAAGAGCCGGCCAAAGTGCACGTAGTCTTCAATGTGGTTGTTTATGATGTATATTGTCATTTAAAAAATTCTGTTTATGATGTGACCAAAGGGTAAACCAAGGGTATGCACACGAAGAAAAGCCAGAGCATTATCAAAAATAATTTCATTCATTATTATTAAAATTATCTTTCTAACCATGTCCTAAAGCTAAAACAAAATGCTATGATATAATTCTCATATTTAAATAATTTTTAGATTGATTGGAATCATTTTTTCTCCGTGTAACATAATAAGATGAAGATGGGTAAAATTCCACGTTTTTATGCACAATACCATTTTTTTTATTAAGTCTGCAAGACAGAATCGCAAATAGTGCACAAATGAATAATGGCGAAAATAGAGGAAATAAATTTGCGCAATTGTTGCAACATCGAAAACGCCAAACTGTTAAATAAATTGCCATGGTAATTGACCAAGAAATACAATACATAAAATAAAAAATAAAGGTGTAGAAAAAAGTGCAAAAAAACGGTAATAAAACGAAAAGAGGCAACAACAAAACAGACGCACTGAAGCGGAAATAAATAAACGCGTTTGTGGGACAGAGACAAAAATAGAGGGCATGGGATGCAAAGAAAGCAAAGGTTGAATAAAAAGCCTATTAAATCCGAGTCTCAAGTTTAGTGAGCTAAATTAGACGGAAAAGAGCAAAAAAAAAAAGGTCACGTACTCTCTCTCACTGGCTCTCCCCATCTCGCTCACTCCTTCGTGCACACCTGTGGCACGCTTTGTGCTTATTAATAATTTATAAATACAACAAGCAGCAAAAATAAGAACACAACAAATGTATTTCTAGGATTCATCTCAAAAAGCCCTTTTTTATTATTATTCATATGATGACAAGTTAATTTTTAAAAACTCATTAGTCAATCTAACATTCCTAACAATATTATTCATGGGAAATTCATCATATTTATATAAATGTTTTATCTAAAAAAAAATAATAATAATAATTAAAAAAAAAATTATATAAATTAAATTTTTTATGATCCTTTTTATTATATTAAGAAGAAATTAAAATAATGATGCATGTAACATTATTAAAAATAGTTTTAACTAGTAACAAATAAAATTTCCCAACATAAAATATCTTATATTATTATAGAAGACAACAATGAACTTTTAAAAACGCGATGCTGTAATAAACGTTTTCCGATTTATAAAAGTGCCAAAGTCACAAACACAACAAAACAAAGCTTTACGTGAAAATTACGCATGGAAAATTCTTATCACAGACTTGTTGTTGTTTGTAGAATAGAGTAAAAGCGTGGAAGAGGAAGATAGCTATAGCTAACGGGACCTTGAGACCTGGCCACAGCCAACACACACACACTTTCACAAACACGACGCAGCTTACGCATTTACGCAGCTGCCACCCACACACACACAAACTAACGAAGTATCCTTAACTAATTTTCCACATTTTGTTGTAAGCTATTTCATTTGTTACATACAAATTTTCATACACCAACTTTCAGTGGGCCAACTCACATTATTATCATTCGCAGGCGGGCAGCTGGACAATTAACAAAAAAAAAGAGTAAGGCCCAAAACGCAAAGAAGAAAAGAAACAACGACCAACGCACAACAAAATATAAATATACAGTGGATATTTGCTGAGTCGATGGGGCGATTAATACAATTTATCTATTCATTTTCTTTGGGGCGCTTTTCCAGGCCGCAGATGAAAAATGTTTTTAGCGTTGTTGCTGCTTGCCTTGCGTTTGCTTATTTCTTTTTGCAATCAAAACGTACACACTGAAAAAAAACAGCGTGCGCTGCGCGGCGGCAATGTTGCGATGCGACTCGTCTCGCGTTTGATTCCAAACTGAAGTATCTTACTTCAGTAACCAAACCGAAATGACGCCGAGCGGGACGCCGAACGCTAAACTAAACGAACGACGAAAAGCAAACGAAGCTAATGCAAAAGCAAAACGAAGAGGGAGGCGTTCTGGGAACGAATATCAGCTCACAATCGCCATACTAATAATGTAACATATGTATATTTACAATCTAAATCTATTATGCTTAAATACTTAAACAATATGTCTACAATATAAATTCATATATTATATTATAGCTCCGTTCAACTGCCCAAAGGTATCGTATATATATAAAATAGTCACGCTTCAACGCGGCTTTACTTATTATTGCAGATAAATTGTATGTATTTAGTATATAACTGTTTTCTTTTTAATTTTAATAACTGAAAAGTTAAAACAGTACAATTTCTAAAAGCCGTCAGACCAAAACTCGATTCTCAACTGACGTTTTGCGGAACACCCCTTCCTTTGGTTGTGCGCAACAAAAGCGCGCGAGAAAGCGCCAAAGAAATGCTCACTCTCCTTCCTCTTCCTTTCGCGCTCTCTTTGCCTTTCTCTCCCCTTGCGTGGACGCAGCTGGTGAGGCTGAAGAGAGGGGGGTTTCGTAAATTGGATTTATGCATATCCGTCAATGAATAATATACAGAAGTGTAATTCCTGCAAGAAACTCGGCTGCCCAGAGCTCCACAAAATGCCAACGTCCCGGCGTCCTTGTGCGCTCTCTTTTGGAAAAAGGCAGCGAGAGCAAGAGCGAGCTGGAGCAGCTAGTCTAAGTGTACGGTAAGAAGATAAGCTTAACGGCGCATACCGCTCGGTCAGAGTTAAAAGCAAACATGTCACGACATGCACAAACAAAAGACACCAACTGTTGTCATTCCGCTCCTGTCACTCCAGCTCCCTATCTCGCTCTATTTTTCGCTCTGCTGTTTTCACTGCCCTTTCTAGTTTGTCCTATTACATGTGATAAAGTTCAACTTTGACATTTACACCGCGCATGTCCCAAAAATAAAGGAACAATTGAGCTTGCACAGTTTGGCAAGTGATTTTTGAACGTGTAAGCGCTAACGGTAAACTGAGTGCAAGTTTTAATTGAGTGCACATTAAGTGGCAACGGACACTAGTTGCCTCACTCCCACTTCCGCCCACTCAAAGCATCCATCTCCTTGTCCTCTCAAAATGCTAATAAAATTACTTCATTTCAGGAGCATCTTGGAGCATCTACTAATTAAGTGCTATATATGTACATATGAATTTAAATTTGGTTCGGGCTTTTTTATTATCTGCAATCTATACACTTTCATTAGGTGTCATAACGGTAATTAAGCACTCTTTGTTTGCTTTATTTATCATGTTGTTTTTTGGTGAAGCATCTGCTTAAGATCACCTATGATAGGTGCATTTATCTTTTTATTATTAGCTCACTTAAGTTCTTTGTGCGATTTACTATGTTAAATATGCGTATTTATGTTTGTTTTAAAATCCCTGATTGTATGTACATATGTATATCCGTTGGCTATATCAAATTAATACCATTAATTAAAAAAACTCGACTTTTCGAAAATTTGCAGCTTTATTTTTATGGGATTTTATAGGTTTTTCTTTTTTTGGTTGTTTGATGGAACTTCTAAACTAAACTACGCTTTTCGGGTTTCCATTTTCTGAGTATCAGAAAGTGCGTGGCGATCGAACTTCCCTGGTTTTCCAGGGGGCGGGGCCATATGCGCCCTAGTTCTGGGCGTGGTGAACGCCGTGGTAGGCGGCCTGCTTGTGGGCGGGGGTACGCTGACCGAAGGGGCTCTTGGGGTTGACCTCCAGGATGTAGTCACCGCGCAGATCGAAGTCGACCTGGAGACCCATGTAGGCGCGCTTGCCGAAGCCATCCTGCTCCTTGTACTGCTTCAGGGAGTTGGCCGGAACGGAGGGGAAGTTGCGCTCGCTACCGGGACGCACGGACTCGGCAAAGTAGCGGGTGGCACGGGCCACAGCTTCAATCACATTCTCGGATCCGGGAACACCGGTGGAGGGTCCGTTGGGGTAGAAGTCAACATCGCCGCAACGAATGGGGGTGCCCATGGCGAAGGTCGAAGTGTGGATGGCATCAACGAAGTCGGCATCGCCGCGGGACAGACCACCGAGGATCTGGGGACGCTTGGACAGCACCTTGGCGGGATCCAGACCGGTGATGCGACGCAGCTTGTGTCCGGTTTGGGCGGTGTACTTGTTGCCAGCAGCTCCGGCGACATGGGCGCTGATTCCCTGGCCGATCAGGTGGATGATCTCCTGGGGCACACCCTTGTTGGTCAGATCGATCAGGGTCTGGCCGATCATGGCACCGGTGTTCTGCACATCCAGCATCGCGTAGCGCTTGAAGTTGGTCAGGGTGGAGCCGAGGTCGATGATCTGTAATTGAAATTTCATAAATGTAATTGTATTAACATATTAATATGACAAAGCAGTAAACTTACGATCAAATCGCCGCTGGCGGCCTTGGCGGACTTCCATTGGTCGGCGGCCTCCTCGCTGCTGGTGTAGTCGTAGTCGCTGCTCTTGAGCTGCTGCTGCTGCTCCTGGGCGTTCTTCTGCAGCTGCTGGAGGTTGTTCTTCTGGACGTAGGCCTGGACCAGTTTGCGCATGGCCTTCTTCTGGGCGGGACTGCTCTGGGGCAGACCGGTCAGGACAATGGTGACCTCATCCTCGCCGAAACCGGGCTGTGCCTTGGCCGTCTCCACGTAGTTGTTCAACTTGCACTCAACCTTCTGTCCGTTGGACTTCACGATCCAGACGGGCACGTTGCTGGGGCTGGGCACAAAGCTGGGGGTCAGATCGTGCTTGATTTGGCCAACGTGGTCTGCGAATCCAATGGAAATAGCCAGTTAAAATCTCAATAAATGGAATATGTCAATAGAAATCTCTGGAGATTTGAAGCAACCTACTGGATACTTCTCTCAAACCTCTAGAGATTTGCAGTGCAATGGATTTCTACTCACAGATCTTCTCGATCATCTTGGCACCCTGCTCCAGGGGCTGGTTCTCCAAACGCTCCCAGGTGATGTCGTTGAGGGAGGGCACGTTCTCCAGCTCGGAGGCGGTCAGCCACTTGGTGGGCTTCAGCTGGCTGTTGGAGCCATCCTTGGAGGCATGGGCCGCCACCAGGAGGCAGGTGGCCAGCAGGCAAAGGCGCAGACTCATTATGGTCGTGGGAACCGGAATTGGATCAGATCAGGCCAAACGTTGAACGACGTTTGATGGCTTCTTCCAGCCCCATCTCGGGCTTATATAGCTCCGATTCTCCATAGCTGTGCCAACTATTTTCTGCTGACCACAGGAAGTCGTCGTTGTCGGCTGTCTAGCTTCTAGTTTTTTTCCACCCCTTCGTTCTGCTGATCTGTCGCCGGTAATAAAGTGCAAGTCAAGGGAAAATTGCAAATAACCGATTTATTTCACATGTGTTTGCCAATAGTTCAGTTCTCTTATCGCAAAAAGGTTTTTGAACCTCTTCACACTTGGCAAAATATGTGCAAAAGATCCATTCATAAAGTGATAAGATTCAGATTATCCAAAATCGTTGACTACTATCATTAAATCGTTATATTTAGGGCTGTACTATTATCACGATTACACTTACATTAAGCCCTTTCAATCGATCCAAATTTTTGTTCTCTGCACTTAAATTGTAATCCAGCGCGATTGATTAAAACAAATTCTATAGATCCATTGATTAGACTTGACCTGACAACAAACTTGCAACACCTGCGTCAAGTGCGGGACTAGTGTGACCCGGCATTGACCTCCAGCGATTGGAAGCCGACCGAGTTGGAATCAATGACCAGCCAGGTGAATAAGTATACAGTATATTTACATATATGCTAAAGCATGTAGTTTTCTATGGCCTCATAAATCTTTAATCAAAACATAAATACATTATATAAAAAGTAAATATAATATACATATGTGTCTGCCTCAACAGTAATGATTCTGCTTGAGTTTCATAAAATTGTTTTGCATAAAAAGGGCAATAACAAACAAATGTGAAATTTTTATTAAAAAAAAAAATCGAAAATAATATTTAAGCTATTTTTTGCATGGTTACTTTACTACATTTGATATTTGAGTTATTTCATACTCTAACCCAGAGTTTAAAACGTACAGAAACGTTCAAATAAATTAAATATATATATTGTTATAAAAAAAATACATGTTTATTCTTACAAGTTTTAGCCTAGAGAACAGTTTATGTAACGCGCTTATTTATGTTCGTGTAGCCAATCCCGACACATGCCATAAGGACCTTTTGGGCTCCACGCACATCCTCCGCTTCGTCCTCGTCCTCCGCCTCGGGATTCTCCAGCTTGAAGGTGATCGAGAAGAAGTCGCGCAGATGTTGCAGAAAGTGAACGGTGTAATTGGACAGGGCACCTGCAACAAGTTAAATACAATCCACATAATAATCACTAAAGAATTTATTTACGTTTAGTTGAACGCATACCTGTGAGGAATTTGGAGACATGTTTTTGCCCCAGTGCTATATAGAGTGCTGCCAGCCATTGATAGCTGGAGTCCACACAGCCACCTCGGTATATCTCGTCCAGCAAACGCAGAGCCACCTCTTTGCCCAGATCTTCAGGTATGGAGGGAGTATCCTTTAAATAAAAAAGGACAAGATATTTGTTAATGGTAAGTGGGAAAAATCATTATAGTAGGTAAATTTATTGACTCCATTTTACTCACAGACTCCTCTCTTGTGTTGGAACAGCAATCGGCGGCGAAGCACACACCGTCCGTCGTCTCTGCAATCAGGCAAATGCCAAATCCGGGCGAATTACCGGACATCTTGCCCTTGTTCTGATCTGTGTAGATATACACATCCGGCAGGAACTTTAGCATACATCCCTTAGCCGCCTCCACGGTGCGATTGGCCATCGCCGGCGAAACTTTGCAGGCATAAACAGTGCCCCGGATGCGTTTAACCATGCCTTGTGACTGGAATTGAATGGCTCGCAGGCTCTTTCGCACCGGACACCTGAAGATGATCTCGCCGCCGCCCAGAGGAGCAACTCCACGCCGAACAACCTTGAGTTCGAGGCCCTCGTCGACTAGGAGGAATCGCTTGAGCAGTGACAGGGCTGCACCTTTGATATGGTCGACGGATGGCGAGTCCTTGCTGTTGGTCACACCGCGCAGGGTGCACTGTAGTGGATTCTTGCAAAATGGACCCAAGGCTATTAGCGCGTCCAGAAAGTAACCAATTCCACGCTGGACACAGCAATCATGATGAATCTGACCGCCATGCAGTAAACCTGGTGAGAACATGACACTCGTGCCGGCGGGATTTAATTCGATCTTGGTTCCATTGGTGATCTTGTCCAGCAGGCGGATTAAACTTATCTCGTATTCCCGCAGACCGGGTGCCGTTTCGTCCTCCGAACGGATTTGACTGATCTTCACTGGTTTGCCCGACAGGCAGGCGAGGATTAGGCGCTGCTTGAGAAAGTTGCTGCCGCGGTAAATGAGGCAATTGCCCTCCTGGGCAATGGGCGGCATCTTAGAGGCTCTAAATGCTCTAAATAATAAAGCAATTTTACAAAACGCTCGGTGCACGTGCGTTGAAGGAGGTAAACAACGGCTATCGCCGGATTATCGCTTATCGATATAAAAAACAGTGTGGCAACGCGCTTCTATAAAAAAAATACCGAAAGCAGTAAGAGATTTCAAATGGTTGTGTGGTGACTTTTAGTCACTGAACATCCTGTCATATTTGCGATCATCAATTCAATTGAAGCCGGCGGAGGAAAATTAGTAGTAAAAATGTCTGCGCTTCCTAATGTTGAGGAGTATGTCATTTGTCCATACGATAGTGCTCATCGTATATTGCCGGTCCGCTTGACCTATCATTTGACTCGTTGTGCCAAGAACTTTCCATCGGCCAAGTTAGTCCGCTGTCCATATAATAGCACCCATCTACACTCGGTAGCCAATATGCAGGTGGATCCCATAACTATTATCCGGTATTTGAACATAATTATTCAATTAATTTGCTTTCCACATTTGGCAGAATCATATCATCGAGTGCCCCAATCGATCAGCCGCGGAGCGATTTAATCTGCCGGACGTCTTGCCGCCTGTGGAACCGCGAGCACGTGAATTTCTGATCGAAAGTGCTGAGGACTGGGATGCCGAACCGCCAGTTCAAACTTACAATCCGGCAGCTCACTGTGAGAAGGAGCTCATCATCCGTAATTTGCAAGGAGCTCCGCCCGCCGCTCGTCGGGCATTCCGCGAAAGCGAACGCCGGCGATTCAGAGAAAAGAATCAGTTTTAGATGCTCTGTGTTATGTTCCAAAATACCTACATACACATACTTACAACCCAACAACATACGTAATTTAATACATTTCCAAGAAGGAGCAGCGATCTGGCGTTTTTTTTGTTTGTTAGCTTAGGTCAGCATATAATTGAATACATATTGTTTTGTCATTAAATAAGAATCTCTGTTAATTTTAGGAATCTTCAAAATATAATTTCGTATATATTTATATGTTAATATAGATTACAAATAAAAAAGACCAGCTGAATCCACCTTTAACGGTAATTTACTTTGCATTCTCATTCACCGCTTTCTGCTGCTAAACGGGAATGTACCGCAATTTCAGTTAACTGTTAATAGATCTTTGAACAATAAATGGAAAATATAGGATTTAACTAAATTTAGTCTTGATTGCATAAAACAGGACCATTGGGTAAAATAACATGTATATATTTAATTCCAGTGAGTACAAAGAGCGCAATATGTCTTGTTTACAAGTTCTACACATCCATGTTTTTTCATCTCTCTTTTAAAAAACCGCTAGCTTACGGAGCTGCCACTCTGTTACACGATTCCTAGAAGTCATCAAAACTGAATATGCTTTGTTTATAATTTTTTTTTTTATTAACATGCTTATATAGGCTAGTATTTGTATTTATATTTAAAAACTTTAAAAACCAAATGACCCATTTTAAGAGGAAGCTGTCACCCTGTGCGTTTCACCAAGCCGGCACCTAAGCTGAAAATTAACAGTCTGGCAACACAGTCTGTTCGAAAATGCTATAAAAGCCAACGCCGCGTTGCGCTCTCGCTCAGTCAAGTTGATTTTTCACGGCGTGTTGTTGTGTGCGTTTCTGGTTCCTCATTCTGCGGTTCTTCAATCCTTTTTGTTCCAATCAAACTGAAAAAGAAATCAAAAGTTCACACTGCTTAGCGGCAAAAACAACAAAAGCGAAGCGAAGGAGCATAAGGCAAAAAAAAAGGAACAAACAACAACAATAGCAGCAACAGCTCCCCCACACACGCAACTGAATGGTTGTGGGTGTGCGAGTGTGTATGCGTGTGTAAAGGAGCCTTTTAGTAAACACTCACACACATGTGTATTTTTTTCTGTGAGCCACAAGAGATTTGAGTGCATTTTTTGCCATTTGCCTTGCCAACCCCTCTCCCCTCCACGCCAAAAGGGGAAAAAAGGAGCCTACGAAGAAAAACAACAACTATTAAACAGGCTCCTCAGCGTATAAAAGCAGCGCAGCCGTCGTCGACGTCGACTGCAGTGGGCCAACGTTGTTGCAGTCGTGTCGTTAGTTGTTGTTCTTGTTGCAGCATCAAAAACAGAAATAGGGAGAGCGAGCGAAACAGCAGGAGAGACAGAAAAGCACTTAGGTAAGTGGCAAAATAAAAAAGAACGAAGAAACAGCAGCAGCAATAACATGATCTTGACGAAGACCAATTCAAAGTAAAAAGCAAAAAAAAAAAATGCCGGCGAATGCGAATATAAAAGCAAAAAACGCAAAACAAAATTACAGTCGCGGTCACAAAATAAAGCCATATTAAATGTTTTAAAAAAAAAGGCTAATTTTAAATTTTTTTCTATGCGCGGCATTTGATCCAATTGGAAAACGGTGGTGTACGTGATAAACTCAACCGGCACGCACGCACGCACCCGAAAATTCGAGAAAAACAAAAACGAGGAAAGCCAAAGCCGAAAAAACAGCTGCCCATATGGGGCGGGGGGTGAATTTGTTTGTTTTTTTTTATTTTGCTTGCCAAACTTGTTCCTTAGGGTTTTTGTTTTTATTTTCGTTGTCTCGAGGTTTATTTGCATTCGGCGCCCCTTTAGTGTTTCCATGTCATCCGATTTTGTTTTCCCATATTATATTTGTCTAACAGAAATGCGGACACACAGTGGTGGTACAATTTACTTTGCATAATTAACAATTATTTAAGTATTTAGCAAAGTATGGTATAATTCGTTAGATATCTTAACGCTATATGACCAATGGTATAATATGACTTGAAACCCGAGAAGTTATAAGATGGCTTGTGTATGTATGATAACATTATTTGTTCTTAGGGCTCTGATATCATATACAAATTCCTATTTCTCTGGTTACAATTACCTATCTTAGATTCAAGGTATAAACAAAATGTAATATATCCAATTTGATTTTTTTTTTCATACCTAATGACAATTCTTTAGTGTGACCAATAGTTCGATCTATTCTGTTAAAAAAAAAAACAGCATATAATGTTGCGAACGTCTCTTCTTCTTTTTCTTGTTCTTTTTATTGGGCATTCCTTCCTTTTTGCAAAATATTTGCGACGCAATTTCGACAGCGTCACTTTTATGCTCTTTTCTTCTCACTCCTCTTGCTCTCTTCCTTTTCTTCTGTCTCCCTTCTTTCCCATCCCAACATGTTCCCGATTTCGGGGTTAAAAAATAATTTCGGACACGCATCAATAAAAAGCCTGAAGGAGGAAAAGGGATGGGAGAGAATGCCGAAAAGTGTTTATTTTGTTGTTATCCGAAAAAGGGGGCACAACAAGTGCGAAAGTTGAAGAAGAAGATGAGGAAGAAGAAGATGGAAGGAGACGGCAATAAAAACATAGAAATTCGTAAGGCCCACTAAATTTTCAAGGTTAAACCGGGCAAAACAAACATAAAACCGGTAACAGCATATGTATGTAAATGTATATATGTATTTTCAGAGGGGGAAATACATAAGAATCAGCGGTTAAAGAAGAGGAGAAAGCACAAGAGGTGCAATATAAAAAGCACACACAAAAAAACACACATGCGGCTTTTTTCACGTTATCTTTGTTTTCATTTGTATTATGCTTTACATACATGGATGGAAGAAGAATAGTACATCGACAATTTTACAACCGAAAATTGCGATAATTATTCAGCAAATTTGTCGAACGTATCAATGCAAGTGCACAATTTGAATGAAACATAAAATATAAATAAATATTGGTTTCTTATTGTAATAAAGATTTCGTTTGTGCAATATTGCATTTTAACTAAAATTGCAACACAGCATAAAAACGTTGACAATACATAGGAAACACAAAAACAAAAGCAGCTGGGAAAGTAAAACACGTATCTATGTAGGCATTTATGTAAAACAAAAACAATCATATAGGCAGGGAAACACAAGCAACTTTCGAGCTAGAGTTGGTGCAAAGGAGATGGCTATATTGTTTGTGGGGGTTGCAAAGCTTTAACGGTAACAAATTTATGTAGTAGCTTTGGTGTTGGTGCTGTTGTTGTTGCGTGACCTTGAATTTTGACTATAGGGGAGTTTCAATACATGTCCATATCGCTATCCCTGTCACACCCACGCCCATTGACAAACATTTGCAATTTCCAAGACGCAGTACCGTTATATACAGATGCGGTCAAAAAAATGGCGCTAAAGCTAAACATATTATTAATGAAAACCTAGAAACTTCTTTGCAAAATTGTTAAAATAACTTGTTTGTGCTCATAAAAAAAACAACAAAATTCTGACACAAGCCATTTGGACATAGTATATTGACTTTTGATCTTGTCATTACAATTACTTTGTACTATTGTGAGCATAAAATTTATGGGCATGTCAAAGAGCTTGTTCTATAATTAGTCAAAAACTATTAAATCCAAATAACATGAAAATAAAGCAAATAATGAACTTGGTAAGAAGGGGTTTTTGTCGGGGGGCCTTGTCGGCTACGTGCCAGACATTATGTGTATTTATTTTAGTTCCATGTATTCCACAACCGCGACGCACAATAACAAATAAATCTCTGGCTGGCGAGAATTCCTTCTTTAAGGCGAGACATGTAAATTATACAAACGAAAGCGATTCCTTAGAAAAGTAGCATAGTTCTTTGTATGTTTTCCCAAGAGTCAAGTTTCATAAATGCACCGAAGACTATCCCTTCAACGATTAAATAGCATATTCATAAACAAATTTATTGGCGTTCCAGTTGCCAGGGTCCCTTTCATTATACGTGTATTTTGTTTAAAATTACTTCATTTTTTCCAACTTACTGCTTTGATGTTAATCAACACCCCATAATCCCCATCTACCTGTTGCAATTTATTTATAGGCAAAAGAGCACGCACCTGGTGCCAGAGTACAAAACCCAATCCTCTACAATATCCGTGCTTTGCATTCCAAGGGGATAACGAGGAACGTGTATCGTAGAGAGTTTGAGAACATCGTCAGTATGGAAGTGGAATCGAATAACAAACGCGCCACCAACGGCGGCCGTCACTCCACTCCACCGGCGGAGTCCGATTCCAAGGAGAGTTCCGTCGAGCGGGAGCTGAACGGGGAGATCGAGGCGGTGGAGCTGAATGGGAGTGGTGGTGGCGGTCACTCGAACGGGCATATCAAGAAGCCGCTGCCTGTCGAGGACGGCAGGATTAAGCGTAAGGCGAAGCGGCTCATCCAAAGACAGAATAGCTCCGGCGGCAGTCCCAATCAAACTAATGGAAATGGAGCTGCTGCCGCTGGCGGAGCAAGTGCAATGCCGCTGGCAATCAACGGCATCTTACCGTCGCCCGGTGGCTATGTGGTGCCACATCGCCGCTGGAAGAACAGCCGGCGTTCGCGAAACCTAAATCGTGGCCGCGGACTGCCCAAGAAGGGTGGTGGCGGCGGCAAAGGAGTCTGGGGATTGCCCGGTTCGGAGGCTCTGGCTGAGGTCTATGAGGACGAGAATGATCCCAACTACGATAGTGAGTGCAACGATCGTAATGTGGAGCTGCGCGAGGTGATTACTGAGGTTACACCCGAGGAGTTCTTTAAACTGGCGGAGCCCATTGTCTTGGAGTACTACGAGCACGGGGATCCGCACGAGGTGGCATTGAGCTTCGATGAGATACTGCAGGGTCCGATGCGCGAGCACATCACCAGCATTCTCGTAGAGATTGCCATGGATCACAAGGATTCTCAGCGTGAGATGACCTCGGTGCTGATCTCTGACCTGTATGGACGGGTTATTACCGGCAAGGATATTGAGAAGGGCTTTAACATGCTGTTGGCCAATCTACCGGATCTCGTCCTTGACACTCCAGAGGCGCCAATCATGCTCGGCAACTTTATGGCCCGCGCCGTGGCTGATGACTGCATTCCGCCCAAGTTTGTGACAAAGTCGGCGGAGGAGCTCAAGCTCCTGGAACTTGGCGAACATGCCGAACAGGCCCTCCGCCGTGCCGACTCGCTGATCTACAAGCAGGTGTGGGCCCATTTGGACAATGTCTGGGGCATGGGTGGGCCACTGCGTCCCGTGAAGACGATCACCAAGCAGATGGAGCTACTGCTTAAGGAGTACTTATCCTCGCGTGACGTGGCCGAGGCACAGCGCTGTCTGCGTGCCCTCGAGGTGCCGCACTATCATCATGAGCTCGTCTACGAGGCGATTGTCATGACACTGGAGTCACTTAGCCAGACCACCGAGGAGGCCATGTGCGAGCTGCTCAAGCAGCTAGATCTCACCTGCCTGGTGCTTCCCGCGGGCATGGAGCAGGTGGGTGATTATACCTGTTAAACAGATTATATTGTAAATTAGAAGTCAATGTATTGCTTTTGCGATTGGACTTGTAATTAAAATTGCGATAGATCGGATTGATAACCGAATTCATTCTACTACTAATTTTATTGTCTCTAATCCATTAGGGTTTCTTGCGCGCCTTCGACGACATGGCGGACATCGTTCTGGATGTGCCCCTGGCCTATATAATACTCGATCGTTTCGTCGAACGCTGCAATCGCGCCGGATTCCTTACCGACAAGATTATAAACAATGTGCCATCGCGGTAAGTTTTGCGTTTAGTCCTTAAGAACATGGAAAACATATTTCTTGGGAGCAATTTTACTAGGATTTCACTTATCTATAGGCTTGCATTTCTCATAATAGGTAGTGTTTATTCAATTTAATCATATGATAGGAAATCGGAATATGGATTAAGTGAAAATATCAGTTGTTACTTATCAACTGATACTGGAACGATGAGCCCACCTTTGTATACAAACACACAAATCTACTACCTGCAAGAAAGTATACTTAGTAATGAGAGCGAGACGTGTTTACGTAATCGTAGCAGCTATAAAGACAACACGCCCCCAAAGTAGTAGTACCCCCTATAAAGAAGGGTAATACATACATACATTGTTGTTTACAATCTTTAAACTTAATATACGCTCATACCCTCCCATATAAAGCGAGGTATATCGATCAGATCGTCGGCTATGTTTATAAATACATTTGTATGTACATATATAATTAAAGGAGTGGGTTAATTGTTGATAAAACCTTGGCCTTGGTTGCGATAGCAAAATTAACTAGTTCTCGATTTTATTATGATTGTGCTTGATTATTCTATTTTTGGCGAAGGGTAGACTTACATAGCTTGGATTTATGGAGGCCATTTGTTTGTTCTAATTTTTGCCTACGAGTGCAAACAGTATTAGACACATAAATATGCCATGACGAAGCAAATGTAATGTTATTTATTCACAAAATATTAAGAAATATTAATAATTAGGAGTGCCATCTAAAATAAATATTTTTGTAACTATTTGTATTTTTTTATATGATGAAGTTGAATAGCTATTATTTTAACCGCTGCTGTTCTTAAATGTGTATGTACGTGTTTGTTTTGTGTGTTTTTTGCCGGCTTCGACTTGTTTATTGTTCTCCTATTTTTTGATGTCTTCGTTTTTTTGTGCTTTTGGCTGAGTTTCTTATACATACATGTAGACGTGTTTTGTTTGTAACCAGAGTGTTTGTCTGTGTATGTACATATGTATATGTTTGTTTATGAAATTTCTATTGCGCAGTTTAGTTTCGCATTTTGGAATTAACTTTATGTACATATATACATACATACATATGACTCGTCATCCGTTGAGGCAGTCGTCGATTGCTTTTGATTCTGTTTTTTCTGCATTTTTTCTTCTATCTTTGTGTTTTGTATTTTCTTATTGTTTATGTTGTTGTGCCGGTTTATCAGGTGCCGGCTAGTTATATTTATTTTTATACCGAGTTCTTGCTTGCCTCTACTTCTTCTGCGATCAGCTTTATTATTTTCCACTTTCTGTTTCTTTTTTATATACGGATGTACAGATACCATCATAGGTCTTCAGTTTTCAATGGGTTATTTCCAATACTACACTCTAGAGCTGCATTACATTTTAGGGATCCTGGTTTGTTTTTTTTAGTATCATTGGTATTACTATTTTTTAGACTGACTTGGTATTATGCAGGTTGCTATTATTATGTTATTTCAAGCATACAACGAGCTTTTATTATATAATTTATTTAGTGCATAAGGCTTGCGAGGGTAATTAAAAATCCATATTCTTTCATCGTGTGCAGCGTGGGTTGGGTGGAATGAGGTGGGGTGGGGTGGGGTGAATGTGGCTGGATGTCTCTTATCGATTGGTTTTTTATCGCGGCAAACTTTGCATTGCTGGACTGTTGTTGTTTTGTGTGGACTTTATTATGAATTCTGTTGTTGTTTGTTGGTGCAACAACCTGCATGTGGCTCAAGATCGTCTTGGTGTGTTGTTGTTTGTATTTTTTGTTTTGTTTTTAGTGTTTGTGCAGTGCCGCGGTGTTTGTGCGAAGGTAAACATGGCTGCTAAGTTGCTGTTATCGACCTGCTCTGCCACTCCCACTTTGGTTGTGCCCCGCTTGCTGTTGCTGTTTCTGTTATTATTGTTGTTGTTGTTACTGCCACTACTATAACTGCATTTGCATTTGCATTTCGCCTTGACAGCGGCTATTGCACTTTGCCACAGCGCGACAGCCGCAAACGCAACAACTACTACAACAACAACTACTACTAGAAAAGCAACAAACTGCAGCAGCCACAAAGGCAACAACGCCAACACCATTCATTTTTCACCCAACAACAAGACCAACAACTGCATTTGACGCCAACGCAACTACAAATGCAAAAGTTGATTTTTTTTTTAGTTTAAAGCTGAACTCAATGCCAAGAGACTCAGACATAACGGTTCATGGGGCCCAGTGCTGGCTATTTTCTAGCTATATGTTTAGTATTTCTAAAAGCTTCAGAATATTGTGGTTTAAAAGCCGCTATAAATATACACTTTGAATCAATTAATATTTAAATGAATGAGGAAAACAAGCCGCTTGTAGATTCAAGATCAGTCCTATGTAGTTTAAATAAATTTTAAGATTGTTTCAGCTATAAAATAGCAAAACTGCCATCACTGCGCTGCAACTGGATTTGCTTTTTTTTTTGTCTGGGGGCTCCGCTCTTTTATGCTTTTGCTTTATTGTTCTTTATTTATTTGTATATATTTTGTTATTGTTTAACTCTTGTATTTACTTGCGTTTGTGATCGCGCGCTTATCTTGCCTCAATTTTAATTGACTCTTCTACACCACCACACTTGTGTATGTGTGTGTGTTTATTTCTGCATTTAGTGCCCCACTTGGTCACATATTTATAGTAGCAACAATTAAGGCTCCAGCTGGTTTTTGCCATTGTTTTGCTTAGAATCCTTTGATTGGTCACCTTGGTTGTGTTCCCCCATAAAATATAAAACTAGTTTTAATTTACCTCGCTCTCCGCACCCCCCCTCTGAATTTTATTCACCCGCTACTTTTGCACAGCTGTTGCAGTAAAGAGAGCAGAAGAGAGGGAGCGGGAGAGATAAAGAGAGAGAGAGAGAGGGAGCGCGAAAAAGGGTCAACGGTTGAATGAACTTTTGTGCAAATTCGTTGTTGTTCTTGTTATTGTTGTTGCTGTTGCCAAATTTGCGCCAAGCATTTCGCAACTTGTTTTTTGTGTTTTCCTCTTTGTTTCCTTGTTCTTTGTATTATTTGTTGTTTTGTATATTTTTTGTTTTTGCTGCAATGCATTGCATAATTGTATAATTGCTTAGTGCGTACGACAGAGTGAGAGAGAACGAGAGCGAGACAGTATAATGCAATTGCATATTATACTATTGGTTCTTTGTTTAGGAAAAGAAACACTGTAGTCTTTCAAATATTAGAAACTAACTTTTGAAAAGATGTTGCACATTAAGGATCTTAACAAGGTTTAAATAATATTAATTAATAATTTAAATTAATGAGCTGGAATAAAATCATTTGTGTATATAGGTATCAATCAGATTCTTAAAGATAATACAGTCAGTTCGATTGTTTACCAATCATTATATTTACTCCACCTTTCAAATTTATTTACCAATATCTGATCAATTCTCCCAATTTTATATTTGCAGCGGACGTAAGCGTTTCGTTTCGGAGGGCGACGGCGGCCATGTGAAGCCGGCTACCTTGCCCATGCGTGATTAAATCATGGGGACACACGGGGACGTTATGTGCTTCACATGCTTATATAACAACCAACTCCCCAACCCCCAAGGACAACTAGAGAAGCAGCAAGAGAAATACAAACATAAAACAAAAACACCAAATTACAAAAAGGAGAAAATCCATACGAACGCAAAGAATAACTACATCATTTATAAGAAAAGACGATATGAAGAATTTGTCGCAAATCTTGATAAAAAAAAGAACCTTATCCTCAAAACCCAGAAAAGGTCACATACACACAACAAAAAAATATAAAAAAAAACAAACAACAAACAATCAATCGGAATTTGATCTCCGTTTAAACTATATTCATTATTATAAAACCTACATAAACACATACAACGTATAACTTACCTACATGTAACTATCAGCGTAATTCGAAAATATATTTGAGAGATTTGTAAAAAAACGAGATGAGTGAAACGATCGCAAAAAAAAACGAGAATCCAGCCAAAAATATGCGTACAGATGGGTCACTCTTTGTGGATTTCCCTTCGGATAGGATCGCATAAAGGATAAGAGTTGGAACACAGAACATCGGCGTACTTAGCACGCCCTCATTATGCCACTTGAAATCAAAGCATATTACTTACACGAAACTGTTATTGACACTCGTACACCTCTTAGATTGATTGAATTAACTAAATAAGTTGTATGAACATGATGATTTATCAATTGTATGAACTGTTATCAAGCGAAAATGATTACACACAACAAATTCCATTGACATGAAATTGAGCAAACCATTTTTATTATTCCTATGCGCATCGACAACATGATTTTTCCTTAACTTTTTTTTGTAACTTTGTGTGTTAGAAGACTAACATAATTAGGCTTAATTTTACATTGTACGTATATTTACCAACGGATTCATTTTCTTTTGCTTGCTTTTTTTTTTGATTGAATAAAAGCTGCATTTTATATGATAAGAAAATGGCTTTTGTTTTCGACGCACTTTTATTTTTAAATGTTCACACTTCATGAAGAAACAAAATTCGACATATACTTACACATACGCCCACACATCTATATATATATTAAATATATATATCTACATATATATATAAACTATTGTGTTAAAAGCAGAAAATATACATCAAAAATAAAAATTTAAAACATAAACGATGCGTTTTGTATAAGTACTTTTAAATTATTTGGGCTTACGTTGCAAATTGGCATACAATTGCAATCCTAACGATTTACAACTTTAATACCATTTTAATGTTTTTTTAAATTTTGTTTACAAGCTTTTACTTTTGCCAGTGTGACCAGGCGAGCGGGACTTGGAAACGCATGCTGCCAGATGTTTGCATCGAAATAACATAACAGCTGCAAGCTATACTTCTAAACGGAATTGTAAATCAAAAATGCTACAGTAAATTACAATTCTTTGCAAATATATGTAGTTAAATGCGTCGCAAATGTAATGTGCTATTGCAAGCGAGCGTTGCCAGATCGCTGCACCTTCTGCCAGTGTGTGCCCGCCATTGGTTAAAAGTTTGCCTTTGTTCAGTTCCGCAGATTCGGTAACACTGCGCAAAATTATTTTAATAAATTATTTTTATAAAGTACGCGCCAATTCGACGCGTTTACGTCCTGTCCATCAAATATTTCACTCATCCCGAGCAATTGCAAGTGCCTGCACGCCGTATTACAGCCAGGAATCGAGTGTGCGTGTGCTATTGGCCACCAGTTGTTGTCCACTTCGCATTCCCAAGCCATCCAAAATCGGTTGTTTATCGCGCGCTCCATTGGATTTATGAATATAGAAGCGTTCGGCTCCGAATTCAGTCCACCAGGATGTCGCAGGACAACGTCGTCGGCACCGATGTGGCCGGCATTTCCAATTCATTATCGAATATCCTGAGCGAGATGATCATCTGCATCAATGGCAAACAGCCGCCCGAAGTTCACGGTGAGATTTGGGAATATGTATGTTGGGATCACTCACTGGCTGTCTGCAGGGCACACATACTGCTCTGGCATTCCAGGGCCTACCCTGCACCATAGGGAATCGCCCAAGGGCTTCAGGATTATAGAAAACCCCAGAAACTGACCATGTTCTATGGCATTTCGAACGACTGAGTCCTTGGGAATGCAACCATCATTGTATTATATTGTATAGATCTAGATGGAATATGGGAATTGCCATTAGCAAAGCCTTCACTTTAAATGTGTGTTGCATAGTCGTGTTTAAAGTTCGAAGTATTATTGTTTGGTTAAAGATATTTATCCGAATGTAGATCGTTTTGGAATGCCATACAGGATCCAAAGTTGTATTGTTTTTAAATAAAGAATAATTACATATGATCTAGTTCTGTTTAATGTAACTATGATGTCATACAAGTTCCAACTTGAATCGTCCATTGAGAATCCTTTCTATAAAACAGCAGACCCATAAGACACCATATAATACCTTTGATGAACTTTGTTTTAATGAACTTTGATAAATCTTTCACAGAAAAAGCATTGGCCCAAGTTGGCAAAATGGTAGACGCCAGTACACGTGTTATATGGGAATCGAATACGTTGACGGAACGGGAATGTGTCCAGAAGATAATGAAACTGCTGAGCACCCGGGAGGGAGAGGAGGACAAATCTTTGCCAGAGCACTTCTTCGAGCTGTACAGGAAACTAACGTCGATTAGGTTCGATCCCAACACGAGGCACTCGCTAATGACCTATCTGCTGTCGATGGTCGATAATGATGGCCGTTCGGCTGCCAACGGAGACGCAGATGCACATTCGGAAGCCGATAATCTCAGCCAGATTCTGAGCAGTCGTGTACACTCAAAGAACGGCTCTTCCCTTACCAGTCTGAATGGAAATGGATTGGTTAATGGTGGAGCTGGCTACAGCTACGATGCCACACAGGCCAGCATTGGATTGAGTCAACAGTCCCTGCCAAACTACGTGGAAGCAACACGAATGATGCCCGACTCCCGCCAGGATATAGTGACCAATGCCATTTACTCCTTCACCGGCGTCCAAGGCAAGTATTTGAAGAAGGATGTGGTAACGGGACGGTTTAAGTTGGATCCGCAGAACATGAAGTTGCTGACCGCCGGCCAAGCGGGCATGTTGCTACGGCTCTCGGAACTTGGCTACTACCACGACCGCGTGGCCAAGTTTGCGGACGTATCGACCGGCTTCAATGCCATGGGCTGCATGGGCCAGGCGCTGATTTCCAAGCTCAAGGAGGAGCTAGCGGATTTTCACGGCCAAGTGGCCATGCTGCACGATGAACTGAATCGTTTTCGGAAGGCCCAGATGAATAGGATTCCAAACAAGGATGGCGAACCTGATGCTGCCGACGAACTGACGCTCTTTAAGCTGCTCGCCTGGTACATAAAGCCACTGCACCGGATGCAGTGGCTAACCAAGATCGCCGACGCCTGTCAGATGAAGAAGGGCGGTGAACTGGCATCGACTGTGTACGATTTCCTCGACAACGGTCATTCGATGGTTAATAAATTGGTGGAGGATGTCCTCACCGCCATTTGTGGCCCACTGGTGCGCATGATCTCCAAGTGGATACTGGAGGGCGGCATTAACGATCTGCACAGCGAGTTCTTTGTGGAGTCGCTCAATGATGTGGGCGCCGATCGGCTCTGGCACGATAAATTCCGCCTGCGATTGTCAATGCTGCCCAAGTTTGTGCCCATGGAAATGGCCAATAAGATACTCAAGACGGGCAAATGCATTAATTTCCTGAGGGAAATCTGCGAGATGCAGGGAATGATGAGGGAGCGCGAGGAACTAATGAAGGTCATGGACACTAATGGTGAGTTAAGCATGCTTTAAAGGCATTGGGTAAGCAAAACCTAATAAATTTTAAATTACTCTATCAACAGTTTCCCAATTCTTTTCGTACACACCGGACACCAGTTGGCATGCGGCCGTGGAAACGTGCTACCAGCAGACCTCCAAACATGTCCTGGACATCATGGTGGGTCCGCACAAGCTGCTGGATCACCTGCAAGGGATGCGTCGCTATTTGCTGCTGGGCCAGGGCGATTTTGTCAGCATTCTGATCGAGCACATGAAGTGAGTTTTGTAGTGAATGAAATTTGAACTTTTGAATTTCGATAGTAACAATTGAAAACTCCCTTTCACAGAGACGAACTCGAGCGGCCGGGCGTTGATATATATTCCCACGATCTCTCCTCAATGTTGGACGCCGCTCTGCGTTGTACGAATGCCCAGTATGATGATCCGGATATACTCAACCACCTGGATGTGATGGTGCAACCGCCGTTCTTCGGTGATATTGGCTGGGACATCATCTCACTGCAGTACATCGTACAGGGACCACTGGCCACCATGCTGGAGCCGACCATGCCCACGTATAAGTTGCTCTTCAAGCCACTCTGGCGCATGAAGCACATGGAGTTCGTGCTCTCGATGAAGATATGGAAGGAGCAGATGGGCAACGCGAAGGTGAGTGTGCTGGCTTTTTGACTGCTTATCGGTGTTTCGAGTGCATGCACATATGTATTTAGATTGCCGAGTGCCACTCGGAGTGCACATGGTGATTGTAGTGGTCAGGGAATTGCTAGCACGCGGACTCTGATTTCAATTCAGGAGTTTGGCACTTGCTCCCAAGGTAAATTAGGTCAGACTTCAGATTGGTTGGCCAGCCAAGAAATTATTTATAAATTGTGGTACATCTGAAGGAATGGTGCATATGTGAAATATTTAAATTTCTTTGACTCCCTATTTATGAACCCATTTAACCTGTAATCAAGCTTATCTGGTTGCGAAAGGTACTATGCGGATTTCTTGATTAAAATAAACCTGGCAATTTATAGGCTAAAAGGCTAATCTGGCAACAAGCAGTTGTGGGGCAATCTATTTTTGTGTTGAAGGGAAGTGAAGTCGAAGTTCGAAAGGTTTCAGCCAAGAAATCGCCTATAGCACCTTGATAAGATTGCCCGCCCTTGCAATCTAATCCGCAGCGATTACCCCACTTACCGATAAACCATCCATAGTATCAAAGTGCACAGGAATTGGTCGTTTTCGCCTTATGTATTATTTTCTAGTTTTGTAGACGGTTTTTCCGTACAAAAATAACATTAATTATGTGGTGAAACAAAAAACACGAATACAGGATTACAAATTGCACACACAAAAAAAAAAGAGGGGTGTAAATAGAACACACACACACTGTCGGTGAGGAATGTGCAGACTGGGCTGGTGATCCTTTTTACAACTTGGCATCGGTCTTCAGGAGCGGCGCCAGCTTCTGGGTGAGCATAATGTTGCCGGCAATCTTCAGCTTGCCCTTCATGAAGGCAGCCTGGGGGTTCAGCTTGCCCAGGGCGATGTCAACCATGTCCTCGTCGGCGACCGTCAAGGTGGTGTCCACCTTGATGCCCTGGGCAGGTCCCTCGTAGGCCTTGGCGTTCTTGCAGTCCAGAGCTGAAAGTGGTGTTTATTAATAGGTTGGTCAACTGGGCATGATATATGCTTTTTATTGTTGTTACACCAAAGTACATACTCTATTCTTGAAACTAGCAAATAACTAAGAAGAAAGGCATAGAAAACTATACTTTTTAATGTAAATTACTGCGTCTACTTGTTTTTGAGATCCTCTAATAGTGCAACAAGTGACATACATATACTGTATTGCTGTAATATATTCCCTCGACTGAGCAAAAAGGCAATTCAGTGGTTTTAGTTAATGCAAACAGCTGGTGCCGAAGTACAAACGCTGCGCACTTTGAACTGTGACTACTACAAAATGCAAAACACACACGGAAAGACCACGTATTGGTATTCTCCGGTGGTCAGGAGCGGCATCGCAGTGGGGACTGGCAACTGGGAGGTTGGAGAACCCTCCCCCCACATAGAAGTTAGAAACAGAAAGCAGAAAGTACCCCTTTGGATTTAGCACAGCTACGGCACTGTGCTGCGCGGCAGAAGTGTCTATTTGGTGCGTGGGGTTTTGATGGGCGCTTTTGGGACGGATGGATAAACTGGTACTTACTCCACTCCTTGGCCACCTTGCCGTCCTTGGTGATTTTGTAGAGGAACACACCGTTGACCGCCTTGGCCTTGGCCTCATTATCCTTCAGTCCATCGATGATCTTCTGGAAAACGGCGTCCGACTGCAGAGACATGGTTGCTGTGTGTATTTCTGTGTGTGTGTGCGTTTGTTTTACCGGAAAAATACAGAAAATATTCAGTGGGTATTGCTGCGTTTGTGCGTCGTTGAACAAAAAAAAATGCTTACGCTTTGAGTAGAGAACGCGAAGTAATGAGCAAACGGCGTGCAATCGCCGATTTTATTGTCACTTTTTTCACTACACTCCCCCTATGGCGTGGGAGCGGGATGGCCATACAGCATGTTACCGGTCAGTGTATGTCGCACTCACTTGCACCTGTTGCATTCGCGTAAGCTTTGGTGTGCTGTTATTGTTGCGCTCTCTCTCGCGCTCTTCAAAATGTTAGCCAGCTGGTGAACAGTGGGCAGATTTTGGCATCCTTTGTGTTTTGAAAATAAATTGGTAATAAAACATTACTTTATTTTTTATAGCGAATCGAAATAGGTAGTACCTTTAATGAGTTTTAAAGGAATAAGTAAATTACGATAGGAGGTAACATTTACATTTTCACCGCATGCCAGCCCACTGTGACAGGTGTGGAGTTTAGACTTTAACATTAACATGGAACGTCTAACATGAGCGCGTAACAGCGGTTATCAGCTGTTGTCCAAGTTTTAGTGCAAAGTGCGCACCCGGTTTGAAATGCCCATAAAACGGCGATAAGGCCTTCAAGACTCTTCAGATTATTCCGAAAAAATATGTCACCTCACGAGCCCATTGAGAAAATATTCTTAACACCCCAAATGGCCTATTGCCCCAACAGTTTTTGTTCCACTCAAAAATGGATCGCTTATATTTTATATCATACTATATAAAACGCAGTCATTTTTCAGTAATATTATTTAGCATTGACCATAGCATTTCTGATAGTAAATGCAACAAATTATAAGGTTAAACGGCGAATAGTATGTGCATGTTTATCAGCACCACTTCCTTATGGGCTCTCAAACTTCTCCGGATCGATTCCGGCCTTTTTCATTTCCACGGCAATGGAGAAGAGATAGTCATAGCATTCCGACCTGTTATAAAAAGAAGGATATACGATTAGGGATATAAAAGAGCTTGGTATCTGAAAGTACAAGTTTAAACTCACATGGTTTTGGCCTTCTCCCAGTTCTGTCCCCAAACGTAGACGCCGTGCCGTCGCACCAGTATGGCACTGCAGCCCGGATACTCCATCATGGCGGCGTACATGCTGTCGGCCAGGTCGCGCTCAAAGGGTGTGTTCTCGATGATCGGTACGACCAGCTCCTCGTCGTAGCGCAGATATCGCTTGTCCGCCTCATCGTACACACCCTTGATCATCTCCAAGTGGGTGCAGCGGAATGTTTTCCCCGGCCACAGGAGCGTGGCCATTACGGCGTGCTGCGAATGCGTATGGATAACGGCTCCCGCCTGGCGATGCTGATATGCCAGCATGAAGAGCGGCGTGCACTGGCTCTTCTTCAGGCCCTTGATCTCGGGCGGCAGCTGCAGATCCTTGCCGTTTATGTCCTGCACGAACAGATCCTCCGGCTGCATGCGCTCCTTCTGAACGCCCGATGGTGCTATGTAGATGTCATCGCTGAAAAGGATTAGCCGTAATATATTGATTTCTAGCTATATGCATATAGTATCCACCAACTTACTTGTACTTGATGCTCATGCCACCTCCTGTGCCGGTCACCCAACCCAAATGATAGAACTGCCTGCATAGCGAGGGGATTAGGTGGCGCGGATGCTCCGCCGGCAAGTCCTTGAAGATCGAGAGGGCCATCTCGCTGACAATGTGACTTTCGTGGGCCGTAATCTTTGCCGTGCGACACTGATAAGCGAGATTAAGGGATTCTGAAAGCGGCGAATCACGAACGTAAACAATGCTGCCGTCGATAGACGATAGCAATCGGCTTATCGCACAGCGTTGCCGTTCCGATTAACTTCTTCCAATTAGAAAGGGGATTTTGAAAATGGCAGTTAAATGTTTTCAATATATTTTCAATTATTTATATGGAAAACAAGTTGATACTATGTCTATAAAAAAGTTTTATCAAGTTTATATCAAGTTTTATCACGTTTATACATTTCTACCTTATCTTTTCAGACGCTTCGCCCAATAAACACGGAGATCGGCAAGGCGTCGCACCGCCTGAACCTCTTCACCTCGGAAATCATGCACTTTATCCACCAGATGCAGTACTATGTGCTATTCGAGGTAATCGAGTGCAACTGGGTGGAGCTACAGAAGAAGATGCAGCAGGCGACGGCATTGGACGACATCCTGGACGCCCACGAGAAGTTTCTGCAAACGATTAAAGTGGGCTGTTTTGTCAGCAGCAAACCGAATGTGGAGCATTCGCTGGAGGGTGTGTACGACAACATTATCGAATTGGAGAAGTGGCAGTCGGGCTTCTACAAGGACTGCTTCAAGGAGCTGAGTGCACGCCAGGATCTGGCCAAAATTGTCGAGAAGTCGGAGAAGAAGGGCGTCTACGGGCTGACCAACGAGCTGATCCTACAGCGCGACCAGGAGGCAAAGATCTTTGCCGAAAAGGTGGACATCGCTTGCCGCGGCCTGGAAGTCATAGCATCCGATTACGAAAAGGCTGTCAGCAGTTTCCTAATGGCTCTCAACTCCAGCCACGATCCCAATCTGCAGCTCTTTGGCACGCGACTGGACTTTAACGAGTACTACAAGAAGAGGGACACCAATCTGAGCAAACCCCTGACCTTCGAGCACATGCGCATGAGCAATGTGTTCACATTGAACAACAAAAACTATCCAAACAGTCGGTTCGTGATCCATACGCCAACCTCCAATGAATAGCGACCAATGGCCATGCAATCGCGTCATCCCAGTGCCCTCATACACGAATCATCAGGCCTCACCAATGCATTCAGTTCAACTGCTGCTAAATATTTGAGATATCTCGATATTATTGGAGCTAAGCAAACAAAGGAATGAAAAAAGCAATCAAGCAAACTAATCCAATTATTAACTAAGCCATTTTAAATCGAATACAACCTGCACCTCTATATATATCTCAAGCTTTGCCGTCAATCGCCTGGCTGCAAGCCATCAACTTAAGATATCTCCAATACGTGTCTCTCATTAATACACATTTATTGAGTAGTTGTAACGAAAGTATTAAACGACAATTTGTTTGTCGAAAGGCGCACAGTTCTTCTTTTTTTTTTGTTTGTAAATCCCTTAATTTTTTACATCGAAGCTTAGTTAAAATAATTTTTCGTAAGTGCGTTTGTCAATTGCCGTGTGGTAATTAAAAAGTAAACATAAGAGTTTGTTACGTATTTTAAAATGGAAATGTTAGAGAACCTTTTGAAAAGTTAATGTTTTGAACAGTTTTAAACCGTAATGTGAGCTCGAAATAAACGCTAGTTGCATTCAAAGTTTGCGCTTTAATGGAATTATTAAAAATGCTTTAATGAAATGGGTTTTAAAAGCGTAATATTTATGTTATTTCTCTCTTTTTCAAAATTGCTGCCCTGAATCGGTTATGAAATCGAAATCGCAGCGAGTTATCGACAGTCCGCGAAGCGGTTAACATTTTACCGCTAGCGAGTGCAACCACCTATTGTTTAGCGGAGTCAAGCACCAGCGTGTGGTAAACATCGATAGTATCGATTAAACATACATTTGCGTGCCACCTCTAGTTTGCGAGCGTATTAAAGTTAAAAAAAAAAACGAAAACAAATCGGAAAAAGACGGAAGTGAGTGCTTTGTGCTGCCGCCGGTGATGTGCTGAAATCGCCTCGCCAAACTAGACCAATTTCCCAAGCGAGATACCGATTTTGCAATCGAAGTAACGCCACGGAGTGCAGCAAAAAAAGGAAAAAACCACAATAGCAACAGCAAACATGGCACTGAAGAAAGTGAAGGGTAACTTTTTCGAGCGTATGTTTGATAAAAACCTCACCGATTTGGTGCGCGGCATTAGGAACAACAAGGATAATGAGGTAAGCGTGTCCAGGACTTGCAGCCCCGCCTACCAATCCCCCGCCCAACAACACACCAAATTCGCCGCCCCTCGAATTGCCACGCCCCCCCAAGTGGCCCAGCTGTGCGTCCAATTAGAACTCGCTAATTGGCTGGCAAATTTCGTTTGCATTAAGGGAATCTTATTAGAGTTTGGTGTGCTTGCATGCGTGTGTGTGTGTTTGTGTGGGTGAAAGTGGCTGTGTGTGTGTGTGTGTGAGTGAGTGTTTTGGCATCTGCCAACAATGCAAAAGGAAAAGCAGGAAAAGCTTCAAAAGAGCCACAGAACTGAACGCACAAAATTAATTAGCAAGTGGCTTTTATCAAATATTTACCCACGTTAATTCCCCCGCCGATTGCTTTATGTATTTTTTTTTGGTCCTTATCAGAATGCTTGGCAGGATCAGCTAACGGTACTTGCGTTGCCACACAGAGAGAAAATACCATGTGATTTCGAAATGGAATCTAATGTATCTTAATATGAATGTTAGTAAATGCAAATATTAATGCAATCGAAATAATATTTAAATGACCAAAAAAAAACACAAAAACAGTGCACATAACTGGGGTCAAATGAGTTACAGAGGTTCGCATATCGTACAATTATATCAATTGACACATAATAATATATATGCAATAGGAATTGAGTTTGTCTACGTAAACAAAAAATAAGTTATTCTTGATTAAGTTTGTTTTATATATCTTCCACTGCGCACTTCGATTGTTCATTTTGCTCTTGTGTGGGTTCCTCTAAGCGCTGATTAACAATTATGCTTGATTTAATAGCATTCATTGAATTTAATCAAATAAAAACAATATTCCTATATTGTGTGCTCTTCAACACAAATAAAAGTTACTAATCAGTTGGTTTCAAGTAGTTTCAATGTAACTTTCTTAAGCAAACAGTTCGCATCAGTTTGCCATTTTGTAAAAGCAAAAGTAGAGTAAACAGTCAATATTTATATATTTATATTCGATTCTATCAACAACTGCATCTGCATTCCATTAAAATGCTTTTGCTCTATTACGTTGCCTGCCACTGTGTGATTTGGAATTTGTGTTTACTTTATTTTGGTTCTGTTGCTGTGGGCATACAACTGATAGCCCCACGACGATTCTCAGATATGTTTGTTGTTTATGATGTGCTGCCATTGCACATTTCGCACATTTTACATAGCTATACAGATTGATTGACAACAACTTTTTCTTCGCAGGCCAAATACATATCGACGTGCATCGAGGAGATCAAACAGGAGCTGCGACAGGACAATATCAGTGTCAAGTGCAATGCAGTGGCCAAGCTGACCTACGTAAGTTGATGTACAAGCCCAAAGTGCTACATACATATTGGAAATCCCTAAACAAAGATGGTTAAATGGCTAGTATAACATGTTAACTTGTGTGCTTGTGGGCCAAAATCCTTGCGAAATCGCAATAAGCTGGTTATCCGTACTGATGCAGTTTCCCTTCAAAGACGACGGCTTGGCGTTAGATGCAGCTGTGCAGATGACTGCGTGTGCATGCACCGGATTCTGGTGGCAGCCATTCAAAGTCGAGCGAGTGCCTGGCTGCACTTGATGCAAATTGCCTGAGCTGGCGGCGGTATGGGGGTAGTTGTAGGCAAAGTGCGACAATAAGGACGAAAACAGCAACAGCCGTTAAAATAACAACTGAATCGGCGGAAACAAGGCGAGCCAAGAACAACAATGTGCCACGCCCACACGCTGCCTGCTGGTGGTGGGCAACGAACAAGCGATCCAAAAGATGCCATCAAAAGCATGTAGTTGGCACAGTTGTGTTGGCTATAATAGCATTGCTACGCCGGCAGATATAATATAGTTTCCATACTTTCTCGATGTAACTAGCAGTGCGCCCTCGAGTGTGAGGTGCAGCTAAGGAGATTTTAATGCTAACGAGTCCTTGGGCCTATCCTGCACCCACACCAATCATAGACACACATATGGGGAACCCACCCTCTGTCATATTCGCTTGCACACAATCAGCAGAAAATGTTAATATTTATTGATTCGATTTCGATTTCGCTTTCGCTTCCGACAGATACAAATGCTGGGCTACGACATCTCCTGGGCGGGCTTCAACATCATCGAGGTGATGAGCTCATCCAGATTCACCTGCAAGCGCATTGGCTACCTGGCGGCCAGCCAATGTTTCCATCCGGATAGTGAGGTAAGCCTTGGCAAGCATATTCACATTATTTATATGTTAAAAACTGCATTCTTTTGCATACTGCAGCTGCTCATGCTGACCACCAATATGATACGCAAGGATCTCAACTCACAGAACCAATACGATGCGGGTGTGGCGCTCAGTGGACTTAGCTGTTTCATATCCCCCGATCTGTCCCGCGATTTGGCCAACGATATTATGACACTGGTATGTATAGCATAGCATAGCTAATTAAAATGCATGTTAATTGATTTGTACTTTCGTTATCTGCAGATGAGCTCAACAAAGCCGTATCTGCGCATGAAAGCCGTCCTTATGATGTATAAAGTATTCCTACGCTATCCCGAAGCATTGAGACCAGCATTTCCCAAACTCAAAGAGAAACTCGAGGATCCTGATCCAGGTTTAATCAAAATACACATTACTCTGCAGCCATTTAAAATGGAATTTGTTTCTAATGCACTGCTGTTTTGTTCTGCTTTCTAGGTGTTCAATCAGCTGCCGTGAACGTTATTTGTGAACTAGCACGTAAGAATCCAAAAAACTACCTGCCCCTGGCGCCGATCTTCTTCAAGCTGATGACCACATCGACCAACAACTGGATGCTGATCAAGATCATCAAGCTGGTGAGTGCTGATCCACATCACTGGCCACCAAAGATTCACAATGATTACGTTACTCTTAAGTTCTGTTTTAATTACGTATCTGTATCTGTATCTGTTTATATATTTTGATTTTCGTTTGTTCACGAACAAACAACGATTTTGTTTTGCTGTATACTATGTATGTATATACCATACGTATGTATACTCTTTATATATGACAATTGAATTTTTGTCTAACAAAAAGTTAATTAACACTACAACTACTCCTCCCCCTCTCCTCCCTCTGCTCCCGCTCCAAACAAACCAACAAAAAAAATAATAATAATAATAATATACAAACCACTCCAAACAAATACTAATGAAAACTGAAAAAAACTGAATGAAATGCCAAATGAAAATCGTATGAATTTTAGTTCGCGAGCCTCACGACAATTGAACCGGCGCTGGGACGCAAATTGACTCAGCCCCTAATTGAAATTATTTCCAGGTTTTTATCGGCGCGCTTTTCTTTAATCTGACCAACGAAAAATTCCAAACCAGAAAACTTAATTAAAAACCAGCACGCGCTTTGATTTACTCTAAAGCATTTTACTATTTACAATTTAGTTGATTGAACCAATCCTTTTTGTTTCGTTCGTATATATATTTGGTATATATTTTCGTATCCTAATTGCTTAAATGGAAGCAACACAGATATTGTTGTATTCTTTAGTAATTATTCCATGTCTTATTTGTTTGATGAATCAAGGCGAAACCGTACGAGGTGTAGTTAATCACCTTTTACGCTTTTACCACGATATATCTACATCACATTTTCCACACCTCAAACGTAAACTCCTTCACAAACCCCAAAAAAAAAATAAAAACACATGAGCGTCGTAATTGATTATAATAAATGTATTGAAATGAACCAAAATTGACATTGCAATTTCAATGACACACAACTTTTGTACACCCATGTTGATGCACACCATGTTCCATATTATCCCTGAAATGAACAAAGCTTATAAGACAAGTTATTCATTGAATAAATAAGAAAGAAGAGAAATAGTTTCCAAGGTATTGAACAATCTGTGTCCATAAGCTTTGCTTCATATGCTCACCTCCTCAATTCACAACGAGTCGTACTCCTTTGGCTTCATTGTGTTGAAAAACTGCTTAATTCGCTTGACTAAAATTAAGAAGAAACTTCAAACGATGACATGTATACCAATTATTTCGCCATTACAAAAATATATATATATATATACATATATATATAAACACGAATGTATAGACATATCATCAAGAGATCCGATCCGGAAGGAAATGGACCAGGAAGAACGATAAAACCAAAACCAAACTCACAGCCAGTTTAAGAGAAAGAGAAATACTTTTTACAGTGCTCCAATTTACTTTATACTTTAACATTTAATTTTTAGTTTCATTTACGTTTTCGGTTTTAAATTTAGTTTTAGTTCTAGTTTTAGTTCTAGTTTTAGTTCTAGTTTTAGTTGTGGATAAGGACGTTGATGATTTCGATTGTATGTAATTTATAATTTCTTGCTTGTTTCTTTTTCTCTTTGCATTTGCAGTTTGGCGCTTTAACCCCCTTAGAACCCCGGCTAGGAAAGAAATTAATAGAACCACTCACAAATCTAATTCATAGGCAAGTCTTAAATTATTGCAAAAACAAACAAACAAAACGAAAATACAAATGAACTGAAGTAAACAAAAAAAAAAAAAAATTAAATACGATACGATTTCCCAAAAATTGTGTGGAAAACGATTGCAACACAAAGCAAGGCGAAAGCAAAAAAAAAAAAACTAAATTCGAAATCGCAAAGTGACCGATTAATGGTCGATATCTATTGATCGATAATTGAAGCTGCTCGATGATTGTGCGACTGAACGTTATATATATTCGTTATTATCATTTAACTGTACAGATCTTCTAGCTTCTTATGTCCGTTACCTATATCGCTCTCTCTCTCTCTTTATCTGTCTGTCTATCTCCATCTCTCTCCCACTCTCTTAACTTATATGACTGTCGCCATCCTGCTTAAGTTTGTATTTGTTTCTATAATTTTGTCGTTTGTCTATCGATTTTTTGCTTATCGAGCACACTCATTGAGAGCCAAAGTTCAAACTAGTTAAATCGGCCGAAGCGAAAGAAAAACAAATAATATCGAGCCGTTGCAGTTGTTGTTGTTGTTGTTGCTATTGTTGCTGTTGTTAGTTCTTCTTTTTTGGTTGCCTTTGCTGCGTTGCTTCGCAATGTTGTGTTGCCCCATTGTCTATCGCAATAATCGCTAATTGTTATCGCTAACACTATACATATATGCTATCGATATTGCTACCGTTGTTGTTGTTGCCATCTGCTATTTTCTATTTGCTATTTGCTATTGTTGTAGTGCAATGTTTGTCGCTTTACCGCTGCTTACTCTTAATACAAGTTCCCATTTATTTTTTTATTCTCAAACTACTAATACAAACCACAACAACAACAAAATGAAAAAAAAAAAAAAAAAACTAAACAAAACACGAACAAAAAATGAAAACAAAAACAAAACAAAATACGAACCAAAAAAAACCAAAACCCAACTCACTCAACAGCACCTCGGCGATGAGTCTCCTGTACGAGTGCATCAACACGGTGATCGCGGTGCTCATCAGCATCAGCAGCGGCATGCCCAACCACAGTGCCTCCATCCAGCTCTGCGTGCAGAAGCTGCGCATCCTCATCGAGGACTCGGACCAGAACTGTGAGTATAGCCTGTCTCTCCAGCACAGCACAGCACAGACACTTTAATCTTTAATCTTTCAATCGTTGTGAATTGCCCATTTCAGTGAAATATCTTGGACTGTTGGCCATGTCGAAAATCCTGAAGACGCACCCGAAGAGTGTGCAGGCGCACAAGGATCTGATACTCGCCTGCCTGGATGACAAGGATGAATCGATACGATTGCGCGCCCTGGATCTGCTGTACGGCATGGTATCGAAGAAGAACCTAATGGAGATTGTAAAGCGATTGCTGGGCCACATGGAGCGGGCAGAGGGTTCCGCCTACCGAGACGAATTGCTCTACAAGGTGATCGAGATATGCGCACAGAGTTCCTATCTCTATGTGACCAACTTCGAGTGGTATCTCACCGTGCTCGTGGAGCTCATCCAACTGGAGGCTGGCTCACGGCACGGCCGCCTGATTGCAGAGCAACTCCTTGACGTGGCCATTCGAGTGCCTGTGGTCCGGCAATTCGCCGTTAACGAGATGACCAATCTGCTGGACACGTTCACCGTTTCGGCGCAAAGCAATTCCATGTACGAGGTGCTCTACGCCGCCGCCTGGATCGTTGGCGAGTTCGCTGGCGAGCTGGAGGATGCGGAGAAGACGCTCAACATCCTGCTGCGCCCGAGGCTACTGCCTGGTCACATCCAGGGTGTCTACGTGCAGAACGTGATCAAGCTGTTCGCCCGCCTGGCCACCACGTGCTTAGAGCTTCAGGATCTGCCTGGTTTGGTGACAGTAAGTGCTCTTCTCCTCATATGGCATTTCAAATGATCTCTTCTGAATCCGAATCCGTATCATTTGTAGCTGTGCGACCATGTGCTGGATAAGCTACAGCATTTCAATGGTTCCAGCGACATTGAGGTGCAGGAGCGTGCCAATTCCGCTTGCATGCTAATCGAGATGCTGCGCAACCAGCTGTCCACGTCAACCGATGCCATGGCCATGGACACGACGACGGAGGGCGGCATTCCGCCGCTGGCCATTGAGATTGTCCAGGAGATGACGCTGCTGTTCACAGGCGAGCTGATTCCGGTGGCGCCCAAGGCGCAACGTAAGGTGCCCCTGCCCGATGGCCTGGATCTGGACGAGTGGATCAATGCTCCGCCTCCGGAAGATGCGGCAAGCAGTTCCTCCTCGGAGCACGACAAGGACGAGCTATTCGTTAGCGCGGCACAGGCAGGCTCGGCAGCTGATGGTGGCGGTAAGCGGCGGCAGAGTTTGGAGCTCACGCCCGAGCAACTGGAGCGGCAGCGAATGGCGCGGCTCATTGAGCAGTCGAACAATCCTCATTACCTCAAGTCCACGCCCACGGCGAGTGGTGCCTCGAATGCGGATCAGTATGACAATATTGATGACATACCCATTACGGAGCTGCCGCTGGACATGGAGGGCGTGGCCGCTCTGCGCGTGGGCAGTAAGTTATCCGCATGGATTATAAACACTTGCAGTTGCATTTCACACATGATTATCCTTTTGTGCAGTCACCAAGCGATCGGATAAGTACCTTCAGGAACAGCAGGCGGCACAGGGCGGCAAGGATGGCAAGAAGAAGCATAAAAAGGGCAAAAAGAGCAAAAAGGCCAAGAATAAAGTGGCGTACAACAGCAGCTCCGAATCGGAAGGAGGTAAGCTAAGTCAAATTTAACAAATATATCCCTTTATTAGAACTTTATTACTTTGCAGAGCCGAAACCCTTGCACATTGTGAACACCACGCTGGACATGCCCGAAGGTGTCTCCATGTCGGACAGCGAGGACAAGGATGGCAAATACGATCCCAATGATCCGCATCGAGCCCTGGACATTGAATTGGACATGTAAGCATAGAACTGACAATTTCACAGAATTTAAAAGACTCATTTTTGTAAACCCTCTTACAGCACGGACTTCGAAGCGCCCGCGGTGAGGTCCTCGTCCAAAAAGTCAGCGGCGGGCAAAGAGAATCTCAAAACGCCGGCGGAGTCGGCCGGCAGCGGTAGCACCGCCAAGAAGGATAGGAAAAAGGACAAGGATAAGGATAAGGATAAGGACAAGGAGAGGAAGGCGAAGCGGGAGCACCGGGAAAGCAAGCGGGAACGCAAGGAGGCTGCTGTACAGCCGGCGATCGATCTCATCGATGCTGACACACTGGCGATGGCCAGTGTCATCGGGGGCATCATCATTGATATGGGCGCGGAGGTGGCGACCAAGGCGCACAAGAAGAAGCATAAAAAGGAGAAGTCGCAGCGCAAGGAGAAGAAGGCTTCCGAATCTGCATCAGCATCCGTATCCGCCATCGTTTCGATTGGCGAATACGAACAGCCACTGGGAATCTCAACGCCCAGCAAAGAGATTTTGTAATTGCTAAGCTCCAAGTTCCACTATTATAATTAATCATTATTACGATTGTTTTTTGTGTCGATTCATTACGCGTTTACTCGGAAAATAGGAGAGGCGAAGCTAGCTTCACACTCTCCATGTTCGTTAAGTTGAAACAATTGCCTCCTAAACAAAAAGATGAAAAACTAAACAAATTATCGCTGCGATATAAAAACAAAACCAACATTGAACAAATTGATATGCTAAAAAATAAATCAACATAAACCGTATAAATATATATATATATAAATAATTATTAATATATAGAAGTGTAATTTTAAAATGTAAAATGCCGCCAGTCTGCCAATTGCGGCTTAAAACATGAAGAAAGCTACAAAAGGTAAAGAAATATGCAAAAATTATCAACTGCAAATCAGAATCCAATGCAATGCAGTTCGATTTCTGGATACTATCTATTTTTGATGAATTTGTAGCCTAGAACATGCGATTCCACTAAAAAAAAAAAACACACCCACAAACACAGACAATTATATAGCTCTAGTTGTATAAAATGGAATTTTATAATGAATCCCACACACAGAGAATAGAACAAACTGCATGGATTGTAAAAACAAATGATATATGTATACATGTGAAATCATATGAATCAAATATAAAGTACTGCTATACACCATAATTACTAAAAAAAAAATACAAAAAACTGATACAGAAACGGAACAGAAGCTAAGTGAAATTATACATACATGCATATTATATACAAACACCCACACAAACCCACATACGAGTATATAAACGTTAAATAAATGAAAAGTACAATACAGTTGGTTATTGGTTGGATTTCTTGTTTAATTCTGTAAGAATTCGGTAAGATCTAATTTTATTTTTTAAATAAACGTTGGCATGAATTAATAATAAAATAAACAAATGCCGCTTCAAAAAAAAAATAGAAAATTGGTGACACATTTAAATCAATTTTGTTGGAAAGTTTCGTTTAATTTGTTTCAAAAATAATTTGATTTTGACTTAAGATTATTTTTCAACAACACTTTTGGAAATTAACAAATTTTTTCATGTAAAATGCTTACAAAAATTATACATTTTTTAATAACCAAAGAAAAATAAAACAGTTCGATCAAGAACACAAACCAGAAATTTCAAAATTACACTTACAAATGATTAAACTAGATCTACATATATTATTAAACTTTTGAAGGCCCTAATTAATAACGTTTATATAACTACAAAATATCAACTTCGAACAGGAACAAAAAAAGAGACTGTGATGATGAGCACATCCATTCAAAGGAGCTGGTACTTTCCCAGATCGGCATCCCTGCCGTGCATCAAATAGGCGTTGATGGCAATCTGGCTGAGCACCTGCACACCACATTTGCGCAGATATTCCGTGTCCTGGGCCGACAGCGGCGCCTTCTTCACATCGACAAAGCAATGGGTGGCACTTTTGGCCACTGGATCTTTGGAAAACGGCGTGCTGGGCTCCAGGATGCAGGCGCCGCCGGCACGCAGCACATTTCTGATGGGCGCACCGCTCCGCTCGTTCATGCTGAGTATGACCCGGTGATCGGAGAAGGCGCCACCGCCGCACGCACCCAACTCCGTGCGCCAACGATGGACGGCGGCTGCAATGGGCTCCTCCTCCGGTGCCAGGGTGGGCAAGTTAATGGCCTTCGGATTGCCCCACTCGTACAGCGTTTCGTCCAGAAAGTGGCCACGCGCATGACAATCTTCGATATAACGGATATTGAGTATCCATTTGCCGGCGGCAATGCAGGCCAGCATCTTCTCACCGCGATTGGGACGCTCGCACAGCAGATGGGTGCAGGCATCGTCATAGTTCACCAGATTCTCGCATACTTTGCCACCCAGTTGGGTGACCCGCTCGATTAGTTCCGCTCGCTTTTCATCATCATCACCGCACGAGATGCTGAAGCACGGTATGCCAGCATACTGCATTTTGGGTGAACCGCCCGAGGATCTCCTCTTTGCCGCATTAAACTCCGCCGGATCGCGCCAGTCGACCATGTCCTCGGTGCCGAGTGCAAAGCCCTCGGACTCGAAGGGCTGCACATACTGCACCTCGCTCTCGCCGCAATCCATGTCGTTGTCGTGGCTGCGCTTCAGGCTGTTCCTTCGCGATTCGCAGTTCTTGAGATAGTCCGTGATCTGCTTGACATCGAGGGCCATGACGGGTACGGCCGACTCCTCGAAGCTAATCTTGTCAAAGTTAATGGTGCTTTGACCATCCTCGCTTATGGTTGGTCCATCTGATCGCCGTGGCGGTGCTGCTTCGGTTGGACTCTGTGAGTTCGGCACGAAGGGCGATTGCGTTGCGCTGCGTGTGGGGCCCGTGGACACTCTGAGTGGCGTCTTTTTGCCAACCGATAGCTTCGGTGTTTTCGGTGATCTATTAAAGTTGAGTTTGGTGGCCGGGGTCCTGGTTGTCGGCTTCTTCTTCACCGTCGATGGCGGTTCCGCGAGCTCTTGCGCCTTAGCAGTACTTTCTTCATATTCGATGCCCAGTGTCTCGCATGTGATCCGCATCACGCGCTTCCTGATGACGGCCAACGGTGTGTCTGGTTTGATTTTCTGGGTTGGCAGGCGCCAGCGCCGCTCAAAATCATCGGCCATCCGCTGCTGGAACTCGGGCGTGAGGCAAAACTCTGGAATTCCCGGCGCCGGTCGCTGATGCTTACGATTGACGGGCGTGCAGGCCTGCCTTCGAATGCGTTCCAGTTCCGGCGTTTGATTCTCTCGCATTTCACGGATAATCTCGCGCACACAATCCTTGCCCTCTTCTGTATCCAGGCGTTGAACGAATTGCTCGAGGAAGTCCAGGTTGTACTTCTGGGCACCCACCTGGCTAAGCGGCGTGCATGGTGAATCGGGTGGTGTGGAGCTGGCGCTACGATGACGAGCACTGCCCGCGGGTATTCCGGCCAGTTCGGAGACTCTCTTGTTGCGCAAAGGCGTCAGTTCTGGTGCTTCTGCTCCTGGACTGACAGCAGCAACTGGTGTCACAGAGCCCGCTGGTTGGTTCTCCGCCTCCTCCATGGTGACATCTGGTGGGGTCACCAACGTAGACTCATTCGGTCTTCTTAGTGTTCGAGAATTTTTGTCCCGCAAGCGCGGTGATATGGGAAAGTCCTCGGGACTCTTGCCCACCAAGTAGCCGACGAAGGGCAGCTTCTGACCAGTGCGGGCGCACTGCACCAGCCAATCGGATGTGACCACGGGATAGTTCCACTTAATGGCACCATCGTACTTGGAGCCCTCGGCACTGGGACACACCAGCAGCGGTTTCTCCTTCCTGATGAACGTCTTATTGACGGAGGCGCCCAGTAGTTCGGCTGCCGCATTTATAAAGTCCCGCTCCAAACCGGCATAAATGGACACCACAATGGTCATGCCTTTGAGCGGCTGACGCAGTGCAGTAGCTGGCACGTGTTTGTGGTAATATTCGATGGGCAGCAGCTGATTCTTCTTCATGCAGCTTTCCAGGAACAGTTCGGTGACCACATTTCGCGCCTTGACCGGTAGTTCCTTCACGTCCAATGCCATCTCAAAGCTGACGATTGCGAAATCCACTTCATCGGAGAAATTCGATGGCACCAGTAAACCTTGGGCAGCCTCGCACTCGGTCAGCATTTGGTTGAAGAACTCCTCGTTGAAGCACTCCTTGTGCACATAAACAGAGACACCAGCAAAGTAGTCCAGCTTTTCGAAATCAATGGACAGAGTGCTGGCACTAAGATCGGGCAATGGCTGAACGGTGGCGGCTGGATTTGGATTGGCCATCGAGACTCGCTGGCGTATCTCCATTTGGGTGGAACTTGCCGCTGGTTGGAGGAGACTGACATCCGCCGGTGGCAGCTGTGCCACTGCTCCTTGATCCTGTGAGTACTGATCCAGCAGGGTATGATCCGGCTCCTCGTGCTCCTGTGGCGGTACTGGATCCGGTTCCTGATCGAAGAGCTTCTTCTTGATGGGCAATGTTGGCTGCTTAAAGCTGTGGTTCATGGAGCGCAGAGTTCGCTTGCTGGCAGGGGAGGCGATATCTGGTTCACGATTCTGTGGCAGCGATACACGATGCACCAACTCACTGACCACGCGACCAGCTCGAATGCTCTCCAGCAGCCAATCTAAGCGCACCACATGCACCGAACCCATGAGACCATCGCGCTGCCACAGCCGGTACTCGGCGTCATCCAGTTGGCCCACAATGATGTGCGAGATGCCCTCGTTGGCCTCATCGTAGCGGGTCGCTCCGCCCGTATTCAGCACTCTGTTTAGCTTTTCCCGCTCCTCTGTGCGGAAGCCACTCAAATACACACAGCAACCATCTAGAAAGGCGCCCGCCTTTTTCGCCTGCCGCGGTTCTATTTCGGCCAGCACTTGCTGGTAGTTTCTGCCACTGCTGGTGGCCTGCTTGAGCAGATCCTTGGCGGGCGAGCTGCTGCCCACACTGCTGACGGATTCGTTGACGGTAGTTAGATCGCTGCACATGCGCCGCGAGCCGGAGACGAAGCTGATCCGTGAGAGATCCGAGAGGTGCGTTTGATCAGCACCGGGAGCAGCGCCCGGACGAATGCCCTTGGTGGGTGTGGACGACGTCTTGCCGGGGCGCACCACATAGTCCTTTGTGGGCAGGGCGTAGCCGCGATTGTAGCTATCGAAAATCCATTCCGGCAGCAAGACATCCTTCTTGTAGCGTATGGCCGCCTTGTACTTATCGGTGTCCGTCTTTGATTGCTCGGTGATGACGATGTCCACCACCTGGGAGCGAAAGGCGCGATGATAGATGCCGCCATTCTCGTTGACCACCCGCATAACCTCATCCTTGCGCGCCACATCCAATCCACTGCATGTGATGTTCGCTCCAAAGAAGATGGGCAGGCGGTACTTGTCGAAATCAGGATCTGTTGCCTTGATGCCTTCGCGTTGGCTGCGACGACTCTGATCCCAGACATACTGCACCCAGTCGACGTGCATAACGGGCACTCCGTTCAGCGTGGCCTGCTCGTACTTGCTGGACTTGATGGTGTTCGATATGAGGTGGGTGGTGCGATGCCCAAAGCTCTGAAAGTATTTGCCGCCCATCCAGTTAATGAGCCTGCTGAATTCCTCTTTCTTTTGTGGTGTTATGCCCGTGGCCGAGACCTGTAGATCCCGCATGGCCGTGGTGTAGATGGCACTGCTGCCCTCGGGAATGGGTTCATTGCGACGCAGGCATGTGATCAGGCACGGTGGCCCCAAGATCAGGGCTCGCGTCTGCTGCAATTGCTCGAAGAAGTCGCCCTCGAACTGGGCCAGCACAAAGACGTCCTTCTTGGTCAGGTTGCCGGCTGCGATCAGGGGATATCCCTCGCTGGCCTTTATTTGCCGTATTTGGGTTTCCGCCAACTGCTGGCCCAGTAGCTCCAGCGACGCCTCGAACTGCTCCAGTGTGTCGGCCTCCTGGACGCCACCGTCGCCCGGCTTCAGGTTGTTCACGAAGTACGCGCAGATGGTCTCGTCCATGCTCATGCTCATGGTGGCGATTGCGAGTGTGTTGCCTGCTCCGTGATGCGCTGCAAAATTGCCGTGATTTTCGCACCGCACTTTTTTTTGCGTACGCTTTTTGGCGCCGTTTGTTGTTGCCTGGCAACGCTGGCTTGCAATTCGCTGGCAACTTTGACTCAAGCTGTGTGGCAACGCCGAGTTTGATTTGTAAAACTATGTGGATGGGTAAATATTCCTTGCTTAGCATTCCTAAGCTATATGGATTTTATATTTGCTATTACTAAAATATTATAACAATTTTTACACTTTCAGGAAAATATTTCGAATATATTTCATTACTTGCTATTTTCCGTTTAAATCATCGATATATATTATTTGAAATCGTAAACCCAGCGAAATATCGATACATACGTTATCGCGCATCATCGACGGCAGCTCAGCCCTAAAAGAAAGGAAGAAAGAAGAAAGGAAAGGCAAATAAAAAATAATAGAGACATTGGCCAACTCGGACCAGTCTTGTGGTCACAGGAGCCTACTCTTAAAGGAGATCCTACTCCCACAGCTTTCGCGGGACACACACACAATCACAGCGAACCATTCGCACGGCCAAGTCAGCCACACAAATGAAATGCCATCATGTCATTGTATGTGTGGTGACCAACTACTGATATAGAATAATAAACCAAATCAGCGCAGAGAAAACTTTAGCCGAAAGTTATATCGGATCGGAACGGATTGGATCGGTTTCACAGTTTTCCGTAGACCAAGCCGACCTATCAAATGGGCAACTTTGTCAGCAGACAGAACGCGGCGGTGGAGGAGGCGGATCCGAGCACGAATAATGCCTACAAGTATCCACCGAGAATGGGTAACTTCTTTGGCACCCACTTCATCATGGGCGGCGAGCGCTTCGACACGCCCCAACCGGAATCGTACTTGTTCGGCGAGAATGCGGATCTCAATTTCCTGGGCAATCGGCCCACAGCCTTTCCGTATCCCCCGCCGCAGGCCAATGAGCCCACGAAGACCCTAAAAAGTCTGGTCAACATTCGCAAGGAATCGGTGCGTTTCGTCAAGACAATGAACGACAAGAAGCTGGGCGTTGGTGTACTCGATAAGCCCAAGATGAAGGAGATTGATCGCGATTTGGATCTGGACAAGGAGAAATCGAATGTGACCATCGAGGATGTGGATGGTAATGTGCTCTGTTCGATGGGTTTGGGTGGCGGTGATGCCGATATGACGCCGCCACCGCCGCCCTGCTCTTACAACATCGAGTTTACATTTGACTCGGACGCCAAGTGCGCCATTACCATTTACTACTTCTGCTCGGAGGACGTTAGTCCCAGCGGCGTGACGTTGGTGCCACGCGAAGGTCTTACCTCGGAGACGTATCACTACGAGAAGGGCATCAATCAGTGCTTCTCGCAGCCGAGCCATGTCTTCAATCCGCAGCAAATGCCTGAGGATGAGCTGGGCTATAGTCCCGGCCGAGAACAGTATCCGGTGGCCATCCACTGTGTGGTGGAGGAGGGCAGCGACGAGTGTCGACAGTCGCACACCACCATCTGTGTGATCGATCATCATCCGGAGAACGGCAGCTATGTGCTCCGTGCGCTGAAGCAAAAGATCTTTGTGGATGGCTTGTGCTACCTGCTGCAGGAGATCTATGGCATCGAGAACAAGGCCGTGAACAAGACCTCGCTGGACGAAGAGATCGACGATCATGGCAGCGAGTGTGTCATCTGCATGAGTGAGACCAGAGACACACTCATCCTGCCCTGCCGCCATCTCTGTTTGTGCAATTCGTGTGCGGACTCGCTGCGCTACCAGGCCAACAACTGTCCCATCTGTCGGGCTCCGTTTCGGGCGTTGCTTCAGATCCGTGCTGTCCAGAAGGGAATCAGCACGCATGTGCTGCATCAGAACACGCCCACATCGACGGCCGGGGAGCCGGCGCCAGTGGATGTGCCGCCGGGCTATATTCCAGTCTCACTGATTGAGGCACTCAACGGACCGCCACAGTATGTGGCCAGGGCTAGGTAAGTTATTATATGAATTAAACCACAATCGTCGCTAATGTCCTACTTCCGAATTCAGGAACAGCGAACACGACATCACGGACTCCGCTGCAACCGTGGCTGCTTCGACAATGACCAGTGCTGACATCAAGGCCACATCGCCGATCAAGTCCAGCAGCCAACGTCGCCCGAAGATCAAAAAGAACGCCTCGACGTGCACGTCGACCAGTGAGGTGGGCACCATTACCAATCAATCAGGCGGCGGCAATGGCAACGGGTCATCCACACACTCGGTGGAGATTGAAAGCGATCCGAAGAAGTCCAGCACGGCCACCTGTACTTCGCCAACTTTGGGCGCATCCACTTCGCCGGAACCAAAACAGGACAAGCTGCAGATCGTCAACGAACGAAAGTACCCCAGGTCCACAGCCGGATCCGGTGGCGATGGCTCTGCGGGCACTGACGACGATGTGGACAGTGAGAACGAAAAGCTATCGCCACTGCTATCACCCGGCAGCAAGAGCAAGAATGTGTCTAGCAAATCGCTGAAGCAGGTGGTGGCTTGCTTGGAAGCCGATGATGGCGATAATAAGAACGGCAGTGGTGATGGGCCGACCGAGGAGTCCAGCCTGAAGAAGGGTTCGTCGTTGAAGCGCACCAAACCGAGGCCAGAACTTAGCGGGAGCGGAGCACCCTCGCCCGCCGAGGCCACGGCCGAGGATTCGGATTACTACACGCCGGAGGATACTCAGAACTCGATATTAAGCCCACTGTGCCCCACGGAGCGAGCCAAAAGCGGTGATCCCCTTGGCGTCGGTAGCCTTGGCAATGGCGGTCTTGGCGTGGGCAGGAGTGCCGGATCAGTGGGCGGACCAGTTGGAGTGGGACCCGTCGTTGTGGGCTTCAGTAGTGCGGTTAAGAAGAACCTGCACAAAAAGTCCACATCGGTGGGCAATATGGTGGGCTCCGGATCGGTGACTACGGTTGTGGACTTGAAGTCCAACAACGTAAGCTCCCTGCCAGGTGCGTTTTTGAATGCGTCTTCTATTATCACATGGTTAAAACTTGTATCTTCTTGCCATTTAGATATGTTGGACAGCCCAATTAGCGGGAATTCGGCCTCGACGCGCAGCTCCAGTGATAGCTACTCCTCCAGCTCGTCCACCAAGCAGCTGCTCAGCTCTAATCCGACCACTACGGCGGCCAACATTATCGTGGATGACAAGACAGCTCTGCAGAATGCCGTCAATGTTTAGAGCCGGTCTCAGTTGAATTTCGCGGAATTTTGTGCGTTTCGTTTTCTCGTTTTAGCCTTGCGTTTATTTTATTTATTCGTAGTCACCTAGATTTAGTTAAATCAATGCTGCTTCCCCGCCCGCAGGAACAAATATTTTGAGGATTATAAGTATGAAGATGATGATGATGATGATGATGATAAGGATTAGGTGGCGGAGGAGCAAGTAGAAAGGCCACCAGGACACAACACTTAACCAGTATACAGTACATATACACACAAAACACCACAGACACGGAAAGACACACGTCCCACATGCATGTGTACGTAGTTTAATCTAGCATTATGGCTTGGGTATATAACAAATAAACTAAATCCAATAAACAACGGCGCCTAGGGCGCTGCATTCCACAGTATAAATATAAAATGGTTTTTTAACTTTAAATATATTACGAACATAAATATTACGTATGCGTCAAAGTAAAATTAATAAATATTACGTATACGTATTAGCAAAAATAGCAACATTTCCCATGAGTAAAACAATAATTCGTATTGTTTATAGTTTAAATATTGCAATTAAAAGTAACGTTGCACAACCAACTTTTTTCAAAACTTTAAATACAATATTTAAAAATAAAGGGAAAACTTTTGTAAATCGCTATCGATAACACCACCCGCACTATCGAAAGGCGTCGATAGGCCGTTAGGAGCTGCCATCACTAGAGATCACCCTTGGAATTGTCCAATTGGATTTGTTTACCTTTCGCCCGTTTAAGCATTTCATTTCGGTGGTTTTTTCGCGTGGTAAAGTGGCTGCTGGTCGCCGCGTGAATTGTGTGAAGGATCGAGACGGGACGCCCGCTGTTTTGCCGGAGGTACGTAAGCAGGACCCTCTCGTCCTGCTACCACTTGCTGTGTCCTCTCAGTTTTCGACCTCCGCGATTGCCGGACATGTGCGTAGTGTAATTGATTTTTCGGTCAGCGGTCAAGCATTATTTATTTACCAATTTCGCCACCCCGACCTCTGCTCCCCCCCCAAGCGTTCACCCTTCAATTGGCATACATTTCCACATTTTGTTTGTTTTTTATTGCAAATCTCGTTAGAAAAACTTTCGGCGACAAAAAAAAAAAAAAAGAACAACACACACACACACTAGGACTTTCAACATTACATATTTTAGGGATTAATTGTAGGTACAGAGATCGGGATTACATATGCATAAAATAGGCCTATAGTGTTTTATCAATTATTTAGTTAATTTTGCTAAACATTTTCTTATCGCTTTTTTTTTTACGTAACAAAAACGGACGGGTTGGGTTTAAATTGGACTAAAATTTTGAACGAAAAACTGGTTAGTGCACCTGGCGGAGATTCTGGATCTGGATGATGATGTGCGTCCAGTGGCCCACAATTATTTCGGTGCTCCGGTTGACAAAGTGCGCGATTTGCGCTTCTTCAGCTTGGTCTTCACCTTTCGCACCAGATTGACGGTGTCCAGCGAGATTCCGGTTGCGGATTTGTTCGCCTGGACACTGCCATTGCTGCGCTGGTACTGCATTTGACCGGACGATGATCCCAAGGCGCCATTGCTGCCCTTCGCCTGCAAACCGGCAGCATTTCTCATCCGCCTGGAGCTTCCGCCGGCCATGTTGGTCGGCTGCTGCACGGCGGTGATCACCAGGCCACCGGTCTTGAATTTGTTCGGCGCACGTCCACCGCCGTTGCCCTGCATGTGACCCATCACGCCGGCGGAGTGCATCCGAGCGCCCATAGCTCCCGCGCCACCTTGGCCCTTGAACAACAACCGCTGGTGCTGGTGGTGCATATGTTGTTGTGGTGGCTGCTGCTGATGCTGCTGTTGTTGTACTGTTGCTCCTCCGGCGCTGTTGCGATTCCGGGCGAATCGAGTCACCAGCTGCGTGGTCTCTGCTATCTTCATCATGCTGCTGGACTTGCGTTTCACCTTGCCGCCGGACTCGACGGCCACCAAAGCCTGAATGACTTTGGCCTGGCTGGTACCCGTTGACTTTTTGGCCATGTGCATGGGCTTGAAGGCTTGCTGCTCCCGGTCACGGTCACGATCGCGTTCCCGATCCCTAGAATGTGGCGGGGGATCCTCCACTTTCAGCAGGCGCTGCGCCGGTTGCGGATGGGAGCGCTTGTGTTCCTCCTGTTGCTGCCACAGCAGCAGCTTCTGGGAACAGGCACTGCAAGGAAAAATGACGTTAGTTGGGATTAACCAGAGAGCAATTCTTCACTTACTTGAAGAGATCCACTTGCTCCAGTTTTCTGGGTCTCCGTGGTGCGCCCACAAAGGCGGGTGGCATGCCCATGTTGATGCCACCGGTCGCAGCTGTCTGTTCTCTGCCACTGGAGGTGAACATGTTTCGGTTCTGACCACCTGCACCTCCACCGCCACCCGCTCCAGCTGCTCCCCCTGCTCCTCCTCCTCCTGCAGCACCACCGCCTGCACTTCGTATGGTGGTCGTGGTGTTGGCCATTTGGGATGTTGCTATCGAGTGACCCTTGTACCAGGCCAGAGGACGACCATCCGCATCCCCGTGCGCACCAGTCCAGACTTTCTTCTTCAGCGACAGCTTGAGCTGCAGGTCATCGGCCGTTTGCGCATTGCCATGTCTTTGGGGAATGAAGTTGCTCGGCACACTCCTAGAAAGAGTCGAAATATCGGAATTAGATTTCTCTAAAGGATTGAGATATACCCACCTTCTGGGTGGCGGTTTTGTTATCGCCTTTATCGCTGGCTTGGAATCGCCCATGTAAAAGTTGGCCTTGCCGCTGTGGTTGCCATTGGGAATCTCTTGCTGATCGAGATTGTGCCACGAGTAGGTGCGTCTGGCGGATGTTCCAGTTCCGCCGGCCTGCCGTTGCATCATGCCAATACCCGTATCCAATTCTGGGGCAGTACGAGGCGTCAGCTTGTAGACATCCAGCTTTTTGCCGCCGCCCGGTGTGCCGCTCTTCGAGGGTGTGGTCACAATCAGTTCCGGCGGCATGTGGGCCGCCTTTGGTTTCTGCACCACCGTATCGCCAATTTCCTCAATGTAACGCCTCTGCAGATCGCTCTGGAGCAGCGTGTGCCGTAGCGGAGCCACAGCACCGTAACCATTTTGTCCGGACGTCGGCGAGTGCTCCTCATCGTCGGTGGAGAAGTGCAGATCCGAGCCGGGATCCGTTGTGGGCAGGTCCAGTGTGGTGCGCACCACCTCGCCACGTTTCTTCTGCGGCTTATTTCTTACCTTAGTGCGACGCGCCTGCGTGGACTAAGTCGATTAGATATGCGGGAGATTCGAGGCGAGATCGGGGTGAATTATTAAATTAGTTGTGCTTGTGTGCTAGGTTGGTGCCTCTATCCCTATATCATCTCTATATCCCTATATGTTATACATAACTCACAAGGAAAACATTTCTATTTGGGCATATACCTTCTTACGGCGATAGATGTAGATGCGCCTATTGGCCAGCCACAGCCGGAAATTGCGATCAACGTGCAGCTTCTGATTGACCACCGGCTTCTTCTTCTCCGTGGGCATGAACTTCCTCTTTTTGGCCGTCTTCTTGCTGCCCGCCCCACTGGTCTTGGCCTTCCTCGTGACCTCCTTGCTGACTCCGGTGCTGGCACTGGAACAATCCGGCTCCTGTAGCGATTCCGATTGCGACGAATCCATGCTATCCGTACTGTCCGAACTCTGGGCTCCAATCGATGAAGCACCATTCGTAGGCATATTCCTGGCCAATTGTCGCTGCGGCTGCTGTTGCTTCTGGCCATCGTTGGTCTCTACCATGGATCCAACCGCTTGGACGGCCGTTGCAGGCGTGGTTGCGGTTGCCACGGCCGGAACACCACCACCGCGAAGGCGTTTCCCATTTGGAGGCGCCTTAACGCCCATCTTCTGACGCCTCCTCTTCAGGGTCGTTAGGGTTTTGAATTTGCGCTGGAACAGTGGCGTAAAGTAGATCCTGTCCAGCTCGTGCATCACCTTGCGCATGCGTCGCATGCGAAACTGCAGTTTGGATTGTGGAAAGAATGGGGTGCAAGGATAGGGTGCAGAAAAATGGTGCAGAAAAATATACATAAATATATGGCATAATCCACTTACCTTGCGAATTTCGTGTATCACCTCGGGCGAACTAGGCGGTGCTCGGGTGGGAGCACAACATGGTCCCTCCAGATCGGACGCCGTTATCGAGTGCTTGCCCTCATTATCCGAACTGGAGCTGCAGTTGCCCTCGTCGCTAAGTGCCCATTATGAAAGTGATGATAGTGGTAGTAGATTAGTTAGTTAGTTAGTTAGTTAGTTAGTTAGTTAGTTAGTTAGTTAGTAGATGATTCGAGTGATGGACCCACCTTGAGTAATCCGACAATGGGATATTCAATGGCTCGTCGGCACTGGAGCCTTCTCGCATCAGTCTTTCGATAATTTTGGATCGTAGCCTGTCCTGTTGTTTGAGTAAATTTAAAATCTATTGTAAATGTTAATGCATTTGGATTAGTCAGAAATCATACAATTGCATAACGAAAAATTAATGTTAATATTAACAAAAACAATGTGAGTGTGCTGAATAATCAAGCGAATCACTATAATAAGCAGATGAAAATCAATGCTAATCAAAAGTCAAAAACGTAAATCATATATATGGTAGATATATATATATATGGTATTGGTATTTATTTCAAAAAAATAATATTTTCCGGTTATAATAATACGATTACGCTTACGACTAGCAAACATCGAAAGAAACGCGAATCATAGTTAGAGCGACTAGCAGATAAGAGATAAAAGAGCTCTTGTGCCTGGCGATGCTGTGCTGTGTGTACTGTGCCACTATCTAGTATCTAGTTACGCTTACGATTGTGCGGATTCAGGTGGGTGTAATTATAAAAAAAGATAGAATATCTAAGAACCCATTGCGCGGATAGTTTTAACCTAGCTACGCAATTGGGCGCTCAAAAACATTAGAAAAACTGCGATACGCGCAAATAGAGAGCATTAAAATTCATACAATTCAATGCCTCACATACATAATACCCGATATGCATATGGTATATGCCCAGATATATGTTGAAAGCTATATCTGCCATATAACTCTGGCCGACGTGTAATTGTGTTGTGTGTTGCATTGTATTTACGAGAATGTCGATGGCTTTGGATTTGGGATTTGAGATTTGAGATTTGAATTCTGGGTCAGCACAGCAGCGCTTTTAGAGACAAAACGCAGGCAGCGACGAGTTGGTAACAATCATTGCGATTACAATTACTTTATGCGATAAACGATATACGATTTAAGATAAACGATTTACGATATACGATTATACTTGAAGAACGATTAAAACGGCACAAGTTGATGTGTTTTGTGTGGTGTATTGGGGGCTAGTATTGTTGGATTGTTAGAACCTTCCTAGGAGACACTTTTCTCCACAGAACGTTTCACTTTCAATTTGTCGTTCATTATACATCCCTGATCGGCCATTTTCTGTAATTTCAATGCTTTCTGTTCGCGTTTCTCGCGTTTTCTTATCTTTTTGATTTGTTTAAACAACTTTGCGTGCCGCTTTACTTTGTTCGGATTCTCATCGCAGTAGTCCAGTAGTGTCTCACAAAATGCTCGTCCCATGTGCTCGTAATCCTGAAAGATATGTAATTATATTAATAATAATTTGTAGTAAAGTGGTCAACCACTTTGGAACACACCTGCGTGTTGAAGTGCGTTCCCTTGCGCGATCCCAGCGAGGAGCCGCCAAAGGAGGCCTCGATCGTATAGCTGTTGGTGATGCCCAGCATCCAGACCACGATACGTCCGGTGCCCTCCTTGCTGCGCTGTATCTTGAACTTGCAGCTCTCGAAGGAGAACTGCAATGGGCAGAGATACTTGATCAGTTTATAGTATATAATATATAGTATTCATAATACTCACCCGATCAGCACTGTTCTTGTGCAGCATCAGCGGAAAGACCTGCTCGGTTAACTTCTTCTCCGGGTTGCGCTTGTTCTCACAGCCATATATGAATATGTTGTGCTTTCGTGAGTGAGCGTGCATATCACAGTACATGGCCACGCCGCATTCCTCAATCAGTCTGCACTTGTCATAGTGTATATAGTATATAGTTAACTAGATATAAACTATAAACTTACCTTCTAATCATGGCTTTGGTATACCAAATGGATGGATATGTCTCGCGTATTACCGTACGGTACTGGCGGTTGAGGTCCTTGCCGGTCAGCGAGTTACGGGTGTTGCCCACAATGACTCCGTCCGGATTCAGCATGGGCACCAATTTGAAAATGAACTTGTGCCGCAGCCGCTTGGCCACTGTGGTGTCCCCAGTGATGAAGTCCATCAGACCCTTCATCATCCACGACGCTGGCGTCTCGCTGGGATGCACACGCGCCGACACCACAATCGATTTCTTGCGCTAAATTTGAATAGAAATATTAAAACATATAAGAAACAATATATGTATATATATGTGTAGCTTTATGGAACATAATTTCAATTGCTCATTATAAGTTTAAACGACCTGTGCCATCAACTTTTTGCCCGTTCGCATAATGAATGAGTGCATCTAAGCACACTGTTTGTACAGGAGTGTTGCAAAAGTTTGTCCACAGATTAATTGCCATGAGATACGATGAGATAGATGAGGAGTTTGTATGCATCTACCAGCTCACCCGCATGTTCTCCTCGTTGGAGGAGGGCGCCGTCACCGTCAGGTAGTAGACATTATTGCCAGCCAAGGTGCGGCAGAGCAGGCGCAGCTTGCAGAACTTTGACTTGACCGGATGCCGTTGGATCTCCATGAGGTAGTCCTGCAGGTCGCTATACGTATACGGATAGCTGTGCGCAAAGAACACCGTGTCATCGTCGTGCTCGAACTCAATGGTGAAGGTCAGCGTGTACGTGGAGTTGTCCTCGTCGTCCTCGTTGGCGCTATTGCTGGCACTTCTGTTCGGGGGAATAGGAGAATAAACCAGTTGAAAGTGCAGCTAAACTCTCAGATTTCTCTAGAGATTTGAAGTCACAAAAACTGCTGTGCCATCCAAATATCCAGAAGTTCTATGGGTCTAGGCATTCCACTACTCACTCATCATCGTTGCGATAGTAGCAGATGTTGTCGCCGCATCTCCGCCAGCCTTCGCTCTTCTCCTTGGCGCCCAGCGTGGAGTACATGACCGGCTGCATGCCATCGTTGTACAGACTATCCGACTTGACCAGATTGACAATGGAGAAGCGGTAGAGCATCTTGCGCCTGGTGCGACGCACACGAAAGTAGAACCACTGCTTGGACCGGCTGGTATAGAGATCGGGTCGCAGGTAGAGCTCGTAGTAGGTGGGCGTAATTTGGACCGCCTTGGCCAGGTTGCCGCTCTCGAAGCGCGATTCAAACTCCAGTCCATCGTACTCCTCCGGATTCATGGGATGGCAATTGGTCATGAAGCGGGCACCACCGACCGCCGAACGGCTGAACTGCGCTTGGGGTAAATCGGAGCAGAAAAACGATTGCGACGAGTTGGTGGTCGTCGTCTGGTTAGTACTTGTCGACGAGATCAGTGTGCTGGTCGTCTCCTGGCTGGTCATCGAATTCAGCAATAGCTGCTGTTCCTTGCTCAGCCGGAAGACGTTGTTGCCAACGGGCGAGGAGGTGCGGGTGCGGGTGCGTGTGCCCATTGAGCCATTGTTGCCAGTTGTTGTTCCCCCCCCCACTCCCATATTTCCCTTTTCGTCCTTGCTACCCAGACAACCGTCCTTGTCGCGGTGGCGCCCCCTGGCGAGCGCCGCTGCCGCCGCCGCCACTGTGGCCGCATGGGTGTGGGGTACCGTTCGTAGGGGGGGTCGCACTTGCGAGTGGCGACTCCTAGAGCGGATATGGTCTTGCTGATACAGACCATTAGCTGCGGGATGGGGATTAAGGTGGGGATTCTAACAGTTCAGGACGGGTTTCCATGCAGTGAAAGCTCTTTCTAGGAACTTGGTTATGCTTTGATATGAAGTACTACTACTTTCTGAAACTGTCCCTTCAATAAAGCGTTCACTGTCCAAAAAGAAAAACCCCAAGGTCATGTAGTTGAAGCGACTTTGGATATATGATCTCTGATTCTGTTTCAAAGGCAATCACTTTTGCGATTATAAAAAGAGGTTAAAATCGCTCCAACTAAGTGACCCATTTGCCATATGCTTACAGCTAGCCAGCCGGCTCCTGCTCTCGTCTCCCACCAAAGTTTCGGTATCCGAAACGGATCCGGAACCGGGACAAGGACGCTTTTCGGCGCCACCTGCCAGCCGGGCCGAGTAGCTTCCCAAGATACGGCGCAAGCCACCGCCACTGCCCGAATTCTCTGCGTCCGAGTCGGAATCATCGTCATCCTCCTCCTCCTCTTCTTCATCACCCAAACCAGAGCTACTGGTGTCCTCCTCAGAGCTGCTGCCCCTACGGCGATGATTGCCAACCGTTTGCCCACCCGGGACGACTGCCCTCCCTTTCAAACGCGATTTGGATCTTGCGTGGCAGGCACTTCGCTCGAAGGCCACCTCTAAGCGGGCCATATTGGTTTTGGGCAACTTGACGGGGCTTACGGCGAACTGATTCGATACCTTTTGGGATCCCGTTGGCGGGACGAGATCTTCGTGATCCACTATCCGGTCGATCATCGCCTTGGCCACATTCTTTCCAAACTGACTGAGCACATAGCGCGGCGAGGCGGGCTTATATTCGTTGGTGTTGTTCTTCCAGATGTCATCAATATCGCTGGGTTCTTTACTGGCCTCCGAACGGCTGGCTGCTCTCGAATTGCGAACTGTGCCGCCGCCAACGGGCGTGGCTGTCGCCTCCTCCTGGTAGCGCTTCTTCTTCGCCTCGATGAGATCCTTGATGATTGCCTTCTCCTTGGCCTCGCCACTGCCGCCACAATAACCGCCGGAGGTATCGTATTCGTCATCGTATTCGTCATCGTTGTCGTCCAGGGACGCACTGGTGGACCGATTGTCCACGCTGTTGATCATCTTGGACACGCTGCTCAGTTTGCCAGCTGCACATCCACCGCCGCCCGCGAGGCGCATGGGCGTGGACCGGCTCGGAGGCGTCGAATCCTGGCGTGAGTCCGAGGAATAGTCCGACTCGTCGCTGGACTCATCGTCCTCCTTCTTCGCCTTGGGCTTTTCCTGTGTGGTTTTTGGTCGTAGCCTTTAGTTTCAACAGACTCACATGACCGCGAAAGTGGGTTAGTTTCAAATGTTCCCTTGTGTTTTTATGGATATGGACGCTGGTTTCCCCCCTTTACTGGTTAGTGCAGGTGCAAAGTGCATTGTATAATGACGTTTTCGATTTGGAAATACATTGAAATGGTTTTGAAGAATTTACAAATCGAAATGGAGCAAAACTTTTGAGAGTAATGATTGAATTATATGCTGAAGATACTCACATAGTTGACGGCGCTAATTGGACTGTAGCTGAACACCACAATGCCGTTCTCCTCGCCCACGGGACGTGGCTTCAGCTCGTTTCCCGTCGGAGCATTGAGTGGCTCCGGCACAGCGGGCACGTACGGAATGTGTGTGATGCGCTCCTCGATGACCTGGATGCGTAGAGCAAGTCGGAAGATATAATTAGTACAAAAACAATACAGAATACAGAATAATAACTGGAAAACCCCTAGGACGTGAATTATTCAGTAGCTAATCATTGTTCTTCAAATTGCTAAAGCAAAGTTTATTTATTTATCGAACCAATTGCATTGAAATGCCCTTGCTAATCGCTTTTAATTAGAGTAATTGATACAGTTTCGACCATTACGGCGACACCTGTTGTTTTTTCAAAGTCTCGTTAATTAAAAGCAATGATACTTCGATTTCAAGGCACAGATGTTTCTCGCCCTGACGGTTTCCCATCGTTTTGTATGTGGTTGTCCTTGCCAAGGAAATTGGCGAACGTCGGTCAGAGTTATTACTTATTACATTTAAACTCCATGTCACCAGCTTTGTGTGCGGTCCCAGCTGCCCACTGATTGCTAAGCCCCCATGCGAAGCCCCACATTCGTTTCATTTTCCCTTTTGGATGTCCTCAGTTGAGGCTTTGATGTCATTCTACTGTTCTACTGATTTTCCCGTCGTTGTAATGCTGCCCACAAGCTTGAGCAGCTTATTTGCTTAGCCTTTTGATATGCTTACACATGTAAGACGTGCACAGTGGGGCAATAGCTATTTGTAAATGAAATCGATTTGGGTTTTGCTGCAGCACAGGTCTGTTATGTGAATATCACTCATACGCAATGTTGTCTCATAGACATGCAATTGGCATCGAATCGCATTTTTCATATTTGCACTATAAATATCATGTATATATGTATATGCTGCACAAACGAATAAACATTATTTATCATCATTTGGCAAACATGGCGTATGAGTATTTTCTACTCTGCATTCGGCATTAATAAACTATAACATTAGATTGCGCCATTAAGTTTTGCAAAGCATTAGGCATTTAAATACTTACAAATATTTGCAAGGTTTTTTTTTTTCTTTTACGCTTACTGTGCAACAAACAGGACGATAAAACATGCAAATCTGATACTCAAACTCACACACAAAGAGCGATTTGCAGACATGTGTGTACTGTGTGTCTGTCTGTGTGTTTTTGTCTGTGTCTGTGTGATGGCTTAATTGAAACATATCAACGTCAGTTTTTGCAACAATCCCCCTTCTCTCTCGCTGTCTCTTTACCACTCTCCCTTGGGCTCTCTATTTATTTTGCTCGCCTTTTTTTTTTTGTTGTGCTTTATTTATTTATGCTGCGATTTTGTATGTACGATATCAAACTAATTAGCTTGTTTATTTTACCACACGAATTCCGTCTGCCTTCTGTCGCTTTCAGTTAATATGACCCTCTCGTTTTTTTCTGGTATTGAAAATTTGCAAAAAGCACAAAAAAAAAAACACACACAAAAAAACGGAAGCAAAAAAGAAGCAAACTTTTTCATGCCCATTGCCAATGCCAGTGTCATTGTGGCAAAAACTACAACGGCACAGCCACAACAACAATAACAAAAATAACAACAACAAAGCGAATCAAGTCGACACCGAAGGCGCTTTTCGAATTTCACTTTTTATTTAAGTTTGCATTGTAGACGTCACGGCCAAAAGGCCAAAAAAAAAAGAAGTAAAATTACGAAGAAGGCACACGAAAGACGTTTCCCCCGAAAAACTTTCTTGACTTATTATTTATGTGTGTATTTTTGCTCTTTTAATTGCATTTACAGTTTGCCAAGAGCGTGTGTGTGTCTGTGTGCGTGGGTGCCTGGAGCCTCAAAAAAGGCAGCGACTTAACGGTAAAGCGGCGAAGGTGAAGTGCGAGCAGGACAGCGACAGCCAATGTGGTGAGTTTGGATTTTAAAATTTAAAATGTGACAAGGATTCAGCATAAGAAATTAGTATTATTTCGAGCTCTCCTTTTTTTTTGACATAAAATGTATATATTAAAATGAAATGTGGTTATTTCTCTGTATTGTTAGCATATTCAAATTGTTTTGCGTTTGCATTTGAAGCCATGTTAATTGACAAGGAAATGTTGGTCTTGCCTTTTTGTTTTTTCGATTCTTTCGAATTGCGCCACAAATTGCTCAGCAATTGACCTCCAATTGATTCATTTGCCACCCGCCTGCCGCCCCCTCTGGCCGTCTGTTTAATCAATCAGTTGGCCAATCTCTTGTTTGACCCCCTTCAAAACCCTTCCCCCCCCCCCCCCCCCCAATAAACCCCCTCTGAAAACCCAACAAAAAACCCCGCATTAATCCCACCGCCAAACAGTTCCCATAAATCGCATTCATTCAGCGACCGACGGGGCGTATGGGTAATGTGTAATATTTGCCCAACACAATTTGGCAGCGCATCGAATGCAAATCGAGTACAAATAAATAAAATCGATTGTTAACAATGCTAACGACTTGGCCAACAATTAGGAAAAGCACAGCAACAACAACAAAATAGTAAAAAAGAGCTAAATACAACAAAGGAAAAACAAATAAATAAAATCTCAAAGCGGAAACGAAAGGATTTTCATTGCACTTGGCTAGCGTTTACCGCATGCCATGGGTTAAGCGGGGGCGGCGGTGGGCATGGTCGTGGGCGTGGCCTAGTGTGTGCACCTTTTATTGCAATTTGACCTACATAGAGGCAAGATGGTTGAGGGACACTACAGTACCGCTTGCCTAAGTCGAACCAAAGCTCGTCACAGTTTGCCAAAATTTATAAATTAATTACGTAGAAGAACTTTGTTAATTGCCAATGTGCTTAAAACTTTCATCAGCTTGCTTTCGCTATTATTTCTTATATGTAAGTTCGACTTAGCCAAGTTGGCCTGTAATATCTTCGGATTTGCGGCTGCTCCTTTAAAGGTCCTCACCCCATTAACCCTCCGTCAGGCTGACGGATTTTTATATGCATTAATATTTATGGGGCGCGGCACGCATGTCCTGCGATTCCCTTGCAGACGAGGTGCGTGTCAAAGGCATTGAAGCTCATCCCCCCATCCTCGGTAGGAATCTAGGACACCTCTGCCTTAGCCACGTCCTCGTCTACGTCGATGTCCTTCAACGGCTGCATTGATTGGGCTTGGGGTTTAGAACTTGGAGCTTGGAGCTTGGGGCTTGGGGCTTGGGGCATGGAATTGCGATTGAGGTTTGCCGCAATGGATTCCCCTGGCCAACTGCATCACTCCACTCACTCACCTGGCATTCCACCGGCCATCTGGGGGCCTGCTGTGAGCAGTCATTGTCCTTGTCCTTCGGCAGGGCGAAGAGATCGCGCGGCTCCTTCAGACGAGCAACTGGTCGCAGGGTCTTCTCATCCGTATTCACAACCAGCTGATTGGTCTTCAGGCCCTTCGATAGGAAACTGCCAAGGAAGCCTGCAAGACAGGATATCAGGGAAATAGCTTTAATGATAATGAGAAACAGGAAACAGGCGACAGGCGGATATGCCTTTGAAAATAGTTGAGAAAGATGGTTATTTACTGAGGAACCTTTAACATCTAATACATAGTTAAAAAATGTTATTTCTTGAAAGATTTATATTATCTGAAATTTCTTTTATTTGTTTGGCTTAATCAGCTTTGCAACTGAATGTGGCACCCCATCCATACCTTTTAATCGCCTTAATACAAGCTATTCATCTAAGTTTTACTGGACACTTTGTGATTTTGCCAAACGTAAAGATCGTATCCTTGGGAACACAAATCGCGTTGTACCTTCAACTGTATTGCGTAATTTTGTCAACGGGAAGTTAATTTCAATCAGAACACAATTTGCTGCCGATTTAAAAACGAACTGCTTACAGCAACGAAAGATATAAGAGATATAGACCGAGATGTGATGTTGAACTCAAGGCCTGTGTGTTTATGAGGGAATGCGATGGGATACAGTGGGTCGGTCAGCAATTATATAAGCATTTGTCGTGTGCCAAAAAGTTTGCTTCTCTTTCTTCCAGTTTTCAAAAAGTTTACTTTGCATAGGCGCAGCAGCAAATCGCCATTAATATTGGCCTAAATGAGCAGCATTTCGCCTGACTTTTTGTCAACAACAATTAATTGCCACATGTGCGGGGTGGGGGGGAGTCCCCTGCATTATTTTCCACTAAAGTTTTGTGTGTGTGCGAAAGATATTTCTTTGGAACGTTTTCTTTTTGGTTTCTTTTCCCGCCACTGCAACATATTTTGTTAATTAATTTTTGGTTTCTTTCTTGCTTTCTTTGTGTGTGTCTGCTTATTCGGTTTTTATTAGCACATAAAAGCCGATTTTGTTATCGTTTTATTTTGTTTTTTTCTTTTTTGCCATGTTGCCATGTTTTGTGTGCTCCTTGTTGGCTTCGTTTATTGCAATTTTTCGCTGGAAAAGCGGAAAATGTAGGGGGTGGGCTAATGCCTGGCAACTGTAAATCTTTGGGGGCTTCCAGCGCAAAAAAGTTCTTGCCGCAGCAGCCAACCATTTAGATCCTGTCAAGTCGATTAATATCGCTAATAATTTTCGGCTTTTTTACTTTCTTACTTTTTATGTTTATGACCCAAGGCAGTTTTCATTGATTTGAATGTGCCTTATGCTTGCCTTAAATTCTCGTTGCTTATACAAATTTGTTCTACATCAGAATTTAAAAGAAATGCTCGTTAATATGTATATTCTTCACAAAGGAAATGCAACAAAAGGAAATCCAATAATACAACGAAATGTTGAAAGCAGGAATATTTGAAACAAAGAAAATGGGATTTAATGCGATGCAAATTCGTATAATGGAGATTGTTGTAAAGTTGAAATATTGTTATGTTTTTTAATATTCGATTGTTTAAAATGGTGTTTTGATATTTGAAATGTTTTTTGTATATTATGAAGAGTTCTGTGGGGGATCTTCTGGGAATTATTATTTTCGGAACCTGTCGAGAGGATTATTCAGTTGATTTTTCAGTGGAAGCACTTGAGCAGCACAAGTATGTCAAATTGTTCATGGCTCGTTTAGAATGGGGTTCTATGTGAATGCACTGCAAAAAGTGTTTATTTATTTATTGTTTTGCTTTGCGTTGATCCGTGAATACGTTTTTTGCAATATGTAAACATGTATAGATATGATTTATTTGATTTGTTAAAAGCAAGATGACCAAGATAGACAATTGTATATGATAAAATATACAAAGTATATTGTGCTTATAAAATACAGATAACCCCTCTTTTACAGTGTACAAATGACAGATTTATCAAAGTAATTTTGTTAGTATGCCAGATTAAATGTATTTATTGTTTTTTATGAAACATAGTAATGCGCGTATTATATTTCGCTCAGTGTAACCACAAGAAATGTTCTTACCGGCACAGAATTTAGAACTCGCTCCTCCAAACGATCTCGAAAACGCGAAAAGGAACACGGGCGATAAAAGCGAAACGAAAACAGAAGAAGACGCTAAATGTGGTGGGTGGAAGAGGAGAAGGCGGTGAAGAGGGGGGCGGCACTCACACAGCTGTTCGTATTAGCTGATATTTTGTTATTCTTTCGACCAACGATGTTCAAAATTTGTGGCACTCGAACAAACAGAAAATAATAAAACAAATCTAAATAGTGGCAATAGGAAACCGATATGTGGCGGCACACTTTTGATATATTTGCAGGGTATTTAATGTTAGATTTTGAATTTCCGATTTCTCTATGTACTTTAGTTTTTAGTTTCTTGATATTTCTTTCAAAATTATGATTACGTTTTGAATTTGTTTTGGTTATATTTAAATTTTTTTTTTGGAATTTCGAATGTGTTTTCTTTGTATTTTTTTGTTTTGTCGTTTGTCGTTTGCCGTTGCGCGTTTTGTTGTTGACTAAAACAGAAAACCCAAGCGAATGTGGAATGCTCAGCTCTGTCGCCGCACTGCCGACGTCACTGTTGGCGTCGCTGCCTGCGAATATTATTTAATGCGAAAGAGCAGGAGGGAGGAATCGCACAGGAGTGGGGTGGCGCACACAAGGAAAAAGAAAGAGAGAGAGAGTGTGGGAGAGAGCTTTTGCACTTTCGCTGCCGACGCAAGTTTCGCGCTCAGCTGTTCTCGCCTTCACCGTAATCCTGCCCGTGTGTGTGTGTGGCTGCTATTGTTATTGTTTGGTGGAGCTTTCGTTAAAAGTTGCTCAGCTACAGCTGTTCCTTGCGGCTTGTGTGTGTGTGAATGAGAAAAAGGACTCCTGAGAGTCGGTGATCTCCCGCCATGTGATCTCCATACCACATCTCGGCATATCCTGCCATATCGCCGCCATAGTAGAGGAACTCTACCATAGCGATCTCTCTGATTTTTATTTTGGCCATCAATCTTTTTTGTTTGCGTTTTTCGTTGAGTTCGTAACTAAACGAGGTATGGCATTCCTGTTCAAGAAATTTTTGGCCATTTTTTCGAATTTTTTGTAAGGGGTACCATCATCAAAATTTGCAAAAAATTGGAACGACATAGAATTTTTTTTTGAAAACACAGTTCGATTGCAAATTTAATTACGAACTCAACGAGGTATGGCATTTTATATTTGGACCACTATTTCGAATGCTGTGATAAAAATACTGATAATTATTTGCGCAAAAAAACAGAAAAACTATTTTCGCCAAAATTTCAATATTTACGATTGGTATTTTCCGTATAACTTGGATGAAAATGGTCAGAGAGCGAAAAGAATTACAGTTTTTTACTCCTAATTACCAATACTAACCAACCAAATCACTTTTTAACCGACTGTGTTAAAATAATTTTTGGCCATTTTTTCGCATTTTTTGTAAGGGTACCATCATCAAAATTTGCAAAAAATTGGAACGACATAGAATTTTTTTTTGAAAACACAGTTCGATTGGAAATTTAATTACGAACTTAACGAGGTATGGCATTCTATATTTGGACCACTATTTCGAATGCTGTGATAAAAATACTGATAATTTATTACGCAAAAAAACAGAAAATCGGTTTTTGCCAAAATTTCAATATTTACGATTGGTATTTTCTGTATAACTTGGCTAAAAATGGTCAGAAAGCAAAAAGAATTACAGTTTTGTACTCCTAATTACCAATACTAACCAACCAAATCACTTTTGAACCGACTGTGTTAAAATAATTTTTGGCCATTTTTTCGCTTTTTTTGTAAGGGGTACCATCATCAAAATTTGCAAAAAATTGGAATGACAAAGAAATTTTTTTTGAAAACACAGTTCGATTGGAAATTTAATTACGAACTTAACGAGGTATGGCATTCTATATTTGGACCACTATTTCGAATGCTGTGATAAAAATACTGATAATTTATTACGCAAAAAAACAGAAAATCGATTTTTGCCAAAATTTCAATATTTACGATTGGTATTTTCTGTATAACTTGGCTAAAAATGGTCAGAAAGCAAAAAGAATTACAGTTTTGTACTCCTAATTACCAATACTAACCAACCAAATCACTTTTGAACCGACTGTGTTAAAATAATTTTTGGCCATTTTTTCGCTTTTTTTGTAAGGGGTACCATCATCAAAATTTGCAAAAAATTGGAATGACAAAGAAATTTTTTTTGAAAACACAGTTCGATTGGAAATTTAATTACGACCTTAACGAGGTATGGCATTCTATATTTGGACCACTATTTCGAATGCTGTGATAAAAATACTGATAATTTATTACGCAAAAAAACAGAAAATCGATTTTTGCCAAAATTTCAATATTTACGATTGGTATTTTCTGTATAACTTGGCTAAAAATGGTCAGAAAGCGAAAAGAATTACAGTTTTGTACTCCTAATTACCAATACTAACCAACCAAATCACTTTTGAACCGACTGTGTTAAAATAATTTTTGGCCATTTTTTCGCTTTTTTTGTAAGGGGTACCATCATCAAAATTTGCAAAAAATTGGAATGACAAAGAAATTTTTTTTGAAAACACAGTTCGATTGGAAATTTAATTACGAACTTAACGAGGTATGGCATTCTATATTTGGACCACTATTTCGAATGCTGTGATAAAAATACTGATAATTTATTACGCAAAAAAACAGAAAATCGATTTTTGCCAAAATTTCAATATTTACGATTGGTATTTTCTGTATAACTTGGCTAAAAATGGTCAGAAAGCGAAAAGAATTACAGTTTTGTACTCCTAATTACCAATACTAACCAACCAAATCACTTTTGAACCGACTGTGTTAAAATAATTTTTGGCCATTTTTTCGCTTTTTTTGTAAGGGGTACCATCATCAAAATTTGCAAAAAATTGGAATGACAAAGAAATTTTTTTTGAAAACACAGTTCGATTGGAAATTTAATTACGAACTTAACGAGGTATGGCATTCTATATTTGGACCACTATTTCGAATGCTGTGATAAAAATACTGATAATTTATTACGCAAAAAAACAGAAAATCGATTTTTGCCAAAATTTCAATATTTACGATTGGTATTTTCTGTATAACTTGGCTAAAAATGGTCAGAAAGCGAAAAGAATTACAGTTTTGTACTCCTAATTACCAATACTAACCAACCAAATCACTTTTGAACCGACTGTGTTAAAATAATTTTTGGCCATTTTTTCGCTTTTTTTGTAAGGGGTACCATCATCAAAATTTGCAAAAAATTGGAATGACAAAGAAATTTTTTTTGAAAACACAGTTCGATTGGAAATTTAATTACGAACTTAACGAGGTATGGCATTCTATATTTGGACCACTATTTCGAATGCTGTGATAAAAATACTGATAATTTATTACGCAAAAAAACAGAAAATCGATTTTTGCCAAAATTTCAATATTTACGATTGGTATTTTCTGTATAACTTGGCTAAAAATGGTCAGAAAGCGAAAAGAATTACAGTTTTGTACTCCTAATTACCAATACTAACCAACCAAATCACTTTTGGACCGACTGTGTTAAAATAATTTTTGGCCATTTTTTCGCTTTTTTTGTAAGGGGTACCATCATCAAAATTTGCAAAAAATTGGAACGACATAGAATTTTTTTTTGAAAACACAGTTCGATTGCAAATTTAATTACGAACTCAACGAGGTATGGCATTTTATATTTGGACCACTATTTCGAATGCTGTGATAAAAATACTGATAATTATTTGCGCAAAAAAACAGAAAAACTATTTTCGCCAAAATTTCAATATTTACGATTGGTATTTTCCGTATAACTTGGATGAAAATGGTCAGAGAGCGAAAAGAATTACAGTTTTTTACTCCTAATTACCAATACTAACCAACCAAATCACTTTTTAACCGACTGTGTTAAAATAATTTTTGGCCATTTTTTCGCATTTTTTGTAAGGGTACCATCATCAAAATTTGCAAAAAATTGGAACGACATAGAATTTTTTTTGAAAACACAGTTCGATTGGAAATTTAATTACGAACTTAACGAGGTATGGCATTCTATATTTGGACCACTATTTCGAATGCTGTGATAAAAATACTGATAATTTATTACGCAAAAAAACAGAAAATCGGTTTTTGCCAAAATTTCAATATTTACGATTGGTATTTTCTGTATAACTTGGCTAAAAATGGTCAGAAAGCGAAAAGAATTACAGTTTTGTACTCCTAATTACCAATACTAACCAACCAAATCACTTTTGGACCGACTGTGTTAAAATAATTTTTGGCCATTTTTTCGCTTTTTTTGTAAGGGGTACCATCATCAAAATTTGCAAAAAATTGGAATGACAAAGAAATTTTTTTTGAAAACACAGTTCGATTGGAAATTTAATTACGAACTTAACGAGGTATGGCATTCTATATTTGGACCACTATTTCGAATGCTGTGATAAAAATACTGATAATTTATTACGCAAAAAAACAGAAAATCGATTTTTGCCAAAATTTCAATATTTACGATTGGTATTTTCTGTATAACTTGGCTAAAAATGGTCAGAAAGCAAAAGAATTACAGTTTTGTACTCCTAATTACCAATACTAACCAACCAAATCACTTTTGAACCGACTGTGTTAAAATAATTTTTGGCCATTTTTTCGCTTTTTTTGTAAGGGGTACCATCATCAAAATTTGCAAAAAATTGGAATGACAAAGAAATTTTTTTTGAAAACACAGTTCGATTGGAAATTTAATTACGAACTTAACGAGGTATGGCATTCTATATTTGGACCACTATTTCGAATGCTGTGATAAAAATACTGATAATTTATTACGCAAAAAAACAGAAAATCGATTTTTGCCAAAATTTCAATATTTACGATTGGTATTTTCTGTATAACTTGGCTAAAAATGGTCAGAAAGCAAAAAGAATTACAGTTTTGTACTCCTAATTACCAATACTAACCAACCAAATCACTTTTGAACCGACTGTGTTAAAATAATTTTTGGCCATTTTTTCGCTTTTTTTGTAAGGGGTACCATCATCAAAATTTGCAAAAAATTGGAACGACATAGAATTTTTTTTTGAAAACACAGTTCGATTGCAAATTTAATTACGAACTCAACGAGGTATGGCATTTTATATTTGGACCACTATTTCGAATGCTGTGATAAAAATACTGATAATTATTACGCAAAAAAACAGAAAACTATTTTGCCAAAATTTCAATATTTACGATTGGTATTTTCCGTATAACTTGGCTAAAATGGTCAGAGAGCGAAAAGAATTACAGTTTTTACTCCTAATTACCAATACTAACCAACCAAATCACTTTTAACCGACTGTGTTAAAATAATTTTTGGCCATTTTTTCGCTTTTTTTGTAAGGGTACCATCATCAAAATTTGCAAAAAATTGGAAGACAAAGAAATTTTTTTTGAAAACACAGTTCGATTGGAAATTTAATTACGAACTTAACGAGGTATGGCATTCTATATTTGGACCACTATTTCGAATGCTGTGATAAAAATACTGATAATTTATTACGCAAAAAAACAGAAAATCGTTTTTGCCAAAATTTCAATATTTACGATTGGTATTTTCTGTATAACTTGGCTAAAAATGGTCAGAAGGCGAAAAGAATTACAGTTTTGTACTCCTAATTACCAATACTAACCAACCAAATCACTTTTGGACCGACTGTGTTAAAATAATTATTGGCCATTTTTTCGCTTTTTTTGTAAGGGGTACCATCATCAAAATTTGCAAAAAATTGGAACGACAAAGAAATTTCTTTTGAAAACACAGTTCGATTGGAAATTTAATTACGAACTTAACGAGGTATGGCATTCTATATTTGGACCACTATTTCGAATGCTGTGATAAAAATACTGATAATTTATTACGCAAAAAAACAGAAAATCGATTTTTGCCAAAATTTCAATATTTACGATTGGTATTTTCTGTATAACTTGGCTAAAAATGGTCAGAAAGCGAAAAGAATTACAGTTTTGTACTCCTAATTACCAATACTAACCAACCAAATCACTTTTGACCGACTGTGTTAAAATAATTTTTGGCCATTTTTTCGCTTTTTTGTAAGGGGTACCATCATCAAAATTTGCAAAAAATTGGAATGACATAGAATTTTTTTTTGAAAACACAGTTCGATTGGAAATTTAATTACGAACTCAACGAGGTATGGCATTCTATATTTGGACCACTATTTCGAATGCTGTGATAAAAATACTGATAATTTATTACGCAAAAAAACAGAAAATCGATTTTTGCCAAAATTTCAATATTTACGATTGGTATTTTCTGTATAACTTGGCTAAAAATGGTCAGAAAGCGAAAAGAATTACAGTTTTGTACTCCTAATTACCAATACTAACCAACCAAATCACTTTTGGACCGACTGTGTTAAAATAATTTTTGGCCATTTTTTCCCTTTTTTGTAAGGGGTACCATCATCAAAATTTGCAAAAAATTGGAATGACAAAGAAATTTTTTTTGAAAACACAGTTCGATTGGAAATTTAATTACGAACTTAACGAGGTATGGCATTCTATATTTGGACCACTATTTCGAATGCTGTGATAAAAATACTGATAATTTATTACGCAAAAAAACAGAAAATCGATTTTTGCCAAAATTTCAATATTTACGATTGGTATTTTCTGTATAACTTGGCTAAAAATGGTCAGAAAGCGAAAAGAATTACAGTTTTGTACTCCTAATTACCAATACTAACCAACCAAATCACTTTTGGACCGACTGTGTTAAAATAATTTTTGGCCATTTTTTCGCTTTTTTTGTAAGGGGTACCATCATCAAAATTTGCAAAAAATTGGAATGACAAAGAAATTTTTTTGAAAACACAGTTCGATTGGAAATTTAATTACGAACTTAACGAGGTATGGCATTCTATATTTGGACCACTATTTCGAATGCTGTGATAAAAATACTGATAATTTATTACGCAAAAAAACAGAAAATCGATTTTTGCCAAAATTTCAATATTTACGATTGGTATTTTCTGTATAACTTGGCTAAAAATGGTCAGAAAGCGAAAAGAATTACAGTTTTGTACTCCTAATTACCAATACTAACCAACCAAATCACTTTTGGACCGACTGTGTTAAAATAATTTTTGGCCATTTTTTCGCTTTTTTTGTAAGGGGTACCATCATCAAAATTTGCAAAAAATTGGAATGACAAAGAAATTTTTTTTGAAAACACAGTTCGATTGGAAATTTAATTACGAACTTAACGAGGTATGGCATTCTATATTTGGACCACTATTTCGAATGCTGTGATAAAAATACTGATAATTTATTACGCAAAAAAACAGAAAATCGATTTTTGCCAAAATTTCAATATTTACGATTGGTATTTTCTGTATAACTTGGCTAAAAATGGTCAGAAAGCGAAAAGAATTACAGTTTTGTACTCCTAATTACCAATACTAACCAACCAAATCACTTTTGGACCGACTGTGTTAAAATAATTTTTGGCCATTTTTTCGCTTTTTTTGTAAGGGGTACCATCATCAAAATTTGCAAAAAATTGGAATGACAAAGAAATTTTTTTTGAAAACACAGTTCGATTGGAAATTTAATTACGAACTTAACGAGGTATGGCATTCTATATTTGGACCACTATTTCGAATGCTGTGATAAAAATACTGATAATTTATTACGCAAAAAAACAGAAAATCGATTTTTGCCAAAATTTCAATATTTACGATTGGTATTTTCTGTATAACTTGGCTAAAAATGGTCAGAAAGCGAAAAGAATTACAGTTTTGTACTCCTAATTACCAATACTAACCAACCAAATCACTTTTGAACCGACTGTGTTAAAATAATTTTTGGCCATTTTTTCGCTTTTTTTGTAAGGGGTACCATCATCAAAATTTGCAAAAAATTGGAATGACAAAGAAATTTTTTTTGAAAACACAGTTCGATTGGAAATTTAATTACGAACTTAACGAGGTATGGCATTCTATATTTGGACCACTATTTCGAATGCTGTGATAAAAATACTGATAATTTATTACGCAAAAAAACAGAAAATCGATTTTTGCCAAAATTTCAATATTTACGATTGGTATTTTCTGTATAACTTGGCTAAAAATGGTCAGAAAGCGAAAAGAATTACAGTTTTGTACTCCTAATTACCAATACTAACCAACCAAATCACTTTTGGACCGACTGTGTTAAAATAATTTTTGGCCATTTTTTCGCTTTTTTTGTAAGGGGTACCATCATCAAAATTTGCAAAAAATTGGAATGACAAAGAAATTTTTTTTGAAAACACAGTTCGATTGGAAATTTAATTACGAACTTAACGAGGTATGGCATTCTATATTTGGACCACTATTTCGAATGCTGTGATAAAAATACTGATAATTTATTACGCAAAAAAACAGAAAATCGATTTTTGCCAAAATTTCAATATTTACGATTGGTATTTTCTGTATAACTTGGCTAAAAATGGTCAGAAAGCGAAAAGAATTACAGTTTTGTACTCCTAATTACCAATACTAACCAACCAAATCACTTTTGGACCGACTGTGTTAAAATAATTTTTGGCCATTTTTTCGCTTTTTTTGTAAGGGGTACCATCATCAAAATTTGCAAAAAATTGGAATGACAAGAAATTTTTTTTGAAAACACAGTTCGATTGGAAATTTAATTACGAACTTAACGAGGTATGGCATTCTATATTTGGACCACTATTTCGAATGCTGTGATAAAAATACTGATAATTTATTACGCAAAAAAACAGAAAATCGATTTTTGCCAAAATTTCAATATTTACGATTGGTATTTTCTGTATAACTTGGCTAAAAATGGTCAGAAAGCGAAAAGAATTACAGTTTTGTACTCCTAATTACCAATACTAACCAACCAAATCACTTTTGGACCGACTGTGTTAAAATAATTTTTGGCCATTTTTTCGCTTTTTTTGTAAGGGGTACCATCATCAAAATTTGCAAAAAATTGGAATGACAAGAAATTTTTTTTGAAAACACAGTTCGATTGGAAATTTAATTACGAACTTAACGAGGTATGGCATTCTATATTTGGACCACTATTTCGAATGCTGTGATAAAAATACTGATAATTTATTACGCAAAAAAACAGAAAATCGATTTTTGCCAAAATTTCAATATTTACGATTGGTATTTTCTGTATAACTTGGCTAAAAATGGTCAGAAAGCGAAAAGAATTACAGTTTTGTACTCCTAATTACCAATACTAACCAACCAAATCACTTTTGGACCGACTGTGTTAAAATAATTTTTGGCCATTTTTTCGCTTTTTTTGTAAGGGGTACCATCATCAAAATTTGCAAAAAATTGGAATGACAAAGAAATTTTTTTTGAAAACACAGTTCGATTGGAAATTTAATTACGAACTTAACGAGGTATGGCATTCTATATTTGGACCACTATTTCGAATGCTGTGATAAAAATACTGATAATTTATTACGCAAAAAAACAGAAAATCGATTTTTGCCAAAATTTCAATATTTACGATTGGTATTTTCTGTATAACTTGGCTAAAAATGGTCAGAAAGCGAAAAGAATTACAGTTTTGTACTCCTAATTACCAATACTAACCAACCAAATCACTTTTGGACCGACTGTGTTAAAATAATTTTTGGCCATTTTTTCGCTTTTTTTGTAAGGGGTACCATCATCAAAATTTGCAAAAAATTGGAATGACAAAGAAATTTTTTTTGAAAACACAGTTCGATTGGAAATTTAATTACGAACTTAACGAGGTATGGCATTCTATATTTGGACCACTATTTCGAATGCTGTGATAAAAATACTGATAATTTATTACGCAAAAAAACAGAAAATCGATTTTTGCCAAAATTTCAATATTTACGATTGGTATTTTCTGTATAACTTGGCTAAAAATGGTCAGAAAGCGAAAAGAATTACAGTTTTGTACTCCTAATTACCAATACTAACCAACCAAATCACTTTTGGACCGACTGTGTTAAAATAATTTTTGGCCATTTTTTCGCTTTTTTTGTAAGGGGTACCATCATCAAAATTTGCAAAAAATTGGAATGACAAAGAAATTTTTTTTGAAAACACAGTTCGATTGGAAATTTAATTACGAACTTAACGAGGTATGGCATTCTATATTTGGACCACTATTTCGAATGCTGTGATAAAAATACTGATAATTTATTACGCAAAAAAACAGAAAATCGATTTTTGCCAAAATTTCAATATTTACGATTGGTATTTTCTGTATAACTTGGCTAAAAATGGTCAGAAAGCGAAAAGAATTACAGTTTTGTACTCCTAATTACCAATACTAACCAACCAAATCACTTTTGGACCGACTGTGTTAAAATAATTTTTGGCCATTTTTTCGCTTTTTTTGTAAGGGGTACCATCATCAAAATTTGCAAAAAATTGGAATGACAAAGAAATTTTTTTTGAAAACACAGTTCGATTGGAAATTTAATTACGAACTTAACGAGGTATGGCATTCTATATTTGGACCACTATTTCGAATGCTGTGATAAAAATACTGATAATTTATTACGCAAAAAAACAGAAAATCGATTTTTGCCAAAATTTCAATATTTACGATTGGTATTTTCTGTATAACTTGGCTAAAAATGGTCAGAAAGCGAAAAGAATTACAGTTTTGTACTCCTAATTACCAATACTAACCAACCAAATCACTTTTGGACCGACTGTGTTAAAATAATTTTTGGCCATTTTTTCGCTTTTTTTGTAAGGGGTACCATCATCAAAATTTGCAAAAAATTGGAATGACAAAGAAATTTTTTTTGAAAACACAGTTCGATTGGAAATTTAATTACGAACTTAACGAGGTATGGCATTCTATATTTGGACCACTATTTCGAATGCTGTGATAAAAATACTGATAATTTATTACGCAAAAAAACAGAAAATCGATTTTTGCCAAAATTTCAATATTTACGATTGGTATTTTCTGTATAACTTGGCTAAAAATGGTCAGAAAGCGAAAAGAATTACAGTTTTGTACTCCTAATTACCAATACTAACCAACCAAATCACTTTTGGACCGACTGTGTTAAAATAATTTTTGGCCATTTTTTCGCTTTTTTTGTAAGGGGTACCATCATCAAAATTTGCAAAAAATTGGAATGACAAAGAAATTTTTTTTGAAAACACAGTTCGATTGGAAATTTAATTACGAACTTAACGAGGTATGGCATTCTATATTTGGACCACTATTTCGAATGCTGTGATAAAAATACTGATAATTTATTACGCAAAAAAACAGAAAATCGATTTTTGCCAAAATTTCAATATTTACGATTGGTATTTTCTGTATAACTTGGCTAAAAATGGTCAGAAGCGAAAAGAATTACAGTTTTGTACTCCTAATTACCAATACTAACCAACCAAATCACTTTTGGACCGACTGTGTTAAAATAATTTTGGCCATTTTTTCGCTTTTTTTGTAAGGGGTACCATCATCAAAATTTGCAAAAAATTGGAATGACAAAGAAATTTTTTTTGAAAACACAGTTCGATTGGAAATTTAATTACGAACTTAACGAGGTATGGCATTCTATATTTGGACCACTATTTCGAATGCTGTGATAAAAATACTGATAATTTATTACGCAAAAAAACAGAAAATCGATTTTTGCCAAAATTTCAATATTTACGATTGGTATTTTCTGTATAACTTGGCTAAAAATGGTCAGAAAGCGAAAAGAATTACAGTTTTGTACTCCTAATTACCAATACTAACCAACCAAATCACTTTTGGACCGACTGTGTTAAAATAATTTTTGGCCATTTTTTCGCTTTTTTTGTAAGGGGTACCATCATCAAAATTTGCAAAAAATTGGAATGACAAAGAAATTTTTTTTGAAAACACAGTTCGATTGGAAATTTAATTACGAACTTAACGAGGTATGGCATTCTATATTTGGACCACTATTTCGAATGCTGTGATAAAAATACTGATAATTTATTACGCAAAAAAACAGAAAATCGATTTTTGCCAAAATTTCAATATTTACGATTGGTATTTTCTGTATAACTTGGCTAAAAATGGTCAGAAAGCGAAAAGAATTACAGTTTTGTACTCCTAATTACCAATACTAACCAACCAAATCACTTTTGGACCGACTGTGTTAAAATAATTTTTGGCCATTTTTTCGCTTTTTTTGTAAGGGGTACCATCATCAAAATTTGCAAAAAATTGGAATGACAAAGAAATTTTTTTTGAAAACACAGTTCGATTGGAAATTTAATTACGAACTTAACGAGGTATGGCATTCTATATTTGGACCACTATTTCGAATGCTGTGATAAAAATACTGATAATTTATTACGCAAAAAAACAGAAAATCGATTTTTGCCAAAATTTCAATATTTACGATTGGTATTTTCTGTATAACTTGGCTAAAAATGGTCAGAAGCGAAAAGAATTACAGTTTTGTACTCCTAATTACCAATACTAACCAACCAAATCACTTTTGGACCGACTGTGTTAAAATAATTTTTGGCCATTTTTTCGCTTTTTTTGTAAGGGGTACCATCATCAAAATTTGCAAAAAATTGGAATGACAAAGAAATTTTTTTTGAAAACACAGTTCGATTGGAAATTTAATTACGAACTTAACGAGGTATGGCATTCTATATTTGGACCACTATTTCGAATGCTGTGATAAAAATACTGATAATTTATTACGCAAAAAAACAGAAAATCGATTTTTGCCAAAATTTCAATATTTACGATTGGTATTTTCTGTATAACTTGGCTAAAAATGGTCAGAAGCGAAAAGAATTACAGTTTTGTACTCCTAATTACCAATACTAACCAACCAAATCACTTTTGGACCGACTGTGTTAAAATAATTTTTGGCCATTTTTTCGCTTTTTTTGTAAGGGGTACCATCATCAAAATTTGCAAAAAATTGGAATGACAAAGAAATTTTTTTTGAAAACACAGTTCGATTGGAAATTTAATTACGAACTTAACGAGGTATGGCATTCTATATTTGGACCACTATTTCGAATGCTGTGATAAAAATACTGATAATTTATTACGCAAAAAAACAGAAAATCGATTTTTGCCAAAATTTCAATATTTACGATTGGTATTTTCTGTATAACTTGGCTAAAAATGGTCAGAAAGCGAAAAGAATTACAGTTTTGTACTCCTAATTACCAATACTAACCAACCAAATCACTTTTGGACCGACTGTGTTAAAATAATTTTTGGCCATTTTTTCGCTTTTTTTGTAAGGGGTACCATCATCAAAATTTGCAAAAAATTGGAATGACAAAGAAATTTTTTTTGAAAACACAGTTCGATTGGAAATTTAATTACGAACTTAACGAGGTATGGCATTCTATATTTGGACCACTATTTCGAATGCTGTGATAAAAATACTGATAATTTATTACGCAAAAAAACAGAAAATCGATTTTTGCCAAAATTTCAATATTTACGATTGGTATTTTCTGTATAACTTGGCTAAAAATGGTCAGGAAGCGAAAAGAATTACAGTTTTGTACTCCTAATTACCAATACTAACCAACCAAATCACTTTTGGACCGACTGTGTTAAAATAATTTTTGGCCATTTTTTCGCTTTTTTTGTAAGGGGTACCATCATCAAAATTTGCAAAAAATTGGAATGACAAAGAAATTTTTTTTGAAAACACAGTTCGATTGGAAATTTAATTACGAACTTAACGAGGTATGGCATTCTATATTTGGACCACTATTTCGAATGCTGTGATAAAAATACTGATAATTTATTTATTTATTTACGATTGGTATTTTCCGTATAACTTGGCTGAAAATGGTCAGAGAGCGAAAAGAATTACAGTTTTTACTCCTAATTACCAATACTAACCAACCAAATCACTTTTAACCGACTGTGTTAAAATAATTTTTGGCCATTTTTTCGCTTTTTTTGTAAGGGGTACCATCATCAAAATTTGCAAAAAATTGGAATGACAAAGAAATTTTTTTTGAAAACACAGTTCGATTGGAAATTTATTACGAACTTAACGAGGTATGGCATTCTATATTTGGACCACTATTTCGAATGCTGTGATAAAAATACTGATAATTTATTACGCAAAAAAACAGAAAATCGATTTTTGCCAAAATTTCAATATTTACGATTGGTATTTTCCGTATAACTTGGCTGAAAATGGTCAGAGAGCGAAAAGAATTACAGTTTTTTACTCCTAATTACCAATACTAACCAACCAAATCACTTTTTAACCGACTGTGTTAAAATAATTTTTGGCCATTTTTCGCATTTTTTGTAAGGGGTACCATCATCAAAATTTGCAAAAAATTGGAACGACATAGAATTTTTTTTTGAAAACACAGTTCGATTGGAAATTTAATTACGAACTCAACGAGGTATGGCATTTTATATTTGGACCACTATTTCGAATGCTGTGATAAAAATACTGATAATTATTTATGCAAAAAAACAGAAAATCGATTTTTGCCAAAATTTCAATATTTACGATTGGTATTTTCCGTATAACTTGGCTGAAAATGGTCAGAGAGCGAAAAGAATTACAGTTTTTTACTCCTAATTACCAATACTAACCAACCAAATCACTTTTTAACCGACTGTGTTAAAATAATTTTTGGCCATTTTTTCGCATTTTTTGTAAGGGGTACCATCATCAAAATTTGCAAAAAATTGGAACGACATAGAATTTTTTTTTGAAAACACAGTTCGATTGGAAATTTAATTACGAACTCAACGAGGTATGGCATTTTATATTTGGACCACTATTTCGAATGCTGTGATAAAAATACTGATAATTATTTATGCAAAAAAACAGAAAATCGATTTTTGCCAAAATTTCAATATTTACGATTGGTATTTTCCGTATAACTTGGCTGAAAATGGTCAGAGAGCGAAAAGAATTACAGTTTTTTACTCCTAATTACCAATACTAACCAACCAAATCACTTTTTAACCGACTGTGTTAAAATAATTTTTGGCCATTTTTTCGCATTTTTTGTAAGGGGTACGTACCATCATCAAAATTTGCAAAAAATTGGAACGACATAGAATTTTTTTTTGAAAACACAGTTCGATGGAAATTTAATTACGAACTCAACGAGGTATGGCATTTTATATTTGGACCACTATTTCGAATGCTGTGATAAAAATACTGATAATTATTTGCGCAAAAAAACAGAAAAACTATTTTCGCCAAAATTTCAATATTTACGATTGGTTTTTTCCGTATAACTTGGCTGAAAATGGTCAGAGAGCGAAAAGAATTACAGTTTTTTACTCCTAATTACCAATACTAACCAACCAAATCACTTTTTAACCGACTGTGTTAAAATAATTTTTGGCCATTTTTCGCATTTTTTGTAAGGGGTACCATCATCAAAATTTGCAAAAAATTGGAACGACATAGAATTTTTTTTTGAAAACACAGTTCGATTGGAAATTTAATTACGAACTCAACGAGGTATGGCATTTTATATTTGGACCACTATTTCGAATGCTGTGATAAAAATACTGATAATTATTTATGCAAAAAAACAGAAAAACTATTTTCGCCAAAATTTCAATATTTACGATTGGTATTTTCCGTATAACTTGGCTGAAAATGGTCAGAGAGCGAAAAGAATTACAGTTTTTTACTCCTAATTACCAATACTAACCAACCAAATCACTTTTTAACCGACTGTGTTAAAATAATTTTTGGCCATTTTTTCGCATTTTTTGTAAGGGGTACCATCATCAAAATTTGCAAAAAATTGGAACGACATAGAATTTTTTTTGAAAACACAGTTCGAATGGAAATTTAATTACGAACTCAACGAGGTATGGCATTTTATATTTGGACCACTATTTCGAATGCTGTGATAAAAATACTGATAATTATTTGCGCAAAAAAACAGAAAAACTATTTTCGCCAAAATTTCAATATTTACGATTGGTATTTTCCGAATAACTTGGCTGAAAATGGTCAGAGAGCGAAAAGAATTACAGTTTTTTACTTCTAATTACCAATACTAACCAACCAAATCACTTTTTAACCGACTGTGTTAAAATAATTTTTGGCCATTTTTCGCATTTTTTGTAAGGGGTACCATCAACAAAATTTGCAAAAAATTGGAACGACATAGAATTTTTTTTTGAAAACACAGTTCGATTGGAAATTTAATTACGAACTCAACGAGGTATGGCATTTTATATTTGGACCACTATTTCGAATGCTGTGATAAAAATACTGATAATTATTTGCGCAAAAAAACAGAAAAACTATTTTCGCCAAAATTTCAATATTTACGATTGGTATTTTCCGAATAACTTGGCTGAAAATAGTCAGAGAGCGAAAAGAATTACAGTTTTTTACTTCTAATTACCAATACTAACCAACCAAATCACTTTTTAACCGACTGTGTTAAAATAATTTTTGGCCATTTTTCGCATTTTTTGTAAGGGGTACCATCATCAAAATTTGCAAAAAATTGGAACGACATAGAATTTTTTTTGAAAACACAGTTCGATTGGAAATTTAATTACGAACTCAACGAGGTATGGCATTTTATATTTGGACCACTATTTCGAATGCTGTGATAAAAATACTGATAATTATTTGCGCAAAAAAACAGAAAAACTATTTTCGCCAAAATTTTAATATTTACGATTGGTATTTTCCGTATAACTTGGCTGAAAATGGTCAGAGAGCGAAAAGAATTACAGTTTTTTACTCCTAATTACCAATACTAACCAACCAAATCACTTTTTAACCGACTGTGTTAAAATAATTTTTGGCCATTTTTTCGCATTTTTTGTAAGGGGTACCATCATCAAAATTTGCAAAAAATTGGAACGACATAGAATTTTTTTTGAAAACACAGTTCGATTGGAAATTTAATTACGAACTCAACGAGGTATGGCATTTTATATTTGGACCACTATTTCGAATGCTGTGATAAAAATACTGATAATTATTTGCGCAAAAAAACAGAAAAACTATTTTCGCCAAAATTTCAATATTTACGATTGGTATTTTCCGAATAACTTGGCTGAAAATGGTCAGAGAGCGAAAAGAATTACAGTTTTTTACTCCTAATTACCAATACTAACCAACCAAATCACTTTTTAACCGACTGTGTTAAAATAATTTTTGGCCATTTTTTCGCATTTTTTGTAAGGGGTACCATCATCAAAATTTGCAAAAAATTGGAATGACAAAGAAATTTTTTTTGAAAACACAGTTCGATTGGAAATTTAATTACGAACTTAACGAGGTATGGCATTCTATATTTGGACCACTATTTCGAATGCTGTGATAAAAATACTGATAATTTATTACGCAAAAAAAACAGAAAATCGATTTTTGCCAAAATTTCAATATTTACGATTGGTATTTTCTGTATAACTTGGCTAAAAATGGTCAGAAAGCGAAAAGAATTACAGTTTTGTACTCCTAATTACCAATACTAACCAACCAAATCACTTTTGGACCGACTGTGTTAAAATAATTTTTGGCCATTTTTTCGCTTTTTTTGTAAGGGGTACCATCATCAAAATTTGCAAAAAATTGGAATGACAAAGAAATTTTTTTTGAAAACACAGTTCGATTGGAAATTTAATTACGAACTTAACGAGGTATGGCATTCTATATTTGGACCACTATTTCGAATGCTGTGATAAAAATACTGATAATTTATTACGCAAAAAAACAGAAAATCGATTTTTGCCAAAATTTCAATATTTACGATTGGTATTTTCTGTATAACTTGGCTAAAAATGGTCAGAAGGCGAAAAGAAATACAGTTTTGTACTCCTAATTACCAATACTAACCAACCAAATCACTTTTGGACCGACTGTGTTAAAATAATTTTTGGCCATTTTTTCGCTTTTTTTGTAAGGGGTACCATCATCAAAATTTGCAAAAAATTGGAATGACAAAGAAATTTTTTTTGAAAACACAGTTCGATTGGAAATTTAATTACGAACTTAACGAGGTATGGCATTCTATATTTGGACCACTATTTCGAATGCTGTGATAAAAATACTGATAATTTATTACGCAAAAAAACAGAAAATCGATTTTTGCCAAAATTTCAATATTTACGATTGGTATTTTCTGTATAACTTGGCTAAAAATGGTCAGGAAGCGAAAAGAATTACAGTTTTGTACTCCTAATTACCAATACTAACCAACCAAATCACTTTTGGACCGACTGTGTTAAAATAATTTTTGGCCATTTTTTCGCTTTTTTTGTAAGGGGTACCATCATCAAAATTTGCAAAAAATTGGAATGACAAAGAAATTTTTTTTGAAAACACAGTTCGATTGGAAATTTAATTACGAACTTAACGAGGTATGGCATTCTATATTTGGACCACTATTTCGAATGCTGTGATAAAAATACTGATAATTTATTTATTTACGATTGGTATTTTCCGTATAACTTGGCTGAAAATGGTCAGAGAGCGAAAAGAATTACAGTTTTTTACTCCTAATTACCAATACTAACCAACCAAATCACTTTTTAACCGACTGTGTTAAAATAATTTTTGGCCATTTTTTCGCTTTTTTTGTAAGGGGTACCATCATCAAAATTTGCAAAAAATTGGAATGACAAAGAAATTTTTTTTGAAAACACAGTTCGATTGGAAATTTAGTTACGAACTTAACGAGGTATGGCATTCTATATTTGGACCACTATTTCGAATGCTGTGATAAAAATACTGATAATTTATTACGCAAAAAAACAGAAAATCGATTTTTGCCAAAATTTCAATATTTACGATTGGTATTTTCCGTATAACTTGGCTGAAAATGGTCAGAGAGCGAAAAGAATTACAGTTTTTTACTCCTAATTACCAATACTAACCAACCAAATCACTTTTTAACCGACTGTGTTAAAATAATTTTTGGCCATTTTTCGCATTTTTTGTAAGGGGTACCATCATCAAAATTTGCAAAAAATTGGAACGACATAGAATTTTTTTTTTGAAAACACAGTTCGATTGGAAATTTAATTACGAACTCAACGAGGTATGGCATTTTATATTTGGACCACTATTTCGAATGCTGTGATAAAAATACTGATAATTATTTATGCAAAAAAACAGAAAATCGATTTTTGCCAAAATTTCAATATTTACGATTGGTATTTTCCGTATAACTTGGCTGAAAATGGTCAGAGAGCGAAAAGAATTACAGTTTTTTACTCCTAATTACCAATACTAACCAACCAAATCACTTTTTAACCGACTGTGTTAAAATAATTTTTGGCCATTTTTTCGCATTTTTTGTAAGGGGTACGTACCATCATCAAAATTTGCAAAAAATTGGAACGACATAGAATTTTTTTTTGAAAACACAGTTCGATTGGAAATTTAATTACGAACTCAACGAGGTATGGCATTTTATATTTGGACCACTATTTCGAATGCTGTGATAAAAATACTGATAATTATTTATGCAAAAAAAACAGAAAATCGATTTTTGCCAAAATTTCAATATTTACGATTGGTATTTTCCGTATAACTTGGCTGAAAATGGTCAGAGAGCGAAAAGAATTACAGTTTTTTACTCCTAATTACCAATACTAACCAACCAAATCACTTTTTAACCGACTGTGTTAAAATAATTTTTGGCCATTTTTTCGCATTTTTTGTAAGGGGTACGTACCATCATCAAAATTTGCAAAAAATTGGAACGACATAGAATTTTTTTTTGAAAACACAGTTCGAATGGAAATTTAATTACGAACTCAACGAGGTATGGCATTTTATATTTGGACCACTATTTCGAATGCTGTGATAAAAATACTGATAATTATTTGCGCAAAAAAACAGAAAAACTATTTTCGCCAAAATTTCAATATTTACGATTGGTTTTTTCCGTATAACTTGGCTGAAAATGGTCAGAGAGCGAAAAGAATTACAGTTTTTTACTCCTAATTACCAATACTAACCAACCAAATCACTTTTTAACCGACTGTGTTAAAATAATTTTTGGCCATTTTTCGCATTTTTTGTAAGGGGTACCATCATCAAAATTTGCAAAAAATTGGAACGACATAGAATTTTTTTTTGAAAACACAGTTCGATTGGAAATTTAATTACGAACTCAACGAGGTATGGCATTTTATATTTGGACCACTATTTCGAATGCTGTGATAAAAATACTGATAATTATTTATGCAAAAAAACAGAAAAACTATTTTCGCCAAAATTTCAATATTTACGATTGGTATTTTCCGTATAACTTGGCTGAAAATGGTCAGAGAGCGAAAAGAATTACAGTTTTTTACTCCTAATTACCAATACTAACCAACCAAATCACTTTTTAACCGACTGTGTTAAAATAATTTTTGGCCATTTTTTCGCATTTTTTGTAAGGGGTACCATCATCAAAATTTGCAAAAAATTGGAACGACATAGAAGTTTTTTTTGAAAACACAGTTCGAATGGAAATTTAATTACGAACTCAACGAGGTATGGCATTTTATATTTGGACCACTATTTCGAATGCTGTGATAAAAATACTGATAATTATTTGCGCAAAAAAACAGAAAAACTATTTTCGCCAAAATTTCAATATTTACGATTGGTATTTTCCGAATAACTTGGCTGAAAATGGTCAGAGAGCGAAAAGAATTACAGTTTTTTACTTCTAATTACCAATACTAACCAACCAAATCACTTTTTAACCGACTGTGTTAAAATAATTTTTGGCCATTTTTCGCATTTTTTGTAAGGGGTACCATCAACAAAATTTGCAAAAAATTGGAACGACATAGAATTTTTTTTTGAAAACACAGTTCGATTGGAAATTTAATTACGAACTCAACGAGGTATGGCATTTTATATTTGGACCACTATTTCGAATGCTGTGATAAAAATACTGATAATTATTTGCGCAAAAAAAACAGAAAAACTATTTTCGCCAAAATTTCAATATTTACGATTGGTATTTTCCGAATAACTTGGCTGAAAATAGTCAGAGAGCGAAAAGAATTACAGTTTTTTACTTCTAATTACCAATACTAACCAACCAAATCACTTTTTAACCGACTGTGTTAAAATAATTTTTGGCCATTTTTCGCATTTTTTGTAAGGGGTACCATCATCAAAATTTGCAAAAAATTGGAACGACATAGAATTTTTTTTTGAAAACACAGTTCGATTGGAAATTTAATTACGAACTCAACGAGGTATGGCATTTTATATTTGGACCACTATTTCGAATGCTGTGATAAAAATACTGATAATTATTTGCGCAAAAAAACAGAAAAACTATTTTCGCCAAAATTTTAATATTTACGATTGGTATTTTCCGTATAACTTGGCTGAAAATGGTCAGAGAGCGAAAAGAATTACAGTTTTTTACTCCTAATTACCAATACTAACCAACCAAATCACTTTTTAACCGACTGTGTTAAAATAATTTTTGGCCATTTTTTCGCATTTTTTGTAAGGGGTACCATCATCAAAATTTGCAAAAAATTGGAACGACATAGAATTTTTTTTGAAAACACAGTTCGATTGGAAATTTAATTACGAACTCAACGAGGTATGGCATTTTATATTTGGACCACTATTTCGAATGCTGTGATAAAAATACTGATAATTATTTGCGCAAAAAAACAGAAAAACTATTTTCGCCAAAATTTCAATATTTACGATTGGTATTTTCCGAATAACTTGGCTGAAAATGGTCAGAGAGCGAAAAGAATTACAGTTTTTTACTCCTAATTACCAATACTAACCAACCAAATCACTTTTTAACCGACTGTGTTAAAATAATTTTTGGCCATTTTTTCGCATTTTTTGTAAGGGGTACCATCATCAAAATTTGCAAAAAATTGGAACGACATAGAATTTTTTTTTGAAAACACAGTTCGATTGGAAATTTAATTACGAACTCAACGAGGTATGGCATTTTATATTTGGACCACTATTTCGAATGCTGTGATAAAAATACTGATAATTATTTGCGCAAAAAAACAGAAAAACTATTTTCGCCAAAATTTCAATATTTACGATTGGTTTTTTCCGTATAACTTGGCTGAAAATGGTCAGAGAGCGAAAAGAATTACAGTTTTTTACTCCTAATTACCAATACTAACCAACCAAATCACTTTTTAACCGACTGTGTTAAAATAATTTTTGGCCATTTTTTCGCATTTTTTGTAAGGGGTACCATCATCAAAATTTGCAAAAAATTGGAACGACATAGAAGTTTTTTTTGAAAACACAGTTCGATTGGAAATTTAATTACGAACTCAACGAGGTATGGCATTTTATATTTGGACCACTATTTCGAATGCTGTGATAAAAATACTGATAATTATTTGCGCAAAAAAAACAGAAAAACTATTTTCGCCAAAATTTCAATATTTACGATTGGTATTTTCCGAATAACTTGGCTGAAAATAGTCAGAGAGCGAAAAGAATTACAGTTTTTTACTTCTAATTACCAATACTAACCAACCAAATCACTTTTTAACCGACTGTGTTAAAATAATTTTTGGCCATTTTTTCGCATTTTTTGTAAGGGGTACCATCATCAAAATTTGCAAAAAATTGGAACGACATAGAATTTTTTTTTGAAAACACAGTTCGATTGGAAATTTAATTACGAACTCAACGAGGTATGGCATTTTATATTTGGACCACTATTTCGAATGCTGTGATAAAAATACTGATAATTATTTGCGCAAAAAAACAGAAAAACTATTTTCGCCAAAATTTTAATATTTACGATTGGTATTTTCCGTATAACTTGGCTGAAAATGGTCAGAGAGCGAAAAGAATTACAGTTTTTTACTCCTAATTACCAATACTAACCAACCAAATCACTTTTTAACCGACTGTGTTAAAATAATTTTTGGCCATTTTTTCGCATTTTTTGTAAGGGGTACCATCATCAAAATTTGCAAAAAATTGGAACGACATAGAATTTTTTTTTGAAAACACAGTTCGATTGGAAATTTAATTACGAACTCAACGAGGTATGGCATTTTATATTTGGACCACTATTTCGAATGCTGTGATAAAAATACTGATAATTATTTGCGCAAAAAAACAGAAAAACTATTTTCGCCAAAATTTCAATATTTACGATTGGTTTTTTCCGTATAACTTGGCTGAAAATGGTCAGAGAGCGAAAAGAATTACAGTTTTTTACTCCTAATTACCAATACTAACCAACCAAATCACTTTTTAACCGACTGTGTTAAAATAATTTTTGGCCATTTTTTCGCATTTTTTGTAAGGGGTACCATCATCAAAATTTGCAAAAAATTGGAACGACATAGAATTTTTTTTTGAAAACACAGTTCGATTGGAAATTTAATTACGAACTCAACGAGGTATGGCATTTTATATTTGGACCACTATTTCGAATGCTGTAATAAAAATACTGATAATTATTTGCGCAAAAAAACAGAAAAACTATTTTCGCCAAAATTTCAATATTTACGATTGGTATTTTCCGTATAACTTGGCTGAAAATGGTCAGAGAGCGAAAATAATTACAGTTTTTTACTCCTAATTACCAATACTAACCATTCCTCTGCATTTGGAGTCGCTCGTGAGCTGTTCCCACAAAACCACAAAACCATATCCGCCACTCAGCCACTTCAGGTGCACTTTTAAATGGAATGACAAAGCTCAATCGGCGACCTTGACCTTTCACCCCATGCAACCCCTCCCTGCACATGTGGTTTTTGTGGCTTTTTTGTTATTGTTGGTTTTGGACTGCAATTCGGCGAGCTTTTAAATGTCATTTGTCGCCAGGAATTGCACACATGAAATTTCGTTCGGAAAAAAAATAAAGAAAGTAAATGCAGAATTTTGTTTGTTGGTGGTATTCAACCAATGAATTTTTCATGGGAATATGTACATTTGAACCACATGGGCGATTCGGTGGTTTGGCAAAATGGACAAGGGTAAACATTTTGCGTTCATTCAGGGGAAAGCCGAAAAGAGAAAGGGGAAATTGGGAGAAAGGGCTGGCAAATAGAAAGCTCGGGCTCTTTGTGCTTTCAATTTTCAATTGTTGCGCCAAGGCGATTGTCGCGTCTGCCGAAAACGACAGCAGGAATTTGGCGTTAATTAAATTTTTATGCTCAAATGCAGGCGGCAATCGAGAGCCCGAGATCTGCGCACCGATCGGCTCTAATTGCGGGCTTTTGCATATTATTTACTTAAATTGTATTATTATTCGTAATATTTATGGCATTTTGTTTATCCCAATCGCAGGCATTCGGCCAATGCCTTTGAGGCCGGACCGCAAAAACCCCAGCAAAATCCCAAAAATCGAGCCGATCCGCGAAGCGCAATGTTATTGCCATCCCACAATATTTCACAATTTTTATTCGACATTTTTTCTCAGCCGGTCTGCCTAGGCAATTTTTGCATTTTTTTTTTTTACACCCGTTGATGAGTTTGCAATTTGCATTCTCGTGAAATTTGTTTAATACATTTCGTTGTTACATTTTCTTTGTTTGCCATTTTTCCAGACGCTTTAATGGCATTGCTCCCCAGATCGTTTCATGTATAAAATACCCCTGGTTTCGGGGAATATTCGTTCTTACTGTGAGCTTGTAAAAAATGTTCAGACGATGTTTCAGAAAAGATTCATAAACACAATATCTGATTATTGAGAACAAATATTGCATTTCCCCTGTTGGCCATAACAATTAATTGCAAATTAATTAAACTAACATCCTTTCGGTGTTTTACAAGGCAACTACAGTAACCTAGATCCATGTAATTGCGCCTATTTGGCCAAAGGATTTCACGAATCATGTTCACCTGCGATTTACCCTACGTTTCCAATTTACCTGCAGCGATGCGGTTTGTTTGTTAGGAATTGATATGAAACGATAATCGCAGCCAAGCGAAAATTCCACGCTAGAAGTATTAAAATAGTCGATGGCTCAAGTCAATGAACATTAATGAGTTTACTGTCCCTCTGAGTTTTGGGGCCTCTGGCTGTGATTTATGCAGGTGAAACGTCGTTAATCGCGATTCAATGAACTGAAATGAGTTCGGATACCTCCGAAATTATTCATATAGACTCTTTCTTGGTTTTCTTGGTTGACAACCGCCAACGACTTGACTTTGATTTCCCCAATTGCAATTCCGGAATTTCTGTGTTAATGATTTTGTGTTGCCGTTGTCATGACTGCCGCAAGTGGCAGCTAAAATCAAACAGTTTTGCGGCTAATTCTAATTCCAATTTATCCGCACCTTATCCAATTTCATCAGGTGGGCCAAGAAGTGAGGAAGAAGGAAGGAAGAACGAAAGAACGAAAGAAGGAAAGAAGGAAAGGCGGAAAGGAAGGGAGAAGAAAAGGTTGCAAACGAACAACGATTCACAACGATATTTTCGTACGGGCAGGCGGTTAAAAACGCCCAACATTCAACAAATTCCCCAGGCTGGTCATGTAGTACAGTGAACTACCGATAACAGCAACCACTTAACGAACAACAACACCGAGGTGCCCTTAGACAATCTATTCGTACAAGAGAAACACCAAACTCAACTAACAACAAATTGAAAGTGAGTATTTGACTTTTTCCTAAAACATTACTATTACTTACTTGATAAATTATTTGCTGGACTTTGATTGACACGCCTTGAAATCAATATTTTCAAATGAAATCTTTGGTTTCAGTTACGGAAGTTCTACTGTACTTATACCTTGCAGAAAGAGGTTCAAATTGATTTGACAAATGTTCTTAAGCTAATAGTGAAAAGTAAAATGCCATTTAGACAGACAAGTTCTACACATCAAATATGTATATATACACAGTGATATATCTGAAGTGAAAACTTGTTTTGATTTATGTGTTGTTATCTGTATGCGCACAATTATAATTTGTTGTGAATGAGTATAAGGTAATATATATAAGATTTATTCCTTAAGAATTCATTACCTCCACTGGACGTGGTCAGCGTGCAGACGGGAAATAGTTGGGCCTGCAGGAACTGCACGCGACCGCCTCCAAAGTCCATGGTATATATAATATATATATAGTATTTCGATTCCTACGGCATCATGATGGAAGAGGGAAGAGCAGGGAAAGTGCTATGCGGTATTTGGGATTGAACTCAAATGGGAGCACAGACTGTTGATTGATTTCCACTACCGCGCTTCACTTGCTTTTGGCACACATTGAAAAAATGCAAAACCACTCGGATATATCCTTTACACTAGGTCCTTATGCAATCGCTGTGGTAAGCGGCTATAGGCGTCATTATTGTTGGTATTCCACACACCGATTCCGACTCTACGACACTACGACACTACGATACTACGACACTTTGACACTATGAAGTTGTGTTGTGGCTCTATGTACGTCTCGATTCGCATTGCGTCGTCAATTGATAACCACCGATTTGGCCAAACTGAGCCGCAGTCGATGATTCGAGCCGTTGTGAGCCAACTCGAATTTCCACTGCGACTGTTATAAACAAATAAACAAAGCCTCGCCAGTTCTTGTTCGCTTTCTCTCTCTCTTTCTGCCAATCCTCGTTGTCTAATGTTCCAAGGAAGTGCAAGGCAGTAGAGTCCTGCCATTCTACACATACCCATACACTTTATATCTATGAGCCATCCACCTATTCATCCATGGCATGCCGTGAACATGAATTCGATTCGATGGCTCAAACAAAGCCAAAGCCAAAGGCAACCAGCCTTGGATACGCCAAAAAATAATAGAAAAATACAAAAAAAAAAATGGGAAAAAACCAACGAACACAGTTCGTGGAATTTTTGTTGCATATTCTAACGAGCAACAAATGTTTGCCGAAGGTGGAGCGATTCACGGATACGAATATCATCAGGTCACGTTTACACCGCACACTATTTAGTTTGCTTGCTAAGCATCGAGATAATTCCAGTTTACCGCAGATGAAGTGTATTATTGAGCGATTTCATAAACAATCTAGTTAGCTTTAAACTAATTATGGTGCTCAAACCCTTGTAGTTTGTACTTGTTTTCAAAATATGCAAGCTTATTCATTTCATTTTCGTTTTGGAAAACCATTTAGAAGATCAGCTGCTGTCAATTAAAACATTTTTCTAATAGCTAGAAAAGCCAGGCATAAAAATAAAATAGTCGCAGCCAAATAGAAAAATGTAAAAGAAAAGCGAATAGAAATCAAAGCACAGCCTCGATGCCAAAACGAATTTGTCAAAGTCGCTCCTCTTTGGCATACGAAAAGCGTGGGTGAGGGGGAGGGCGTAAAATCAGGGGTATGGTGAGAGGGGTGCAACACCGTGGTAAACTTTTACTAGAAGTGGAGGAAGGGAAGTGAGGAAGAAGCAGCAGCTGTCAGCTGCCTACGCGGACACAAAACGAACAGGTGTCAAAGAGCGAGAGGAGAGAGCCAAGCGAGAAGAGCAAACTTTTAATCAGTCGCTACCTATCGTCCTCCCTTCTCTTAATCTTTCTCCTCCTTCTCCTCCTTCTCGATTTGCCTGCTTTTTCTATTTGTTTCTGCCTATGAGATTATGTCATCGCAGTGGATGAGCAGCGAGAAGAAGCAGATAAACCATATGAGGTTAGGATACCGAATGCAATATACCCTTCCGCCTAAAGATCTTCAAACCCCAAAACAAAGTGAAGAACTTGTTCTTTTAAGTTTGAACAATAAGAAAGTTGTGAATCAATATAGTCCTGTTAGATACAGATTAGCTTTTCATCTCTCTAAAAAATACAATAATACCACACAGAAGAGCATTTTTGAAAAAAAACGCTGCAGCGATAAAAGCAACAGCAATGATCTTGATCGTGCAATTTATGTGTTTTCTATTTTGGCAAGACGCCGTGACTGCCAAGGCGAAAAGAAGACTCTCTAACCGAACCGTAAACGCATGCCGTCCTCCTCCTGACCCCGCGTAACGGCTCCTTTGTCCATTTTCCCCGCTTTTCGCCGATTTTTCCGCCCCTCTTTTCGCACCCCCCTCCCAGATTTTCAAGACCCTGCGCCGCTTGGCCCTCGTCAATCATCGAATTGTGCCAGCGATTAGCTTTCGCCACCCCATCCTCCGATTTGTCCGCCAAGAACTTTTCCCACTTTCCGATTCTACAGTGAATCTCATTTCATTTAAAAACTTTTTCCAAAAATATATACATATTTATGATGTATGCATATTATAATAATCAGATGTATTCAACATTTTTACAAGTATGTAATAAATTATATTTTAATATCCTAATATTTATATTTTGTGTATCAAAATGATCATCATAATATATTAATTAAATTTTATATGGGTTTCCTTTCTATCCAATATGCACTGTATCTCCTTTAGCTTTCAGCTAGCTGGCCGCTTTGGGCAAATTAACAAATTGCAATTAAAAATTTCCGTTTGCCATATTTTGGCAGCGGTCGACATGTGTGTTTTTGTTCACACAAAAAATAAAATCACCCGAATCCGCATTTCGATGCTGTATAATAATTGTGACAGTGATAAACGATGTACACGAATTGGTAGTGAAAAGCGAATTATGGGATTGCTGAATAATATTCCCGATGGATATCTGCAGATTGTGCATGCTCCTTTTGATGTTCAATCTCTAGAGGGAGTGACTCAGTGGTTCTTTTCTTATTTGATATTTTCATACATGTTCATACATATATGTGAAGGAGACGTCTTCTACCCTTTAATGTAAAAATTACTTATACGACATGTGGACCAGACTAAAGATTAATTTTTAGTTTGGTCACCAGATGATTGCTAGCTATAAAAATTACTTTTCGAGGTGCCTAAATTGTTTTAAAACATTTTACTGCTAGCCCCTTAAAGCAACACACTTTTACGAGATGCCCACACGGCGTATGCGTAATAAACTAAAAAGTTATTTAGCTGCAGAGCAGAATAGCTTTCATTTTAGTTATCTTTTGACAAGATAACGAAAGTCTTTGAACATTTCTTATCATAAATATTTGAGAGATACTTTTAAGGGTAACCCAAAATCCGTTTCTTGTGTAACCTTCTTGAGTGGATTTCCTTTGTTCCGTTTTTATTTTTGCTTACACATCAAATTGAATCTTCATTATCCGTCGACAGCGCTTGAGTGAACATATTGTGTGGCACACGGGAGAAAAAAGTAAGTGCACCGGAAAAAAAACGCATCCATTTGAAACTATTTCGGTTAATCATGTTTAATTGAGAAGTATTTTGCATGCGTTTATAGCATTTGCCTCTGTAGTATTCCAACATATCGAAATTATATTGAATTGTTTGGTGCTGCTGCTGTTTTATTTTTCTCAGTGTTGGGGATGGAGCATCTAACGGCACTCACCATTCACATAGTCGCCCAGGACTAGAGAGCATTCCATGTCATTGCATTTGAAGTTGGCTCTCACCACATTGACGTTAACGGTACTGCTATCTCTTTTGAGCTCCAGCTCATCTTGCTCTCCCTCTTCCGCCTCCTCCTTGGATTCCAGCTCGACTCCCTCTTCCTCTTCCACCTCTGCTGCTGTCCCTCTCTCTGCGCTCTTGCAGCGCTCATTGTTGTTGCTATCATCGCTGCAACTGCTGCAGCATCTCTCCGCACTCCCCCCGCTGCCCACGCTCCCCCCACTCCCCGCCGTCGTCTCGCTCTGGTGCACGGGCAGAGGCTGCAGGAGAGCGAGGGGGCAGTGGCGTCTGCTCATCGAAGCCGAACTCAAGGTTCTCAGCAGGCGGCTCAGAGAGGCGGACATTGCCTCCCTCTCTCGCTCCGCCATCTTTGGATGGATGCACTTAAACAAAAACAAATGGGGAAAGAACGCACTCCACCTCAAGAACACAGATCGAAGCGCGCGCGTGCCTGTCCAGCCCAACTAACGGTTTATCTCGGAGTCGCTCTCCTCTTCTTCGTCCAGCTAAGCTCAGCTCAGCTGCTAGCGCAACTGCTGACTGAGCTGCAAAACCAACGCGGACGACAACGGTGGCCTCTGCCACTGCCGCTGTCGACGTCGATGTCGCTGCCTTTGGCGAAATTGCGAATCACAGTAAACCACGGCATTAAAATTGTTGCTGCCACGGCGTTGCCTTTGTGCAAGGCACCGACGAAAAACAACCATACAACAAAAACAAACTGAAGGCCCGCTCAAAAGGCCGAACCTGATATACCCTCAAACAAAGGCTCCTGCAGCGGGCTACACGCATACGAATGGCAGCAAACACAAGCATGATAGTTGAGAGGCGCATAATACACCAAATGATCGAGATTCATATCAATTTATGGATAATTACTTATTTATCAGATTGTAGAATTTTATTTCATATGGTACACATGGCGTATGCGTAACTTCTGCTACTTCACGATAACTGTTGCTATCTTAAAGATGCGATGCGTTTTCATACTTAATCCCCAAATGCGGGTGCTCTCCTGTTAGAGTATTCAAAAACAAAAAAAACAAAAAAAAAACTGAAAAGCAACAAAAAATAGTTTTTCGTTGTTTTGTTGTAGGCCTACTACACGTGGCAATGCAGGCGGTGGGCGGGTCAGTGGGCGCACTATAACTCCCCTTCAGCCTTACCGCCCACCATCAGCTCCTCCCCCGCCTCCCTCCCGTTTGAAACTCCGCTGTGATTAACATAAATTGCGCACGACATGGGCTATAAACAGCGCAGCAAAATCCCGGCCCCCCCTCATCCCTGCAGTGCTTTACAGTACCCACCTAGTGCCGGAGCATTTGTTTTGCGATTTTAAAATATACATATAATAAAAAAAATATGCTCACTAAATCCCATTTGAGTTGGGACAACTCCTTCCGGGCCACTCACACCACGGAAATCGAACCCGAGCCCTTTTTTGTTGCCTACTTTTTGGCGCGTGAGCGATTTCCATCAGTGATGATGAAATTTTATCAGGAGAATGGCATGATTTATGACCTGTGACTTTGTTGCAAATTGCAGATATTTCAAGAAGTGTTAAGTGTTTTTTTTTTTAATATCCCATTGCACATTTGCTTTATTTGCATATTATTGCAGCCATTCATCAAGAGAAACGCTTGACATTTATGTTTTATTTGAGTTGTGCCAAAATGCTGGCAAATGCTGGTCTTCATTTGGCGATGACAGATTGCCGCATTTTCAAAATAAGCAATTTGCAAATGAAAAATCCATCTCAAGCGCAAGTATAAATACGAACTTTGTGCGAATATTCAATAAATTACAAGATAGTAAGCTGGTACAACATCTCTTTAGGGAAATCCATCTTAAAAAAGCCAAAAGGGCGATAAAAATAGCTGATTTGGCAGTCCCACTGCCCCCCATCGAAAAACCCCATCCAAAATCTCGTTTCTCCGTTCTTTGTGTGTTTTGCATGGCCCGCTTGGCACCAATTCCTTTTATTTTAATTTTTTTGTAGCTTTTTTCGCTTCAACTTGGTTGTTTTTGGCGGAGATGGAGACGATGTCGGCTTATTGGCATTTGACAGCGGCCTGGCAGCGGCGGGACGTCCTTAGAGAAGAGGTCCTTACGGGCGGCTCAATCTCAATGACTTGGCGGCGGCGCCACGCAAGGAAAACGCTTTTGCTAAAAACTGTGCCACAGATTAACCCATGCATGCCCTTCGTGAGATGCTTTAAAAACAAGCCAGTAAATTATAACCCTCTACTGCCGCCTAATACTACCGATTGTCACGTGATGCGTAATACTAACGCGCCGCAGCAATCACTAATCGTAAACGATAATCTGTGATTGCCATGTATCGATTAATAATCACCGCGATATAATCTGCAATCTGCGTAGTTCGTTGTGCCACCACAACGATTCAAGGATTCATTTCCGCCGGATATTGCCGCGAGGCGTCATATCGTTTTTGTCTGCAATGCGTCATTAGGCTAAGGTAACGCCAGCTGCAACGCCCGAGATCCCGAAAGCCCCAAAATCCACCACCACCTCCTCCCCCTAAAGATATAGACCCCCCTCCCTAGATGGAGGCCCCATATTATAGCCTTGCGTCGCTTGCATGTCATTTTGCTTCACCAATTGGTTGCGTCTCCTTTGTTCCTTTTTATATATCCTTTTTTTTTTTTGTGTTTGCTCAATGGTTTCGTGTAGTAGTTTTTTCTTTTTATCATTGTTTTTTTTGTGCTTTTGTTTAGTTTCGTATTTTTGGCTGCGGCCGCCCGCAGCACAGTGAAGCCCATCCGTCCGTAATCCCCGTCGGAATTTCCCCGTTTCCGGGGGGCTTTTGGGGGGATAACCAAGTAGAAGACAGTGACAGGAGCCGAAACAGAGCGGCAAGTGCTCCCTAACTCCTAGTTCTCCATATCCCCATTTCTCCACTTTTGCAATTCTTCGTTATTGATATGCATTTGGAGCCAAGACGAAAATAGACGCCGGCACCAAAAAAAGAAACATATTGCAACTATTTACGGCGGACGTCAGGTACGTCAGGTACGTCAAATGCCAGCTAAAAAGCCAAAAACTACAGCGGCAAACTGAAAGTTTTTCCTCTTTTCCTCTTTCTTCATTCGACAGGCGAGCGGAAAATGTACGGCGGTCTTTTATTTATGAAGCGTTTTCCCAGCTTAATTGATTACTGCAGGACAGCCGTGGCTTAGTAGCAACTGAACTGGTTGAATAATTATACTAATTCATTTGCTGCCAATCAATTAATCTTACTGATCACGCAAATAGTTTCAATATCTGTTTGTTCGGATTTGATTAGGAAAAAAGTATTGCTAATAACCATTCAATTGTGTATTGTTGTAATTAGAACTATACTTTCATAGTTTCAAACACTGCATTTGGAATGGATAGTAAATGGATATTAAAAAGAAACTACTACAAATGGTTTCCCTAAGGACATAACTCTGCTAGTTTTTTTCCTACTCTGATATGTACGGAATAAGACTTGGACTCACCATCGTTTTGCTTGGTTGGCTGCTGCTGCTGAAACTCACAGATCTCCGGACCCAACATCGAGTTCCGGTTCTCCTTGTCCTTGACGCCCTTCTGCATTTCGGCTCGGCGGCGATGTTCCTCCTCCTCCTGTGCCGGCTATCCTCTCACTCCACGACCACGACCACGACCACGTCCACGTCGGGATCTTGCTTCTTGAGATTACGTGACTTCACTTGGTGTGCTGGTGCGGATAGTGGGGTGACGACGAGGTGGTGAGGTTGGTTACCAGTTCGTGGATGCGATTGATGGACAAGCTGATTGTGCTGAATTTGTCTCCGTTTAGGAATGGAATTTTCCCGTTCGTGTGTTCATGTGTATGTTAAATGAGTGACTAAAGGGGTGAATGTGATTTTCAAAAAAAAAATGGCTACGGATGGGGTTTTTGTGGCTATGTGTGTCTAGTGTGTATGTTGTGGTCCGAATTAAACTCTAGTATCAGCGCCTACTTTGGTACATATTCACTTGCGGACATCGAATTCAATCGGCACACTGCGACTATCTATCTATCTAGCACACTCGTTTCCTCGTTTTCACACCTCAAGTTAGGCGCACACTGCGCGAAAATTGTCTAGTCAGATTGATCCGTTTTTAGCCAAATGAAGCATTGTGGTATTTAAATTGGGAAACATAAAAAAAAACAACAGCATTTTTAATAAGAAGAGGAAGCTTATAAAATATTGCATTAACTTATACTGCATATTTGCTGTACAACTATTCGTATCAAAGTTTTAATAAATTAATTACGTTCTGTTTGTTTTTATAACACTTTGAGTTTGCACACAGTATACATGACATATTTCTCCAAGTGTACGTTCCCAATGAAGCGCTATTTTCACCTTGAAGCGAGCGGTAAATGTTAACGGTGAACGGCGCCCAACGCCGGATACCGGGTAACTGGCTACTGGCCACCGGACGGGCTTCGATGCCGCCGGAAAAGTCGGAAAAATCGGAAAAGTCGAAAGGGTCGGAAAAATCGGAAAGGAAATGGGAAACACTTCGTGACAATGCGACGCGGGCTGGCAAACAAATCAAAGCGAATTAGTTGCATTAGTGGCAGCTATCAGCGGCAAAGGCAGCAACACGGCTCCAGGATGCGGCGCCGCTGCCAATGGCTCTCCTGCCACTCCACCCGTCTCTGTCTCTCCCTGCCTCTGTCTCTGTCCCTGTCCCTGTTCCTGTTCCCGTCCCTGTTCCACTTTCGTCTCCGTCTCCATATCCGTTTCCGTTTCCAGCTGCACCTTCAGCTGCACCTACAGCTGCAGCTCCTCCTCTGCCAAGTCGCCTGGCGTGCCAGCACCTGGGGCCATAATGCACATGCGAGTCCATTGGGGAACAGGGTGTCCTCCGTTCACATCCAGGATGTGCTGAACTCAACGAGGTTCAATCTGATATATTGTGAATCCTAATTATGCTAGAACTATATCCATATCTGTGTTCAAATGAGTTCAGTAGCGATTTTAGTTGGATTTAGATTAAGAGTTATTCCACGAATTAAACTCTTGAAAGTGCAACTAATTCTGGAATAATTAATTAACAATTTTAAACACCTAAAAGAAATGCACAGCATAGAAAACAGATGGAATCTGTTAGAGAAACGCTGCTAGGCAGTTTTAAAAATATATTTCAATAGATAATCAGTAAGTTTCCTACAACTATTTAGCATGCACTTCGAAATGGTAATCATATTGATTAAATTACACATATTCTTGTATATTTTAAATTAAACAATTAAATCGCAACGACACCCCTTATTGTAGATAATCGTATGCACTGGCATATTCATCGGATTCCCCCACATTCAAACCATCCATTTCGCTGCCATTGCTGATTATGTGCCATTAAAATTGGCTGCCAATTGGCAAAAGTTTTTTTTTGTTTTTTTCGCTCCGCATTCTGCTGCATTCTGCATTGCCGCTTTCTCCATTATTTTCACTCCATTCATTCATTCACTCCACATCCATGACGGGCTTTTGTTCTTAGTCCCGAGGCTTTGCCCTTTGCCTGCGGTTCAAAGTTCAATGCATTTGCGCTTGCGACACGCACACTCGCACACAAACACACTCGCACGTCAGTGTGCCACGCCCACACACAGCGCCCCCAACTATGGCAGTGCACCTGACCAGTGTTGTTGTTGTGGCCATTTTAGGGCTGAACTAGTTTATTTTCTATTCGATTTATAAACAATGTACAGATATATTCTGCAAGCTCCAAAATCGGATATTTATTTTCAAAACTATTCTCAGACTCGAAAAAAACATTTGAAATGGTGCTCAAAAGTATGCCATGTTGTTTTTTAAACTTTTGCAGCATACTTTTAGACACTCTCCCTAAAAAGATTTAATTTCCATGTCCACATTAACTAAGTCACTTAATTGTTTCCTTATTTAAAATCACTTAATTGTTTCCTTATTTAAAATCAATTAATTGTTTCCTTATTTAAAATCTATTAATTGTTTCCTTATTTAAAATCACTTAATTGTTTCCTTATTTAAAATCTATTAATTGTTTCCTTATTTAAAATCACTTAATTGTTTCCTTATTTAAAATCTATTAATTGTTTTCTTATTTAAAATCTATTAATTGTTTCCTTATTTAAAATCACTTAATTGTTTCCTTATTTAAAATCTATTAATTGTTTCCTTATTTAAAATCACTTAATTGTTTCCTTATTTAAAATCTATTAATTGTTTTCTTATTTAAAATCTATTAATTGTTTCCTTATTTAAAATCACTTAATTGTTTCCTTATTTAAAATCTATTAATTGTTTCCTTATTTAAAATCACTTAATTGTTTCCTTATTTAAAATCTATTAATTGTTTCCTTATTTAAAATCACTTAATTGTTTCCTTATTTAAAATCTATTAATTGTTTCCTTATTTAAAATCAATTAATTGTTTCCTTATTTAAAATTAATTATTAGTTTCCCTTTTTAACTTAAAATAAGCTATTTTCGAAACTTTTCTCCGCTCATTTTCTTTTTGTTTCACCAAAATTGACAGCTCTGCACCTGACAGTCCATCTTTACACATTTCCACAAAACGCCGAGGCGTCGAAAAATCCTAAACGCAACTTAGTCAGACTTTTATGGGGGATTTGGGGGCAGTGGGGGCTACTTGGGGGTACTTGGGGGTGCTGGGGTTGGGGCATTGGACTCCTCTGGTTCTCCAGTTTGCATTTGAATTTGAGTTTCGGCTATGGGGAGAATGTTCCTGTCAGCCATCAAGCGGGAGAAATGAAATATGCGCGACTTCTACGGGCGAAACTAAATGAACTCTGAACTTTATGCGAAATTTCACCTCATGCATGCATGCATGTGTGTGTGTGCAGTAGTGTGTGTGCAGGAGTGTGTGTGTGCTGCGTGCTTTAAACTTTTGTTGCCTGGCAAAGTAAATTTGGATAAGGTTTTTTGGTTAACTGAGGTACAAGGCAGGCGCTGCGGAAAACACTGCGCAAAAATATGTACAAAAATCAATATTGTTATTATTAGTATATTTATAAAAAATAGCACATCCCAATAGAAGAATTTACCTACTTTTGAAAGTGGCAAATACTATTTTATTTTATTTATATGTATTTAAATTCAAATATCTAAACTATTTTTACTGTGCATACATTATTCGTCTGGCTTTCAATTTTTCAGCTTGAAATGCCAAAAGTGCGTCATGAATGATGATATATGGGGTGCTGTGGTAACCGGCGGGAATAAGTGAGGTAATGGTGGCTGTTTTAGGGGGGTTTTCGGGAGGTTTTGGGTCGGAAAGTGGGCCATGAGTGTGAAAGGAAGTAAAGGAAGTGGCCAAAGCAGCGGAAATTCCTTAACTTCATGCGGAATTTCCAATGTGTTGCAACGCACCAGCAAGGGTTAAAGGTCGGCCCTGGAATTAACCCGAAATGCCTACATAAATTCTATAGTTAAATATTACACATAGACGATTCAAATTCTATTCAAATACAATTATTATTTAATCAACCAAAGCTTTCTTTATTTAAATGAAACAAATTTAGCGAAATTCATTTGCATTTGATACAAATATAGCGAAATTCATTTGCATTTAATACAAATATAGCGAACTTCATTTGCTACTTAGGAATTTCGTACAGTGGCGTGCAAGTATGAGTACATGTTTGCAACTTTTGACTGTTCGCCTAAATAAAAAAGGTATTAGTTAAGCAAATGAACCCAAATTTTTACTGTTGATTCTTTGATTATTTATTTACAAATTCGTAAAAAAAAAATAACAATAATGTAATTCTTTTCGTTAGGAAAAAAATAAAATTTAAATTAACTCGCATGTACTCACTTATGCTCAATTTGAATTTTTCAACAAAAGCTTATCTTTTAGTACTTAGTCCAAAGACCCTTAATTCTGATGACGCTTTTTATTCGATTTGGAATACTTTCCACCAGATTTTGAACAATTTCCTTCGGAATAGCTTTCCATTCTTTCTGGATTCGTTGCCACAACTCGTGTTGGTTTGCTGCAACCGATTCGGATTGTCCCAATCGTCTTTTCACAATCGACCACAAATTTTCGATTGGATTGAGATCAGGACTCTAAGCTGGCCACTCCATTAACTTAAAATCTTGATTTCCGATCCATTCCTTCACGATTTTGGACGTGTGTTTCGGATTTCCATCTTGCTGGAATGTGATATGACTCTCATTATAAACGCATTTGTCAACAAAATCGCAAAGATGGGTCTGCAGAATATCTAAATAGTCCTCTTTTTTCATAGTTCCTTCTATTTTCTTTATTGGTCCAATGCTCCACCAGGTAAAACAGCTCCAGACCATGACATTTCCTCCTCCTTGTTTTACTGTTTCCTGTAGGTGCCGTCTTTGCAGCGACTCTCCAGGCTTTTTCCAACAATATTGTTTTCCGTCCGACTGGTATCGATTGAATTTTGATTCATCAGACCATATAACTTTTTTCCAGTCGTCCACTTGCCAATTTTTATGTGCCTTCGCAAATTTTAGCCGTGCTTTTATATTTTTATCGGACAAGGCCGGTTTCTTTTTTTTTAATTAGGAAACGAATCCAATACGCTTAAGTGCTCGATACGCTGTCCACTGGCTGACAGGCTTGCCTATAGCTTCAGACGCATCCTTGGGTCTACAATTGTTATCCTTTTTAATATTTTGCATGATTAGCCGCGAACCTGCATCGGTCAACAATCGACGTGGACTTCTTCTTTGAATTTTGGGTACCGCGTTTCGCCTTTTTTGAACACGAATGGCTGCTGATTGGCTTATATTTAACTTCCCAGCTATTATACGCGTCGAAAATCCATTTTCAGTAAGGTTTATCACTGAATCTTCAACATTTATTGGCAATTTCTTCATATTATTTGTTTTAATAGTTAAGAGCCAAAAACACGTGGAGATTCGTACCTTTTTGGTTGAAAGCTTTTATATTTATACTTTTATATTAAACTTTCTTAAAAACAAACGGTAAATTCTAAAGTTAAACTTTCAGTTGAATGAGCTGTCCAACTTTTGTTGAAAAATTCAAATTGAGCATAATTGAGTACATGCGAGTTAATTTAAATTTTATTTTTTTCCTAACGAAAAGAATTACATTATTGTTATTTTTTTTTTACGAATTTGTAAATAAATAATCAAAGAATCAACAGTAAAAATTTGGGTTCATTTGCTTAACTAATACCTTTTTTATTTAGGCGAACAGTCAAAAGTTGCGAACATGTACTCATACTTGCACGCCACTGTATGTATTTCGATATTCGTAAATGACATCTAACATAGGTACTGCATTTAAGTTTTACTGCTGCCAAATCGCTTTGGTTTATGGCCACTTTTGGTGCAATTTGCAAAAAGTTCGAGGGTTAATTGAGCGATTTGCTATTTTGCTTTTTTGCTATTTTGCGATTTGCGATGGGCTCTGTGTCGCATTATCCTCCGGTTTGCAGTGCCGCTTGTCCCGCTGCCATTGACTTGGTCCTTAGCTCTAATTTTAGATGCCGGCTACGTCAGCGGGTACCAATTTGGCGAGTACCGCTGCCACCGGCGACTCTGCGGCTGTTTGATCAATAACCCAGATATATGGCCATAACAACAAACAGCAAGCAACCAACAAGAACAACAGCGCAATCAACAATGCCGCACACAGACCCAAAAGCCCCACAAGTCGACCAAGTCCAGCGTATTGAAACGCTGGCTGCCATCAAATTAATTGCAGCTGCATTGAGACACTTTCTTCATTTCTTCATTTTCAGTTAATAACTGCCGATTTTTGAACTGACAATAAAACTAAGCGCAACTGCAACAACAAGGAACCAAAACATCTTATACCAAAAAAAAAAACCAACTAAACACGCAATTTAAACGGAGAACAAAGGAGAGACATCAAGAGGGAAACACAGAGAAAATGGGACGCAAGGTAACCGTGGCGGTGTCCACACTGAACCAATGGGCATTGGACTTTGAGGGGAACATGGTGAGGATACTGCAGTCCATCCTGGAGGCCAAGGACATGGGCGCCAGCTATCGCACCGGACCAGAGCTGGAGGTTTGGTAAGTTCCGCGATCTTCTCAATCAAAATGTTATTCATAACTCATTCATTCTGCACACAGTGGCTACAGCTGCGAGGACCACTTCCGTGAGCCGGACACATTCCTGCACTCGTGGGAGGTGCTGCTGGAGGTGATGATGTCGCCCATGTGGTAAGGACCATATATAGCAGCAATATATACACACATAGATTAATCCACTTAAATCAATCCTAGTGAGAATATGCTGGTGGACGTGGGCATGCCGGTGATGCATCGCAATGTGGCCTACAATTGTCGCGTGGCGTTCTTCAATCGCCAGATACTGCTCATCCGGCCCAAGATGGCCATGTGCGACGATGGCAACTATAGGGAGTCGCGTTGGTTCACCGCCTGGACGAAGGCCCTGCAAACGGAGGAGTATGTGCTGCCGCGAATGATTGCCCAGCATACGGGTCAGCAGACGGTGCCCTTTGGCGATGCGGTGATTGCCACCAGGGACACCTGCTTGGGCTACGAGATCTGCGAGGAGCTGTGGAATGTGCGCAGCAAGCACATCGAGATGTCGCTGGCCGGCGTGGAACTGATCGTGAACAGCTCCGGCAGCTACATGGAGCTGCGAAAGGCGCACATCACCAGCGATCTCATCCGGAATGCCAGCTTCAAGGCCGGCGGCGCGTATCTCTTTAGCAATCTTCGCGGTTGCGATGGCCAGCGGGTGTACTTCAATGGTTGCTCGGCCATAGCGCTGAATGGCGAGATTCTGGCGCGAAGTCAGCAGTTTGCACTGCAGGATGTGGAGGTCACGCTGGCCACCATCGATCTGGAGGAGATTCGCGCCTATCGCGTGAGCCTGCGATCACGCTGCATGGCGGCTGCATCGGCAGCGGATTACCCACGGATTCACTGTGACTTTGAGATGTCCACGCACAATGACATCTTCAAGACGTCGACTCCGCCACTGAACTGGCCCATTCTAACGCCGGAGGAGGAGATTGCCCTGGGACCGGCCTGTTGGCTGTGGGACTATCTGCGTAGATCCGGTCAGGGTGGATTTTTTCTACCCCTAAGCGGTGGTGTTGATTCCAGTAGCTCGGCCACCATAGTGCACTCCATGTGCCGGCAGATCGTGCAGGCTGTCCAGCTGGGCGATGCCCAGGTGCTCCACGATATCCGACAGATTCTGGCCGACTCGGACTATACACCGGATAATGCCGCCGGGTTGTGCAACCGATTGCTGGTCACCTGCTACATGGGCAGCGTGAATAGCAGCAAGGAAACACGCAGGCGTGCCGCCCAACTGGCCAACCAACTGGGCAGTTACCACATCGAGATCAGCATTGACTCGGCGGTGAATGCCCTATTGAGCATATTCAATGCCGTCACCGGTTTGACGCCCCGTTTCCGGACACAGGGCGGATGTGCCCGTCAGAATCTGGCATTGCAGAATATGCAATCGAGGATACGCATGGTGCTGGCCTACATCTTTGCCCAGTTGATGTTGTGGGTGAGGAATAGGCCAGGTGGCCTGCTTGTCCTGGGCTCGGCCAATGTGGATGAGTCCTTGCGCGGCTACCTCACCAAGTATGACTGCTCCTCGGCGGACATCAATCCTATTGGTGGCATCTCCAAAATGGATCTACGCCGGTTTCTGACCTATGCGAAGGATAAGTACGATAATATTGCGGAGAGTATAGTTATCATTTACTGACCTCGATTTCCCATTTGCCAGATTCAATCTGCCCGTGCTGGAGTCCATCATCGATGCCCCGCCCACCGCCGAACTGGAGCCGCTGCAGGAGAACGGGGAGCTGCAGCAGACGGACGAGCAGGACATGGGAATGACCTACGCAGAGCTCTCCCAATACGGGCGACTGCGCAAACAGTCCTTCTGCGGCCCGTACAGCATGTTCTGCCACCTGGTGGCCACGTGGAAGGGTGATCTCAGTCCCAAGGAGGTGGCCGAGAAAGTGAAGCACTTCTTCCGCTGCTACGCCATCAATCGCCACAAGATGACAGTGCTGACGCCGTCGGTCCACGCGGAGAGCTACAGTCCCGATGATAATCGCTTCGACCATCGCCCATTCCTGTACAGACCCAACTGGAGCTGGCAGTTCAAGGCCATCGACGATGAGGTGGAGAAGCTGCAACCAATCTACACTCCATCGTCCGCTCAGTTGCGCCCCAGCAGCGAGGACCTGCTGCTTTCCACCCAGAGATCCTCCCACCTGGACGACTCCAAGCACTCGTCGCCATTGTCCTCGGCCTCGGCGTCCGCATCGATTGATGTGGGCATTGCCACGGCAGCGGTACCACTGCCAGGTGCAGCTGCTCCGGGCGGTCTCTCCAAGAAGCCCAGTGGCTATTCCAAGGTGCACGTCAATGTGCTGGGCAAGATCAAGGACCGTACCGGCATTCCCGTCTAGGAACGGCATACTCGCAACGCACTGGAATTATATTATACACAGTTATTATTATATTTTTTTTTTGTTTATTGTTGTTTTAGCACAGCTTAATGTCTTTTGCTGCCACGCTAAGAAATGCACTTGAAATTTGTTAGATTTAGGCATCGGCTATCTTTTGCAACTATGTGCCTTCTATTGCTCGCAAAAAAAAAAAAATGTTTCCTTAAATGTTTCCGTAAAAATATGAATTTTGATCTATTTATATGGCCATTAAATAAATTGTATTCCAAAGAAAAACCTATCCGTAATTATTAAGTGCTTATAGTTTTATACTAAACTTTTGTAATTTGCAAGATCTTTACCATCTGTCTTAAAATGTTTCTTGTAATCCAAAACTGTTGTTAAGACTACTATTTTATCCATGTGACATGGCACTTGGCAGTCATTAAATCACTAATAATGTAGCTTTACTATTCGGCAGCAAAGGGCATTATGCTGTGCATATACAGAATTGGAATCCATATGTGTAGAGATCCATATCCTAGGCGTAGAGATCCTTTCTTCAGATCCTTTTCTAGGTAGTCAGCCTTCGTAGAGTCCTTTGCAGTTTGCCTTATCGAAAAAGTGTATAATCTTGTCTTATGCTCAAGCTAAAAACTGGACAAACAGTTCGTTCGCCTGTCCAAACAATTTGTACAACAATCTTGTTCAAAAAGAATTCATTTGGATAAATCACGCTATCAACTGACTTTACATAGGAACAATATTACCTGTTGTGTTATTGGTTGTGTACAGTGCGGCTTAAACTGGCATTAAACTGTTTGTTTTACCTGATTTTTTAAGACATCAAATTAATAATAACGATCAAATATTTTGACTGGTATAAGATTGTTTCACTACACGCCGTATTTACAATTTATAAATTATATGTAACCCGATTTGGGTAAATTAGTTTAATGTTCAAATGTTCCAAAAGTTGCACTTTTAAAAACGCACTGTATGTTTATGAATTAAGATGAATTTGTTGATTCTAAGACATTTTCTCGACCTTAAAACTAACCACATTACACGAAACCAATTAGGAACGTCAATTATATACATATGTTGTGGGCAAGTTAAGCCCAAAAATCATCCATAAGATATCACAAATATTTGCTTAAAATGTCCTATTAGCATCTAAAATTTTGTTGATTTACATATTGCACATAAAAGAGCAATTCAAATTGTATTTCCTTACTGAATTGTGAAATTGATTTTAGGTTTAAGACCAATGCAGCTTGTGCTAATTCCCTAATGTTTAAAAACACTTCCTTGGGAGATGGGCATTATTTTTTTTTTTGTAGTCAAGTAAAGTATGTAGACATATAGCACATTGTGAATTTGAACACTCGCATCAGATCGATTTAAAGCCACACTGATTATACACTTCTGTAGAAGGAAATATATACACCAGACATTTTTGTAGTTTCCAATGGACTGGGCACTTTATGATTCCTTCTAGAATATATGCATTACATGAATTATACTATGGCTTATATCTCAAAAATTGGGTTATCATCCCTATCCACAGCCCAGTTCCTCCACAAGCAGTATAATCTGCGATGGTATCATAGAACACATGATGCCTTATCAGGGCCATTAACCATATAAAAGGCTTTGGAAATGAACTTGCAATATATTTAAGATGTTAAGCGCATAGTTGTGCAATATCGCTATTGGGAAGGAATCCCGTCCAGGCGATGATCGTGCGGAAGGTCGTGTCACTGCTGAGGCGCCTAATGACATGCACATTGATCTTCTTCCCATGGATGTCGTCCACTTTGCGGCCGCGCAGGTGATCCAGCACCATCTGGCCACGGGTGTGGTGGCCACTCAGCTCCACGGTGGCATAGTACTCCCGCTGCTCGGCGATCATCGCAGCCGGGAAAAGATAGGCGGCCGTGAGCAGGGCATCACAACTGATCCACTTGACGAATCCTCGCGGCTCCAGCATGGAGCGTTCCACACGCGTGAGCAGCTCGATGAATGGATGATCGACGGCGCCGAGGACATTCAGACGCCAGTCGAGGCTGGTCTGGAACTCGCCATCGATGCAGGGCTCCCAGGGCAGGATGAACGCCGGCTGCAGCAATCGCTCCAGGGTAATGTGCGCCGCCTCGGGATCCATCATGAAGTTGAATTCGGCACTTTTTGTGACATTGCCCTTGCCGAAAATGTTGCCGCCCATTATGTAGACTCGGCCAATCTTCTCGAGAAATGAGCGGCCATACAAATTGATGCAGTTGGCAAAGTTGGTAAGCGGACCGCACAGCAGAAAGTCCACTTGACCGGGTTGCTCGCTGGCCAGCCGGTACATGGCATTCACAGCGTGCTCCGGCTGCAGTTCCTGCTGCACATCGACCACGGGATAGTTGCCCACATCGTTGAGGCCATCCTGGCCATGGAAACGATGGGTGTACTGCCAAGTGCGTGGCACTATGGGATCGGCACAGCCCCTAAACACCGGCACCTGTGTGGATCAGTTGGTTAGTGATAGAGTTGCGAAAATCGAAGGTTTAAAGTAGTTCACATCGCGCCTGTTTAAGGTGTGCAGCACTCGCAGGGCATTCAGTGTTCCATTGTCCACGTCCGTGTTGCCCTGCACCGTCGTTATGGCCACCACTCTGCAGCTCCTTCCGCCGGGCAGAGTCACCTCCTCCGCCCGCAGCATCATGGCCAGTCCCCAGGCATCATCCGTCCCAATATCACAGTCGTAGACCACGAGGCGGTGCTTCTCGTCCATGTCGAACTTTATTCCCAACTCTGGTCGCTGTGGCTTCTATCGATTACGGAACTATCGCTGCGCCAGTCGCCCCACGGTGGCCCCCAAAAATAAAATACTATATTTAACTAAATTCGGAAGGTTGCTCTTCGCTGGCACAGCAGGGTGGCCAACGATGAATCCATGGCTCTGGAGGTGATTGGCCCACTCCACTGAAAAGTGTTCTACCATTGAAATGTATTTCACGGCTATCTTATCCCCTTGCATTTTGATTTAAAATAAATAAATTAGTTGCTAAAATTTCTGAAAGAATAATTATCTGTAACAACTATCATTTGTAAAATAAACAGCTGCAAGCTGCAGTTTTACAACATGTAACATATGAAATGATGCAAGTGATGTAAGTGTATAGGGTATTCGGTTGTAAGTGTAACTAAATATTTAATGAATAACAAAGTAATAAATAAATAAATAATATATAATTATATATTTGAAAAGAATATTTATATAGATGTTTGAATATTTAACTGAAGTTTACTGCTTAATCATTAGAATCAACTTATATATGTTCCTATTTTCACCTTTAGTTTAAAACAGAATTTGTTTTTAGAGGTACACAAAAATTGCTTAATTGAATTAAACTATAGAAGAATTAAACAAAAGAAGAACACTCATTGAAGCACCATCCCACAGCATTTATTTCAGACTTAAACATTGAAACCTACGGTCTTATTTCAACACCCATGAATAAGAAAATAGACTATCCAAATAGAGCAAAGTCGTTTGCTGACTTAAGTGGGTGTTCCACGTTCATTTTCATCATCACTTATATGGGATGTACTCTCGTCTGGCATTCTACAGTCTAGATTCTACAGTCTAGATTCTACAGTCTAGATTCTACAGTCTAGATTACCTCAAGTGTCGCAAGTGGGCGATGCTCACCATGGATCGCCATTATCGCGACGACCTGCCGCAACTTGATTACCATTGTTGCAACCATACAAGCGTAGTGGTTCCAGTTGCCCTTCGGTTCCCATCACATTTATTCATTGAATTAAATTGTGGATTTAATTCTTTCCTTATGCAGCTGTTTTCTATAGCGACGTCTCTTTGGGGAAAGTCTTGTTGATGGGGAAAAGAGTGCAAACGTATGTACATAGGTTTGTAGTTTTTATTGGGATTATTATATGTTATTATTTTATTGTACGTATCGTTGGCATTGTTAAAGAACTACACAAAGCAGTAATTCCTTTAACTATACGATGATATTGGGAATTGGAATTCGACATTTTTGTTTGCAAATTTTGGATGATAAAAATTCCCATGAGAAATAGATTTAATTTTGCCAAAAGCAGTTTTTTCAAATTTTATTATAAATAATCAGATTTTTGGCCAAAACGTTTAAAATAATTGTTTGAATATGGAATGTCATACCTCGTTGAGCTCGTAATTAAATTTCCAATCGAACTGTGTTTTCAAAAAAAAATTCTATGTCGTTCCAATTTTTTGCAAATTTGGATGATGGTACCCCTTACAAAAAAAGCGAAAAAATGGCCAAAAATTATTTTAACACAGTCGGTTAAAAAGTGATTTGGTTGGTTAGTATTGGTAATTAGGAGTAAAAAACTGTAATTCTTTTCGCTTTCTGACCATTTTCAGCCAAGTTATACGGAAAATACCAATCGTAAATATTGAAATTATGGCGAAAATCGTTTTTCTGTTTTTTGGGTTAAAAAATTATCATTATTTTTATCACAGCACTCGAAATAGTGGTCCAAATATAAAATGCCATACCTCGTTGAGTTCGTAATTAAATTTCCAATCGAACTGTGTTTTCAAAAAAAAATTCTATGTCGTTCCAATTTTTTGCAAATTTTGATGATGGTACCCCTTACTAAAAATGTAAAAACAACATTTTATTTTCCCAAATTCCTTTAGAATGTAATGTAAAAATGTAATTTTTACTGCCGCACCATCATTTTTCGCCAAGTTATGACAATTGACCCATCTTTGTAAAAACCGCTTTGCTTAGCTATTTATCCTTGATTTATATTTCCTGTTAACTCCAAGCAAGGAAACTCCGACTTGCCTGCGGGTAACATCTGCTGAAGGAAAGGGCATTCGCTGGTCGACCAGCAGATGGGCGGCAGTATTCCCACACATCTTATCCGTTTGTCCCGTTCTCGCTGGGCGCGCGAACGTGAAATACAGCGCAGATATGAATTGAATTGCACACATGGTGACATATCGCTATCGCCCACCGCACATGTGAGCTGCTCATTTCAGTTCAGTTCAGTTCAGTTGAGTTGCTTTGGGTTGTGTTGTGTTGAGTTGAGTTGGGCGAGAGCATTATGAAATTCCGTGATATGGTGCTCTGGTAATGCCCATGCCCCAACAACCAGAACCAGAACCACAGCCAGAGAAAGAGGCACACACAGGCAGAATCGAGACAGAACCGGGGCGATAGACGAAGTCCGGCAGAAACGGCGGCGACCAGATGATTGCCGTGTGTAGTATGTGCATAGTATATGGGTAGTCCGTAGTCCGCTGCTCGGGCACATTCACCAATAGCCGGCGATGGCGGACGGACGCACAGTGGAAAACGGAGGAGGAGGCGGAGGAGGAGGAGCACCAACGCCCAGATACGCGATCCTTGACTGCGATGGTGGGAGCGACGATGCCTGGGCCCTGCTCCTGCTCCTGCACGCGGCCAAGAGCCATGGGATCCATCTGCTGGCCATCACCACGATGGGATGCGGCAACACCAGCAGGGAGAACGCTGCCCGCAATATGCGACGGATTCTGGATGCCTGCAAGCGCACAGACGTAAATATAAATAAACCCAAGTGCACAGCGAGAAAAATTCGAATCGATTTCCCTTATTTCGAAAGTCATTTGTGAGCTGAAACTAGAGTTTTGTTCTAAAAATCGCAATATCTCAATTTTATTGAATATATTTTAAACTACACAAGCAAAAATGGATGCAACTTGAAAGTAAAAGCATTTTGTGCCAGTGTCATTTGCTCAGGGAATTAAAAAGATCATTATTTACATCGCTGCATGCAATCGATTATTTATTTATGAATATGCACAAATAAGGAACAAAATATATTATTTGAAGATTTAATTACCACGAAACAATTGCTTATATATGTATGTCCAATATAATAAGCATTGCTTGCGATTGCTTGAAATGTAGATTTCAATTAGTTGGAAATTCCCAAAAACCATTCTAACATGTTAACATATTATAATAGAATTTTTCAATCTGAAAATATTTCTTTGTTTGCATCTGAGAGCATTGTTTACCTATTCCAGATTCCCATTTACCTCGGTGCTGTAGACGCCCTCATTCCCTCGCTGGAGGATGAAAAAAAGTATTTCCATGGCCGCGACGGATTCGGTGATTGTCTCACCGACGACTGCGTCAAGTTGGAGGACATCGTGCAGCCGGAGCACGCGGTGACCGCCATCCATGATCTCTGCCGTTCCAGGCCCAAACAGATCACAGTATTTGCCGTCGGCCCGCTAACGAATCTGGCTCTGGGCTATACGATGTACGGCACGGAGTTTGGTGAGAATTTTCGCGATCTGTTCATCATGGGTGGCAACTACCAGGGCGTGGGCAACTCCTCGCGTTCGGCGGAGTTCAACTTTCACTCGGATCCGGAGGCGGCGCACACGGTGCTGCTGAGGACCCGCTGCCCCATCACCATCCTGCCGTGGGAGGCCTGCCTCCCGGAGCGATTCAATATACACATTGTAAGTTAAACATACATATACTTGGCAAAGGTTTTCTCTTACCTAATCCCTCTGCTCCTGCAGAATTGGCGCCTGAAGGAGTTTGCTGCGCGGGCCAAGGACGCTGGTCATCCGGCGATTACCATGCTGAACCAGGTGGAGGCCGCCCAGTGGCTGCCGATGATCGAGCAGTACGGCATCGATACGTGGAACCCCTGCGACGCCATCGCTGTGGCCGTCTGGCTGTTCGAGGATCACTTGACACGGCGGCACAACACGTGGCATGCCACCGTCGATCTGCGTGGCACCCACACCCGTGGCCAGATGGTGCTCGATCATCTGCGGGAGCGGGAGAAGTATCCGGAGAACGTGCGCATCATCGAGCTGGTGGACGCCGAGTTCTTTAAGCGCATCTGCGAATGGATTGCCGGCTTGGATGAGGGCTCTCTACTCCGCGACACTCAATAAACCCATATCTGTAGTAATTCCCCCATTTTTTTTTATTTTTTTTCTATCATTTTATTTGCCTGTTGATGGTTGGGGAGGGTCTTGGCGATAAGAAAGTTTTTTGGAACAGGTGCACACCACTATCAATAAACCAATTTCGAGGGGGCACTTAACTTAACTTAAAGCGGTATTTAAGCTTAAAACATTTACTCGGTGATTAAGCATAAGGTTGCTAAGTTGGCTAGGAAATTGAAAAGCTTTTGTTGTTCATAATCAAAACTATAGTTTTGTAATATTTACAAGACTTTAGCTGCAGTATTAAATATGTAACAACATATATACATATGTATGTACATAAATACAAGTCAAACCAAAACAAGTGCTCAATCGCAAGTGCTTATGAAGATAATATTTAATTATAGAACAATAATTTCTATGTAAGCATTTGCACAAAAATTAAAAAGGCAACTATTTTTAAAGTTCCTGCAAGAATAAAATTATTTTTAATGACCTTGATGTATTTAAGCAATAAAAAACTAGTATAACAAAAAAAAGGGAGTTATTCAATCAATTGAATTACTTGGCATTCTTCTTGGCCCTCCTAATCCTTTGCGAAGGACCCTTTTGCTCCGCGGGCGCGCGATATGTGCCATGCAGCTTGTCCAGCAGACCGAGCACTCCGTAATTGTAGTTGAACCTGGAAGGACAGAGGAGGAGAGTCACAATGAAGTTGGCAAGGATAAACAGCATTAACCAGGATACTCACTTGGCATGGTGATAGTCGTGGAACCGCACCGAACCAGCCGACCAAGGGAAACTGTAGCCGGTGTGATCGCTCATCGAGTTGATAATGGCCAGGCCGAAAATGACATAGGCCAGTGCCACGTGGGTGCCCAGGATGGCAATGGAGGTGGCCACCGGCAGCAGATTGGCCAGCACATGCTCCACCGGATGGGCGTACAGCGTGATGGCGGCAATGGGTGCCGTCCACTCGTGATGCTTCTTGTGCACATACTTGTACACCGATCTGTGATGGAGGAGGCGGTGGGCATAGTAGAACATGATCTCCTCCAGCACCACAAAAACGGCCAAATCGCGCAGGGATCGCTTGAATGTGGGCAGCACCCGGATGTCCTGGCTGTTCTCCGTTTTGTAAACGAACTCGTACACCAACCAGCTAACCAGAAAGTTAACCACCGTCAGATTGAATAGCACCACCTTGACGGCATGCCACAACTTGGCCAGATCCACTGGCTCATTCTGGCCCGGCTGAATCTTGTATTTGCGCAGGAAACGCGGCCGGTTTGTGATGTCCATCAGGGTGAAGATGCCCGCATATAGCCAGTATACGATGAAGATGACCAACGTGCTGCCCACCACCCAGAGGCGCCACGAATCCTCACCCACGGTGTCCAGCAGCGAGTTCCATCTGTCCTGCAGCAAATCGCCGCACTGCGTCCAGCCAGCCAGCAAGGTGTCCATTGTGGTCGAGAGCTGGGCGAAAACTACTCGCTGACCAGCCGCTTGGCTACCTAATCCCCATGGTGCCCTACACCCAGTGGGTTCCATTGGCGGTCTGATGGAGCCAGCAATGTATATATATATATATATATATATCCTTAAAAGTAAACCTTTTCATAGCAAAATGCTACTGTTCGTTTGGAAATATTTGCATTTGCGGATGATACTTGTAATTAAAAATTCAGTTTGATTATAGGATTTCGTAGATAAGTTAGAATAATTGAAATTAAAATTATATGACACTTATCTTTGCATTACCATAAAGTAGCTCATTTCAAGGATCAGGCAGCTGGTTTTGGTACCTAAGCACTCTTTACGATTTTATATATGACTGTCCAAGCTGATTAATATTGCGTACGAATTTAGAAATCTAGCTAGCTTATCACTCCTTTTTGCAGTCGATGGCAGATTATGGTCAAGCATTACTATTGTATTTAGATTAGGAGTAGCAGTCCATCTATATGTGGCACCTATATCATATTTGTTGTTCAAATCCCATCGATTCAAAGTTCAAGCCCTGGGGGAGATATAATAGAATTTTAGTAATATAATAATAATATATGTGTTAGTTCTTGAACTTGGTGTTGTTGATAGGGAAAGTGTGACTAAAAAGTGTGAGAAAGAGAAAGAGAGCGGTTTTTTAGTCGAATTTTTTCATTTATTGTTTGTATTTCTCATCTTTGTATATTTGACTTAAATTGGTTTCTTAGTTCACTTTTGGTTTTTCGTTTCGTTTCATTTGGTTTTCGTTATCCGACTTTAAAACAATTCACTTGCTTTTGGCGATTTATGCCATCATTGAACGCCATCAGTTTTGCTATGCTAGTTTATTAGTTATTATGTTTAATTATATAGTTATATGTAATGAAGCACAGATATTCGAACTGGATCGTGTTGAAATAAGCCAGAATAAACCGATCGAGAATAAAAGGGGGACCCAACGAAACCATTTGGGAAAAAATCTCAATGAATTGTAAAATTGTAAAATTCACATAAAGTAATTGTCACATACACATTATTGGGTATATATGCATGTATGTACCTACATATGTACTTATATACTCGTATATATCATAGATCTAACGCTTAAGCAGATTTATTATAAATATTGCCGTGTTCATTGGATTGTTTTGAATTCATGTCTGTTTCTGTTCTGCCTGGGGATGCATTAGCTTTTTAACTTCTGGTTCCAATACTCCATTATTCAATTTTTCCATATTTCCATATTCAATTTCAATTTTCGTATCTCTGCGCTTATTTTGGTTGTGGTTTAATTAGTTGAAAAGGCACTGCTGCATTCAAACTATTCCATTTGTTCTTTTTTGTAGCCCCCGGATCTTGACCCCTTAGTCTCATTTGGTAATTTTTATTTTGTTTAGAATACACAATTAATTTTAGATTTCCTTCTAGTGCACTTGCCCCAATTTCCAAACCGAATGCCCGCGCATTTTGCATATTTCATTTTACATACGAGTATCTGTAAGCGTTTTAAAAGTATCTCCTCGAACTGAAGTATCTTTATCTGTACGTGAATTATTATTATTGTTTGCATTATTTGTGTGTGAACATACATATATTCCTTATTAGCTACTTTTACTTACAAAAAACTCATTTCCTTTCATTATTCTGCTCTTTTTGGTTTTCATAGATTTTTTGTTTCAATTTTATACCACATTACCCTAAATCGATTTAAATCTTTTGTGCAATTGTTCTGCGTCTTTTCAAAGTTTCCTAAGCAAACCCTCTATGAAAATAATCTAAAATTCGTTTTGCATTTAATTAATTGCTAAAACACCGGGACAACAATTGAATTCTGGAGTGTGTGGATGTGTAATTTAAATGTCATGAAACCTTCCCAACTTTTACAAAACTTAAATGTTAAATATCGCGATTGCTAGACTATTTGAACCTAACGACAGCTATGTGTATATTTAAATTGTTTATCTATTCACGGAAGCTCAACGAACAGACATTTCAAATCCTCAATTGAAATTAGATATTAAGTGGGTATAAATAATTATAAACTTCTGGTAGGGCTTGTTAATAATACTGTTTTGAAGAACATATAATGGTTAGTTTTATTGAACTATTGTCAAAACTGTGGAATAATGCAAAATGATCTGTCTTCAATGCCGTTCTTTCAGTTTAAAATTTCACAAAACGTTTTAAGCCTTAGTTTTAGATTCTTACAATTACTCGACTGCCTAAGTTTTCGCTTCTTAAAAAATATTAAGAAAATAATAGATAACCTTAAAACAATAAATAACACATTGTTTGTAAAACACTCAAACAAACTCATAAAAAATTATATTCCTTTCTTTAAATAGTTTTATTTCTTCAAAGACTTTCGCATTTAACTTTTGGCAGGTAATTCATGTAGGATAATTAAATGGTCGTTTTTTGTTTATGGTTTTTTGCCTAGTAAAAAAACACAATTATGATACATATTATTCAAATGACCGGAAATATAAAAATGGAATAGAACTTGTTAATACTACAAACAGAACTTAGATGTAACCATCCTATCCTCTAGCGTTTCTTCTCTTCAGGATTCTTCAGACTAAGAAGCGTGCCGCCGGCTCCCAAACATTTCTCCACTTTCGTTTAAAAGCTTATTTCTAAAGGAGAACCTTGAGCTACAACAACAACTACTAAATGACACTGGCGATTCCAACGACCACGCCCACTATTATTCAAGTTGTCCACGCCGATGGCCACGATGACCACGATGGTGGCGATGCTGGCGACGATGATTCCTGGCCTCCGCCTCCGTTTCGCTGTCGCTATCCTCCTGAACCCGCTGTGGCTCCTGGTGATTCCGCTCAAGCTGCCGCTTTCGAGCCTGATCCACCGCCTCCACCTCATCTTCCTCCTCCTCATCTTCATCATCGTCAATGGCATCCTCATCGTGCTCGTTGAGCAGCAGCGGACTATCGTCGCCCAGGCGATTGGGGGGCAGGGCACTGCCCGGCGTTGTGGGTGCAGATCGGGTGATCCAACCCTTGCGGGCCACTCGTCCACGGTTCACAAAGAAGCTGGCGCCGCTGACCACACTGCTAACGGGACTCTTGAGCACACAGCGCTGTGCGCCCGATCCCCCGGATCCCCCGATGGCCGCCATGGGTATGTACAGAGCCTTGTTGGGTTGCGTTTTGCTGCCGGAGTTGAAGAACTTTTTACTCCGCCCACTGGTGACGCCGGAAATGGATGCGGATGTGGTTAGGATGGGCTGCAGCACCTGCTGCGAATTCGAGGGCGTCGATAGCGTGTGCTGCAGCCGCGGCTTGGCACCAGTGCCGTTCAGCAGCAGCTGTTCGTAGCTAACGCCCGCCTGCAGCTGGCGGATCTGGTCGAGAATCTCACGCACCTCGCCCGTCGGACTGGTGGCCTGGGGCGGCGAGCCCGGTGTTCCAATGTTGGCCAGACTACTCACGCCGGACACCTGAGCCGATGGCTGGCAGCAGTTCTCCAGACTGTGCAGCGGATTGGGTTGTATGCAGCCATTGCTGTATATCACCGGTGTGCCAGATCCACCCGATGCGCCAGTGGCACCCGTTACCGATCCACCCAAGCCGCCCATTGCCAGGCTATTCAGGGAGGCAGCCTGTGTGGCCGATCCACTTTCCGCGCCCTGAAAGGCACCGCCAGCTCCTCCTCCGCTTTCGGGCAGCATTCCTGCAAGAAATTAAATAAGTTGTTAAATAATTAATAAGTTGTACCAAAGAGTTCCTATCCCAATGCTCACCTGCCACACAGCTGTTGTTCACAAAGATGTCGCTGAGACTGCTGCTGCTGTTCGCCATGTAGCGGAAGTGCTGATCACTCTGGGACTGAAGGTAGCCCACACCAACGCCCACGCCCACGCCCACTCCCTCCTCGTGGGAGGCGTGCAGCCGTGTGCTGTAGAGCGCTGCTCCGCCCGGAGCACTGCCCAGTGCCACGGTGGCATAGTGCTGGGCCTGCGTCTGGGCGGGCATCAGTCTCGGCTGATAGGCATCCGTTTCCACCAGCTGGGATGCCGATCTCGGCATGGCGTAGTGCACAGATGCCAGCGGAGCATTTGGCACCTGGTGCGCCGTCGCCTGTTCCATGGATCTCAGATGGCTATTCCCATGTCCGTGGGCATTCGCATTCACATTCGCATTGGCATTGACATTGGCATGCGCATGGGCATGGGCCACATAATGATGCAGACCCAACTCCGGACTGGCTGCCCGGGAATACGGTGGCGGCACGAGCGTATTTGCCTCATTGGCATTGCAAATGAAGCTGGAGCTCAGGGAGTCGACGGTGCTGGCCGCACTCAGGGATCCACCGGCAGCCGGACGGACGATGTAGTTGCGGAAGTACTGCACCATCAGGTAGCTGGAGCTGCCGTTGCCTTTGCCATTGCCCGAATCGGTGTTGCAGGTGAAGACAAGCGGATACAGATCCGGTTTGGAGGTCACCTGCAAATTGGAATGGAAATGAGTAAGTTAAGCGAATCGATATATGATTAGTTACCTCCGTATAGGGCGGCGGCGGATGATGAAACGAGTTGCAGCGACTATATTGTGGAGGTGCGTAGCAGGAACCGGCTGAATCGCCCTCGGATTGGGTGTGATGCTCGTTGAATCCCCAGCCGCACAGTGTCCTCCGCTTCTTCCATAGCGAGTAGGCACACAAGATGGCCAAGATGATGGCCACCACCACGCACCTGCAATGAGAATGTATTTCAAATCAATATTTGTGCATTCTAGAGAGGATCGTTATTCACTGCTCCGTTTGCAGCTGACGCGACTGAATGAAGAAGCCCATTGGAGCGGATCCGGATGCGGATACGGCTCCGTGTCCTGCTGTTCCCGTAATCGAATTCCGACTGAAATTTGTTTGCCTTTTCGGTGGCCAAGAGATGGGATTATATGAGCTGGATGGCGGGTGGGCGTTTGGTCGGTTGGGCGGGTTCCGTTTGTGTCTCATTAGTTGGCATTGCCATTTCCACAGCCCCCAGGGGAGGTGGCTGGTACTATGTGCTGATGTGATGGTAGTGGTGGTAGTGGTGGCCTAGCATGGGGGCTACCAGCTTGCATAAGCCCCTCGACTTGACTCGACTTTTGACTTGACGCAACCCCGTCGCTGGGCGCCACCTTTGCTGCCAATAATAATAATATCTCGCATGCCACACAATGCCAATCGGCTGGAAGTCCGGCCAGAACCCCACACCATCCAATCCATTCGATCCATCCCACCATTCCGCCATCCCAAAGCCCCAAAAGCTCCCCCCCCCATTGAACGGCCTTGCAGTCGACCTCCGGGGAATCCCCAAAAACAAAAACAATAACAACAGCAAAAACAAATGGAATCCATGACCATGACCATCGCAGTAACTAAATAAATCACCCTTGCTGTGCGCAATTAAAAGAATCAAAATCTAGGAAATAACCACAACTATTGCTTTTAAGATTTACATAGGAAAGATAAGATAGATAGGAAAGTTCCCAAAAGGAGCTGTTTTTCCAGGAAAACCCCATCCACTCACCAGAAAAACCAGTGGGTGGCGAAGAACAGATTGAGAACATGCGAGTCCGAGGAGGGCGGAAGGGGGCGTGGCCCGCCCTGATACGGCGGACAGCAGCCCTGGGTGCAACAGCCCTGAGTGCAGCCCTCGCAAAATCTGGCAGACACCTGCGAAAATAGAGCGAAAAAATATTGCATATTGTATTATTATTAGTTCAATCATAACAAACATACATCAAAAGACTTAATTAAGAATTTACTATAATAAACCATAAAAAACACATTGTTTGCATTGTTTCGCATAGCAAGTAACCACTGTACTGAGCCCCTTGTTATTGTGCTCATATTTACACATGTGTGTGTGCAATGCATTTATTACCGTTGGGAATCCAATCGCAATCAAATTAAAATTCAGAGGTGCATGCAACATGAATGCGTTTGCGTTTATTTATGCAACTTTTTACTACTTTATATTGTTATATATTTTTTATATATTTTTCCAAATTCAGAATTCTTTACTGTTATAGTGTAGCATACTTGCAGGCGCCTTCACTAGCGATTTTATCACCTTGGCAATTTACATATGCATGTGTTCAATGTGAAAGCGTTTAAAAATGTAACATGGCATAACTTGTTGTTGTTTTTCGGTTATTATGCTAGCTTGAGTGCTTGCAACATTGATGAAATGAAGGGCACTTACGTTCGCTGGCAGCAGCGCCAAGAGGAGGAACAAGGAGAGCAGGAGACACTGCAGCGCGTTCGTGTGCGTGGGAGAGGGACGAAGCAACATCTTTCCTCAGCCGCTGCCGCTGCCTCAGTCGACGCCGCGGTCGCAGTCGCTGCTCGGGCTGGCGCCAAATGTCCTATGGGGCTGGGGGAGAGGAGATGCGGGGAGTGTGTGCCTCTCCCTTATTTTCTCCGATTTTTCGCCTCCTTCTTGTCGCAGCCTCCGTTTTATGTCCGTTTTCCTACGCTTTTGGTCCTCGTGTGTGATTTGTTCCTGCCTTTTGTTTTGTTTTTTTATCGTGTTTTCTTTTGTTTCTCTTGCTGTTTGCTACTTTGCAGTTCCGTTATTTGTGCCACATGCAGTTGTTGCTATTGTTGTTTTGGTCGCACTCACACAAACAGCGTTTTGTTTTGTCCTTGACAGACGCCAAATGCAATTTAGCGTAGCATGCTTTTGTGCGTTGCGTTGCGATTGTTGCTGTTGTTGCTGCTGCAGAGAAGAGAGAATTTGTTGCTAACTGAGTGCTGCATTGTATTATTTATCTTATGCCACACCAACTACAACACTTTCGCGCAAAGGAGCACCAGCACACACACACACGCACGCACACACATGCACAAACACCTCGACGACGCCAAAGAAAATTTTCTTTCGTGTGACGCCACTCTTTTCTTTTCTCTGCCGTTCACAATTTAAATTTAAACACTGGCTTTGAAACACACGGCAGTCGGAAAAAATGCACTAATGTAACCCCTGTAAATTGTTGTTCCGAAAATTCAAGGCATATATAGAAAACAACAACAACAAGAGTGGGAGTAGCAGGATATTCGCTTGCGGGTGGGTGGTGGGTAACGGGGATGGCAAAATGCGAATCAAGGCGCAAAGCGGAATTCACCGTTAGCCTCGAACGTGGGAGCGCGCACAGCAACAACTGAGCGACAAAAACGGAAACAAAGGAGCCAGCAGCTTTGTAACTGTCGGCCAGGATTGCCATCCCGCGCGAAGAGCTAAGGATTGGAAGGATTTGTTGCATGTATTTAAAAGTGTTTTGTTTTTTTGTTTGTTGGATATTATATTTTTACTTGGCATTTTTTAATATGCTCATACATTTTAAAAATCAAGAGTGTTTTGGCTGCCAATGGAAATTAAAATTTGTTGTTTTAATATATAGACTAAGAAACTTTTCTTTCGCAACATTTGGCCAAAAACCCCCAAGTTAACCAATTAATTGTTACCCTGGCAACCCCAACAGCTGATGGTGATTTACTAAACGGAAGCAAAGGGGATGTTTTAACAGCGCATGAGCTGAAAAGGCGCTCTTTTTAATTCCGAATTTATAAATAAAATTTAAAAATAACAAAAGTAACGATCTAAGTGCTTTTAAGTACTATTATTGATTGTAAAAAAAAGTGCAAATTTGTAGTAAATAAGGTAAGCATTATAATCAGCTAAAATTAGGAGTAAAAACCTATTCCTAAGATCTGTGAAACGTTAATCTACTTTACTTTGAAAAACGATGCGATGCTCTTGGTGCCCTTGGCTCCTTTGGCCAGGGCCTTCTCCTTGGCGGTCAGCGAGCGCTCCTTAAGAGGCGCTGCTGTGGGCGAGGTGATGCTTGCATTGGGATCGCCATCGCTGTCCACCAGACCGCTGGACTTTAGCTTTGAAGCAGCATCGCTGTCATTTAGCTTGATCTTCTTGGAATCGCTGCCCTCGTCCTTGCCCGCCTTCGATTTGCGCTTTTGGGCAGCTGCTTTCTCCTCAACAATCGCCTGAATCTCGCTGGGAATGTGCAGGTAACTGGTGAGCAGGTCATGCAGATCCGCATCTAGGTATCGTCCCACAATATCGCAAGCCATACGCGTGTAGTCCATCTCGTTGCTAACGTTCTCCGCTGCCAGTTTCTCGCTTCGCACAAAATTCTGCGACTGCGCACTGTGCCCGCAGTGGACTTGCTTCTCCTTCAGGATCTTCGCCACCTGGCGCGTCTTCAGAGCCAACCAGGCCAACGTTCGTTCTTGGTTGTACTTGTAGAACTTTTGCTCGCCGGAGCTCTTCACATCCACCACGCACTTAAGATTCTCTGGGTCGAGGATCTCGTTAAGCAGACGACTGGTGCTGGCCTCCTCCACGGCAATGTTGTCCAGCGACATTGCTCCTATTTCAAATTAAAGAGTTTCAAATATACAATGCAAATATTCTTTATAACAAATAAGTATATCTTACTTTGCGCACAATGTTTTCGGAGGTGATGGAGAGCCAGGAGCGTGGAATCCACGGCCGCAGTCATGTAGATTCTGCCATTGGAGCAGACCTCGCTGTTCACGAGCCAACTGCGACGTGGTTCCGTGTACTCCACCAGCTCCATGATTCTGCCATCGGGATGGGTCATGAACAGTGCCTCCTTGCCATGTCCGGGATGGAAAAACCGCTCCAGTCGAAGGTGCCCGTCGTCCGCATCCTTGGGCAGCAGTTCCTGCGACATGAACAACACCTTCTTAAGCGCCGAGGCCTTGGACATCTTGGCAGAGCCCTCCGCATCCGGTTCCGCTTTTGGTTTACTCGCACGCGTCGACTTCTTGCTCATTTTCTTGAATAGTTTCCAAGCGTGAAGCAAATGTAAATAGCAATTGGCCGAACCAAAACAAAAGTTTTGCCGCCTTTTTGGCTATCGATAGAGGCCTATCGATAATTTTGGTATTTAATAGTTGGAAGTCTCCGAATTTTAAGTTGTGCATATAAACTAGATTCTTTATATTATGCTAAGTAGTTGAACTTAAAATTGTTACTGCCACTAATTCTGGCATTTAATTTTACAACTTGTCTAAAATGAGTATTATCTTATGTTGATATCAGCGGTCACACTTTTTGAACTGTTGTTCAAAATGATGAAATCGTTTACAACTGAATATTGTTATTGAACAACAAAATGAGCGTAGATATAGCCAGCACGATTAAATTCCGGGATATTTGTGGCCTATTCGAGAAGCTAAAGGCCTCCAAAAAGGTGGCCAACAAGGAGGAGCTCCTCAAGAGCTACTACGAGTCCTTCTGCCGGCACCGCGAATCCTTTCGCCGGCAAACCGGATTAAACGACGACCAGCCGGAGAACGGTGTCAGTAGCTTCTATTCCGTGCTGCGACTGCTGCTGCCGGGTGCAGACACGGGTCGGGATACCTATGGATTGCAGATCACCGCGCTGGGCAGGCTCTACATCAGGGTGCTCCAGCTACCAACGGACTGTGAGTGCAGAAACTTGTGGGCGTTGGAATTACGAACTTATTTAGAACCTTATTGTTGTCCACACTAGCCAGCGATGCCATCAGACTGCAGCACCGCACCGGAAACATGTACCGGGACTACGGTGATGTCGTTTATTCCGTGCTCAAGCCCAGGTGCTTTAATCCGCCCAGCGATTTGAGACTGAATCACATCCATGAGATGCTGGACACCATTGCCAATGAGGACACAGAAGGTGGGTGCTGTAACCCTCATCTGAAAGACTAAAAGACTATCACGACATCGCCACTCCTTGCAGTTAAGCAGCAGCAGCTCATCCGGTTTACGGAGCAAGCCTCGCCCGAGGAGCAAAAGTGGCTAATCCGGTTGCTGCTAAAGAGCCTCGGTCTGGGAATCGGGGAGCAGAAGATCTTTGGTGTGTTGCATCCCAAGGCGCAGGACATCTACCAGCGCTGCTCCGATCTGGGACATGTGTGCAATCTGCTGGCAGACCGGACCACCGACCTAGACGCCAGCACCAGCAAGGATAGCAAAGCGGCGGTCAAGTTTGTAAACCTGAATTCCGTCATCCGGCCATTCCACCAGATACGACCCATGCTGTGCGAACGCTTCCCGGGGGACATCCAGGAGCTAATGCAGTCGGATGTGCTCTATCTGGAGACCAAAATGGATGGCGAACGCTTTCAGCTGCACATCGATCGAGGTCGTTTCATGTACATTTCCCGCAATGGAGTGGATTACACCAAGAACTTTGGTCACAGCTACGATCACGGCACCTTGACGCCAAAACTGAGGGGTCTTTTGCCTCTCGGCCTAGAGTCCATCATCCTCGACGGCGAGATGATGGTGTGGGACACCAATCAGCTGCGTTTTCGGGAAAAGGGCGAGAACACGGACGTGAAGAGCCTGAAGCCGGAGGGCAGCTGGCAGCCCTGTTTCGTGGTCTACGATCTGCTGTATTTCAATGGCCAGAGTCTGCTGGACCATACCTACATTCAGCGGGCGTACAAGTTGCAGAAACTCATTGTTGAACAGTCAGGTGTGCTGCAGTTAATGCGTGCCCGCAAAATCGGTTCCGTCAAAGAGTTCAATGAGCTGTTTCAGCAGGCACTCGACTCTCACGCCGAGGGCATTGTGCTGAAGAAGCAGGCATCCAGATATCAGCCTGGCGTAAGACTGGGCGGCGGCTGGTACAAGGACAAGGCTGATGTGAGTAGAGTATATTTATTGCAGAGTGGAATAATATAAGCTCACTTCAATTTTCCAACCAGTACATCAAGGGTCTGATCACCGAGTTCGATGTGCTGATCATCGGCGCATTCTACAACCGCAAGCGCACTTTTGTGGACTCATTTTTGCTTGGAGTTCTTCAGCCAGCGCCGCCTGGCAGCTCCAATCGTCCCGAAGTCTTCAGTATTGGTGTGGTTGCCAACAATACGAAACAGCGCGCAGTGCTAAATCACACTCTGAAACCGCATTGGCATGATGTAGTCAATGAGCCACCGCCACTGTGGTATCACTACAAGCCCAAAGATCGGTCCGGATGCCCCGATCTGTGGATCGAACCGCACAACTCGGTCATTCTGCAGGTTAAGGCTGCCGACCTGGCGCCAAATGGAGCTTTTTTCACCCGAAAATCGTTGCACTTTCCGCGCACTGAGATGAAACGAGATGATAAGCCCTGGAACGAGTGTATGACACTTAAAGAGTTTAACAATCTATGCGACGGTTCCTTGGCCATCAAGAAGTTAAACAAGCGGCAGCTGCGACTGGAGGATGTGACGACCAAGCGGAAGCAGATGCGGATGACGCCCTCCGAACGAAGCCGACTGGCATTGGCCGTCTATGAGAAGCGCTATGTCGCGAACCCCTCCACTAGCAGTTCCAAACTCTTCGACGGTCTGAGCTTTTGCATTCTGAGCGGATCTGCCGGACGACACAGCAAGCATCAGCTGCAGGAGCTGGCCGTCAAAAACGGTGGCTGCATCGTGGAGAATCCCCTGCCCAATGATCCGAAGTGCTTTTGCATCGCAGGCGATGAGACGTTTTTAGTTAGGCGGCTCATCCTTCAAAAGCCACGCACCTGTGACATTGTGCGCATGGAGTGGCTACTGAGGGTCTGCCAGAAGCAGGAGCTTGAGCTGCGGCCTAGGGATATTATAGCGGCCACTGAGCCACTGCAGCAGGATCTGGCTGAGTGTTTTGACCGGCACGGTGATAGCTACAGTAAAGACATCGCCAACGTGCAGGAGCTGCAGGACCTGCTGCAAGACATTCATTTGACAGCTGAGAACGTGGTTGGCATAAGCGCATCTAAAGTAAATGCACTTGAGGATCGGCTTCTGGATGGAAAAAAGAACCTCAACATGTTCCGGCATCTTAATGCGTATTTCTACAGTCCACAAGGCGATGAATTAGCCAGGCTTTTGTTTATGCAAAACGGCGGCCGAATAGTCGACGATTCCGATCCGCAACTAAATCTTGGTTTCATCTGTATGTCTTCCGACATAGATAACGACCACTTTGAGCACTGGCTTCGCAATCATTCAAAGTTGAGCGCTGACAAAGTCGTAAACTCGGCATGGATCCATCAGTCGCATCGTGAAGGCCTCCTACTTCCCATGCAGTGTTTCGTCTAAGTCGATGGGTTTGTTAAGGATTTATTATTTTGTTAAAAATTACTTGTTATCCTTGTTATAAAATTGTATCTACCTAAATGTATATACCCATATAGACCGTTTTATACATGTAAAATAACTTGCTTCAATAAAGTCAATATTGCTGGGAGTAAGTACACAACAGTCTTTGTTACTTTTCAAAGATTTCGTTTTTATTCACATAAAAAGAGATAACGAGCAGAATAGTATTGATTCAGTTGGGGGGATTTTGGACAAATTTTGGAGGGGAGTGTAGATGTTAGGTTCGTTATTTCGCCAATTGATGCATTTGACAGTTCGGTTACAAAGTTCAGGGAGTTCCCTTCGGGGTATTCAATGGTTTAGCGGTTCTGCACTTTGGGCAATAAGAACATCAAAAATACATTTATTTTATTCATTGTAAAGTTCGATATATGTATGCTTGTATATATAACATAAATAATGTATATATCGGTGTATAACATTTAACACTAACAATTCTAAAGCGCGAGCTCTTCGCTCCCTCTCTCTCTCTCTCTTTCTTTCTCTGCCTCTCTCCATCTCACTTGCACCTACTAACGCTATCTCTATCGTTCATTGACTTGACTTTAACATTTAATTGTATGAGGAATATGCAATCTCTGAGATTGTTTAACACATTTATCGACTCTATGAACATATAGATATAGATTACGTATGTCAATCAAATTGTTTAAACTTTATCAAGCTTATCACCAACAAAAAAAAAACCATTATTAGTTTCAGTTTCTCAGTTAGTTCAATTCTTGGGAGGGGGCAAAATTCGTGGTTGGAATATTTGTAGATTTTTATACATAAATAGTTGGGCTTGGGCATACAAATGCAGAGTTCTATCGGTCTTGATCTTTATTTGGGATATAACAAGTGTTGAAGGTCATTCAATTGATAATCTGTATATTAAACTTATTCGTTACTTTTCAATGTAGTTTGGTTGTGGGTTTGTTCTTTTATATTTTCAGTTTTGTGGTTCTTATTCTGGTATGGTAAATAGGTTACAACGCTACACATAACAACTATCAACATTAAGGGTATGCATAATAATAGCGATTTTATAATAATAATATAATAGTAATAACATTAGTTACATCTTTATTTGTGTGCGTTCCTTCAATATAATTGAAAATAAAAATGATTAAATCATAAACAAAATAATAATTGCATTTTCTTTAAATCAAAAGTCTTTTGGAATTTCTCGCATATTCATTATATTCGTAGCTACTTTTGTATAAATTATTAACTGTATAATAATAATTTCTTTTCGTGGTTTTCTTTTGACCCAAACGTTAAATAAGCTTAATTTTACTACCAAAACGTTTAGTTAGGCTTAAAATGTAAAGTATACCTAAAATTCTCAAACAAATAAAAAGGAAGTTTACAAATCAGACTTAATTATGAAAATAGGTCTTCCAGCAAAGAGTGTTAATCAATTGTTTCATGAAAGTTAGTTCTTTCCATAATTATTGATTTTCAAGGTTGATATTTGAATTCTTCATTTTCTACTTTCATTCTTCACTTTCGGGATTTCACTTTATATTTCGTAGGTATATGGCAGTCGTTATCATTGTTTTAATTTAACCTTTTGAGATAAGTTGATCATTTCTTTTTAAATCAATATTAAAATAGCAAAAAAAAAAAAAAAAACAAATCATTAAATGTAGGTATTTTTATAAAATAGGGTTTATTCCTAAACGTAGGCAAATCTAAAGCTACTAATGTGTTTGTGTTTGTGGTTTTTATTCTCTGATCCCGTTTTTTATCCATCCGCTTGGTCACAATATTGGTCCACATGAAACCTTTAATCCGTCTTATCGTTTGTGTTTTTTTTTTTTTGTTTGTTGTGTGTTTCTCTATATACTACATATATACTTAAGACTAAGCCTGTGTAGGAGTGACATTTATCGTTGATTAAAAAAAAAGCAAGTCCACATAGTTTAATTTGTTGATCGCAAGCCGTTTAAACTGTAAACAATTTGAAAGAAATCAATTAGTCAGTATATCAAAAGGGGAAAACGATAGTTTGAAATAATGATGGAAAACTCACGCTGATCAAAGGTGCTCGGGTTGATGTAGCTGATTAGATCCTGATCCGACATCGTGGTCAGCTCCCGGGGAATGGGCGGCTGCAATGCGACGGCGGCCGCCGCAGCTACCGCTCCAACCGCTGCCGGGAGTATGCTGCCCGCTGTGTTTGGGGCAGATGCCTGCTGCGTCATCACTGCTCCATTGGTGGTCACTGCGGCGGTGGCCACCGACTTTTGCAGCGCATTCTCGCTGGCCAGGGCAACGATCAGAGATTCTTGTGGTGTCGGCGGCACCACCGGCAAGTGGTGACCATGATGGTGACTGGTCACATGTCCGGAAACGTGTCCCGTGACCCGATTGTGGCTATGACTGTGACTGTGACCGTGACTATGACTATGGCCATGATGACCATGATGGCTGTGGTGACTGTGATTCATCGACTGGAAGTTGGCTGCTTCTACAGCTACCGCGGCAGCAGCAGCAGCCGCTGTTTCTGGTGTGGTTGAGTGGTTCAACAGCAGATTAACTAACGGATCCGATGCCGTCTCGGCAGGATTACCGCTCACTCCGACGGCTGCCTGTGGCGAATGGGAGTGGACGCGACCATGGTGGTGGTAGTGGTGCTGCTCCTGCTCCTGGGTGGTTATAAAGTCCGCCGCCGCCTTGATAATCATGTTGCTGACCGCAGTCGATGTGGCAGTGGCTGCGACCTCTGGCTGCATAGCCGCTGGTGTCGGTGGCAGTGTGTCCACAACTCCCACACCCGATGCCGCGGTGGGTGGACTCATCATGATGTTACTCAATGCCAAGGCTGCTACCGCTGCATCCTGCTGCGTAGGTTCCGGCTGCATGGCAATGTCATTCAAAATCGAGTTGGCCATGGTCACTTGGTGGGGTGCCATTATATTGGGCACCACGGCCGTGGCCGCTCCGTTTGCGGAGCACAAAATCGTCGATGGCGAAACGGCGGGATTCATGATGATATCGGTAGACAGACCACCGGTGACATCAACGGGCGCCGGGCCACCCAAGGCAGCAGCACCGGCCAGTGCCGCCGCCGGTTCCGAATTGAGTATGATGTCCTGGGTCAGGGGTGAACTATTCGGGGAGGTCTCACTGCCACTCATGGAACTGCTGGAGTTCGTGGAGCTTAGGGACAAACTCCGTTCCAGCACCACATTGGGCGGCGCAATGCCCACTTTGGCCTGCAGAATGTCGGTCAAAGCGTGATCAATCACCGCCGAGGTGGTGAACAGAGCCGGTTCAGTGGTGCCATTGCTGGATACCACCGATGTGGATTTGGTCAGCTCATCGATGAACTTGTGCACCTGTTGCTGCTGCTGCTGTTGTTGTTGTTGCTGCTGCTGCTGTTGTTGCTGCTGCTGTTGTTGTTGCTGCTGCTGCTGTTGCTGCTGCTGTTGTTGTTGGGGCTGCTGTTGTTGTTGCTGCTGTTGTTGCTGCTGCTGCTGCTGCTCTTGCATTTGCTCCTGCATCTGCTGGTGCTGCTGCACAACATGCTTCACAATCTCGTTCTTGACGGCCAGTTCCACCGCCACGGCCACCGCCGCCGGATCAATATCCACTGCAGCGGCCACGGCAGCAGCTGTAGCAGGTGCAACAACGGCTGGGAAACCGGGCAGACTGTTGGACTGATCGTACATGATGGTGTCCAGGCTGGGCTTTCGTGCAAAGCGATGATACTGCATGGCTGCATTCGGGCTGTCCGGTGTGGATTCACCGGTTAGGGGACTGTGCGAGTTGCTGTCCTCCAGTTCCGTCTTCAGGGCCTCCGCACTGGCCGCCACTGCGTTGAGATGGACCAGCTGCTGGTCCGTAATCATCGGGGTGACACTGGGCAGCGAAGAGCGTCGAACGCCCATCGGTATTTGGGTGGTAATGGGCGGTGGCATCATGCCCGAATCGATCTCGTGCTTGGCCTCCACATTATCGCCTGCAGATTGGTTGCTTCCAGAGCCGCCTGCCCCACTCCAGCCACTGGAGCCACTCGCATTGGACGCTACTGTGGTGTCCATGAAACCGCTCACATCTACAAGAGGAACAATGGACAGAAAAGAAGCCTCTTAGTAATCTCATTTTGGTGGTATGTCATGCAATGTCATTGGGTCATAATATAAGAAATCATAAGAAACAAAGATGTAATAAAAGGCATTCAGGGTTCTTTTTTTTTTTTTTTTGATAGGGAGGAGTTGGGGATCTCTTAATCCTAGGCCAGGTTTCTGAGATAGAGTCTTGTGGGCAGGGGGGTGGGTTTTGCAGAGAGAGGTCCGTAAAATCCGAGTGCCTTTCACTTCTTTCCGGGGCTACTACAACTTACAAACTAAAAAAAACTTAAACTATAGCGATGGAAAAGCACTCGAATTCTCTGGATCTGCCATCTCCGCAGAGGCGTTGGTATGTAAGTCTAGATCTTAGCCACTAATTAGAACTAGATGTCTAAATTATTTTAGGTTCTTAGGAGTATATAAGCTTGGCTACGAAGTATCACAGGCATGTCCTTTCACACGGCACTAAGAAAAGGGAATAGAGCAACAAGATAGCTACGAGAGAGGTCTTGAAATATTCTTAGAACATTTCTTCTTTCAAACGGCACACACAAAAATGACTAACTGACTGACTGACTGACTGACTGACTGAATGACTAAATCAAACCACACCAAGCTGACCAGATCGATTATAAAAGCAATCATTGAACACTACGAATGACAAGACAAAAAACCCGATCGAAAATGGATCAGACAGACTCTTCTAAGTAAGCCTTAGGTCTTCATCAATCACACAGCTAGAGACAAGATTTGTTTTAATAAATATCTCAGAACACCAGACGTTACGAAACTATACAATTCAACTAATTCTCATCAGCAATCGCACAAATCAATCGCACAAATCGCATTCACCAATCGTAAAGTTTATGCACTCAATCATTCAATCACATTGGCACACTCCAAGCTTTTGTCGTTTTACTAATGAATATACTTAATAGTTACTTCTAATTGCTGAACTTAAGAACTAGTGCTTAGATTTAGGGTGTTTATGGATTAGTATTAGGAGCCAGAAAACCCAAGTTTTTTTTCCCCCAATTCTCGATTCCTAAGCGGGGTCGCATTGATCTAAAGCTGTTGTCGTTCTCTAGGCGTAATGTTGAGGCTCTGAAGTCGAGCGATGCTTGAATTTCCACTCGTTCTAGACGAGTCCCATCACTACCACCTCTTATTTTGGGTCTTTCAGAACAAGTTCCCGCTTACATTGTTATTTCTAATTGTTAAAATCATATCTTTTCATTTATACATAAGAGTTTAGGACTTTTTACTGCACCCTGCCACTGTCTGTATATTGAAAATTCCATTTAATCCTGAGGTAGCCATTGGATTTTAGTCTCGAGCCTTGGATCTTCACATAGAACTGGAAATTCTGTACATGAATTGTATGAAACTGATATTTAAAGGGTATGCAATGAATGTTCTAGGAAAGGAATGTCATTTTATAGGTTACCCATCTTTCTAAGGAAATTTCTAGAAACAAAAGTTTTCGGAAATTATTCGTAGGGGAATATACATGTATGACATCTTGCATTTTTTATATGAATCTACTGAAATATTACTGCATTTATGAAGGATTTTAAGGGATTACATGTCAATGATTAAATATATAAATTTAAACCAAATTGCACATACCCTGTCGAAAATCGAAGCAATTTCAGAACTAATCTAGCCAAATTAACTGAGACCTAGCATATGACAACTCCTGAACGATCTCAAGGTATTCACAAACAGGACAGGACGAAAAAAATCTTTAGATGGTGTTAGCTTTATGTGAGTACGCAAATATATGGTATATATAGACGCTTAAAGGTAATGCTCTAAGGTTATATGTGATATGGGTTTCCCTTATAGTTAATAGCAATGGTAAATGTGGTGTATGTGTGTGTGTGTGTGTGTGTGTGTGTGAGGGGGTAGGGTATTGGTTGTGTGTGTATTTATTAATAGACATATAGAAAATGGATTACGAAATGGCAAAAAAGAATTTGTACGTTGGTCAATCGGTAATTATTTTTTGGTAATTTGTTTCTGTAAGAGTTGAATGGTTTTTTTGTGTTTTTTTTTTTTTTTTTTTTAACCAGTACCCTAAAATTATCCTTGATGCTGTAGTTGCTGTTGTTGTTGTTGAAGGCTAGAGATGGGGCTAGAGATGAGCAGAGGTGGCTGTTGAAGTCTCGTTGGAGCTGAAAATCCGTCGCCGGTCATCATTTCGCATGGGGTTGGATAGGATATTGCTGCCTCGGTGCCATAGGTCCTTTAAATTATTTATATATCTTGATTTCTGTGTGTCTGTGTGGCGTGTGTGGGTGTGTGAGTATCGATCGCCATCTCGAACGCAAGCGATTGGCAGTCACTTATCGAGCGATTGCTGCGATTCTTTCGATTACATCGCTTTTGTCCAGCGTTGCTTTCCAGGCAAGCTTTCGATTTATTTATTCGCTTTTCGTTGGCCACTTTGCTATGGTAACTGTTCGTGTTTGTATATATAGAGAGATACAGGATATATCGGTGTCTATATACTTGTTGTATTGACTGTCGATTAATGACTTAATTTGGATTTAATTTTGGCCTTGCATTTTATAGCACTCAAAAATTTACATATTTGACTATATAGTTAGATTGAGCACCTAAATTGCTAAGAGAAGGGGAAGGAGGAAGAATATAAAGTAAAAATATATATATGCATATTTTTTTGGGAGGGGAAGGTAGTATTTTTTTTTTTTTTTTTTTTTTGTACGGTGGGGTAGGGAGTTTTTTCTTGTTTGTTTATATGTATTTTTTTTTAAAGACATCCTGATCTTTAATGTTATTTATCATTATCATTCCTGACTTGAAAAACAGATTTTATGGGGGGATCTGCCTTGCTGTTCTTCTTGTCTGGTTTATAGGTATATCCTCCCGATATTTCTGCTGCTTCTGCTGCTGCTGAATCATCGTGTGTCGGTTTATGTTCGGTTTCTTTTATGTTATATCTTTGGTTTGGTTTTTGCTTTCCTTCATCTGTTTTTTGGGTATTTCTCTCGGCTGAACATGATCAAGAAAACTCTGCAATTCATTCAAAATACCCCCGGCACAAACACACACACACACACACACGTAGTCAAATAGTCAAATAGGCAAACACACGCGCAAACACTCGACCAAACAAACAAGCAAACAAACACAGGCACACGCATAACTTAAGCAAGAAGAAAAGTACCCAAGGAAAAGCGAAACTTTTGTATCGTTTAAGTACATATTTAAAATAAGCAAGGAAATGGAAATTCGACTCAGGCATGGTTGAAAATACTCTACACAGAAAATTATATTAAAATAGAATAGAAAAAACTATTCTTCATCATCGCAAAGGAACGGTTTGGTTTGGTTTCGGTTTCGGTTTCGTTTGGAGGGAAAAATCAAGTTCATTCATTCGGCAGAGTTGTTTCGATCAGTTTCCGGTTCCGCTCCTGATTCTTTTCTTTGGTGAAGGATTGAGAGCAGAGACGAAGAGAGAGAGAGAGAGAGGAGCAGAGAGTAAGAGTGAATGACGGGAGGCGGGGGGAAGACTGGAGGAGTCGGTTCTCCGAAGATTTGCACCGTCCTGTGCCTTAATCATTTATGGTTATTAATTTAATTTAGATTTTTAGTTTTTTTGGTTTATCATTCTGTTGTTTGTGCTTATAGATTAAGTTATATTTTATGTTATACTTCTCGTTGGATTTGTTCCTTTTTCCTACTTAATTATATGGGGGGAATTGATATTGATATTTTCATGCGTTATTCGGTGCTAAATAAAGAGTAGTCGGTAATATGAAAGGAAAAGGAGTAGAACAGGAGTAGCAGGCAAGAAATATGAGTATCAAATTACCCTTCTTAGTGACCCATGTATGCGTGAATATACATTTATTTAGTCCATGTAAATGATAAGGCAATGAATTCGAGGTTTTTTAGTAGTTTTTCGAGCAAAATGTATGGAAATAATGGCCGAAATTATTATTTTTAAGCCTTAAACTAACTATTCTGAATGACATGTTTGCCTCTTTTGGCATATGGTACTCCCTTAATTGTTTGAAATACAAAGAAATAGGTTTTAAAAGTCCTCGAATTTTGTTTAATTTTCTTTCTGCATATCTCAGTTCAAAAGCATATTAATTTGGCAAAGTAATTTCGTTCAGTCTTCTTTGTTCTGTTAGCTAGCTACACACAGACTTGCTAATTGTTAAGTATATATTTAATAATGAATGCAAATACTTTTAGCCAAACCGCAGACAAAGAGCCACCAAGGAAAGGAGAGGAAAGGGAAGTAGATGATAAATAGAAGGGGAAAGGGTAGAGCAGAATAACGCATGAAAAGATCAGTTCGTTTTACCTATCGCTTATCAATTTATACGATTTGAATAGTAATAGTTTTATTTAGTAACCACAAACGGTTCTAGTTTAGCTAATTAATATTCGATTGTTGGATCTGAACAAAATAAAAAATAACAAAAAAAAAAACTTGCAGCTTTAATGTGGTTGAGGTACAATAAGAAATGACACTAAACATACACTTTAAATAACTGCCTAAACCTGAGTACCTCATGTATGTATCTTATTCGCTTTTTTATTCTATTTCGTATTACGATTTGCTCGATTTCTTTCGGGGATTCTATACAGCTAACGATTCGCGATCTCCGACTGGGAGTTTGTGGTTGGTAATTTGGTTGGTTGGGTGCAATCGAACGCTTAGTCAACAAATAGATACCTTGGGCGTGGATTGTGTTACTTAACGTGCTGGCTGCCGCCAGCGTCGTGTACTGTCCCTTGGGCGTGTAGGTGAACGTGTGCGGTTCGCTCTTCTTGCCGCTGGAGACGATCGACACCTGCACCTGGACCGGCTTCAGGATGTTCTGGTGCAGATACGGTGGCACCGTGCATATCAGATGAGTCTGCGGGCACAATTACAATTGTTGGTTGTTAGTTACACACATTGCCATAACTATCAATGGTATGGAAACGCACCTGGTGAAGGTACTCCTTGTCCGGCAGAACGCTTTGTTCCCAAAGTGCTGCGGTTCCGCCGATGAGCTGCTGGCGCACTGCAATTTCCGTGGCCGGATCGTCGCCGTTGACACTGTCGTAGGTCTCCTGGAACACCACATGTGTGTCCTTGAGGAAGTTCTTGCCGATAATGAATAGCTCGAGGCCGCCATCAACGGGACAGGAGTTTAATGATTTCTTGCATATTTCCGGCACGCCAGGTGGTTGAGCTAAAGGCACGAACATCAAATTAATAACAGCGTAATTAAACAGCTAAATGTGTTGAGCACTCACTGCAGATGATTGGATTCGAGCAGACTTGTAGGGTCTCGGTGGTGCCATCGTCACGGTTCAGCTGGGTGCGGAACACCATCCGGCAGCGAGTCGATTTCTTTTTGTTCTTTTGCGCCAGGTGCTCGGGAAAGCGGTGCTCCACATCCACATTGCGTTCCTGAAAAACAAAATAAAAACGTAATTAGTATTTAGAACTTCAGCTTCAGACTTTTGCTTCTGGTAGTTTTGTGACGCACCTTCAAGATTCCAACGCAATCGCAGGTGATGGTCATGTCCGTTTCGGGTTTGAAATCGATCTCAATGACCATGGTGCCGTCGACCTTCTTCTCGTTGCACTGCGTCGAGTTCTTGCCGGCGACCTTGCAGGCCTGGTAGAACATGTGCGGTGCCACGCGTCCAATGTCCGTGCCAATGAAGACCTGGAGGACGGCAACCTTGTCGTATCCGGTCAGCCGGACGATGGGGAAACCATTGCCGCTGCGATCCTTGACGGCTCCGCGGCTGCCCTCCGTTTGGTAGCGTGCCCGGTGCTGTTGCTCCGGCTGGGAGACGATCTCCAGCTGCACCTGGCCATCGTTGGAGCTGGCGACGCTGTTCAGCGGCGTTGTGGGTTGCCGTTTGTTGGCCACCCGTGTGACAGTCCTGGCCGATATGAATCTGTGGGTTGGAACAAGTAGATGATCGCACTGCATTAGTATATGTTCACTGGCGCAACTTTTCCATTCGATCGTTAAAAATCGATGGCAGAGTTTATTTGTCTTAGGATCGTTAAATGAAAAAACGGAGAAAACGGAAAAAAAAAAAACTCGGAACTTGTACTTGAACTTTGGCCGATGAGGAAATCTAGAATCGATACGATTTGGGTTAAATGATTTATGTTGTATTTTTCACATGTGCTGGCCGAAAAGAAAAGGGATGCTGGGGCGGCATGAGATTGCATGAATTCGTTTTTAGATACAAATAGAAAAGGCAGCTAAGCAACGCGAGCACACGGATACGGATTTAGTTAAATGTGTTGTGCTGAATAATGAATGATATATGACTTTTTTGAATGCTGTTAATTACTCACAAACATACACACACGCACATGAAACATAAAAAGGCCGAAAAGGAATTTTTCGCAAATTTTCATTGCTGCACTTTGCATTCGGTTCGTTTTGTTTTGTTGTGTTTTGTTTTGTTTAAATAAATCTTAGCTTTGACCAATTGTTTACAATTGTTTCGAATTTATACGCCTTTGTTTACAAACGGACACATACGCATATGTACATATACATATGTGTAAATAATACATACAGAAAGATGGGAACAAACGCACATTTGGCAATTATTAAAGAACAAAAGTCAAAGCCTTCAAAGTAAATAATCTGGGAATAACAAAAGTTTTTTTTTTTGTTTTTTTTTTTATATTATCGACTACAGTGTGCGGAGTCAATTATACTGGCACCGAAATAATTTATTTTGCGGCTTCTAATTGTTTTGCGTGTAGATGGCACTTGCCGTTCAATTTTGAAAGGAAATCTAGTAGTTTGTCATTGCTTAAACATTTCTGGGTCATTAAAATATTTTCGGCGCCACTTTCTGAGTTGTTTGTTTTATAAATTTGTTTGTGCACCTTTTCTTTTTAGAATGTATTAACTTTAACAATATATGCTCACTATATTATTTGCCAGTCCGTTTCTGTTTAGTTAACGCAAGTTTTGCTACAAATTTTGTGTCCATAATACTAAGGCAAGTTTTTAGTCGAAATATTTAGTCTAAATTTTGTTGTAAACCAAGTGGCATTATTTTTTACCAATATTTTGTGATCCAAAGGTGTAACTAGTTCTGCAGTTTGTTTACACATTTTGTGGTTTTAAATTGTAGAACTTAATTAGACTATCAAAAATTTACCAAAGACCGTATTAGTTATTTGTGTGGCAAACACTGTTTTCTTTTTAACGCTGCAATAGAAAACACGCCGCTTACTTTGTCTCAATGCTGTTGTTGCTGATGCGCGGCAGGAGGCTAACAGTGGGCGTGGCAGGTGCGGCAGCAATGGGCGGAGGCGGGGCCGGGGGCGAGGGCGTGTCATCGACCGTTGATGCCACCGTCACCGTACTGGCAATCTTGCGGATGAACTCATCCTCGCTGCAGGCATCATCGTTGTCCAGTTCCACCTGGTTGCACTCGAGCTTCTTGCGTTTGATGTGCTTGCCATGGCGGTGATGGTGATGTTGTTGCTGGTGATGCGACTGCTGCTGCTGCTGCTGCGACTGTTGCTGCTGCTGCTGCTGCTGCTGGTGCTGTGGCAACAGCAGTCCGTTGTACTGAAACTGTTGCTGTTGCACCGAATGTTGCTGCTGGTGCTGCTGCTGCTGATGTTGCTGTTGCAGGTTGAAGGCATTCACGGCTGCTGCGACGGCTGCCTCGGTTGCCTGGAAGACGTCTCCAAATGGATCCGAGTTACTATTGCCGCCGGCTGTCGTCGAATTGGTGTCGTTCACAAAGCCCGTGTCCTCATCCAAACCGGTCGGCGTCGAGGTGGCCGAATCCTCCGAGGAGGACGCCGATATCAGGTCCAGATCCTCCAGATAGTGAGCCATCATTTTGGTGTCGTGCCGCGATCTATACGTTAACATATATATACAGACATTCATGTACATGGATACACAACAGCAACACACGCACGCATTACATAATGTTTTATAAATCGATTTATAGATCGTTTTTTTTTTGTTTTTGTCTTGGGCTTTAACTCGTTAACGTTTAGGCAAAGTTTAAACAGATTTGATGTCTGCATAGAGAGCCATCTATCTACAAACAAAACTGGCAGGATACCATTTAATCTATTAAGTAGCATTATAATTGGCATTAAATAAATGAGAGCCCAGCATTGTTTGTCTCAATAGAGATTGCAAACAAATAGATTTCGAATTCCAAAGCGCCAATCAATGTCCGATTGCATTTCGAATGCATTCAACGAACCCAAATCAACACTCAACACTGAATAGAAAATACCTAAACCGAATATAACTGAACAGATCTCGGCGGAACTCAACGGAACTCAACGGAACTGATCGGAACTAACGGCCTGAACTGAATTGAGAACTGATTTCATTTAAATGGACAGGAAAATCAATATTGTTTTGAACGCTTGAACACTAATTGCTAAACAATTTGTTTCTACAAAAATTAAAAGTTACTTTAATGTTTTGCATTTGCAACGCAGTTCAATTAGATAAAATCAAACCACAAACGATTGGTTGACAATCAATCAAATGCATCTAGTTTCATGTCAATGGACTCGGTTCTTGTTACCATTTACCAGTTTCGTTTAGATTGCAAAATATGCGCTTGTTTATGTTACTCATGAGAAAGTCCACAAGAAATTCCCTCGATTGTGGAACTAGGTTCGCACATTAGCTAATAAAACTGATAAAGTCGCATGCCGTAATTTGCCTGCATCCATAACGCGTATACGTAATCTCTCGCGCAGATACTGCGCTTCAATCCTAACCCAAATCGGGCGAATGAAGCACTGAGAGTGCAGCTGATTGATAATAAACGAAGCACAGCAAAACAAAGCAATGCAGCGGCGCAAACCAAAGCGAAATCACGAATCGCAAGGCGGTCGGCGGCAACAGTGCGTATAAGTAATCGCGTCCACATACCAATCAAGCACAAGAAACCAGCAAGAAAACAATTCCCCCATCTAAAAGTCATTGGCCAAAGTGCGACAGAGACGCACAGAGCGCCATGAAAAATGCGTATTTTCATGCATGCTAATTAAATTAAGCGCCAAAGAATGTGCAAATCTGCTAGATGAACAAAAACAACAGCGGCAAAAGTGCCTGGCAAACAAATTGAAAAGAGAACAAATGTGCCAAAGAATATTCTCCAAAAAACGTTTGCTAAATGAATACTTAAGAAGAAATTTTTGATATAATAAAACTCCGTTTTAAAAATGTAAATGTAAACAGAACTTCCTGTATAAAGTTTCTTTTAGTAGCATATCAATGTCGATAGATATAAAAAGCAAGCACTTAACAATTAACCGATCTCTTCTGTAATTACCGAAAGCCCTAAATAAACGCCATAAAAATCACAACACTTCCATTGTTTTCTTTCTGGATTTCTCAGAGATAAGGGGGCAACCCCAAGAGCCGAGCACCTACTGAATTAGCCCACCTAGTTATGCCTTCTGCCCACTTTCAGATTCCGAACTGCAATTTGCAATAACTGATAAGCTGATAAGATAATGCGGCGATTTACACAGATAGCAGCCATGCAATTACAATAGCTACTACTAAATGACAAAAAACAAAACAAAAAAAAAACAGCACAAACAGACAAACAGCAACGATACACATTGCGATCGCGCACACAGAGAAACTCATATGCTCGTACAAATTTAAATTGAATCCGAAATCTCTTAATCCGCATCGAGTCAAACTAAATTATAATAAACAAATTCACCATGACCTACAAAGAAAACCTGTCCGGCGAGAGTCTTCACATAACAAAGTGGAATAATGAAAGCACACATGTGCATCAGTGTCTCAGGGTTTTAAAGGATTCTCTTTCCTAGAACTCAAATAAATACAAAACTCGCAACATGACAGTATGTCTCGTTTGCAGTATACATACTCGTATATTCATTTTGAACTCTTCACATACATACGTATATCATTCCCATAGTATTGAATATCCCATTTCTAACGATCGACGCACAGGCACACGCGTTCCCATCGAAACCAATTACTGAACTGAACTAATAAAGTTGTCAGTTGGAAATTATTGACATTATGGAGGAGTTTCAGCTATTTGAGCCCGATCATTCCCATCAAACAAACAAACAAACATTAAATTGCGAACCAGTGTTTCCCAGAAGCCCATTTAAATTCGTGGTAATGTAAGATATGTATTTTTCTTATTGCTGAAGTGTAAATGGAAAGTCAGGCATTCCAAATCTATGAACAAGTTCATATTATACACGTAGGTTTATGTTGATATGATATGCGACCCCAGTGTTTAAGATATGAAATCTGAAATCTGTTTTTTTTTTCTGTATTGCGGACATGCGGACAATCAAAAAATCTCAATCTGCTAAATAATACTAATATATTGGAGCCTAAACATCGTACAAAATATCTGCGATGTGTGCGCGCATGTGTAAGTTTGTGCATCAGAGTGTGGGTGTATTCATTCACTCGAAACCATGAATCAAACGCAAAACGAAATGAAATCATGAGCTGGCAATTATCTCCAGTTGCGCCTGCGCATGAACTCGCATGAAGACCTTTTGGGACTGAGGGGGGCATAAATATACTCATATATCTACATACATATATGTCTCTGGATTGCGGGGCAAGTGGCAAGTGGCAGTGGCAGTGACTCACCTTGATACAGGTATCGCTCTGATTAAATGCTGCTGCGGTGAATGTTGCTGCTGCTGCTGCTGCTGTTGTTGCTGCTGCTGCTGTTGTTGCTGCTGTTGCTGTTGCTGCTGCTGCTGCTGTTGGTGGTGCTGCTGATGCTGCTGCAACGTGTTGCTGGCCACCGCGGCAGCTGCTGCGGCCGCTGCTGCAGCCACTGTGTTGGTTAAAGCGCTGTTCACCAGCAAACTGGATCGCTGGCCACTGCCTCCATTCGCCGCAGGATCGGCCACGCCCCCAGCGCCTGCCGAGCTCCTTAGCTCCGTGTGCTGATCGAAGCCCAGCCCACTGTCGTTCGAGTTGTCGCAGGGCGGCGGATGGGGTCGCTGTGGTATTCGCTTGCCAGGAACCATTTTGCCAGGACCCGCCTGGAAAAAATGCCAGGTAAATGGAACCCATCAGTACAATAAGAAGAATTGGGTTTAATTACCCAATACCCTGTTTCTTATACTACATATACTTAGGTTTTTGCTTAATTAATGATTGACTCACCCTGGTTATGGTGTGCAGCTTGCCGGGCAATCCCTTACCCGGTTGTCTTTTCGATGGTATGCGAAATCCTTTGCGATGTATTCGCGCACTCATTGTGGAATTGGTGGACATGGTCATTCTCATGCCTAGAATGTAAACAAAAAAAAACCAGAGTTGTGATTAGTATTAATTGATTAATAATAATAACATATAATATATAGTAATATGTCTGTTTGATTGTGTCTATTGTTTCTGCTGATGCTGCTGCTGCTGCTGCTGCTGCTGCTGCTGCCCATTGGAGTCAGGTCAAAGTGAAAACTCCCATACACGATCGCCTCATTCCCAGTTCCCCACATAGCGCCTATGGTACTGGGCTTTATTGGAGCACAAAAGAATTAAAATCCAGATAGAGGCGAACCAAGAAGAAAACATTGTCTGATTTGTGACTGTGACGCCCGTTCGTTCGCAAGTTGCAAGTTATATGCCAAGGGGGAAACTGATAATGCTGCGACGTCTATGGGGTGCATTGAACTCCGCCGTAGAGTGCAAGCCCGTAGACCTACAGTCCTACAGTTTAGTGTCGCCTGAGCATAGAATCTGTTGCAGCTGCACTGCAGCAGATTCCGCTGTCATTGTAGCAATGATGCTGATGCTACTGCTGTTGCATTCATTGTTCATCTCAATTGAAGCTCAATTTCCAGTTGCATTTGCATTCGCTTTCGCATTTCAATTTCAATTTCAGTTTCAACAGCAGTTAAGCGTTATTTTATTTGATTTTATTTTATATTATTTTCTGCTGCTCTAGATGAAGTTGCATGCCTACATACATATGTATATCATCTGGCTGGGCGCTGTTTGTACATTATCACAGCCAGCGGAACAATGAGCCGGAGTGCGCTGATAAGGAAGCCAGACAAACCCGACCAAACTAAACGAGAGCCCAACCCATTAACACAAGCCACAACTTGGGTCCACTCCTCAAGCAGCCTTGTTTCTTTATGGTTACCGCGCGTATGCGATCGTTTATTTGGCTTTCGCTTCCTTATTTGAATTTACATGTGTATTTCGTGTATTGTGTATTTCGCAGGGCATTTAATTAAAATGCGAATCAATTGCAAACAAAATTTGATAATTTCTTAGCGGTTATATCGCCCATATATGTATATACATATATGGGCGGGTAATCTGGGTTCTAAATTATTTGTTGGGATAGGCCAGGCCAAAGTAGAGACAAAAAACATAAAGATAACAATGCAAGGGAAATTGGAAATGGAAAAGGGAAAGAAGGATTTCGGACTCAACTACTTGAGTTTAATTTGCATTCACAGATAATAATTCCATTCATTTCCAATGGGAAAACATAAACAAATGCAAACAACAAAATATAAAGAAGTGTCAAATGCAATAAATGACGACAAATAATGCGCGTTATTCTGAAAACCCTAAAAAATTAGCTCAAAACTCAACTCGAACGCACTCTTCTCGAAATCCATTTAATTCCAGTGAAATCCCCTGTGAAACTATGTTCCGTTCCTTAATTCCGGTAAAATCGTTTAACAATTACGAGCTAATTTATGAGATAAGAATCGAGCAAACACTAGCGCCTTTGATAGCAGCCACGAAAACAAACAAACTTTGATCTTCAATTACGAATATCCCTCGGTGACGTGCGTTGCGCTCTCACAGAAAACAACCACCACAAAATAATAGAAGAAGAAACATATGGATATTATGTAGATATAGGTGGTACACAAGTGAGGGAGGTGAGAAAATCTGTTCGACTTTTGGCTCTTGTGATGGCATAAGTACAACAAAATAAAACACCCACGCGATCCGCACCCTTTTGGCCTAACCTTGGCTGGCAATCAAACAAAGAGGCAAACATTTATTGTTGGGCTTGCGGAACGCGCCTACCTGCAGTGGAGCCACAAAGTGAGAAAAGAAAAGCAGGAACCCGCAGAACGGATTCCGCCAAATGGGCTTTACCTGGTACGGTTGCTGATAAGACGGATACACGGGTTTGGTTGGGTTGGGTTGGTTTGGGTTGGGATCGGATCGGATCGGAAGCGGAGGGTGGGAGATGGCTATGGTGATACGCGCCTATTGTTTCCAAGGCGCTAAACTGCCATCTCATGTCATCGCAGATACAGATACAAATGTAGATACAGATACAAATGCAGATACAGATACAAATGCAGATAGAGATACAAATGCAGATACAGATACAACAGATACTACAGATAAATGGATACGTTAACAATATGACAATCGGAGCAGGCCTAAACTCACTTTCGTCTATCTACGATGATACACCAGACTTGGCACACAATTGGCTGACAAAAAGGTGCCTTTAATTCAATTCCCAGCGGAGATCTGAGCTGGTGGCTGGTAAAGAATCAACCTGAATAGTTAAACACAGATGGTGTTGTCGCGGGCATTTGCAAGTTCTATAATTAAACGCAGACTCCTCGAACGAAATAACCGCTTTGTAGAGGTGAATCGAAAACAGATTGTCAATAAAAACAATAAATTAAGTGTATTGAACCCACTGTCTGACCCACTCCATAGTACATCCTTCACTGAAATCCTTTATGAAAGATGAGCCCCTCCTTGCCAAGTGGGTCGAAAACTATACGGAACTCATAACGGAAATGAGAAACTAAACATGTCGGCCAATTTGTTGGATTGAAAGTTGAAAGTCAAACGACTTTAAAAGAAATATTCTATGATTTTGCCTTGGTTGCAGTGAATTAAATTAGTATTAAATTGTGTTCAAGTGCTAGTACTAGCACTTCTTCTCCTGCTGATCTCATTTTGTGTCAGCACCCAATTAGCGGGCTGGTCAAGTGGTTCGGCGCTTGATTGAAAGACCTGGGTCTCGTTCTATGGCTTCTTGGCAATAGTTATGCCGTTCTGCTGGTAATCTTATCGCTTTGCCAAACTTGGCAACTGGCTAAAGGCGTTGAACAAGAACCGACAACCAAAAACCAAAAACCAAACCCGTCGATATGGAGAATCGAATTGAATCACCGGCGACAATTGGCGCCTCTCGCGTAATCGGAGATTGGGGGCCTCGACATCGCTGGTTGGCTGTTTTGGATGTTTGGATCTTTGGGGCTGGCTAGGAAATACCACTGTGGTGTACTCGATGGAACACCCATTCAAATCGATTATGACATGTTATCAGAGCAGAATTAGAGGCGCAGCGAGAGATTTCCCTTTTTTTTTTGTCGTGGCAACTATGGCGTGTTTGCCGATAAGCCAGCCATTAGCATTGGATGTTGGGATAGTACAATTAAGGCGATGTCTAGATTTCGGATATACATATGTACGTAATGCCCATAAAGCGTACAAATTGGCAAATAAAAAACGTTCAACTCTTGTTGTCAGCTGGCATTCCAGCAAAATCCATCTATCGAAAAACGTTGCAAGATATGAGAAACTCATAATTTTTGAGAAACGAAAGCGTATCTTTATGGGGGACCTTTGAAATTGATAGAACAACAGCACTTTGGGGCTAATAAAACATTCATTGAATATAAACTATGAGTATTTACAACATTCAGAATGTAACCATTAACTTGGGGCGAACGTTTCTTATGCAAATATCTTAAAGATACTTTCTATGCTTCTTATTAACACACACATCCTTACCGAAATTACTTTTGTAATGATGCTGATAGGCTTGGAAATTAGTATTGTTGTTGTTGCCGGCATTGTTGTTATTGTTGTGATGGGCATAGTGATGGCCATTGTTGTTGCCATTGTTGTTGCTGTGGCCACCCCCATTATTATTACTATTATTGTTGTTATTATGGTGGCTCAGATTATGCATTTTAGATGGAATCCGATAACCGGACTCGTAATGTTTATACTGATTGTAGGTGAAACGCATTTTGATTGATTTTCACTGGACTTTAATTAACTTTAGTTAACTCCTATGGCTATTTGTAGTGCAATTAAATTATTTTCGGTTAGTGTTCTTTCACTCTTTCTACTCTCTCCTCGAGTTTCTCGTTCTCTTTTTGGGATAAGTGCTTTTAGTATATTTTATAATTATGTTTACAGGCATCGATTTTGTTGTCTTCCCTCTGACTTGTATTGTTTTTGTTGATTTGGTAAATATTGTTGGCACATTTAATTGTTTCTTTGTGTTTTAAATTAATTTTTGTAATTTTGGATTGACTTTGTACATTTGTTTGCTTGTTTGCTTGTTTGTTTGTTGGTAAATGTGCTCTGCAGTCGCTTTGATTGTTTGTATCTACCAGCTATTTAAATAGAAATGAAATAAAGCTTATTATAATGCATGCGTCGCGGAAAAGTCGATTGAAAAACGGTGGAAAAACGCCCTAACGACGAAACGCGTTTCAAAAATTGTAATTCCAGCGTTTTGAGCATTTGGCAACGCTTAGAAAACGCTCGTAAAACGCACTTAAAACGCTTCGAAAACAGGTTGAAAAATGCGTTGTTTCGTTTTGTTTTGTTTCGGCACTTCGCTTATTTATTTATTCATATGGCTTGGTTTGGTTTTTGTGTTTGTTTTGTTTTTGTATTTCGTTTTTACAGCTCGATGCCAAAAACTGAATCCGACTGACCGATGTAAAAATGTTGTTTTTATACACACATCTTCTTCTTCTTTAATAGCCGGCGCGGTTCAAAGTCCAAGCGACAAGAGAAGTCAGAAATAAGGAGAACGCAATGCTTTAATGATCATTTTGTTGCATATATGTAGATAATGATTATGATAATCGGGGGAGAAGTTGCATTGGGCTGGGGGACTCAAGGGGACTTAAGTGCATTATTTTTCCTTTTCCCAAAACTGGTTTCGTTGTCCAAGGCGCCTTGAAAAGTTGAACTTGTTTCTGTTTTCCCTTTTTGTTTTTTTTTTTTGTGATCCTTCAACAGCTTCCTGGTATCTGTCTTATTATCTTCTCTTTTTTTTATTTATTTTTTGCCACACGAATCTTCCTACGTTTACAGTTAGAGTTCGGAATCGGTAAACGAGTTCCACACGATCTCGAAATTCTTCCCCCTTCTACTTGATTGGATGCCCTTTTACTTTTCGGACAGGAATGCAAAGCCCTTTTCAGTGGCAAGTTCCACAAGGTCTCCAGGAACTACACATTACACACTCCATACTACAATGATTTCAGCACTCAGAACTACATTTAACGCTCAGAATAATATAATATGCCTAAAACATAACCAAATGTAAAGAGTTCCTTAAATAAAAATTGAGTATTTAATGCTGTAATAGGAACTAGCCTCAAAAATAGTGAATACTATTTCCGTTATTTTCTAACAGCGTTTCGCTCAGTGCATTTCCGATTTTTTTTGTACACGACTTTAACGACTAATCGAGGTGACACAGATAAGTGTGTTAGCACCGACGACCCCGCCCCCTTCTTCTGTAAGCCCCACCACCGCCTCCTTTGGGCATTGCCTCAATGGCCTGTGGTTTGGGCATGGATTGGTCTGTATTCTGGTATTATTTTTGTTTTTTTTGGTTTTTTGACAATCAAATGCCAAGGCAAGTTCTTGGCATGATTAAATGCTAATTGAAATTGTACGGTGTATTTATCAGCAATCGGTTTTTTTTTATATATACTCGAATGTACTGTGTTGTGTGTAATGTGTGTAGCGACTGCCGTTGGTTTTGTGAAAAATCATGATCTTGTTTCATTGACCCACATTGAACGTGTAATAAACGAGCCTCAAGTGAGCAGCAGAACTAAGCTGATCTTATCTGATCTGCGCACCTCAGATTATTATTCGTTTTTAATTTACGATCAGGAAATCAGTGGGGAAATCGTCTAGGATGCTCAGAAATTTCACGGATCAAGAAACTGTTGTCTACAAATTTGAGTTGTCTCTGTTTTCTGACAGTGATCGGCAAAATCTCTTCAAAAATCTTCGCGTTGAATTTAATTTGAAAAGATCTTGTTCAAAAAACCTGTTTGAAAAAAAAGCACTACTAAACCATTCAACAAATTGCATTTAAGATAGTTCTACAAAAATTGAATTGAAAAGCGTTAAATAGTAAAACCATTTTCTTTTCTAACTTTTAAACAAATATATTTTATAAAAAGGCCCAAGTTCAGGGAACATTTTTAGTTAATAAATTTGCCTGCTCTGAAATCACAGCTTTCACCGACTTCTACGATCACTTGTTATAATCATTTCTTGTTATTCTTATTTCTGCTCTTCTTGTTCGCTTATTGGCCGCATTTAAATTTGTTATAAACAAATGCTTTTTTACGCGATATTCGGTTTGCGGGGACTCACAGACAGAAAGTGAATTAATTGTGTATATAATTGTGTTGTATTTAATTTCTTTTTGGCGCTCGGGAGATTCTAGACGGGTTCCGGTCGCCTTCGTTGTGGTCTGTGGTTCTGGGGATTTGCGACTGGAACCGCCGACTTATACGCACGGGGACTGTCCGCTCGTCGAATTCTGCCCCTCAGCCCAAAAGCCGATAAGATAAACCACTAGCAACCGAAAGAAGCTATTTGGGCCTCACTCGAAAAAAAACAACAAAAAAGACAGTACTTATAGTTTAAATCAAGATTTTTAGAGAACAAAAAAACGAACTTCAAGTAAGAAATAAACTCGGATGTTCAGAGAATAAAGCTCAACTGAAGAAGACAATTTAAAATCAATAATGTACAGGTATATGAAAAACATAAGAAAATACAAACATAGTTCTTTTCTTTTTATTTTTATAACAATTTTTTTTGTTATCATTTTAAAGAAAACGCAAATAGTGTAGTGGACTTTAAAGAAGAGTTGCAACGAAGCGCCAAAGTGCCAAGAAATAAAAACATCTCAATATAAACAGGTTTATTATAAATATGTAGTCTCTTTAGCTAAATGTCTTCGATTTACGGTTAATTTTATATTTTCATCGTTTTTCCCCTTTGATTGCAGATTTGTGTTTTTTAGAATTCCGCGATCAGGCCATAATTATTAGGCTGGTAATAAAAGGGCGCACAAGTTTTAACATTTCAAATAATCAACGTTAATTAAGCACATCACACCAGAAAAAAAAGCGGGTAGCAAAAAGTGCGAAATTTTAGCACGAGTTTGTAGCCGTAATCGTAGTCGTAATTGTAACCGTTAGCCGTAGACCGTAGTTCGTAAGCCGCGAAACGCAAGACCGCAAGACCGTACCGTAACCCGTAAACCGTGACCCGTAATCGGAAGAGCGGCGACGAGTGGCGATGCGAACACTTACGCTGAGATCGATGGACTGCGGCGGAAAAAGGTGGGCGCGCTATATAACTTTAGCGCAGACTCGAACCCGAATCCGAAACCGAGCCGGAGAATTCTCTCTTTCGAAGTGTCCGGTCCGGGCGGAAAGAACGAATCGAATCGAATGATGCTGAATGAAGACGTGCATAGCGAGAGAGCAGACGGGAATAGGGTAGGGGGCGAGAGCTGCCCAAGAGAGAGCAAGAGCCGACTGAGATGGAGCAACAAGTGTACGCGTGGCCGAATGACGACAACGGGTTTAATTGATTTCGATGTGTGTGTGAGCAGAGCGCGCGCCTAGTTTCTATTTGTTGTTGTTGCCGTTCTTGTCCGCACTGATTGCAAACGCAAATTGATAAAGCAGCCACAAAAAGAGAGAAAGGCAAGAGAGGGAGAGAGGGAGAGAGAGAGAGAGAGAGAGAAAGAGCCGCGGTATCAATATTTAAATCAAAAGATCGATCTGCAACCTGCACATTCCCATCTTCATCTTTTTTCGCTTTATTTCGCTCTTCGGGCCGCCGCTGCGTATGCGCATTATATTAGAGTGGACCTCTCGCATAATTAAGGGCGTTTAATCTACAACACTTAAGAAGCCATAAATTAAAAGACATTTTCATTGCAGTATAATAATTTCTGTATATGTGAACTGATTATTCAGAACTAGGGGACATCGTGTCGTATGGGTAATTTTGTTTGATTTGTTTGACAAAAATTTTTTTTGAGACTTTAGTTTTCCCAATTTTTTTATTACCTACAGCGGTCCATCCCAAAGTGTGTAATTTCATGTTTGGCTGCGATGCGTGGCTGTTAATTAACACTAGACAGCACACGTTCGCTTTGCGGTCACTGGCAGACAGTCAGGGCCACTCTACAGAACGGAGTACCAACATAGGTCCGCACATACAAACGCTGATAAGTTGACAAACAAACGAGTGCCACAGATTGTACACTAGAAAAAAAGTATCAACTATGCACTATGTTCTATATTGTGGCGATAAGCTTTCGAAAGTTATGCAAGTAACTACGATAACCCCTATTATTTTAGGATAAAGTTAAAACTTGTAATCACTTTCTTTTTTTCCAGTGCATTTGTGTAAATTTTTCGCTTGGGCGCAAACAACTATTTAGCAAGTGTGACCAAAAAAGGCAAAGCTTAACACCAACAAGTTTTAGTTTATTTCTGGGTAATTTAATCTCATCCATTAGATGTCGTTAATTTGATTGCTATTTGAAAAACAGAAAAATAATCTGCTGTCCCATTTTAACGCACTTTTTTCCTTATGTTTCTCGTCATCTTCGGCCCTTAAATGCTATTAAATTCTCGTATGCAGCTTTAACGGTGAATTTTTTTCGGAAACGAAATTCGTTTGCCCCAAATTTGGTCACACCAGAGTCACGCGTAACGAGGGGGGCTGGTGGGGTGTCGCTTTGGCCCCACAAGTCAAGTGGAGTGGCTCAGCTGAGCGTGAGCTTGAGCGTAGCGGACATCTGTAAAGAGAGCAAGCGCTCTCATTTTCCGAATGTATGCGAAGCACTCACGAAGCGAAACGACAAGCGATCGTGCCAACAACAATAACCGTATCAGCAATGGCGTTAATTTCTTATTGGTTGCCGATGGCCGTACAGTGGTACAAAATAAAACAGAACGGTAATATTATAAAGGATTTTGAAGGTCTTGGTAATCGTGTAATTTAGCAATAGGTTATTGTATACAAAATTTGTTAAATGGCTAGAAGGTATCTTCTAAATTATGGTTTCAGCAGGCCCACTGTGCCAAAACCAAAGTGTTGATAAAAGTTAGCAACAACTATAACAGTAACAAAACAAACACGGCATACAACACATGTAAATTGTTAACGCCGACGTCACCATGAAAGCCAGCGTAGTCGCAGTCGGCAGAGGCTCTCGACAGAGCAAAGAGAGCACGCGCACACCTCAAACCGTGTTATCAAAACAAGAACAACAACTACAGTAACCACAACAACTACCAATGATGATAGTTTTTTTTTTTCTTTTTTTTGATATTTTTCGGCTTAGCATTGAAAATGATCGAGGGGAGGGGGGCCAGCCAGAGGAGGTGGGGAAGGGAAAAAGTGGGAGCGTGTATGCGAAGGTAACATGAAAATAGAGCCACACACACACACTCACGCATACGCACCTAATAATGCGCATACGCAGCGTTGACGCCCATTTTTTTATGCGCGTTATCAAAGAAAATACATACATAATAAAAACCTGAATATTTACTTTTGGCGCTTCCTTTTTACTAGGAGGATAAGAAAAAGGCAGACGATCAAAACAAAACAATTAATATGTAATTTAATAATGGTAATAAAGCAATTTGATTGCCTTAAAAGCGAACCAATTTGAACAATATTATTGATAGCACTAGACAATATCAGAATACCTATTCCACACCAAGTTTTCACACCTCCAAAATGAATTCTAAATTCTTTAGATTCGATTGGGGATAGTGACACTAATTGATCCCAAATCGCAGTGCGTAAGCTTAGCCCGATTCGCGCTGAAATTGAATTAATACTTAACATATTTAATGGCCACCTCGCACATTTGTCACTCGGCGATGTATAATTTATAACATTTTGTTCGTTGACAGAATAGCTCCCCTCGAAAGCCCAAAAAAAAATTAAAAATGATGATTACATCTCGTGTATTTACTGATTGTTGTGTTCGCTGATTGTTGTTGCTGTTCCGATGAATGTATTATATTATACCCTACTTTTAGTGCGTGGCGACCTTAGCAATGAACACAGCCAGGCACCAACAACAAGAACAACGATCATAAACCAACAACCACATACAATATACTCGGGTATTTGTCAAGGTTCAAGGTTACAACCTGCACTTATTAATACAGTTTATTGTACTTTTGTTTCATCACCTGCATCAGTAGTTTCAGTAGTACAACCAACAAAAACAACTAGCCGCAGCAACAACGACAAAACAAAACAACTACAATATTAGCTACTTGACCTGCAGGAGCAATTGGCTTCTATAATTATTTATACGATGTTTCATTTGTTTCGGAATTTTACCAGTTTCCCAAGTTGCAACGAAAAAAAATATATGCATATAGGGAAAATAAAGCACTGTACCAGAGGTACAGTAATAGGCGGAAAACTGTACTTAATCTTAAGGGATTTTGCAGTTATTCTGCTAAGAATGCAATCCATATTATAAAAATATGTTCTGTGGTCCGGAAGTAATAAATAAAATTGTATATGATTTTTTTTTAATTGTAGGAGACTAGGGGACAACTACGGTTCTAAATTTCGCCACACGAACTTACCACCACGAACCCCACTGTCTGGACAGACACATATTTAATTCGATTTGACGCGCTTCGATTTGTTTCGATTGGCACTCTAATTAGTATAGCTCCAAAAACCGAAAAAAAATGTTTTCACATCCAACGGATGCTGTACATTATGCGATGTATCGCATGTATACATATGTATGTACGTAGCCCAATATCTTAATCATGATAAATGCCTAATCACGATCTCGGACGATTTATTTCGTATCGATTAACGTGATTCCTCCTCTCCTTTTCCCTTTTTTTCTCTACCTATCCAAATCCCTTCAGACTGGCGACGCCACGAATAAACGCTAACCACAAAGGTAAACAAAAGAAGAGTAAAATGCGTACAAAAAGCGTTTCAACCATATTGGTCAAGTTTTTTTGGTTAAAGAATTTTTTCCACAGCGGCACGTTGTTGTTTTTAAGCTAAATGGTTAGTTACTTTGAATAGTTGTATTAGTTGTATTATATTAACACAATTAAACTAAGGAAAATGTGTGCTTCTTTTTAGTGAAAGGAATATCGAAAACTACAAACCCTTGAAAAGGAATATCAAACATGAAACCATGAGAATATGCTTGCTTTTGCCGTTTGAAATTGTTAACAAATCTTTTTTACATTTTCGGTAAACAGTATTAGTGTTTTGTACAGCAATAAAAAAAAACGAAACACCAGACACGAAATGTTATTGAAAACGTTTTGCGTATGGCGCTTTTTTTACGGCGGCTGCTGATCGTAAAAAAGTTAAATCAACAGACAGAAAACTCGCAAAAATCAAATTGTTATTCCCCTGTTGCACGTACAACAATTGGTAGAAACAATAACAACGCCACTGAACTTCAAAAGACACACAAAAACAACAATCAAGGAAAAAGAGTTTAGTGCTTCTTTTTTTCGTCGTTTTATTGTTGTATTGTTTAATTAATTTGCTTAAATTTGTTGTAATTGCTTTGCTGACGCTACATTTTGATTTAATTATAGCAATGGCAAAAGCAGTAGCAAATATCACGCATACGCCGCATTGGCCGTCCGGCCATCTCAGCTGTTAAACGCATGCTCACTTAACAGTGGCCAAAAGGCAGTAACAGCCACGTTAACGTTCGCGTTAACGTTAACAGTAGCCGTCAGTTTATATAAAATGATAAATGAGCAATGATCGTAGTACTAATGGCCGTTTATCGCAGTATTACAATCGGATTAGAACCGATTTGTATTGATAGGCAATTTTTAATACTTCGATAGCAGCCCAACAATTTACGGAAATCCTTCGGAAACACTTAAAGCATCAACAGACCGCATAATTAAAGGTTTCAATTATTGATAACAGTACAATTTGGGCTGATTACTTCGGTTCAATGGCAAAAACTAGACACACTTGTATTTAGATCGCAGACATACATAATTATGTACCACCTGCTTCACATGATCAACGTTGCTTTGGAATTTATTCATTTCGAATGAAATTAAATTGTAGAAATTGTATTTAAGAGGCAAGTGATCGTTTATTTCGTATGTCCATAAAGAAATATAAATAGAAACTGAAGACCACATCGCTGGCCAATTAAAAAGAATCACAGCACATATTAAAAGGCCATGAAGGAGCACTTGAGAACCCCTGATCTTTAGTTCCTTCCCATGTTCCATGTTCCCATGTTCGATGTTTTAAAAATTAATCTCACTTCTGCTTCTTCTTGCACTTAATGGGAATTATTGCGCGTGTCTTCTAATCGCCAGTTTCAATTTCTTTTTCATAGATTATGCAAACGCACTTGGACACCAGACACAGCGATAAGGCGGGGGACTGGGGTAGCGAAGGCTAGGTGTTCGAGGGAACCACCATATCATATCATATCAGCGCATACCATCATAGCGAAAAAACTGAGAGATGGGCGACTCTACTTATTCCCAATGGCGTACCCCCAACATTGAATGCGCGAGAGAGATTGGCAAATTTGATAAGCGCTCTGCTCGGGTTTCGCTCATATTTTCATTTATTTTGTTGTGCTTCATATACCGAACTTCCGGGGGATCTATGTTTATTTTCGTCGACTATAGCGATGTACATCTATGGCTGTTGTGGCTGTTGTGGGCGGTGTTTCTGGGTGGGTGTTTGGGTGTTTCTGGTGGCAGGCGCTTGTTTTTTGGCATCACGTGGATGGTCGGGGGTTTGATAACGGGGCATGACAACACCTTGTCCCTGGTTTATTTTGGCCACAGCAGCAGAGCAAAATGGTTGATTGTCGTGGCCGCACTACTTTTAATCATATGCAAATGGACCACGCCCACTGAACTTCATGGGAAGAAAAGGGGAGAGAAAAGCGAACGGTAATAACAAAGGGGCAAAATATAATTTGCATTTGCGCGTTAAATTGATTAGCATACCATCTAGTTGCGGGGATTCACTAAAGATCAATTAAAAATAGGCTTTAAAGTAAGCAAATCATTAAAAAGGATACATATTCATTTATAATGTAATTTTTCATTTCGTTAAAGTAATGAAGCGCGAAAACATTAGCTTGAAACCGAAAAGCAAAATGAAATACTTGATAAACAATAAATGATTATATAATAAATTGTATAAGCTGTGCAATAAGCTGATTGATCAGCATTTTTCTACATATTTAAATGCCGTAAAAATGATTAGGTTAGCAAAAGAATACCATTTCAACGACTTGTGGTTTATTCGGCTGGAACTTAGAACTATTATTTTGCGAGTAGAGTTCTCTTCTCGTCGATGAAAAAAAAAAATAATAAAGAGAATGGACCGAGAAAAATGTGTCTAAAACGAAGAGTAAATTAATCAAGAACTGAATAAATTGCTGTTAATTGATGTATTTGTGTTTGGTTTGCTTGTCGTGCGTTTTCATCAATTCATAAGACCGAATGGATGACTAAACTTCCCAGCAATGTCACGAAATGCGCTAAATAATACATTTCTCCAGCCCCTCTTTTTGCTCTATCGTCTTCTATATATATCTCAGTAGATCTTCTTCCGTTCATACAGCCTTCAAATCTTTCATCCCAGTAGTCTTATTCTTATTTTCTTCTGCCTCTGCGGATTTTCTGTTTTTTTGCCTGCTTCTTTCTTTTTGACGCTGTGCGATTTATTATTGTTTTTGTTTACACACATCACCATATAATTCTTAACTTGAATTCTCCTGCAGAATAGCAACAATAATGGGATACACCCAGAGATTGGCAAGAACGGCAGAGCAATGAGTGTAGTCATCATAATTCGTGAAGCACATATTTTTTGCATTCCCAAAAAATGAAAAGCAATATCAAAATACATAAGTACAAATGTATCCGCCAGCGTTTTATGAATATTCAAATTATGGCTGGTATGAAATAGCAGGAACAATAAAGGAAGTTCTAATTTTCGTATGAATGGCCGTTTTATTTGATTTTATGAATGAAAAGCAGCGCAGTTTCTAAAACATTTGAATGATGAACTTGGTGCAGATTGTCGAAAACAATTACGGAACAATCAAAGACGAAGAAAGTGAAGAAACAAACGGTCGAAATGAGAAGAAAAGAGCCCGAAGAATTGCGAAGAAATGGTGAGCAGATAGCGCGTCAGAAGAGACGGACAACTGAGGCACGCGCATGTCACGTGACTTGGGCCAAAACAAAAAGCCAGCAATCAGCAAAAACAAAAAAATAATACAATATAATATAATAAACAATAACAACAGCAACAGTAGCGACCAGGCAAGGCACTCACAATCGACCTAAACATACACACAAATATGTACATACATACGTATGTATGTATGTGTACACTCTTCAAGATGCTGAACACAGAGCTCAATCGCGATCGTCAATCAAAAAACCGACATCATCGAAGCGCCAAAGCAAATCGCAGTGTTCGTCATAGCTGCTGTATCGCATGTACTCGTTTTCTCACTTCTCGACAGCAATTTTCATAGAATTCGTAATCGTAGCTCGTAAGTGTTATACATACATACATACATACGTACAGATGTACATATGTATATTTGGCAGTGCCGAAAAATCGAGAGAATCGCGAGACAGCCGCCAAACGAAAGGTAAACAAAATCTTATCAGACACCGCTCACGCCCAGCTCATAAAAGATACAGATACATTCGGCGGTGATCACATATGTACATATGTACAAATGTGTACATTAGACGTCTGCGCTCGCGAATTTCACAACACAAAGCGAAAAAGCAACAAAAACACGCTCAGCCACAAAGTAGTATGTATGCCAACGACCTGTGAATGCCCTGCGGTTTCAAAGAGCATTCCACTGGACTCGTAGAGCATGTGTACATATTTCCGTATATAAAGGTGATCACAGCTATAAGGAATCTTCTAAGCTAAGCTTACAATATGAAACTACCTATATTCAAAACTGATTAATTTTTATTAAATTGTGGAGAGCTTAGGTTTATATTAGGTGCCTTAATATTGACTTGATATATCATTGTATTAACTGCGATACCTTTTCCCTAATAGCAGGGTATTCTTAAGTCAACCTTGACCACTTACATTACCGAAAACGGCTAGACCGATGGCAATCGCTAAGCTGTGCGTCTGCGATTTGCCTTGCCGAGAAAAAACATAAAAAATTGAAATAAATAAAGTAATTGCAAGACTTTTGTCTGATCGCTTCGAATATGGTATGGTGTATGGTGTGTATGGTGTATGGTGTGTATGGTGTGGTCTGGTCTTGATGGGTTTTTGGGTTCTCTGATCGTTAAACCCCGGCCGCAAACCGTCATCGGGTATGCGAATACGAATGCGAACTACGATCTGCGATCTGATGTGATCTGGTTTGATGTGGATTGGTTTGCTTCGCCGAGAGTCGGGAACCCTATTATCTCGCAGACAGACCAAATTGTAATAGCAGTGCTGCCTGCTGCTGCTGCTGCTGCTGCTGTAGGTGTAGCCCTAGCCTTAGCCCTCTATCTAACTAAGCCCCCCCCATGGATTATTCATTTGATTCGAAAAGCAGCGCACTTCCCAAAAATGGGTGCTACACGTGTCGCCGCCGACAGAGGTCGCCAGCACAAAGCCCCCACTTCAAGGCGGCAGAGCATAAATTCTAATAATCTCTTACATAAAACGATAAATACAAAAGGCAAATATTTACGCAATAGAGGAACAGAACGGTCAGGGGAATTCGAACATACGAAATACGAATAGGAATACGAATACGACTACGAATACGACTACGACTACGAATGCGACTACGAATACGAATACGAATACGAATACGAATACGAAAAATAGTTCAGTTCAAACAGGTAAGTTTCGTTTGGGTTCTCGCTATTTGTTCTTTATCTCTGCGATTCTGTTTTCTGCTGACCCCCGGATGATAAGATCTTTTTGGGTGTTCTATTTGCTACCGGTAAATACATGGAGTCTCGGGTTTCTGGGTATAGTGAAAGGTATGGTAAGGCAATCTACAAAGTATAATCATTTGTATTATAACCAACAGGGGATTATAAAGTAGTTTGTTTCAACTACAATCTATGGTAGTAAGTATTGCCTACAAGCTCTACGCTTTTCAACGCTTTTCGCACAGACTTAGCACTGCATTTCGATAAATCCATATTGAAAGGCATTAACTTTACTTGAGTTTTTCATAACCAGCTATGCAAATGTTATGATAGTGTTATTTAGACAGTTTGAGCCCATTCATATTCAAATTAAGCCATTTTCGACTCATGTGAGGATCACCATAGGGCCGGAAAACTCGTCTAAAGCGGCTCTAAGTTGTTATTCCAATTGTGTTACTTTTTTTAAGAGACCCCTTTTCAGTATTATTATTATTTTGATTATTTTTAATTGTGTTACCCTTTTCTGCTGAATGGGTATGAAAAACGTTCGTTTAGCACTTAAATAATGAAAGTAAATAGGCAAACAAAGATTTCAAATGCGTTTCTGGCTCAGTGTGGCGACACCCACACAACAAGGCAAACAAACATTCTACGCCCAGCCATCCCGCTCTAACTTCAATTAGAGTCGATGGACCAAGACCGCCCCCACACTCACACACACACACAGACACAGACACACACACACTCACACACACACACCCATCTCACACACTCCCCACTTCATATTTGCCGAAGGCTGTGCGTTGGACCCCTCCCCAATTTTCTATTATATTTGGGGCTCGTCAACCAAAACAGAAAACGCCAAGACAACAAGACAACAAGCCGCACAGCCAATGTACACAAATAATTTGGATGATTTGTGTCTGTCCAAAGTGCAAAAAAGTCCGAAACGCAGGAGAAAAGATTCGGACGCGAAATTCAGGTATATTATCTGGCAGGTGAGAATCGGCGATGGGTTCGGCATTTCCGTATTTTCTCTTTTTGCCAAGAAAACACTAGTTTTTTTGTTTTGTTTTTTATTTTTTTCTTTTTTAAGCTAACAAACACCATAAAGTGTTAAAAAAATTTCAATAAATGCTTTTCAGTTACATAAAATCGTACGTTTTACTTGAATTATACTAACTGAATGTATCCCGCTCAATTGGTAATTACATTTTTATCTGAAACAATAATAGAGACCAAATTCTAAAAATACTACGTAACCTGCAAGTGATATTTTCCCGTTTCAATTGAACAATTTGTTTGGTGAAACAACGAGAATGCCGTTTAGTCACGTTCAAGATACGAATTTTACAAATGTCAAGAGATAAACAAACATGTAAACAGAGAGGAGACATTAGGGAAAAGGTACAAAATACAACACCGAGCCGGGCCTTTTATGATTATAACGAGCGTTATTCGCTGCAAGCTATCATTTCTACTTCATTTCGCATTTTTCTTGCCGAGTATTTGTCTCTCACTTTTTTTTTTGTTCACCCATTTGATGTCGGCAATGTGAATGACACACGAGATGAGTTCAAGGCCAGCATATTGGATAGACAACAACAGAATATTACAGATATTAGCAATAAAACAGTGATAAAGATATGCATTCGCAATAGGAGAATATATAAGCACCGTTTTGGATATTATTATCATAATAATAAAAAAGAAGAAAAACACATCATGTTCCACCAAGAACAAAGATAACTTTGTTAACTTTTAAGTGATTAGGGTTTTATGAAAAATACAAAATAAAAGGAAACCTCCTCTGGCGATCAAATCTTAACTTTTATTGAAATTACTCTGTTTGGCAAATAGAAACTTGGTGAAATTCAAGACCTACATTGCAAAGTAATAAATGGCATGAATCGAATCACGGTTTACATCCCGATTCATTGGCTCCATCCAATCGTTGATTATAATAATTCATAAATTAATAAATTAATAAACGTTCGCGACGCAGTGTCGATTGGTGCCAGTTGCTGACGTCACGGCCAAGACAATTGATTTGGGCTGATATTCCTTCGCTTGGAGTGCCAGAAAAATCAGAGTGAAAATAAAACCGCAACTCAAATATCGACAGTCGGGGTCTTTAGCCTGACAGCGTTTTATCAAAGGGTTAAACTGTTCAAAATGCGGTCAAAACAATCTGAAATAAAAAAACTCTCAACTGTGCGGACTTTTGAATGCTCTGAACGGGTATAGTGCAGTTTTAGTTCTAGAACTATGGGTGTTTACCATTAAGTGGCTTAACTATCTGGTTTTAGTGAAATATCTCAGACAACTTTTAGTCATAGAATATTCTAGTCAGATGGGGGAATTTTATATGTTTTATTTCACAAATAATTATACCCAACTACCTGTGTAATTTTGTATAATGATTCATATTTCAAGTTAGTTAGCCAGTTATGGGAATTAAGTACGAACTTTTCCAAATAATTAACGATCAGGTTATTTTCGTGCCTCTGGCTATTGAGTCAGTATTTATGAATAAAGATATAAATAAGAACAGCTGACAGATCATTTATCACGATTGGAATTTCCATGGATGCACATCGGATCGGATATGATCACGAAACGCACTGTATGTGCGCTACTAGATTTCCAATTTACAATTACCGACCTGCATAACAAATAAATTGCTAACGCTAATTTCCATTCCGGCGGCCCACTCACTTGCGAAACTCCCCACCTCATCTCATCTCACCTGGACTCCTGGCTCCCCGCCCCGCCCCGCCCCGCCTCTTCACCCTCTTCACCCCTTGGATGCATTTCGAAACCGGCTATCGAACGGGGGACTCACTCGAATGACGACTGCCTCGTGTACGTCACAGCAAAAGCCGGAGAAAAGTTTTTCACTCTGCGGCATTTCCGGACAACCCCCCTACACTCGAAAAAAATCAGTGTACAGTACGTTGGATCATATTCATTTGATTTCTGGTTGGTAACCAAATGTGGTTATAAATTATACCAATGTATTTTCTCAAATGGATTTTCTATTTTGTTCAAAAGCTTCGACCTCGACTATAATAATTAGTTTCCCCTATAATGTAGTAAATATTTTTCCCAGTGATCTTTTGAGCCAATTGTGTTTTGTAATACAATATGGCGATTGCGGGACGCAAAAGGGCAGGGGGAGAATGGGCTATGGAAATCAAATGGGAAGCCGGCTTCTGGTCTAGATCAATTTTCCAAGAAACGCTTTGCCAGGCGTTGCGTTTTGACCTTAGACAATTGTTGGCTCGCGTTTTTCTGCTGCTCATTGCAGTGGAATAATCTAGCAACGTAATGGAATTTAATGCCATATCGAATGACAACAATGGAGCGGAGAATTTTAGATGAATGATCATAGAGTACTTGGTTATCTAATCCACACGAATGCATGCATGAATGAAAACATCTCAAAATGCTACAGTAAGAAGATATGTACATTTCTTCAATAGTAGGTCCTTACATGAAGAACGTATTAAATTAAATATTATAAAATAAAGGAACTATTTTAAACGGATGGATTTTAAAACAAAACAAGGGTAGTTAAACTCTACAAGAAAGAAAAACCAAACTGAATTTATGTTTGATTCCACATGAAAATAACGAAATGCACGCTCTTCGCCAGCAAGTAATTATTAATGCAGAATGCAAATTCAAAGCATTCATTTAAATACTGCATATCGCATATGTACAAGTATATTCTGTGAATTGGGCCAATCATCGGCGGCATTAATATTGTTCTCACGGCCGTTCATTTGTTCACTTATTTATTTCATTTACTGAGAATTAATTGTGAAATGCAGCTGTCGAGGAGATGTTCGAGCGGCAAATGTCCTGGGTATAAATTGTAGACATGACTCATTCTTTGGCAATTTCAATAATAATATCCGGACACAATACGGTCCCACTAATTTCGATTTGCTTTGGATCAAAAATTATGCCCCCATAAACGCTCTGATTGCATTTTATTGTCTCCTGTTTGTCGCCGTGCTTTAATGAAAGCGCCGGGCCACACACAAAAGCAAACAGAAAGCCCCAAAAAACCTGGCAAAAACTCATTTAATGGGGGCATAAATAAATTTCGGAGCGGACTTATCGGCCGACAGGCATTACAATATCTTTATTTCGATTTTTCACTTGGCTGGCAAAGGTTTGTTTTTTTTTTTTTTTTTTGTGAGGTAATCATAAAAGCCAAACCGAAGAAATTCAGGTGGAGGCATGAAAAAGGTTGGTCAGATTCGGCCATCAATAATGATAGTAATTTTAATAAATAGTTTTGGCGCCCTTTTCTATCAAATTCTATTTTGTTTTTGGAAAATGGTAAGCCAGTTATTGGGAGGCTTGTAGAAAAGCAAATTCTTACTTCAAACTTGGGGCAAAACGCTTAAATTTCAAAGCCCACAGCTTTCGTTTCAAAAACAATACTATGTTGTATTTTTACGTTTAATTGTTGTTAACAAATTCCTAATAAATACGCATGAGAAGAATGTTGTTTTTACTTCCTGCTCTGCCTAGTCAACAAACCATTTCTTTAATAACATCAATCAACAAAACGTGATGCTCTCGCCAAAAAAAAATTTTAATCATTTTGTTTTGCACGAAAAGTTTATTGGAATGATGCATCGACTTTGGGTAAATGATGAACTTGCTCCACCTGCTCCCACCCAAATATACATATATCTTATATCCCCCTTCCAATCATATATCCACACATATATATATATATGTAGGAATATATGTATTTATGTATATGCGTGTTAGCGTCGCAATAAGAAAATAATTGAGGTGGGTTCGCAAAAAATGGCCAAATGATTCATATTCATCGACGTGGATTTACCCTTTTGGTTAGTATATTTTACGGCAAATTAATGAATTTTATAAGGAATCATGTTGATCAGATAGCTATTCATTAAACAAAATACAGACTTTAATTAATTTTCAAATCAAGAGAAAGATATACTTAAGATAGCACTTTGTACATATTTAATCACCATATTCTGAATCCTGAATTGCCGATTTAAATAGAAATAAGTTAGCTATAAGTCGCAAACAACTGAATAAATAGAAAAACCCTTGAACTTTTTAGGTATCGGACATCCAAACGAAATATGAAAAAAGAGACAAACAAGAAAGCAACTTGAAAAGTGTTTGTCATTGAACATTTTTGGGTGAAAGCCGCAGAGAATTGGAGAAAAAAATTGAGAACTGGTAACATAAAATAGGTAAAAACATACAAATAGAGAAAATTAGGGGGAAAAAGTGCGGAAAGAGAGCACCACCACATAGGGAAGGTATGGCATTAGGTATTTTGTTGATTTAAACTCAGACAAACAACGAAGTTGAGGGCAAAGCGGAATGCGAGCAAACTATAATAGTGTCGCATCAACAACAACAACAATAACAACAACAAGAGCAGCAGCAGAAGCAACAATAACAAATGAAACGATTTTCATACATAATTAAATTGATTAACTAAGTTGAAATTATTCAAGTCGTTGTGCCTGTTGTCTGTCGCCGCCGTAGCTTTGCATACCAAAATGAAAAAATAAACAAATTCGAAAAAAAACAACCTGTAGCCAGACGACTAGCACAACAAAACAAAACAACAGCTAAGGCAATGGCAATAGCAACAGCAATAGCAACGAGAGTAGCCGCCCAGCGACGACGATCATTAACTAATCTAGAGAGCAGAAAATTATATTAAATTAACCAATAAACAATTGCTGACTAAGTCAAGTCACGAGACTTTCGATGCAATCAACAGACAAACAGACAAACAGACCAACAGACAGACAGACAAAAACAGCGGGCAAATAATGTCGAAGGAGGCACAAAGTCCACTTAATTTACAGTCAGCATCCTAGGGCTTCCCAGCTGGACGAAAATAATCCGAATGCAGCATGGACAGCTGGGATGTGGATACATACAGTGGTCAGTCGCTAAGCGAAATCACTCCTCATTCAATGCATTTAATTTAGAGATTTGTTGAGAATTTAATCCAAGCATTTCTTGCTTTGAAAAACTTCATCTTTAGATGCCATAAATTCTTAAAAAATAAGTGTAAGTACAAAATTATCACTGTATCCAGCTTGGTTTAAACCTGTTGAATATCTTCTGTTTTATATGTATATGCAAATTACAGAACGCCAGTAACCACTGTACTTGTGCGTCTCGCTGCTCAACAAGTGCAACACTTTGTTAATTTTGTGTCCTGCCACTTTCTATTGCCATTGCCATTTCCATTCCGCTTTCGAGTGGGTTTTCCCATCTGAAACAGACACACCCTCGCGAAAGGAAACTATATACACATTAACTGAGTTTTCCAGCAGGTTGCCAAGGAGCCGCGACCTTGTTGGAAAAACATCTCATTCAATTCAATTCAATTTGATTATATGGGCATTAAGCGGAGCAAACAAATGGCTCAAGAGAGCGGAATGAAATGAGACAGTTCAGCGGGGAAGAAAAGGGGAAGGGTGTGCTGGAAAGCCGGAAAAATTGGTTGGGAAATTGAATACCGGGCAAACAGTTGAAGGAAAAACTTGACAAGGATTCGCAATGTGTTGCCTAGGAGTTGGAGCTTAAGAAAAACACTTTCTACTCGCCTTGTTCATAGAGAAACAATTATGAAAAGAATGTAAAAAAAAAAGAAGCACATGTATAATAACAGTGATAACTCGTTGGGCGCAACTTGAAGTTTAAGTAATAGGGAATTTTAAGTTAGAAAGTGACAAGTTTGTCAGACAGTGTATCCTCTTAGAAATTATAGAGCTGCAATGAAATGAACAATAAGAGATACCTTTTGATATACAGAAGGTGCCACTTATTGAGGACGCCCTGTACCCGCCCATGTCTATATACATAATACATGCTTGTGTGCGTGCGTGTAAGCATAAATGCACGTGTGTGTTGGTACACGTGCGTGGCTTTCAATGTCGCAAAGTTTGTGGGGGCCAAATAGTATTTTCCTTATTGTTTTTGTTTTTCTTTTAACTTGCCTGATATTGATAGAGTATAATCGAGAGTGGGCGACCAAATGTGGGCGCTGGAGGGGGTGGAAATCAATCAAGAATTATTTGTGGGGGAGCAATAATTTTACCCAAAATATGTGTACACCTTCGGGCGGTCTATTTTTGTTTGCCATCTATTTGCGTCAAGTGCCCACGAACAGTAAGAAAGATACAAATAACACAAATAGCAAATTAACTCTCTCAAAGATCTATTGAATGGACACAAAATAAGCTTCTACATATATTAACTATCTGGATAACCAAGTAAACTGTCTTTAAAATTAGCTATTTCTGTTGTTATTAACATTTTTCAGTTCAAATAGGAGCTAGGCCCTTATCTAAGGCACACATACACACATATGCATATATACAAAGGTTCACCACCCATTATTTTGCAAGTAAACAAAAACAGGTTCGAATAGAGCCAAAAGAAATGCGTAGCAACATTCCAATGTCCAATGGAAACAGTTATTAAGAACCATATGACCAAGTGTTTGATTATATTAACAAGTTTATATTATGCTATCTTAATTAGAGGATATTGAATTGGATGAGAAATTCTTATTAGAACCTAATCATGTCATTTAGGATATTTTAATATATTCCAATATAAATCGAGTTTATGTGGGCTTAAATTGTAATGTCATATTCAGAGACCCAAGCGACGATAGGACATAATTTCAATTACAGAAATTCGGATGTCAAAGTGGGCAAGGTGTATTATTATTGCTGTTTGGCGTACCCAAAGTTAACAAATCAAAACAAAAGAGAGCAAAGAGAAGTGGAAAGCACGGAGTAAGGGGCCAAGGGGTAAGGGGCAATAGAGAGTGGGGTACAAACCTGTTCCGCGGGCCGCGTAAGTTGTTGTGGTTGCCTGCATAGACGCCGAGCTGGAGCCCGGCGCGGGGGCGGGGGTCAGTAGCGGTACGGCCGAGGGTCCAGCGCCACTGGTTTTTGTGAATTTCAAAAGCATAGTTTTGGTCCGTCGTCGTATTTGTTGTTGTTGTTGTTGTTGATGATGTTGTGTGTCGTATTCCTTGATATTCTTATTGTAATTGTTGTTATCGATGTTTGTTGTTGTTGTTGCTCGCCGGGGGAGCGTTAGCTGGCTAACGGGACACACTGAGAGTCCAAGTGCCCAAAAAGGCTGCGACTTTTGCCTGCGTCAACGCTTCTTCTTCTTGCTCTTATTTGCCGTCTTCTTCTTCTTCTTGCCCTGTCTATTTGTTGCTATTTTTAGCAACAACAATTCCTCCTCCTTTTTCAGCTCTTTTTCGCTGTCCTCTTACTTGCTCTCTTGCTCTTCCTCTGCGTCTCTCTCTCTATCATTCACTGGATTCCTGCTCCTGACGTTTTTTGTTTTATCAATTATATTACAGTTACAGTTCTTGCCTCTCGCTCACTCACACATTCGCGCTATCTCTGTCTCTTACACGAGTGGGTGCCTGCACATGTGCATGTGTGTGTGTGCCTTGCTCAATTGTTATTGTTGCGTGGCCAAGTGTTTTGCATTGTTTTTTTGGTCGCACTATCACTTGCATTCAATTGCTTAACAATGTCACTGTTGCACGTTAACAAAAAAACACTATTTTGCGCACTATTTGCGGACGCTGTTTCTATTTGCTTCTTCTATTTTTCAACTTGTTGCACAGAGCTGCCAGACCAGCCACGTATGTTATCGACATTCCTCACTGTTATATCGATAACTGGTTGGTGTCTTGACTAATAGTATATGGTGTGGTGAATAACTCGGGTATAAATTGACCGTTGACCCGGACTTAATTTAAATTAATTGCTATTCTTTCATGACAAACTTGATGTGGTAAAAAATAATGAACATAACACTTGCATAACTTCATAACTTCAATGCTATTAATAAAATAAATATATGATGGTTGGAATTAATGCTAATTCCAAGTGAAAACTAATAGTTTAAGCCAGGACTCCAATTCAGGTTCGAGAACTTGCAAATAAATTTCCCAAAATTTCCCACAGTGCGCTATCGATTTTTGATCGTTCGATTGCCGTTTCGATTGCCTGTTCTATCGGTCGAGCGGGCACACTGGTTCGCACGTGTTGCGATTTGCGTGTTTTGAGTATTTTATTTTCTTTCGAGCTTTTCTCGCGTGGATCATGGGAAAATTCCGGTCGAAGCTAAAGCGCCATGGCAAGGGAAAGACATGGAGCAAGGGCCAGTCGGCCACCTCCAATCCCGACCAAATGAAGCACCGTCTAAAGGCCAAATCGCGGTTCTTCCAGCCAAATTTGAGTTTGGGTAAGTTGTTACTTGCCACCTTTAATTTCCACCTGTAACCAAATTCCTTACAGCTGCTGCCACGCCCACCGGCCTCACCATGGAGGCGGTCCACAAGCATGAGCAGCGACAGGCCTTCAATGCGGAAACCACAACGGTTAACGATGTGGCCGGCAGTTTGAAAAGTTTCAAACTGGATGACGATGATGACGGAATGTCCGGTTCCGGCACTGCACCCACCGGCACCTTCAAAACCTTCCAGACCTTCGCATCCAACTACAGCACCTGCAGTAACACAAGCTTTCGTAAACTGCTCACCGGCTTCCGGGCCTCGTCCGATCTTCACAAGGAGATGCTGGCCATTCTGAGCGCCCTTACCGAAATAATCCGCGAGAAAGGCGGTGGCGAGTCGTCCACAGAGTACTTCCTGCTGCTCATGGAGCAGATTGAGGCCGCCACCGAGGAGCGAGACATTGTTGCCGGCGTGGCACTGCTTGCCATGGGCATAAAGTCGGTGCCGGCTCCGGTTCTCAGAAAGCGATTCGCCCAGACCGCTGCCACCATGCAGGCACTGCTCCAGCGGTTCATGGAGGCCACTAACCAGTCGGTCATCCGATATGTAAGTGCAGAAGGGGTTCATCAGAAAGCTGGATAATACATATTTAACGTGGTTGTTGTTTTTTCGTTTACAGGTAATCGGCTGCCTTTCTGTCCTTCTGCGTGCCCAAGATTACGCGACTTGGACGTACAGCTCCACGTTCCAGTACTTTGATGCTCTTTTGGCGTTCAGCATTCACTCAAAGCCGAAGATCCGCAAGGCAGCCCAGCACGCAGTTGTTTCTATTATTCATGGTAGCTGTTTTATGCTGCCGGCGATCAAATCTGATGACAATGAGGAGGATACAGCGGTTGAGCAGCCAAAGGTTAAGCACCATCCGGCTAGCAGCCGCGTGACCAAGTTCTGTTTGGCTCAGTTCAAGCCGGAGGTACTGGCCAATGCCCAGACGACAGTGCTGCACACTTTGGCGCTCCTTAAGGACACACTATCCGGTTTCAAGACGGAGGACATACGCAGTGTCTGCGAGCATCTGCTCTCCATTATGACGGCGGCCAATGTGCTGGTCAGAACGAATTGTTTCCAGGCGCTGCACGCCCTCTTCCTCACAAGGAGCCCCAATTTAAATGCCGCACTGTGCGCCAAACTACTGGCAGCGATACACGAGTACAGGCCGGACAGAAGCGACGTCCGTCAGACGATCGCCTGGGTGACGGTCTTGAAGGAGGGCCACCTCCATTTGGCGACCCTGCAGCTGGATCTTTGCATGCAGGCCTTGCCGCGTCTGATTGATGTTTGCACCACGGATCTGTGGCTCTCGGACCGAACGGAGCTGGTTGTCGGTGTCTCAAATTGTATCAAGGAGCTGCTGCAAGACTGTGTTGCACGCGCTTGTGCAACAGATGAGGATGCGCAGCGAAACAGGCAAAGTGTGGCCAGGATACTCGGTTCACTTCACAAGGTGCTAAATGCTCCTTTCGGGGAGATCTCCAAATACGTGATCCTCATCTTCTCGATCGTCTTTGAGGCCTGCGGAAAGCGATTCGGGTGAGTCTGCAATGATTGTTTACCCATATAACATCTAAAGTTTATTTTGCTTTCAGTAAGGAACTCACACCCTCACTGCTGACAATCTCCAAGCGCTACGACGCCCAGAGCGCACATCGTCTGCAGATCGAGCACACTTTAATCAGTGCCATCAAGGCTTTGGGACCCGAACTGGTACTTACGGCAATACCGCTTGCCGATGGCAAAGGCGGCATGCAGCTGGAACGATCCTGGATGCTGCCCCTTCTCCGCGAGGGGGCCAACGGTGCCAGTCTGCAGTTCTTCAAGGAGAAGATTGTGCCACTGGCCATGGACTGCCAACAGAAGTGGAAGGAGTTCACCGAGGCGAAGAACAAGTCGTCGTCTCACATTTACGAGCTGTTGTGCTGTCAGTTGTGGGGCTTGTTCCCTGGCTTTTGCCGTCAGCCTAGGGATCCGGACTACTTGCGACAGCTAGCTCCCACTTTGGGTGCGGCTTTGGAAAAGAACCCGGAGTTTAGGCCTCCTATTTACGATGGTCTGATGGAGCTGCTCGGGGACAACCAGAGCGCGGAATGCCATCTGGCAATTGGATTGTATGCCAAGAACTTTTTGCCTCGCCTATTCAATATCTACACACAAAAACCGAATGGAACTTACGAAGCCGATCAGCGCAAGCGTGTCCTGGATGTCATCCGTTTGTATATCGCCCGGGCACCCGCTGATGTTCAACTACAGCTCTTTGAGAACGCCCAGGGGCAACTGGCTGCCAGTGCTGTGGCCAGTTTTGAATATGATGCTCTGTTTGATATTAACGCTGCAATTGTGCGCGTGCAAAAATGCAAGGGAATCGAAGCTTATTTCGAGCAGTACATGGCTCCCATTTTGAGGAACGATAAATCGAAATTGGTCGCCAAAGATGAGCAAAAACTGAAAAAGCAGCAAAGGAAGACCTACGAGTATGTACTATTATTGTTAGTTATAGTCACATTGTAGTTTACTTATTCGCTATTCTTTTGTTGCAGACTCCTGCGCGAACTGATGACCTCGGAGCTGCCATCATGCCAGAAGTTTACCCGCAAGAACAGCATTGTCCTGCAGCAAATCCTTCTCGAAGCTTTCAACACCAGCTGCAGCGTTTGTCAGGCATCGCGATTGTAGTAAGTTAAAGTGCCACAAGACCGCCAGGATGTAGCTAAACCATTATTATTCACCCAACAGCTGTCTGAAATCCCTGATGGACTGCCGCAGCAATCTGTCGTACAATGACCAACTTGTGATGAAGGCCATTCCAGAGGCAGTGCTTAACTATAAGGAATTCTCCACTCGCAAGGAGCAGGTGGCCGAGCAGCTAATCAAATCTATCACGCAACTTTATCAAGATGCGGGCAAGATCAACGACTTTGTTGATATCCTGACGGCAGGATTTACCGGCGATGAAACGCTGGTGACGAACACGATTTTGGCCTTTAGGGCTGTGCTCCAGCAGCAGGGTCAACACTTGACGGTGGCCACTTTGGAGTTTGTCCTGCAGCAGGTCTCTGTGTTCCTCGTCCAGAAGTCACGCAACCAATCGGAGGCAGCCGTAGCCTTTCTGATTACATTCATCAAAGTGATGCCCATAGCACTGGTGGCCAATCACCTGGAGACGATTGTGAGCAATTCCACTGATTTAAATTATACACTTGATCTGACTAATCGGCTCTTTCCCTTCAGATGCGCTCCTTGTCGGCCATGACCAAGGATACGAAGCGATACTGCCGTATCCAGATCGGTTATTTCCTTAAGAAGCTCTGCAAGCGCTTCACCACCGAGGAGCTGGCCCGCTTTGTGCCCGGCGACGACGAGGTGACCCATCGCCGGCTCAAGAAGATACGCAAGCAGATGCGAAGGGATACGCGCAAGAAGCAGAGCGAGGAAGCGCAGGCGGATAGCTCCGATGACGAGCTAGTCGGCGGTCTGGAGCAAAAGAGCTACACGTAAGTCATTTCTGGTCATCGTGATTACCCAAAGAACTTCACAACTTCCGCCCACAGCATTGATGATATTCTGGCTGACTCCGATTCGGATCTGCCCGAGGACATGGACGCTGAGGACGAGGGCGGAGCAGCAGCCGCAGCTAACAAGCGCAGCAAAAAGGCCAAGCAGCAGAAGAGCACATACATACGCGAGGATCCCGATGAGATAGTCGATTTGGCCGATCTCAAGTCCATTGGCAATGTGCTGAGTAAGTTAAATTCATTTCAAATTAGCAGAAATCATCATCATTTGCTTTTGTCCCATTCCAGCTAGTGGCTCCGCTCAAACGGCCGCCACTGTCAAGAGCCTAAAGACGAAACCCCAGCTGCCGAACGGCGGCTTCAAGACTGCTGACGATGGACGTCTGATCATCAGCGATAAGGCTCTTCGCGGCCAGGGTGGAAACGATGAGTCCGATTCCGACTCGGATTCCGATGCATCCATGGCGGATGGGACTGTAGCCAAGGAGCCAAAGGCAAAGCGTGGAATGGAAGACGATTCCAGCGACGAAGATGAACTGCAGCAGCAGCAAGCGACGGGTGCCAAGCGGACACGCAAGGGTGGTGATGCAATGAGCACGAAATCGGGCAAAACCACCGCAAGCAGTCGCTATACCGCCGGTGGCAAGGGCATCCATCGACAGCTGGCAGCTGGAAACTCGGATGCCATGTCCGTGAAATCAGGCAAATCTACCAGCCGAACTGCGGGCACTGAGTACAGCAGCAAAAAGGCGAAGGGCGATATGAAGAAGCGCGGACAACTGGATCCATATGCGTACATCCCACTCACTAGGAATAACCTCAACAAGAGGTGGGTATCTAAATATTTAATATTATTGCTATACCCGTCTCTATCTAATGTTCCATCTCTCTCGCCCCTAGAAAACGTTCAATGAACTCGCGAAAATTCAAGAGCGTATTGCGTGGAGCTGGCGCTGAAACTGGAGGAGGCGGCGGCGGCCGGGTGTCCAAGAAATACAAATAGGGCAGGCAATCAAGCTAACTAACTGACTAACTGGATCGTAAAGCTATAGAGATATAGAGATGTATAATAACACCGGGATAGTGCGGTCTGCTGATAAGAAAGCTAAGACGTTGATGATTATTTCCCCTGTTACTTTGCTTAAATATATAAATATAATTAAATATATATGAGCATGTGGAGACGTTGTAAATGCCAGAGATAAAAGAAAAAACAACAACGGAATTGTCATGTATTAAAAGAATCAGGATTTTTTTTTTTGTTGAGCTGCAAAGACTTTGAATAAAGAATTTTGAAAGCAAATTACTTCGAGGTGTTGCGAAAACAAGAACAGTTACGTTAAATTAAATCCAAACAAGCTTTATATTTATTTAAAATATAGTAAATATGACTATTTATTATTGCAAATGCCAAAGTCCAAGTACAGGTTAGTAGAACAAGCAAATACACACTGTTCTGATAAATCAGTCAGCTAAGTTACTCTACACAATGAAAGTCTTCAAATGAGATAATGCTAGGCCCATCCTGTCGGTAGTCAAACGCTGTTTTGAAAATCCTTTTCAATGTGGGTCCTGCTCCATTCCCCGAGCGGATCCAAACCACTCATGGTCTCCTCGATGAAGTGCATCTTATTATCGCTATCCACCAGGACAACAGTGTGTGTCCGGCTGCCGTATGCATGATCTTCGATATGAACATTAAGGGCACTCAATCCCTCGCCCCAGTTGGGTGCACGTCTCTTCAACTCGTCGTCCGGCCAGAATTTGTGCTTATTCCGGAGCAACTGCATCAGCTGGGCGGATAGAGTCTCCACGCTGGATGCCCCATGCGCCTTCACGATCGCCGCGAACTCCTGTTGGCCATGTCGCACCTTCTCGAACGGAGTGTGGGGCAGACTGTTGCCGAATCCGTAGCACTCGCCGTTCTGGAAATCCTCCAGCGTGGGCGGCACATTGCTCAGTAGCTTCACGCGGGCAGGCTGGGATGAAGATCTGTTGAAAACGAGGTCATGTGGTAAGTGGTTTCTCTGTATTCGTATATATGCTTTGTTTGCTCATTTATATTTGTCATTATCTCGATATGTCAAGTTTGGGAAATATAATTTATGGCCACTCATCGCTGATGTTATTGCATTTTAATCAGGAATTATTCGTATAATCGCCAGATAAAAGCAACATAAATCAATTTATATATTGTACTATAATGCACTTTCTAATAATGCTCTTTCAGTGATTACTTTCAATATATTTACTAATATATCAGGTTATTCTGAAAGGGCTGCAAACTTACCCGATTTCGATGGACACAAAGTTGAAGGCGGAGTACTTGGTGCAGTCCTTGAGCAGGCTTCCGTTGTAGTTCAGGATGTTGTGCTCCTCGTCCGCCTGGGTGACAAAGTCCGCCACAATCATGCCGCGCCCTAGTAAGAAATGTTCGTTATTCGATTGTCCCTTACTCGGATTCGGATTCGGGTTCTGATTCGGATTTGGATTCGGATTCGGATGACGGTAGCTGTTGGAGTTGGTGGGCTTGGGGCAAAGGTTAATGCCGATGCTGTTGCTGTTGTGATTATGCGGTTGCAAAATGTTCTTGTGCGCTTCAAACAGAAAAACAGAAACGAAGAAAGTTGTTTTTTTGTTTTGCTTTGCTATTTCTTTGGTCGCTTTTGTGAAAGTTTTAGTTCGAAGCCAAATGGTAGAATGAGTGTGCGTGTGTTCACGTGTCAATTTGGGTTAGTAAATGGCTTAAATGGCCTAAATGGCCCAAAAGGGTTTACCAACTGCATCGCGCGGCTTCGGCTCGCCGGTCAGATTGAGCAGGGCGCCCACCTTGAAGAAGCCAGCGGAATGGCCGATCGCCAGCCAGGTTCCTCCTTCGCGTCCGGGTTCCAGATCGATACCTGAAATGGGAAAATACATAAATATGTGCTCAAGTTGATCTATACTTATAGGTAACATGGTTTAAAACCCAGTTAAGCTGCTGGGAAAGTGAACTAACGAGGGATACTTTCAAATGAACTGCATTTCATTGACTTTCATGTAGATGACATCCTAAAGGATGCAGTTTTACAGAACCAGCTTTTAAGGATTATACTCCAACTAACCATAGACATCCAAGGGCATAAACCCACCACTTACCCCCGTAAACATGGTCGGCATTCGCCCACTTGGCCGCTGACTGGGTGGCGCGGGCGAAGAACTCGTCCCGATTGGAGGCCAGGATGAGCTTGTAGCCGCCCGGCTGCGGATTGGAGTCCGCACAAAAGAATATCACGCACATCGTCTATATCCTCCTATGGTGTTTATGGCTATGGTTGCGATGTGTAGTGCGTAAGGGTCGCGGGACAACTGCGGATGGCGTTCGAAAAGTGGGCTTTAATCTCGGTGGGGTGTCCGTATCAAAATGGCAGGTGGTTCAGCTCAGTCTTCTCTTTGTTACTTTGTGGCAATGGAACTACTACTACGTTGGTTTTATCACTAAATAGCCGTACGTACAGCTGATATACAGTCTTATCCGTTGTTTGCGAGCCCAGCTAATCTAAGTGGTAAATGTAAATGGTTTGGATTGGCGGGTGTTTTCCTGTGAGCCGTGCCTCTATATCGTATCTACATATTTACGGGGCAAAAAGCATTCCCATTATCGCAAACAAAGCAGTATTTTCTTTAATTTCAATGACGGGGTTCGCTTGTTTTGATTTCTCTTTTGTTTTATTGTTTTTTTTTTTAGCGTTGCCAGCTGACGGGGATTCGATAGGAAAGCGTTAACCCTCTACTGCCCTGTGCGATATTTTTGCTATGTACACTGGTAGGCACAATTATTTTGACAAAATGTTCTTTCGTGTTTCTCAGTACTCTTTGATCTTGAGCTTGAACTAAAATTCTTGCTACTTTTTTTATATGCTATTATTAATATGCTATTTATGAACTTTTGCGCACTCTTTGAACGCTGCTGATAAAAGAGTACTGAGGAACACGAAAGAACGTTTTGTCAAAATAATTGTGCCTACCAGTGTACCTTACTCGAATAATGGTGATATAATTTGACTTGTCTTAATGTGTACTTTTCAATTTGAAAGATTTATTTCCTTATCTGCTGGACAATTCAATATGATTATAGAAATCTGACCTTCATATTTAACATTTTATTAGTAGCTTCTAAGAAAATACTACTTTGAAATTGGCGTAACAGGTAGGCGTTATTGCTAGTCACCCATCTCTATTTTCTTACAATGTGTGACCGTTGGTCCAGCAATCGATTGCTTTATAACTGGTTGATATTTAAAAAAATACCTTAAATAAAGGCTTGTAATTAAAATTAGAAAATAGCAATTCATAGCTAAACAAGATATACAATAATAAATTATCAGACTCATTCGGGACCTAAAATCATAAAGGACACTGTTCGTTTAAATTCAATAAAAAGAGTGGATTTTTTAGGGAAAAGTAGCGGTCGGTCGAGAACATTTGGGGGGAAAATCGTGTCGTCATCTGGTAACACTGGCATTCAGCAGAGCAGTGAAAACGACGTTAACATTTCTGATCAATTAAACAATTGGAAAATACGGCCGCAGATCGCGATCTAAACGTACCGCCCCCACCACGCCCACTGCCGCCCACGCCCCCTGGCGCGGGGTCACATCGATAGAGAGCTTTGCGCGTGTGTGTGTGCGTGTATGTGTCGGTCGAGAGGAGGAAGACGAAGAGAAAAAAAAACAGGCAGCGAAAAGCGATAAGAAACGGAACACAACACACTGGAAAAAATTGCGATAAGAAACGGGGAGGAGCGGAGCGGAAATTGCCAAGACTCTGGGATGGATTAGCGGCACAGCCGGACTCTGAGGTTAGCCAACAGTGGGATTAGGACCAGGACCAGCCATGTCCTCCGCCGTTAACATCCAGATCGTATCCATGCCGAATCTGGCCAAGATCGAGAGCTTCCTGAAGGATGTCAGCTACCGGGAGACGATCGAGTACAGTGCCAACTTCAACACGCGCCTGTGCAGCGAGCGGCGCCACCGGCTGCCCTTTCTCGATCCGCAGACAGGCGTCGCCCAGAACCACTCGCAACTCTTCCTGGACAAGCGACAGCGGATGCCCGGCTTCCGGCAGGGCCAGATCTACACGTATCCGGCGGCCCGCTGGCGGAAGAGCCGTCGCCAGTACTTGAGCAAGATGTACAGGTGAGGAATCCGCACACATATCGGTGGGGGATTAGACTGAATGGCAAATACACAAGGATAAGCTATAACTATCCCATAGTTACTACTCTGGGGGATTCAGATTAGAACTTGAAAACACTTTGTCTATGGTTAGGTCACAAAGTCTCATTGACGTGATGCGTCAGTTTAGGTTACGTCCACAAACAGCCAGAGGATTAGCTAAACTTCGTAGTGCAGATATTCCAATAAATTCTAGTTCCAGGTGGTAATCCTATATATAACGAGTTAGGTTTCATTCCGGATAGCCAGAAGTGTAAACATGAGGAATATCATTTGTGTATATGCCATGCAATCTACTTCACTCCAATGTTTATCGTTAGAAAAGCTCCATGTTTATCCTGGCTAATAACGAACTTTCCACTCATACAGCCGCTTTCCCGAGCGCCCCTTCCAGGCGCTACGCAAGGAGCACGAAGCTCTGGTGGCCAGCGGCGTCAATCTGGGACTGAGCAGCCTGACCAGTGGTGTGGGATCAATGCCCGGCAGCAATAGCCTGGCCAGCAGCTCCTCCCTTACGCTCAATATGCTAACGGGCGGCGGAGCCGCGCCGGCCGTACTGGGTTCCCTGCACAGCGATACTGCCCACGATTTTAATGGAGCCTTCAGTCTGGAGGAGTCGAGCTCACTGGGTGCCGCCGGCGGTGATACATCCGACAGCAAGGACAGTCAACAGCAACAACATCAGCAGCAACAGCACCAGCACCAGCAGCAGGCCGTCAAGGAGGAGCATTTGCCCAAGGAGTGGTTCTACGATGAAATGGACATAAACGATGTTGACTCACTGGAGGAGCCCAAGTCGCCGGCAGATGATGAGTACGACTATGATCCGCGCTATGGCAACAAAAAGAGGCGCAAGCGGCGGCCGGGCAAGCGTGGAGGAGATTCTGGCGGCGGAGGTGGTGGAGGAGGCGCTGGCGGTGGCGGCAATTCAGGTGGTAGCTCCAGCTCGCGGAGACGCAGTGCAGCGGCCAGGTCGCGCATCACCACAACGGATGCGGCGCTGGACGCCTCGCTGGAGGCCATCGAATCCGGCGAGAGTGTTCCGGGCAGCAATGGAGGCCCAATCTCCAGCGGTGGCATCCTTAGTGGCAGTCTGGGAGCAGGCCTAGCTGGAGTGACCGGTTCTGGGGGCGGAGGAGGAGCTTCGGGAGCTTCGGCCAACAGCCGCCGATCTCGGGGAGCGGGAACACGCGGCAGGCGACGAACCAAGGGACCAAACAGCGCCGTTGGAGCGGCATGCGATCCGACAAGCCCCGGCATGGTAATCGAGCCACCATCCTTCGAGAGTGCCGCTGCTGCGGTGGGCGTGGTCGAGGACGCGAACGCCCATCTGCGCAACTATCGGAAGTATCTGTAACCGCTCTATCAGCAACTAATTGGACGTGTAATCAATCAAACCCCTTGTTTTCGCATTGTTTTCTCGCCTATTGATCGACCTACTTTTCGCACATAATTTAAAGATAGTTTTAAAGCCTTAGTTGATCACTGTTGCCCCCGACAAAAGGATAAGAGGAGGAGCCAAGAAAGAAATGAAACAAATACATTGTGGACCAGGGACAGAAACAGGATTAGAATCAGGATCACGATCAGAACCGCGCACCAGGCCGTAGCCAATACAATTCCAATGTTTCGCCTCTCTTAATTTTACGTTCCCATAGCCAATTGATTGTTGTTTTTTGAACTACCAATAGACTGGCGAACTTCTCTATAGGATAATTTGAGCTGAAACTATGGGATGTAGAAAACATTGTTCGATCAATTGAAATGTAGTTGTATGTTTAGCAAACCTTTAGGCCGTCAATAAACATTATATAAGTTAGTCAATGATTTGATAAAGAAGCTTTTCCGAAATCCTTAGGCAATTCTTTATAAAATATTTTGGGCATCCTCAATGCCATAAGTGAAAAGTAACTCCACCGTTTGTGAAACAACATATTTTACATTATGATACGAAAGTATATAATTTTGCAATATTTACAATGGGATCTTGAAATGATTTTACGCCTGGTTTCCAAAGATTGGCTTAGAGAAGTTCGCCAGTCCATTTCATTATATTGTACATTATATATATGAGTGTACAGACATTATACTATATATATATTTACATGCATTATATTTGCGACTCTACTTAAAGCAAGTCCACCTTTTGGACTGGCTCTCCACCTAATCGCAATCTCTCGGTTTCTGTTGCTGCATGTTCTTAATACTATTTTACCTATCACCTATCTCCCCAAAACCCAAAACCCAAATATTCTATTCAATTTTTTTTATTTAACCAAAATTTTAGTTAAAAAGGAGACAATTCAAATTGTAATCTATTTAGGCAAGTGGTAGGGTATCTCTAGCATTAGAAGAAGCTACAAAAAAAAAAACACAATTTCGCAAAACCAAAATTTTTTCTCTAGGATCATAATTATTAAGCTGAGCTAAAAACGAAAACAAATTTTAACTAACTAAGAACGGACAAAATTTAAACAAGATCAAAGAAGGAAAATATGTACATTTTGGAAGAAAATCAAAGTCCACAAAATTTTAATGAATGAGAGGCAAAAATCAGACAAAAATGAACCACAGAGAATGAAAAAAAAAAATGGAAATAGGTTTCTAAGATGTTTTAATATATTTTGTAATAACAATGCTCAAGTGTTTTTCTTGCGGTTTCACACCAAAACTAAGCAATCAACAAAGGCAAAAGGGTTCTCAATGATAAGTTCCTCGAAAGGATTTGCCAATCATCGATCATAAGGCTCTATTGCTGAAAGATTCGTTTTGGGCACAACTACCTTTTCCGCTTGGCAGTGACAGTAGCCTCGTCTGTGGAGGACCTGGTGGTTCGCTTCCGTTTCTGGCTGGTTTGGGGCTTCTCTTCAGCGGTTTCTTCTTGGGATTCGGATGCCTTTGCCGGCTTCTTTTGGGCTTTAGGCTGTCTCTTTGTTTTGGCCAACTCTTTCGATTGATTTGCTTCCTTTGAGTCGATTTGAGGTGGCTCTTCCTTGGATTTCTGCTCCCCTTTGGATTTGGAAGTTGAAGGTACCTTTTTCTTTTTTGATAAAAACAATATTGTGTTAATTTTTTCTGGACTTATTGGACTTTCCTACCTCATTCGTTTGTGGTTCCTCCGTGGACACTGACTTCTTTGGGGATGTTACAGTCTCGGACTCCGGTAGATCAATTTTGGATGACTTCTGCTGGTCACCCAGAATTTCTACAATCCGATCGTATACCTCCTCCACAGTGGGAAACTTGAGGGCACGTGGTGGACCCCGCTTTAGACCCGACCAAAGTGCCACCTGCTCCGGCTTCCCCAGTCCGGCGCTTAAGCTCAACTCGAAGGCTCCTCGCCGCGGTGCTCCAAGTGCATTCAGCTGAAGCTGAAGGTGTTGGAGACCGCGCTCCCGGATAGCGGAGTGCAGCTCCTCCGCTCGACGACGAAAGACTCGTCAGGATCGGCAGTGCTCTACGTAGAGCACCGGCGCATTGGGATCCAACACTTCGGCTGCATCCCGCTCCACAACTGGCGCCTAGAAAATAGTTGGGAAATAGTTTTACCTATTGAAAAAACGTAGTATTTCAATCTTACCTCAGCTTTTTTGGTCCGTTTTGGTGGCATGATCCTAGACGGATTAGAATGTTCAAGTAAATGGCGCACTTCTTACTTGTCAGTGTTGCCAGATGGTGTAGAAACGCAGGGTGACAACGGCCTACAGCTCCATCCCTGGAACCTATCGATTTGCCGATAACAGACGTTAAGCGACGCGCGATTCGCAATCAAATTTAGTAAACATTTAATTTAATCAACAGAGTTGTAATTACGCCAAGATGTCGCACCTAATGCCACGACGGACCAGCGAGTTCCGTGCCGATGTACTGGAGGACCGCAGCACTACTGATAAGCGGCAAACCAGGTGAGTGATCCGGAATCCAACTGAGCAAGCCCCTCTAAGGCAATGCCTATCCTTTTCCAGGGCAACGAAGCGCAGTGTAGCCACGCACACTCCGTCCTCCAGCCAGGCGGTCCCCAGAAGGTAGGCACATCCATTCGCTAATCTAATGCATAGCCAGTAATGTCCCAAATCAATGTCCTGCAGGCCCTCTGCATCGCGTCTGCCACAGCCGCTCAACTTGGAGCGGGATCGGGCCAGTCAAATGGGCGTGACTCCCAAGCGAGGTAACCGATTTGTACCCTCCACCGCAGAGCGCGCCATTGCGCCACACTCCGACAAGAAATGGGTAGCGGAGCGGGCACAGCAGATCCTGGAATACCTGCATGACATTCAGCATAGCGAGGCGCCCACAGGGCTTATTGCGGATCTCTTCAGTCGGCCCGGTGGACTGCGGCATATGACCATCAAGCAATTTGTTTCCATTCTCAACTTTCTGTTCCATCACATCTGGCGCAATCGAGTGACTGTGGGCCAGAACCACGTCGAAGATATCACAAGCGCAATGCAGAAGCTGCAGTATCCATATCCGGTAAGCAGCACGAATGTACAAGGATACATTTAGATGTCCAGCATTCTCTTGATACTTAAATCCATTTGTGACTTACAGGTGAACAAATCATGGCTGGTATCGCCAACAACACAGCATTCATTCGGTCATGTGATCGTCCTGTTGGACTTTCTCATGGACTTCGTACCGCCTTTGCCCTCGTCGGATGAGTTAGAAGAGGAGTTTCCGTTTATGGAAACCATGGAGCAGCCCAGCTCGTATCTGAATAGCATGCACTGCGAGTCGACGGCCATTATGTCCACCACCCAGGCGCACGCCATCCAGCTAGACGAAGAGGTCAATGGCCTGCTTTTCGCAGAGGCTAGCAAATGTATTTCCCTGTGGGATCAGGAGCTCACCAAAGAGGAGGCCAAGCTGCAGGCGGAGACCAGGGATCAGGTGATCAACAAGAAGTGTGATTTGCCCGATCGCAAGGCTTTAGACCAGATAATCGGCGATCTGAAGACGAAGCTACAGCAATTAGAGAATACGCTGCATGATCCTAGCAACGACAATAAACTGAACAAGCTAGAACGACTTACCAAAGAGCACGACCAGCTCGCCCAACAGCTAGCTGCCAGTCAAGAGGACCTGCCCAAGCAGCTTAAGCTATTCGACCAGCTGTCTGCCCAGGCAGAAGAAATGCAGTCCAATCTCCGCCAGCAAATGAAGTATGAAAAGATCCTGGAGCAGGCGGTTAACAGCCAGAAGTACACAGCCCAGCAGTTGAAGGAGCTTCAAATGAAGTGCGACGATATGGAAAACTATTCCAAGGCTTATGATCGTCAGGTGAAGGAGGTGTCCGAGCTGGAGCTCCATCAGCAGGTAATGCTGTCGCGAGCCAAGCAAAAACAACTGGATTCCGTTGAGGTCTTCAACTCCCACGTGCGTCACCTGAGCATGGTGCCGGTAATTTGTGCCCTGATAAAGGGCGGCATTGGTCAGCAATCGGATCTTACTCTGCCGCTAAATCCCAATCAAAAGGATATTTCGGAGCGGGTACAGTGCCTGGAGCTGCTGCGAAAACTTCTACAGCAACATCGCCAGCAGAATATCGATCGGCGTCAGATGTTGGATCAGCAGGTGGCCAAAATAAAATCCGATTTCGTCGAGTTGGACACGGAAATTGCTACGTTGGACTCTCAATTGCGTGCGCAGAAGCAGCGCCTAACCAAAATGGAGGCCAGCTATCGGACCAAGCGGGAAATGCACGCGCAGCACCGGCAGCAGCTGCTGGAGGATCAGTATGACCAGATCGCCCGTCTGGGTGAGATGGAGAAGCGGGAGAAGGAGGCGCTGGAGAAGCTGCAAGCCAGCAAGCAAAGGAACGAAGATTTGCTCATCGCCGCCGAGCAGTTTCAGGAGCAGGATCTCAAGGCCCGCAACGAACACCTCGAGAAATGCGAGCAGAAGTTGGCAAAAGCGGAGAAGGAGCTGCAGGCCCTGGAATCAAAGGTCACCGCGTGTCAGGCCAAGCTGAGCGATGAGGAGCATAAGGTGTACTCCGCCCAGCTGCCATCCTTCCAGCCAGTGCTGCAGGCCATCAAGAAGCGTTGATCCAGATGTTTCGTTTCTTCCTTTTATGTATAATCCAGTTGATCTGTAAATGTAATGGTTTTTTTTAAAAGTACGATTGTTTCGTAAATGAAAAAGCAATGAAGCTGTCTACAAATGTTTTATGAAATGCATTTATTTTTGATTACATTTGAATTAGGTAAATTGAGTAGAACACTGTGGTTCCTGGACAAAGGAGGGGGTACTCCATAATATCAGATTTCTTAAGTTTTTTATTGCCACACGTATTGCGGATTCCATTACGGATCTCCGCTGCCATTTTTGGATTACAAATTGCACTTGGAACGGTTTAGCTTTACATGGTTATACATATACACTGAGTGGTGGGTGAATACGGCAAGGGTAACTTAAACGTAGGCATCTATAAATATTAAATTATATTATCTTTTGGCCAATTTTGTGTAGGTTAGTGTGCGATTGACTTGTGTCACAAAAAGTTGCAGGGGACAGTAACAAATGTATGCATTTATAGCAAAAGAAACATATAAATTGAATTATATGTGCATATTATTTCATTTGTGCGCACTTTTCGTATTTGTAAACATATAGTTGTATAACTAATAATTTGTCATTTTATTTTATTTCAAGTTTAAAGTCTAGATTTCAATATTTTGTTTAACAAATCGTTGGCTCCCGGTTTATATGTGAGTAGTGATAGTGGTAGTGGTAGTAGTAGTAATATTGTCCCTCGATCATAATTCCTAAGTTCTTTGTACCACAAGTCAACCAACTAGAGAATATGGGTATGGAAAAAAATTAGGGAAGTTCGAGTAGTAGTTATAAATTCAACATCGAGAATGAGACAATAATATGTTGCGTAATAAATAATTATCATTTAGCTTAGTTCAATTTTATACAATGCCCGATAGTGCTTACGTCCTCAGACAATGAAGACATCGCCACTGCTGCGCTCCACGGCCGAGGTGGCCACATCGCCGCCACATCCTGGCCGACCTTGACCGGCTTGACTTGCAGCCGAGATCTTGGGCTCCTCCGACTGATCGGCTTTGTCTAACAGCTCCGCCTCGCGTCCGATCTCAACGATGCCCTGCGGCTTGTCGCAGCTGGCGCTCTGTGACTCATGCGACTCGGGTGCTTCTTCCTGGCCAGCCAGGTGTATGCTAACACCCGCCATGTCAAGGTTCTCGGCGTCCTTGTGATTCTGGAATGTAACTGAGATCTCTTGCGCTGCAGCTCCTTCGCTCACATCCGCTTCCTGGCCATTGGCGCTGGTCGTGGGCGCTGCGTTTGCATTGGGCGGTGCCGTCGTGATGGATGACCACCAGCTGGAGAAGGCGCCCTTCGCTTGGGATATGGCACCGCCCACCGCACGACTCGTCGTGTTCACCGCCTGGTTGATTTTTCGCCCACTCTCGCTATTTTGCATGGTTCTGGAAATTCCAATTGTTTGGAAACTTAGTTTTGTTTTTCGATTGGTTTCTGGTTTATCACTTACTGTGCTAGTTTTAGTTTCATGTCCGCCACGGACAAAGTGCCGGCAAAGGGATGACCAGCGGGCAGGGCTTCAAAGAACTCGGGTTCGGGCCTAACGTCGTACCATTCCTGAAAGCATTGGGTGCGCTTGAAGGCGCCCATGAAATGCGCATTGAAATGATCGTTGTCCTTGGGCATGGCATCTAAATCAAAGAAACACATTTAGATTTGTTGGTACAACCAAAAGTTAAGAAGTTAGATGACAAGACCCACCTGGAGCCACAGCAGTTCGCAGGAGAGCCAGGATGTAGCCCTGAAACTGCTCCCGAATCCAGTACTCGCTGCCCTCCGCATCCTCCTTCGGCGACTGCACGTGCTTCATGATGTAGTCCATGTAGCGCAGATCCTCGGTGCTCAGCACCAGCTGGCGCCTAAGCTCCGGATCGTGTGCATCCAGATTGGCCGCTTCTATGTCCACTAGGACGTCAGCCAGCTGACGTTTCTGCTGGAAAAGAACGTTGGAGGTGCCGATGACATAGGAGAGCACCATGGGGTCGCTGAGCAGGTCCATGTACGGCAGCGACAGATACGGTAGGCAGAGATTGCCGCTGGCGAAGATGCTAACCGGTGCCCGATACTCATCCGGATTCACAGCGCACAAGGCGGCGAGGTTAGCTGTGGACGAAAGATTTCAGCAGGTCAGTTAAAAATATATAAATGGCTTAACTTAATAACGTTTTTTTATAGAACATTTCCAAACACTGCGTCACAGGTGTGTGTAAACTCCTATCTAGTATGATTCACTTATATGGCATGATGAAGGCGTAAATGATGAAATGGCTTAACAAAGGTTACAGTATTATTATAATGGAAGAATTCACAAAAATGATCCAATATCCAAGATCTACTAAAATTGCATGGGCTACTCACACGCCAGTGTGTCCACGCTGGCCTCTCTGGTCAGCGAGCTGTTCCTGCCGTTCGAGGAGTCCTGCGACTGCGAGTTTGGTGTGGAACGCGTTGACGTGTCATCGCCACTGGCCTGCTCCTCGCCTGCAGAGGCTGCGGATGAGACGAGCGCCAGCTCCTCAGCCTCGCCCTCCACCGCTGTGGCGCTCTCGGGCGTGAGTTTCTGCTCATCGGAGCCAGCGGCAACGGAAGCCACTGCCTCCAGTTCCGCCTCGGCTTCCGCCTGCGCCTCCCGCTGCAGGGAGTCGGTAAAATCCGGCATGGGCGACAGTGGTCGCGATGTGCGCACACAGGCCACCTCCTGGAAGCCCTTCTCCAGCAGCCGCGGCACCAGCGATGCCATGCCCAGGATCAGCACACACATTTGGCGCACTGGCGAACCGAAGCAGACCACGCGGCGCTGCAGCAGCATTAGTTTGAAGAGCATTAGCGTCTTGTGGCGCCAGTGGAGTACGAGCTCGCGCAGGGACAGGCCCACGTGAAAGTGGCGCAATGGGCGGCGGGATTCGTCGTCCTGGAGGCAGGCATTTAGCTGCTGATACGCCTTGACCAGCAGTTCCGTGCCGGAGAAGTCGCCCTGATCGAAAAATGCATCGGCAATGAGGGCTAGCTTCACCTCGATGTACCCGTAGATGGGCAGGCGGGCCAAAATGCACACGGACTTCTGAACGGTGCTGCGCGTGAGGTCCGCCGTCCGGATCTTGAGCTTCTCCACGCGTATCTGGCGATAGCAGGACACGCCGTAGATACTCGCAGCCGGCTCATACAAACTGGGCAGGTTGAAGAACACGGTGTCCTCGGCAAAGTTATGCGAGCCATCGGGCAGTGCCAGAGTGGGCAGGTACTTCCAGCCGGAGGGGCATTCGTGGCGTCCTGTGGAGCCCGAGATTAGCGGCGGATGCGAGAACTCCACCTGGCAGCCCAGCTTGTGGTGGAAGCCCACCACGAGGATGTGCAGGATGGGTGGCTTGTTCTCCGGCTCGCTGGCCATCGTTGTCCTTTTCCTTGTTCCACGGAGCAAGCGGTGTCCACCAAAAAAGCGTTTTTTGCCTGCAAAAAGAAAATCCAATTGGATTTGGCCACTACCGCATCGGCCCTCTCGCTCGCACTCGTGTAACCACGCCACGCAATTGTTATTCTATTTCGACCAACTCGCACTTATTGTCTTTGCAATTATTATCTGCCTGTCGTATTTAACTTTCTATCTGTACAATTTTTAAACGATTTTGTTTTTATTCTATTTTCTTGTTTGTGATAGCGTATCGATATCAGGAGGCGTTATTTTGTACTCCAATTAGATGTGCATTTGCCGGTTATCGATATGTTCGTCTCGACCAACGGCATTATCGACTACAACAGTACGAATATTGGCGGTTACTTTTGAATTTGGAATAACCATTTTTGAAGTAGTACAAATTTATAATATGACCTATCAACTATAAGCTTCGTAGTGCAACTTATTTGTGTATCTTTTTATTCTTTATTAAATCTTTACTAAATCTATACAAAAAATAAATCAATTCCAAACAGATGAGAACATACATAATCATTCAGATAAAATGAAAAAATAATTAATGAAGTTACAAAATTTATTCAAATTGACAAAAAAATGCATTTATTCAATACAAAAAATCTCTTTGTTTACACATAGCACATACATATACAACTTACCAGCATGATTTTCTTAAAACAATCATTATGTTAAAATAAGTGTAACATTTTGGTTTCAATAGCGATATCGTTAGCTTGACTACTGGGTAATATTTAATACACATTTCCAAGTGTCAACAAGGCGAAAGCGAAGTCAAAAACAAATTCTGAAAATAAACGTGTAATACTATACATATAGTAGACGGAGCATTAGGTACTATATAGCCAGACTGTGTATGATGGCTCTTTTCTTAAACGTTTTTATATTTTCTGCTGTTTTCATTTCGGGGTTTCTTCTATGTGTTTTTTTCTTATGGATTTTTCCGTTGTTTTTCTTTTTCGTGTGTTTTTTTTTTTGCTTTTTTTAATTGGTTCGTTTTCATTTCATTTAATTTAGTTAGAGCGTATTTTTAAATCGAACATCCAACATATAGATTCTAAAATTGGCACACATCGGGTTGTTTGTTCTTTACAAAATATGTTTGCCTGACCTGATCTTATTCATTGAAAACTTTATGAAACATATATTTAGATATAAATTTAACTCGATGCATTAATTTAATATGGTAAATGATTTGCAGTTAATTATATAAAACTCTAAATATTATGTTGACTAAAATCTGGAATTGGAAATAAATTATTTTAGGCTTTTAACTGCTTTTCATATTTCATACACAGTAGAAAAGTATGAAACTGACACAAATTTGTTGGCTAATTTTTATGCTTGCACTGGATACCATCAATTCAAATTATTCGATACTTTGGATGGTCTTTTCATTCATATAATCCCTCAGTTATCTTGTCTGAAATCAAATATTTTTCCAGATCTTGGATAATGTTTATGTTATTCCTGATCTATGCACATATTACCCACAGTTGCCCGTAAACATCGCCCCAGAAAGCTAACCTATAGATAGACATATAGAAGATATTTAAACAAACACATATACGCGCATACTTTAATATATATCTATATATTTTCTTTTTTTTTATATCGGGCGTTCTTCGTGCATACGATCGGCACTAAAAACCGAAGGCTACATACGAAAAGCGCCCACACAAAATGGCCAAAAATAGAACAACAAAAATTCGAAACTGTGCTATTTGTTATTCCCTGATTTTCGAATTTTCTAACTTTCTGATGTTCGGACATTCAGAAGATGATGCGAATTGAAAATTACTTGAAGGCATACGGCATACCCGAAACCCACTTTCACGCCCACATCTGCACATGTCCGTACTTTTGGTGTACGGATTACGGATCACTGAGCCATTTGGCCCGATGTTTGCAATAAGTTCATAGTTGTTTATTGAACGGAAGATGTTATGTGAATCCAGCCCAGGCAGATGGCAGCCAAAAATGAAACCCAACTAGAAACCGCTTACAGATGCTGCATATATCTGGACACAACTCCAACGGACCATTTCATGCACTAAATCCCCGAAAATTCCACCTGCCCACCTGTGTCCCATTGCGATTCTGTAGTTTTGTGCTTTTTGGCAAGCCATGCACAATACCTAGACCGTACTGAACTACCCACACACACACTTATCTGCATATCTGCTGCATTTCGCAGAGGTGCAGATACAAAAATGTTCTAAATTTAAGACACTTGGTAACCAAAAACGAAATCAAAACAAATGGCAAAACTGTGCGACGATATAGTAATTTTACTTTACTTTTTTAATATATATTTTTAAAATAATATTAAACATCTTGCTTATGCAAGTATTTAAGAGATTCCACTAAGACTTTAAATATTAACTCTACAACCGAATGTAAATATAAGGATTTTATTTAAGTATTTTGCTACAGCAATTTATTACTTAAAAATAAAAAAAAGAATGAATTTGCAATATGCTTCTATTTATACCTAAGAAGATACTAGTCTAAACGAAATTTGTTTTTTATTCTTGTAGAATTTTAATTACATATTTAATTCTATACAAAGAATTTTTTCATTCATGATGTAAACGATACGAAATATATGAAAATCGATGTAGTACAAAGTACATTTCAACAAAATATTATAAGTTTACAAGAATGTATATTGTTCGCTATTATTTTATGGATAACAATACAGAACAGACTATGTTTCACTACCCTACTTAATACGAATATTTCACATTGGGTAATGATGTGTATTAAATTATGCGAAAAATTATACTTTTCAGGAAAAATTAAATATAGGGAAAAGAGATTTTATCAAATTCTTCCAATTGATTTGGTGAATTTTGAAATAAAAGTACAACAAAAAGAATGAATCAAATTCGATAGCTGAAACCAAGGGCTGTAAGGTGCGTAAGTGTATCTGAAACTATTTGGCAGAAGTATCTGAAGAAGAAAAAAGAAGAAAATAAAAAATAGCATAGCAAAAGGAGAAAAATAAAAAAGAAAATCGGAACAATGACGAATAGATTCAAGTGTTAGACAAATGGCAATGCGATGGGGCCACCTAAGGCCGTTCGACGTCAGCAGTTCGATCGCGATATAGATATAGGTAAATAAATATACATATACAATATATATAAATTTTTTAGGGCGTGCACTCTGGGGTTCAAATGCTGCAACGATCCGCTGAGGAATCCAAACTATATGTGCTATATATCGTCATGTATGTACATACATATGTACGTATGTTTGTACAAATACATGCGGCAATATATGCAGGCCGACTTTTTAATGGCTGCGAAATTTATGTTCTACGATATTTGATTCCAAAAACAAATGTGTAAAAAGCCGCCAACGCTCCGAACGTCCGCATAGGCTATATACTTATGATCTAGTTATGTGCGTGTTCTACATGGCCTACAATATATATCGTATGCCTCATCTCGCTCTGGCCAAAATGGAAAATTGGAAAAGACTCAACGTTGGCTGTGTGCGTGTGCAAGTTTATGTTTCAGCAGCAGCCCACCTGAAAAATCCCCGAAAAACACATTCAACACATCCACACACATTCAACACACTACAGGCGCCCAGGCACCCACCACCACCCACTTGTTGCCACATCGGCCAGCGATATGTGGCATATAGCGCTGGCCTGCTTGCACCCGTGTCTTGCTATTGGCTATATAGAATGGCGATCGGTGTGTGCGTGGAAATGGCTTTTCCGCGAACGCGACGAAAAATTCTTTAACATAACGTGTAGCAGCGCTTTTCATCGTCAGTTTGGTTAGTCGAACCGCAGCATTCGCTCCTACGACGTCAGCTGCTCGGACTTCAATTCAATTTGTTTTTCTCCCTAAGTAAGTTTTTTTTTTTTCTGTTTCTGCTCTACTGCTGCTTCACATCTCCTTCAAATGCTGCATCACCAAAAAAATCAAAAAAAAAAAAAAATGTAATAAACTTGTGTGCCTAAAAACGAAAAGAAAGTTATCAAAAACGAGAAAACCAAATCCTTTGGGATTGAACCACGAACCACGAACCGAACATCAACAAAAGAAAGTTACGAATTGGAAAATCCTAGTGTTATATAACTTTTGATTTTTTTTTTTAAATTTTTTTAAAGTGCAATCTACGAACAAATAGTGCGATAAAATGACTTGAAAGCCAACGAAACGAACTCTGAAGCCAAATTTTTCAAAAAACCTTTTTTTTCAACTTTTTTTTTTTGTCATAATGGCTAAAGGCTATAAATAATTTGAAAAAATTCGCCCAGGCATTGGCGACGCCAAAAACAATATTCAACGGCAACTACAACAACAGGATTAGCCGCAGCAGCAACAACAACAACAAAATGCAAAAGCAACAACAATGCCAGACAGGAATATATACATATACATATATAAATACATTATATATAGCTAAGCAATTCAGAAAGTGTTATATGATCTGAGAGGAAAAGTTCTCAAATTTTTTTCAACGAATTTTAAAAATAAATTCGATTTGTATGGGTGCGCGAGTGTGTTTTTACCTTGGCAAAATGTCCAAGATACACTCACATACACGCACACTCACACACACACACACACTCACAGATACGCAGAGGGAAAACTTTTTCTATAGCTTTCCGCGCAGGCGCCAATCAGATGTTAGAGATATAGAAGGCGAAAATGAGACGCAACTATCGCCACCCACACAAGATCGAGAACTGAGATCTGGAGATTTTTGGAGGATATATGTATAGGACTATAAATGGAAGCAGGGCAGAGATAGATCGAGTTATAGAAAGGGAAATTTGTAAAGCAAATTCGATAAGGATAAACAGGAAGTAGGTTAGATTTGAATTATGAAAATTATGAACTTGAAAAGAGAAGGAGTTGAACTCAAAAGACATGTTTTTGAAAGCATACCACAAAAATGTCAGATTTGTCGTATATGTCAGTACTATAAGACGATAGACGTATATTCTTTAAGATCTATAGTCTACCAGTTTTAACAGTTAGGTTAATAAAACCAGGTGCATTATATAGAGGTATTCCAGAACTTTTCCATTTCGCATCATTTCCATGCACTTCTCGCCGCAACTGACCCAGTTTATCTACAGCTAAAAATATAAGCCGAGTATTTGCATTTAAATAGTGCAAAAGTGCACAGATTATGGAAATAGAATATTCATATTCATAGAAATGTGAAATATATAAATTCGTGGCATAATAACTAGCATATATATTAGCGATCTATGAATGGCATTTGATTTGATTTTCTATTCATTTTACACCAGTACGCCCTGATATATATGCATATATGTAAATTCAAAAGCTTCTCTAGATTTTCTGATTTAGTGCCAAGGTAAAAAAAACGAAACATTTTCAAAAAAGGCTTTCGCCGAAGCTTTTTTTGATGTTTTCGGAAGCTTTCGGCTTTCGGGAAATTCAATACTGCCCCAAAGTCTATTTATAATTGAGAAAAAATCGGAGGAAAAAGAAAAAACCACCGATATACATAGATTGGACTACGACTCTCTCCTTCGCACACACACAGATATAGATGTAGATATAGATAGCATGGGAAATTAAATAATTTTAGAGCAGAGCGTACGGAATTTATTGTTTTTTTTTTCTTCTTCAATTTGGAAGATTATGATGTGAGAACGAGACATTGTTGCCGGCTATAAAAAGACAGGTCGCCCTGCCTACATATACACAGCAGAATCGCATATATATAGGGCGACAGAGCCGTCTAATTATAGAGTTATCGCTGGGCCATCAAAGGCTGCTTCAAGTACAGTGAAACCCTGAATAGAAAATAGAAAAGGGGTTATCGAAAGGGCAATCATTAGTTGATTTGTTAATAATATTATATCCGTTGGTACACCTGCATTTCGATATTATTCTATTGTTGTTGCTGCTTTTGTTGGATAAATGGTTTATATTTAATTGTGCATAAATAATATCAATCGAATTATATTTGAAAAGTACCACAATCTTTTCTGTTCCATTACATTGGCTGCTTCATTTCATCTCAAATACTTGTATGCCCAAACTAAAGGAATATTTTTCTCTTCTGTATTTTGTTATTGCAGGTTTTTTCAACCCTAAACCGTAGCCATGTCCGACGATGAAGAGTACACGTAAGTAGAACCCATGGGAAAAATGGGAGACGATGCAAATATTAAGTATACGACGCGTATGACCGCGTACAAAAGTTTAAAGTGTGTAAAAGTAAACAGTTGACTTAAGTAAAGTAGCAAAGTTAAAGAGAGGTATTCGAAGGTCTCGTTTGAACCCTTATTGTTATACATACTAACTAATTCAACGATCAGATTTTTGTGGATTTTTGTAAGAGAACTTTTTGTAATCACGTTTACCAGTGGCACCTATTTTGATCTGTACTCCTTTCTCTCTATTTCCACGCATTGTCATCCTTGAACCCGAACCGATATACCGACCACGATCCCAAAAACCTCCAAAATCACAACCACAACCACAACCTGAACCCATGAATCTGTTCGAACAACCGCTAATGTTGTCGTTTCGTTTCTTTTGAAATCAACAACTAATAACAATCAACAACTATTCAACAAACAACCACACGACAATTCAACAACAATTCAACAATATCACCTCTGCACCCGTGTGCCGTGTGTAACCCTGCACTTTCACTCCAAAATATATATATAAAAAAAAAAAACACCATATTCAAAAATCTAAAACCAAAAAATATCAAAAAAAAAAACTGAATTCGTTTAATTACGAACTCGAAAGCAGCTCCGAGGAGGAGGAGGTTGTCGAGGAGACCCGCGAGGAGACGTAAGTACATTTTTGTTGCCGATTTTTGTCAACATCTTTTGTTGGTTTTGGTGCAGCAGCCTAAAGAACTCGATTGGTGTTCACTTATGTCTATATTTTTTTTTTTTTTGCCATAACTATAACCAAGTTTTTGATTTTTTTCGAAACCGAACCTTGCCCACCATTTTGTATTCCAAATTTTCTATATGTGTTGTATTTTGTCAATGTCTGCAAAAAAAAAACCATCCCTTTTTTTGAAATTGGTAGAAATATGTATTCCCCAAAAAAGATAAAAACAAAAAAACACCCAGAAACCCCGAAACCAACCCAACATTTTTGTTTTGTGTACTCGTCTGTAAATAATTTTATTTGTTTATTAATTTTTCTTTAGTTATTATTTTATATTTTGTTGTGTGTACATTTTTGTTATTTCTTTTGGTTTTTGTTTTCAATGTGTTGTTGTGTGTGTCTATAAAAACCAAAATTGAATTTAGAATTAAAAGTATACGATCACAAAAACAATATCCGATAATTGTACAAAATTTACTAATGGAACCCGAGAGCAAACCCCACCCACCCACTGTTCACCCCACACACCAACTCAAGCAGCGAGTTCATAGTTCATACCCTCCACCCCCAAAACCTAGCGAAAAATTGGCAAATTGTGTATATAAAAGCTGTGTGTATCCCCACCACCACCACCCACATGTGTATGAAACTGTGTTCAAAATAATGGTAGTAGTAGTTATTTATAAACAAAAAAAATTGGCATAATGAATAGCAAAATATTACGTATACGTAGTTCGCAAAAGTAATCGTTTTCTGCAGTAAAATGGTAGAAAATCTATCCAAATAATCCAATTAACTAAAATACCTACTTATATTTAATGATCATTAAAAATTGCAGGCAATTGCACTATTATTTTGAACCCAGTCGGTTTTTTACTATGTATTTTTGTATCACTTGTAACACGTCTTTTGTCTATCTGTCTATCTATTTATACCATCGTATCTCCCGACTCTCCCCACAAGATAATACATTTCCAAAGCCGTCAAACGCAATTTCCAAATTCTAAAACAAAAGACTTTTGACCAAAAGTTAACTTTCTGCCTATCGCTGGCCTGGCTTAGCAAGTGTTGTTGCCTATAAGACTTGGAAATCATTGATATCAATTCTGTTTATCTCTCTCTTTCTCTCTTCCATCTCTTTTTGATCTCGTTCTTGTTGCAGGAAGTAAGTAAATTGTGTGAGAAACCAATGAAACGAAGAAAGAAAGACCTATAAAGATCCCACATATCTGTATAAAAGTTTTTTTTTTCCTAAATTACACTTTGCCTGGCCCCAAAATTATGTGCTCGTTTGCCAATTTCTGAAACAAATTGAAACAAAATTTCAAGTTTTTGTGTGTGCATTTCTGCTCCATATGCATCAGAGAACCAGTTCCAGTTCCAGAACCAGAACCAGAACCAGCTCCAGTACCAGTTCCAGTTCATACTGTACAAAGATTCGTTGCTTGGAATCATTTTTGAGTTTTCTTTAGAACAACAACCAACCAGAAAACAACAAACAAAACCAAACCAAAAACAATTACGTACCTACCATTACAAAATTAATTTGTCTTTTCAACCTTTTATGCAAATATCTCTCTATATATATTATCCATCTTATCTTCTTCTTTCATTCCGTTTACCAAAAATAAAACAAAAAAAATGAAACAACAAACAAACCAATATATTTTGCAAATGAATTTTTTAAAACAACAAACCGTTTTTCTCTTTCTTTTCAACGTTCCTTTTTGTTTGAAAACTGAAATAACGAAAACAATCGCATTTTGTATGAACTTTTCGAACCGAAACCCACAACAACTATCAATCAATCAATCAATCAATCGAAACCATCGTGAATTTGTCAATTTTTGAAACACAAAACCAATATATATATATATATAAATAAAAATATCACCACCTCCATGTTTGTTGCCACCTCAATGCCTCACGTATAGAAAACCACCTCAGACACCAGCCGAGTAAGTCTATGTACAAAAAACAAATGTGAACAACAAATGAAACCAGAACGCTAACCAAGACTAAACCCTTAGAGTTATCTTAAGATCGTCCCCGATTAATCCGCCTGTGCGTGTCCAGTAAACCACTCAAAACCAAAAAAAAAAACAAAAAAAAAAAATGAAATTAAAAAATAAATAAAATAGTTTCTAAGGTGTAAACTGTACCTCTGTAGCAAGCACTACTCAACACAAACTCTTACTCACCACAACTCACCACTCCAGTGCCATCGAAGCAATTCCCCCTATCTTTTTTGGTGTGTTTCTGTTCTGTTTCTGTTTTTTTTTTTTATAACTAGAGTAGTAGTATTGCCATACGTAGAATGTAGTTATCTAATGCTTTCTCACATCAGCACTTTGGTGGATACTAATTGTAAAAACAACTCTTTGACTTTCGGAACCGAATCGAACCAAATAATCTAAATATAATCACCAAACAAAAAAACAGGCCGTTAGAAATTCCGTCAAAATTCTGTAATTAATGTTTAGTGCCTAGACATTACTCGTAGTACTAGTGGCTATCGAATAGATCACAACCTGACAGATTAAACTAATCGAGTTCTTTCTCATTCCCGCCACCCCTCACTTACCGTCACGATCATCAGAGGAGAGGGCGACCCAGAGTTCATCAAGCGTCAGGACCAGAAGCGCTCCGACCTCGATGATCAGCTGAAAGAATACATCACCGAGTGGCGCAAACAGAGATCCAAGGAGGAGGATGAGCTGAAGAAGCTGAAGGAGAAGCAGGCCAAGCGCAAGGTCACCCGCGCCGAGGAGGAGCAAAAGATGGCCCAGCGCAAGAAGGAGGAGGAGGAGCGCCGTGTCCGTGAGGCTGAGGAGAAGAAGCAGCGCGAGATCGAGGAGAAGCGCATGCGTCTCGAGGAGGCCGAGAAGAAGCGCCAGGCTATGCTGCAGGCCATGAAGGACAAGGACAAGAAGGGCCCCAACTTCACCATTGCCAAGAAGGATGCAGGCGTGGTAATTATATGAGATTCCATCAATGCCGGTTGCTGATACGCCTCCGTTCTCCCGCCTCCCCCCATTTGTCTCTCTCTCTCTTCCTGTTTTCGTTTTCTTTCTTTTTTCGTTCTTTTTATTTTATTTATTTGATTCCAAATCAATTCCATATCAACTCCTCATTTGTCACCCGTCGTGTCCATCGATCATCAATCGCCCTAATCGTCGGTTTTTGGAACTCATCGAACTCATTTGTAATCCTTAATCGTTTGTGTTGCGCCCGAATCGATCATTCACAATTGTCAATCGTTTGTATTTTTTGGCTCCATCGATCATTTACAATCGTTATTCCTTTTTGTATGTGATGCAAAAATTCATTATCGATTATTTGTGATTGCATAAATCGATCATTCCGACATTTCTCAATCGTTAATCGTCTGTGTTCACATCGATCGCTTAAAATATGCATTTAAAACACTACACTGTAATGTGAAACTGAAACAACAAAACATTTTTTTTTGTTTTCTTTTTTCTTTTACACAACAAACAAAACAAAACAAACAAACACACGCATGTACACACACCAAACACGAACAAACAATATATCACTTTGTTTTGCGCTCTTTTCTCTGTGTGTGTCTATCTCTCTCACTGTTTGTCTCTCACCACGTTTGTACCGCACGTACCAAAAATCAAAAATCAAATCTCAAAAATCCGAAAAATCAAAAATATATATATATATATATATAAAAACACAACGAAATGTGTCTGCTATGCAAAACAAAACTAAAAACCAAATATTAAAACGCATCCTGCGCGAAATTCGAATCGAACCAAAAAAAAAAAAAAAAACTCGCCACATGAAACAAAAAATAGTTGGGACTCTCGTCCGCCGCCATGGAACGCAACAAGACTAAGGAACAGTTGGAGGAGGAGAAGAAGATCTCGCTGTCGTTCCGCATCAAGCCCTTGGCCATCGAAGGATTCGGCGAGGCTAAGCTGCGCGAGAAGGCCCAGGAGCTGTGGGAGCTCATTGTCAAATTGGAAACTGAGAAGTATGACTTGGAAGAAAGGCAGAAACGTCAGGACTACGATGTGAGTACCCCTTTTGGCTGTGGCCCATAATCCTCTAGGGATCACAATTACTGACCAGCCATCCATCCATTAACAGTTGAAAGAGTTGAAGGAAAGACAGAAGCAACAGCTCAGGCACAAAGCCTTGAAGAAGGGTCTCGACCCGGAAGCTTTGACTGGCAAATACCCGGTAAGTTAGCCTTACAATTTCCGATCCCTGGCTCACATAGCTAACGTGGTACTCTGCCCCACAGCCCAAGATTCAAGTCGCCTCCAAGTATGAGCGACGTGTGGACACCCGCTCTTATGACGACAAGAAGAAGCTCTTCGAGGGTGTAAGTATTTGGTTTACCTTTCTATAGCTAACTATTCTTGGGTATTTTTTTGGGTTGCCTCTTTGTAACTGTAACTGTATCAATATTACGCACATTTAGGGCTATAATACGGTCTATGCGGAAACCTTAGAAAAGACCTGGCAAGAAAGACAGGAAAGATTCACTCAGCGCACAAAATGTAAGCGTCCGCTGAAATATTCACGTCTACGTGTCTCTCTTCTTCTGTATCTATCTATCTATTGTTTTATGTTTACATCATAAACTATGTTTTTTGTTCGTATCACTACCACCGAAAGTACAGTCATGTAAAAAGGCTGAGGTGGTTCAAAACACTACTAAAAGTACAGTCACGTCAAAAGATGGGGAGGTTGTGAAGCTTTTTCAAGTGAAGGCTGGGTATTTAGCGGGCTAACGAAAGTAAAGTCACATTTGAAGCACTTACGAAAGTACAGTAACGTCAAAAGGTTGGGTCGTTAATGCAATTACGTAACAGAATTGACAAGAAACTGGGGTATTTTCTGGTCTTTCTGGGAGGCTGACAACCAATAACGCACCTAACGTCTACTCTCTTTTTATCTCTTTCTATGTTTTATGTACCATATTTCATAATTGTCAACTGTATGTTGTACTGTGCTCATAAAATCACACACCAACACATGAACACAACACTGTTACACACAGGGCTGGGATGAGATCTCCAAGGACTCGAACGAGAAGATCTGGAACGAGAAGAAGGAGCAATACACCGGCCGTCAAAAATGTATGTACTTTAGATCAGATGCGAGTTATGTAGCGAGTTATGCTGGGAAAAATGGGGCTCAACTGTACCCCTAAAAAAAGGGAGGACGAACAACAGAACAACATTCATCAATTTGTTCATTGTCGTGCTGTGTTTTTATTTTAATTTGTTTTTTCTGTTTCCTGTCGATCAATTTTGATTCTATCTATTTCGATTTGCACCAGTGATATGCTAATTGTTTCAATACTTGTAATCCATAGCCAAACTGCCAAAGTGGTTCGGCGAGCGACCAGGCAAGAAGGCCGGTGAGCCCGAGACACCCGAAGGCGAGGAGGACGCCAAGGCCGATGAGGACATCGTCGAGGATGATGAGGAGGTCGAGGAGGAGGTCGTCGAGGAGGAGGATGAGGAGGCCGAGGAGGATGAGGAGGAGGAGGAGGAGGAAGAGGAGGAGGAAGAGGAAGAGGAGGAGGAAGAGGAGGAGGAGGAAGAAGAGGAAGAGGAGGAGGAGGAATAGACCAATCCACACTCTGGGCCCGCCCTCGCGCACCACTTTCCTTCACCACTTTTCGTAAAAACAAACACTACATTTAAATACCAAAGCCAAACAATTTTAATAAAAGTAAAAGAATGAACTAAGTAGTTATGATATCTTAGCTTATTCGCCCAACAACTTGCTATTCAAAATCAAAAACTCAACATCTTTTTTTATTGAATCGAGAAATGTAAGATTTCTTTTAAAATAAAACATCAAAACCAACACCAACTAAGTCAAATACTAGCAAAAACCAAAAACAAGCAACCAAAAAAAAAAGATAAGCAATCGAGATATTAAAGTGTGTTATGGCATCATATCTATGAAAACTTCCTGTTGTTTGTGTGCATGTCTGTGTGTATCGATCGGGTCTCCAGATCATCGTCGTTAAAGTGGGGATATTGGATACCTATTCATTCAACGAGGGACCAGACTCTCCCAGCGTTCTTTGTAAACTTTTAGCCAAAGTTGGTCAGATATTCAGGATTCGGTGTTTTTTGGGTTGATCTCCTTTCAACAGGTTCCATTCCCAGAATTTTTGGAAAAATAACTTTTAAATTGCAAGCGTAAAAGTTCTCCCACCCAAATAAAATATTAGAAATACTACTCTCTCGGTTGCATGATTTTACATTTATGTTTAACTTTTATTGTTTCCTCAGTTGATTTATTTTATTCTTGTACAGTATAATTTCGTAGATATATATATATTTTTTTTTTTGATTCATCGTTTATCTTTTGCCGGGATGTCGTTATCAATACAATATTGTACAATTTTCTTAGGCTACAGTCTGCGCACAGAAAATGTGTGGTAATTAGAATTAATTCGTTTCCATATCGGATCTTTGCAGCGTACAGTTACCTATTTTCGTGGATTACAATTGGCTAAATACGTTTCGTTATGGTTCAATGGTTTTGGGGCGTGAACGGATTGGGTTAATAATAATTTGGAATTACGGAGGGGAGTGCAATATAGTGTAATTTTAAGTTCGTTTAAACTCTGATTGTCTGTCAGCTGCAAGTAGATCGCTAGTTTCTCAACATTGGTGTCTGGATTCCTGTCCTAACTGCAGCAATTCCACACACAAAAAAAAATGTACAATACAATATATAATACATGTGTATTAAGATAGTTATGCATATTACATACATACAGGCGTAATTTTGAGGAAAAAAAAAATGCATCTTAAAAGCTAGCAAAAATAGTTTACGTTTCACATTTATATATATCTTGTATTATAGTTCACAAATTAAATACGGTTTCAATCACAAAACTGAATAGTTTTATGGTTGCGACACGCACTGTGACTACAAAAAACCACATTTATATAAACTTTTTTCTTTTATATTATGTTTGACTTTATTTTCCTTTAATTTTCTTCTTAGCTATTAGCGAGCAAGCGGGATTTTCCATCGCCGCCATCAAATAAACTTCAATTTTCTCTAAGCAATCATTTTTTCCTTATTTATTGTCAGCGATTCTCATTTTATTTCTTGAAATTAATTATAACAAACAAACATAAATAGTTTTCTTTGAGCACAAAGCTAACGACAAGTAAGTACATAATATAGCCATCCTGTTCGCACACACACAGCAGTTAGGACGGACAAGGCTCGTGTGTCTGTGTGAGTGTCTGTCTGTGTGCAAGGATATACTCCTTGCTACAAAAAAAAAAAGGTTATAAAAAAAACCACCTTCAAATTCAAATGACTGAAGAAGATGGGAAGTATTAAAGTTGGGAATACAGTTTGCGTAGAAGGTTTCTTTTTGTCAAATTTTTAATGTAATAACTGTCAAACTTCGAATTGTAAGTACAGTCTGTCCAAAAACCCGTCATCTTTTACAAATAAAACATTAAGTTTGTGTCCTTATATTGCTGTAATCGTTCTTTCACTGTTCTAGGTCAGCCATTTGAGTTTGAAGTAAATTTCCTAGACCAAATAATTTAGCTTAGCTAACTTCGATTCTTCGATTCCCTTACCGCACGCACACATATACATTTAAAATCTATTACAACTTTCATATACATTTAGACACTCAGTTTAAGGTATACATTTATATATATAGTTATATATGGTTTTATTAAATTGGGTTTCTTTACATTCAGTCAATTTATTGCAACACAAAAAAAGTTTACAAAATTTTAATATTTCTATACTAGTTCACGTCTTTTTTTCTTTGTCATCAGCAGCAAATATTTTATATGCGATTACAATTAATAAACTAAACATCTTAAAAGCTCTTCTCGTTAAAAATGTAACACTTCTAAATGGGTTTCGTTTTGCTTTGTCCTACCGTTTGCAAACTATAAACAGTGCTTAATGTTATATTGTATTCCTTACTCTTTATAAAACTCTATAAAGATTCCGCGAACCCATAGACGAATTTCAGGTAGAGATTCATTCGATTAGTGGGAAACATAATTCAGATATTTATATTTTATGTACACAATTACAGATACAAAAAAAAAAAAGGTTCTAGGTGATAAACCGACACGAGTCTCTCAAAAAACATTCGTACAAAAGGCTTAAAAAAGAATTCTAAACTAAATTAAAATGTTTTGTTTTTATTTTTCTTGTAAACGAGGTCGGTGTGAGCATGCAATGGATTTCCTGCATCTTTATTATTGCAAAAACTCCTCGTTTTTTCTTCAGCTTCTTTTGGTGGTTATCATTTTTTGTTGCAACACATTTATTAATATTTAGGCATACAGTGCGTTTCTTGACTGTAAGACGACGTGGAAAGGGGGGTAAATGCCAACCGCTCGATAAAACAAAAGACTCAAAATCGCATTTAATCAACTAAATTCAAACTGAATTATATGAATGCAGTTTTTCATTAAATTAAGTAGCTTATCAGTTGAATATGTTGAGAGCTGCTAATTAAGGTAATAGTAATTGTAGTGACCATTTGAATGGAACAAATGAAGCAATTCATTGCACAATAAATTTAATAATTCAACGCCCAGCCCGCATTAAGGTAAATCCAGTTAAGAGATATTAAGGTATAAATAAATTACTGCGAATTAAAAGGGGGCGCAGGACGCAGGGCGAGGTTGGCTTTTAAATTGGCATTTCTCCCTGCAACTTTAAGTCTTTTCGTCACAAAAACGTTTCTTTAGAGTGTAACTACTTGTGTGTTGTATGTTAATTGCTTGCTTTTCTGCTGTTTTTTTGGTAACTTGACGAAGCATTAATCCAAGTACATCATTTGCATATACACATATCAAGCTAATACAATTTAAAATTGGTTTCTTGCAGCAGCAGCAACAGTTATCATTATCGTTGTCCTTATCGGCAGCCAAGAGAGTTAGTTACCCAGTTTCAATGCTTGCCGCGCGGCAGTCTTATGGGTATGTGCGGATATCATGTATCCGCCATGGGGTCCTCTATGTTGTTGTTGTTGTTGATGTTGTTGTTGATATTGTTGTTGATGTTATTGTTGATGTTGTTATTGTTATTGTTACTGCCGGCTAATGGCAGCTGCTTTATCGTAATTACATCCTTTGGCTTTTGATGCAACAATTGTTGTTCTCGATCCGGTTCCGCTTCCCTTTCCGACTCGCTCTCCTCTTGCTGCTGATGCTGCTGCTCCTGATGTTGCTGCTGCCGCTGATGTTGCTGCTGTTGCGGATGATGCTGCTGCTGTTGCAGATGTTGCTGCTGTACATGCAGCCGCTGTCTGCCGCGTTGTTCTGGTATAATTTTATTGATTGTGTACTGATTATTGTTGTTATCCTTATTGTTGCTATTGTTGATGATGGTGTTCGTGTTGTCATCCTCGCTGGATGACATCTGCAGCACTTGCTTCGCCTTACTCTCCCACAGCATTCGATTGGCCTTTAGCTGAAAGTAGACAGAACCAAATGCGTATTCAAATTAGACCGCTCATAATGGGCGCACTTGTGCGTGAATAAACCCACATACGAGTACAACTGCTCCCCTCTTCCCCCCTCCCCCCTCCTCACTCCTTCCAGCTCCCTTTCCCCAAAAGCCCTGCAAATCGTGTATTTCCCGTGCAATTGCAGCTGTTGCCGATGGCCTCCTCATTACGGCTGATGGCTGATGCTTCTGCTGCTGCTGCTGCAACTGCGGCACTATGTGGCATACAGCGTATGCAAACATCTGCCCCCTTTTTTGACTGCCACAAAACGTTTGAGTGCCTGTCAAAGCGAAAACTTTGGCAGCACAACAATTTGGTGTTCAACTTTGCGACGTCGCAGTTGTGCAAATTAAAGCGCAAGAAAAACAGTTATGGAAATTCCTTAGTTGCTTTTGGCTCTTATTTCAGTTTAGTTTTATGTATTTTCGTCAGCCGCACTTAAAATATGGAAGAAATTCACTTTTGCACTCTATTTGGCATGGTCATTTTTTACTCTTTAAAGCAAACTTAAAATTGATTGAAAATGATTATAAAAAATGTGAACTTAAAATGTGTTCTCTATAACCAAGAACGTAGTTTGTTCTATTCTTAGAAGCTATCTCATTAGTTTTCATGGCTTTTTTACGCAAATTGTGACTGGAAACAATTGAAATTCGTTTTATTCGCGCTTTCTGTTCGTTGTTAAATATTTTAGATTTCCATTTGGTTTTTGTTTATCTTTCGCTGTACAAATGCAGCTCTTGTTTTTACAACGTAAGCGTAATTTTCACAACATTTTCTTTCTTTGTGCGGTTTTTCCTTTTAACTCAGTTGCTATTTTCCCTTTTCCCCTTTCCCCTTTCGCCTTTACCATCCACCTCAGGGTGTTAACGTTTCGTTATTTGATTTCAATTTCCTCGCTGCAACGCAACGCCACTGCCACCGCTCGCTTTTTAATTTTTGCATAAATATTAAATATGCAAATATGTTTAAAATATTTAATGTTTGCAGACACCTCTCTTCCAATAAGCGAACGCAATGGCGGCAAGGGGCTGCGGGCACAGAGCCGTCAATTAATTAAAATATTTGCCATTAACATAAATTAAGGAATATAATGAAATTGCCGGACTTTCAATTGATATTAATTGCGTGGCACGTTGCGTGGCTTTCGAGGGGGGGTGCATGGGTTAACTGGCCGGTGAGCCATCACTACTGAAAAAACGGGATTGCAATCGGTTCGGGCGATGCAATGGGCGATAGGGGATGGGGGATAGGGGATGGGGGTTGGGGGTGGTGGTATCGGATGCCTGTCAAGCTGGCGGGGATTGCGAAAGTTGACTTAACTTTGTCCGGTTCCCGTGAACATTTATCCACCACCTCCTTGCCCCATTTCACCATCCCGTCTGCCGTTGGCGTGCATGTATAAATTGCCACTTATGCCATCAAGCCACGGCCACGCCCCCTCCGCAGCTGCCGCCCACCGACTGGCCACCACTGGCAGCAGCAGCTCGGAAACATTGCAATTGCAACTGTCAAACAGAAAGTGCCCCTTTGACAGGCCAATAAAAACGCACAAAAATCGGGAACATCATAAAAAAAACAAACCACTGGCACCGCAAAAAAAAAAAAAAAAAAAAAAAAAAAAAAAAAAAAAGAGGTTCCAGCCTAGGTGCAGCAAATCGAGTGAAAATATTCATTTTTAACCTCGTTGCGTTGAGACACATAACACACAAATGCAAAAAAAAATCAAGATGCAGTTGCATCTCTTTTGTAACTATTTTTCTACCATTTTGCAAGCGATTACTAGTATTTATAGTGGAGTTCTATGAAATAATATAGAAAGAAATAGCGCTCAAGCAAATATATGCTGGAGAAGAAAAAAGGAGGCGTAAATCAGCGCGCAGATAGCTGAACTTGAGTTAACTCAACGCCACTCGAGTCGAGTGGCCCGGAGTAACGAGGAGTGGACTAATTAATTAGCAGCTAATTTAACGCCTCGCTGCGCCCGACATAACTCAGCAGGATGCACTTGCAAACAGAGATACCAGTTGCCGACGGGTGGGATAAAAAAAAAATAGAGAAAGAAGAAGGCAGCTGGGAAGTCAGGGGGCAAAAGGTCGGTAAAAATGGCCAAGTTAACCGAAAATTGCAATCAAAATAGTTGAAAATTCCGGTGGCCGACAGCTGTTAGCTCTGTAATCTGTAAGGAAAGTAGCTGGGAAAAGCTTTGAGTCCTTGAATCCTTGGCCAAATCATAAAAACCAATTATGGTCTAATTAAAATTGCTGGGCAGCAATGAACTCAACTGCACTCCTCGTACATCTGATAATGCGATTGCTTAGTAAAATTTATTTATGTTAAACTATCTCCGGGTAAATCTGCTCAAAAAGTACAACTTATTTCATTGAACTTATTTAATTTGTTGTTGAATGCTGCAATGTCCCTTTGGAACTGGATAAATTAATCATGAAATCTACTCTTGCAACTTTTGCTGGCATAAACGAAGGAAAATAAATGTCACATTACGTAAAAATGGGTGCAAAAAACCTTGATTGATAAAATATATAGCAGCGGAAAGTGTTAAATAAATAATGACATTACATAGTTTGCAACATTGAGGAAAGAAAAAATTGCAATATTTTTTACCGCATGCCCTCGATATACTATACTATTATTCGATTAAATTCATATGTACTCCATATATATTCCAGGTGTTACAAAAAAAAAAAGAAGCAGAACATCATAGTTTTTCCCAACATTAAGCGCACAATGTGCATACTATCAACCATAGATGGCGCCAGCAAGCGAACCACATCAAACCCACATCATCATTGTGATCAATGGTGTTCCTTTCAGTTTCATGGCTTTGTAACCCCAACGAATGCATTACACATACTCGTATGAATCAAAGTAGCTGGAAAAAGAACAATACAAAAAAAAGGCGGAAAAAAGAACCAAATATAAAGTAAAATCGCTAGGTGCAACCAACAAACGAGAAGGCGAAGTGCAAAACACAAAACAAACAAGCAAAACACAAATCGCACATACAGAACGAAATCGAGTAGAAGGATAAAAAAAAAACAAAAAAAACAAAAACGAGTTGCACAATGTGATGTGATGTAAGTGGTTGGGTTTCCCTTTTGTTGCTGGTGGTTGGAGGGGCAGGGCATACGGTGCGTATGGGATATGTGCATGGGATATGCAGGGAAGTGCAAAATATGCCAATGACACTGGCAGCGGCAGTGGCAGCGGCAATGGCAACTTCAACGGCCCCGAGCCAAAGTGAAAGGTGAAAGATAACAAGAGCCTGTGAAAATGACAAGCAACAAAAACAAAGGACACGAAAAGGGATTCCAGTGGGTGGTGCTGGTGTGTAATAGGTATAGAGTGATTTTGCCTGCACTTGACGGTGGTGATGCCAATGGAAGTATCTTAAGAGCCCTAAATTGGAAAGAATGCTGCCTTAAGCTTTGCAAAATTTTAAAGTTCATAAACGTATGGCCCACAGAGTTTGTAATAAATTCTATTTCAGTTGTAATTTAAGTTGCGTTCTGGTGTAGAATTGAATTCAATTGTTTAGCAGAGAATATGAGTTCTCAAATCAACATTATGGATTGCAGCTTATTTAAATAATTAAAAATATGTGATTGAAAATCACAAATAATACATGGAATATTGGCATCACTAGCGTGCTGAGATGATTTGGTGAAGTGGTAACATGAAAAAGTGACTGTTTTTGGAGTGTTTTGAGTTTGTTTTGCATTCGAGAACCGGTGTGGGGTTGCACCTTACCTTCGACGTGTTGTCCTGCACCCATGCATCTGGCTTACCATAGTCCGGCGGATTCGCGTACGGATCGTAGCCGAGCACGGACAGCATGGGCGCTATGTCGGCCATGTCGCGCACCACGTCGCCGGGTATTTGGCCAACCCATTTGGACATCGCCTCCAGATTAACCGGCTTGATAACCTGGTCCGACGAACGCTCCACCCTGCGATTGAATGCAATGTTGAATTATGGACTCAATACATTCGCAATTCTACGATTTCCACTTACTTGGACAGCGGCACTCCATTCGGCTTGTTGATAAACTCCTCGTGGTGCAGCACCGCATCGTTCCACGGCACGTCCAGGAATTTCAATATCTTTCGCATCCACTCCTCGGGATGCAGGACCAGCTGCTCGTAGTACACCTGACAAAGAAAGAAATGCATTTCATTATTTGCTGTGATAAAAATACCGATAATTATTTACGCAAAAAAACAGAAAATCGATTTTTGCCAAAATTTCAATATTTGCGATTGGTATTTTCTGTATAACTTGGCTGAAAATGGTCAGAGAGCGAAAAGAATTACAGTTTTGTACTCCTAATTACCAATACTAACCAACCAAATCACTTTTTGACCGACTGTGTTAAAATAATTTTTGGCCATTTTTTCGCTTTTTTTGTAAGGGGTACCATCATCAAAATTTGCAAAAAATTTGAAAGACATAAAATTTTTGTTCGAAAACGCAGTTCGATTGCAAATTTAATTACGAACTCAACGAGGTATGACATTCCATATTCGGACCAATATTTCCAATGTTCTGATCAAAATACTGGTATTTTTAGTAGTAAAAAACAGAAAAACGATTTTAGGCAATTATCCAAAAATTATCATAAAAAAAATTGCAAAAAATGTGAAAAAAATAACATTTTTTGTTGTAAACGCAGTTTGATAGGAAATTTAATTACGAACTCAACGAGGTATGATATTCCCCATTGGGACTATTATTTCCATTGTTATGGCCAAAATACTGATAGAAAAAACGCTTTCGGCAAAAACGAGTGCATAAATGGTTTTACAATGCACCACAAATACTTGGCTCTTTAAATGCCGCCTATCTGTGCACATTTTAATATACACTCGTTTTTTTGAGAGCCGCCATCAATGGAATTTAAAAGTCAGCTCGCTTAATTTCCTGTGCCAGACTGCAGCTCCCCGACCAAGTTAATCATCGTTGATTGAGATGGGTGGCGCCACACCTGGCCACCTGCTCCTGGTGGCCATGTGAGCATCTGACTATTGGGTGTCTGGGTGTCTGTGTGAATGGGTGGCCAGGACTCACCATCATGCAGCGGTCCTTGCCAATGTCCCGGCACTGCTCGTGCATCACCTCGATGGCGTGGTTCCACTTCTGCATGCACTGCCGGTAGCTGCTCAAATCGAAGCCGGTGATTGTCACCTTGCGCGATATAATCGAATGAACAGTCGCCCGGCCGTCGCGCACCATGAATAGGAATTTAGCCTGTAACGACCAGAAAAACGGGTAACGGGTGCACCCGCAAAAAGTATTAAAAAAAAAGAAACACTATATAGAATATTAGCACTTAAATATTAACAATCAAGTATATGCACTTCATTAAATCGCATTCTTTCAAAACTGAATGCTTTTAATACATTTAACATTTTAATTTTGATATTTGATATATACAAATATCACATTATATCACAGCAAAGATTTTAAATCGCCTGTCGCGACAGCTTAACATATTTAATGAAATATTTTTTGTTATCTTTGGCTGGCGTTCTTTTTTGGATGACAGTGCCACCAACCCCCCAGGTTAATGTCCATTAAAAGTGATATTTCTGTGACAACGGCGAGCGAAGATGGCTTTAATGCCAGACTCAGATATGGTAAATGAAAATGGTATTGCATTACTGATATGGTTATGTTTTTTATGCTTGCACAGGATGCAAAGTGTGCGAAGTGTGCGGAGTGTGCGGAAATTGTATCACTGCGGGTGCTTACGTTCGGAAATAGCTCGATGACATAGGAGCCCATTTTCAGCGTCAGCGGATCCTTGTTGCATAAACGCGGCGCCGGCTCGCCGTGCTTGGCGATGATTTCCAGACAGAACTGCGCGATGGCACTGTTCATGACCTCTTTGGTGATGCCGGCCTCCTGCAGGCGCAGTGACTCCTTCTCGGACTTCAGCCAGTGCGAGCGCAGCTGCAGGATGCGCGGAATGACGCGGGTTTCCTGCCCGCAGCTGCACGGATTCCAAAAAGCAAAGAAAAAAAAATATATATATATACAGATGAGAATAAATACACACAAAGCGGCGGAATAGTGGCTGCGGGGCAGCTTCTGTTTACGTGGATGCGGTGCATTGTTGCATCCCTGTTGGATCCATGGATTTCAAAATCTAAGCTTTCAGTTGGGACACAACATGGACGGCAAATGGTTGGTTGGCTCGCAGTATTGTGATCATTTCAATGCTGGATTTCTTCACAGCGCTCCTTTAACTAAGCTGATTTAACTTGGTAGCATTACTTACTTAAGCTTACTATTTAGCTAAATTAGATACCTTCAAGTATAACTTGTCAATGGAGTTTGCCTAACAGCAGGTTCACATCATAGCCCCTTTAAATGAAAATCCAAGTCAAGCTTTACGTTGGTAGAGTGACGCCCCAATATCCTAGTTCAGTATCGCCGGGCAACATGTGATGGGGGTGCCACCTCCATTGTGCAACCTCCATTCTGCTCCTCCACCTCCACCTCCAGCACCACCTGCTCCTCTTCCTCCCGCTCTTCTAATGCAATCGACAAAACGAAATGGTATGCCATCCGCTGTTAGCTCTTTTGGGTTACCCTCCAGCGGATGAGGATGCGGATGTGGATGCGGATGTGGAAGTGGAGTCCCCGTCGCGATTCGATGTCTGCTGCATAACTCCGATTTCAGTCCTCTTCTCTGTATGCCCCCCTTCCATTCCAGGACTGCTGAAACCAGTGAACTATAAAGGGCTTCAAACGATTCGTTTGCCGCTCTAGAATTTTCCGCCGCCAGTGCTCCGTAATCAAGTTCAGAGCACACACAAAAAATTACTGCCTGATTGCGTAAATTATCATAAATATCCCACACAGCAGCGCCAGCCAAACGAACGGCGATTGAAAAACAAAACAAAAGTAACTCGAACTTATGAACCTCCCAAAAAAGCAGAGTAATCAAAGTCGATCGAAGCCATAAGTTTTATATGAAACTATATAGTAAATAGTATATATCATACAGTAGTGGCTAGTAATAAACTCATTACTAAATGTTTAACCATTGCTCCTTGATGTCAAAGATACAAATCAAATATTTGATTTAATTTGTGTGACCGCACATTTTTGAGAGCAATTATATCAAAGTTAATTGCCTTTTTTAATTAAACAAAATTGAGCAATAGTGCCAGTCATTACGGTTTACGTTCGAGTGAATAACAAATCTAATTAACATATTCTATATTAATAATTTTCTACTAATACACTATTTTGTTTATTATGCACAACTTCAGTAAGCACTTAAAGTGCGCTGCTTTATTGTCAACTTATCATTATACCCGTTACTCGTAGAGTAAAAGGGTATACTAGATTCGTTGAAAAGTATGTAACAGGCAGAAGGAAGCGTTTCCGACCATATAAAGTATATATATTCTTGATCAGGATCAATAGCCGAGTCGATCTGGCCATGTCCGTCTGTCCGTCCGTCTGTCCGTCTGTCCGTCTGTCCGTCTGTCCGTATGAACGTCGAGATCTCAGGAACTACAAAAGCTAGAAAGTTGAGATTAGGCATACAGACTCCAGGGACATAGACGCAGCGCAAGTTTGTCGATTCATGTTGCCACACCCACTCTAACGCCCACAAACCGCCCAAAACTGCGACGCCCACACTGTTGAAAAATGTTTTAATATTTTTTCATTTTTGTATTGGTCTTGTAAATTTCTATCGATTTGCCAAAAAAACTTTTTGCCACGCCCACTCTAACGCCCACAAACCGCCCAAAACTGCCACGCCCACACTTTTGAAAAATGTTGTAATATTTTTTCATTTTTGTATTGGTCTTGTAAATTTCTATCTATTTGCAAAAAAACTTTTTGCCACGCCCACTCTAACGCCCACAAACCGCCCAAAGCTGCCACGCCCACACTTTTGAAAAATTATTTGATATTTTTTCATTTTTCTATTAGTCTTGTAAATTTCTATCTATTCGCCAAAAAACTTTTGGACACGCCCACTCTAACGCCCACAAACCGCCAAAAACTGTCCTTCGCACTTACACTAGCTGAGTAACGGGTATCAGATAGTCGGGGAACTCGACTATAGCGTTCTCTCTTGTTTTAATTTGATATATTTTCAAGCTGTAAGTCAACTTGTATTATCTGTTTGTTAATTAAGTTGGTTATCTGTAGCAAGCTTACGTGTTTGCAATTGCTAAGAAAACTAGTCAAAATAACTGACGTTTTTACTTGTTTTGGTTTTAGTTTAAAAATGTATGAAAATAAAATAGAAAAATGCAGTTTAGTTGCCTCCTGAATAATTTAAGCAGAGAATTGAGAATTTAGTTCTGTGACACCAAGTTATCAATCCTAAATTACCCAACATTAAACACTCAAAAGGTTCACTCAAAATAAAAACAAAAACGCATTAAAACCGCAATTTAATAGCCCGAAAACATGGAGTCACCTATTTTGCACCATCTAAATCGGGGTCACAACTTTATCTGGCCCCAACCAATTACATTTGTTCGCACCTCAGCATGGGAGCCCTCCAACTCGACGGGTCTGGTTCTATCCCTCTATGCCTCTATTCCTCTAGCCTTCTATCCCTAGTATTCCATGCCAATCCCACAAAATTGTTTCGGGGCTTGCCCCAGACTCAATTAGTTGATGCCAAGTCTAAATGCTAAATGCTACAAATACTAAACCAGATTTAATCTGGAAACCAGGAGTGTACTATGTGGAGTCACAGGGCGAGGAGACGTGGAGATGAGGGTGAGGTGACCTACTCCACATACGGTTAGGAAAGTTTTACACTTTGCACCGCCCACGTTACGTTTTTGGAGTCCTGCAAAGGCGAACAAAGGACGAGGACCCATTCTGTAACTAAAATCCGTGAGATCCTTGAGGGAAAGGGAAGTCGGTTTTTAAATAGCGGAAATTGCGCTGTGCAGCCATCAGAAAAAGCAACCCCGACTGACTGACTGACTGCCTGCCAGGCAGCCCAGCAGCCAACCAGGCATCCAGGCATCCTGATGTCAGGATCCAGGACACAGGATAGGCCACGGATACGATGGGATGACAGGATGGAGCGAAATGGTCTGGAAATGGGCCGGGCAAAAAGGCAAATTGTTAATATCATAAAGGCGGGGGGCTGGGCTAACGAAAAACTTGACCATTTCTCATTTTCAGATTGCGCCAAATGCCGTGGCTAATTACTCGTGCGTAAGGTGGACTTAAGAAATTATTATAATAATATATCGCAGATAAAAACAACGGACCGAAGTATACAAACAGATACGCAAATGGAGGCAGCACGGCTCTCAACTCAAAATGAAGAGTAAAAAGATATTAAAATTGCCAAAGGGCAGAAACGGAATATATCGAATTGGTTTCACTGGCTTGCCTGGCTGCCGTAGGTGGAAGATTGAAATTGGGAAGTTGAATCGGCGGAGCAACGGCCCCAAAAATGTATATGTATATTAAAATTTACAACATTTTCCCCAATGGGGCGGTGTGGAAATACAAATACACTTTATGACAGTGCAACAAAGCCGAAGAGGGAAAAAGGAACGGAAGAGGAAATTATTTGGAATTCGAATGTTTTTCCAAGGCATCATCGGCAAATGTTTGATTCCACTCAGGGCAAGTGTGAAATTTGGTTAGCAGATTTCCTGGCTTAAAGGATTTGGAAAATATGGTAAACAAACTTTTGATGATGCGTCAAGGTGTAAGAAATTTGCCATTTGAGTTGGGTATATTACGAAATTTAAAGACTGTAACCACTGAACCACATTTAAATGAATACACATATAATACACATTAAGCCAACATTCTTATGTATTAATTTAAAGGAAAACAAAGAAAGGTCGCGTTTAATGGAAAATAAACAAGATCAGCTTAAACAAAGCCCAACAAATAAGTGGAAATTGATATGCGATACGTGTGAAATTTTTGAACTACTAAAGTGGAAGCCGTTTTCTTCGAACTTTTTCTCGCAATTTTAGAAAAGGAAAATTCCTAGTAAGCTACGCCAGTCATTGCCTTGGAATGTATTTTCCATGAAAATTCAATTTCAAAAAGGGCGTTTTATTACAAAAAAAGAGAAATAGAGATAAACATGTCTGAATAATATAGATTTGTGATATGTCAAAGTTCTCAACAACTCGAAGCAAAAAGAGAGGACTTCTTTTACGCAAAATGTGACACAGGGCCAACTTTAAATTGAGTTTCTTTCGGTGAAAGATACATGTTAATTGAATTGACAGCCTTGATTTCGAGTCCTTTAACAAATTAACGGCGAGGGTATCCATTTCGATGATGCCATTGAAAATGTTATGTAATATTTGAGAATATAATATATATATAATATGGAAGAACAAACTGATCAGGTGATTAAATATGACTTGGCATATAAAGTTGTTACATCTTGAGACCCTTAACGCAACCCTTTTCGTGTTCGATGGCAAACCAATAAATCGCCTTTGATATCCGATATGTGCAAGACTTCTCCGATGGATGGATGAATGGATGGAAGGAAGGAAGGAAGTGAAGCATTCGCCCCCGAGACCGCGGCATTGTGGCAAACAATCAAATCGAACAGTCGCCGGGTGGTGGGAAAGGGTATTATCCGGTTACTGGGGGGGGAAAACCCAGTAGCCAGGCTTCGGGATTCAGGATTTCAGGACTCGAGAGTGGCGAGCAGGAGGACAGGATAGCAGGATGGCTGGGGAGCAGGACTTACCGCACATCGGGATGGGCATCCAGCATGGCGCGCATCAAAGTCGTCCCAGATCTCGGCACGCCGCCTATGAATATTAATGGCATCTCACGGTTGTATGAATAAACGCGTTGATTGTCATCTGTGAGGTATTTCTGAGCGTGTCCGTATTTCGTATCCGTATCCGTAACCGTAACCGTAGCCGTAGCCGTGTCCGGGTTTTTGGATCCACATCCGCATCCGCGACGGCAATGTGTAGGTGTAGAAAAAAGGGAAAAAATATGAAATTAGAGAAAAGTTGCAGGCGTAAAATAAATGGCATGGCTCCTGCTGATGGCCACGGTGATTATTATTATGATTATTATGATTATTATTATGATTTGTATTATAATAATGATGATGCGGAGTGAAAGCTGATTGTGGGCGATGGCTTCTTGGTTGAACAAGCGCAGGTGTCAACGCCATCGGGGGCATTAGCGTCAGAAGACACACAAAATGGAGGCGACAGGTGATGGGCATTACTAAAAATAGATGCCAGCTATCCATATGGAGCCCCAAAAGGTGCCGAAGCCTTATCTATACCTAGCCCAAAAGCCTGTGATAAATTTGGTACCTTATCAAAGGTAAACATGGCGATGTTTGTTACCCGCCTAATGTGAAATCGATCGACTTCCATAAATCATAAGCATTCAATTAGAAATGCGATAAAAGTGGCCTGGCGCTATTTTGTATCTAATCACAGTGTTTTATAAGATAAATAGAATTCATCACAGATTTAGTCTTGTTGGTGAGAACAAATGAAAGCTTTACGAACCTTTTGCAAACACGTTTTCATACTTTTGCATTTGTTGTTTACCCAATTGAACCACAACATTGATTTTCGCTACTGTTAAGTAAAGATGGATTAAATTATCAATCACTTTTGCTGCTCATTTGCATGCTGAACCGAAGTCCATCAAATTGAAGTCCATTGTTCAAAGTGCTTTGTTTATGAATTTACTACTTGGTTGGGCGGTGAACAATTTAATCCCAGAATTACTATTAATTTCGTTTGCTGTGTTGCAAGTCAGCCAATTTGAGAAAGTTAATTAAGTCACGTTTTGATTTCGCATTTTGAAAAGCCCGACTGCCTGGCTGTCTGGCAATTTATGCCTGGGCTTCAAATTTTCCATATTTGGCAGCACAAAATAATCCGGAATTAAAGCCTATTTATATTGCGTTCCTTAATTACCCGAACTCTGTATTTGGATTTGCATTAATTTTATGCCATTTGTTTGCACCGAACAGTGTGATTTCCCCCCCCTTTAAATAAGATGCATTTCTGATGCCATAGTTTAGTGTGTGTGTGTGTGCATTGAATTTAATGCAATGCAATATAAATCGATGGGTCCAAATAATTATGCATTTGCATGCGGCATGATAGCCGAATTAAGCCATGGCTCCAAAACTTCCATAATTGGATCCACAAAATCCCCGGAATTAAAGCCCCTTTTCATGTGTAAAGCCCCCCTTTCATTTTGTGGGGGGGATGTGTTAATGCTCTGTGGAAATGATTTGAGCATCCTGGACGCATTGTCTTCCATTTGTGGAGTCATCACCACCTCACCTAAGCTGATGACTGCTGGCCACCATGGCCAAAGCTGCTTATGACCTCCGCCTTCGATATTCCCAATGCTAATCAATGGATACACCACCCCATCCCATCCGACTCTACTACTATCGCCCATTTCAAGTCCAACGAGACCATTTTGGTCTCGACTAATGTTTACAAAATCTTGTTCGGTCATCCGATAACCAGTTAAATTCCCTGAATGACTTTTGCTTTGGTTTTGCGTGTGCGGTTGGTGTTTTCCGGGGGGTGTGACTGGGTTTTCATCTGTGCTCAGCCAACATGAAATTAGTTATCCAGCTAAGGTTCTACTCCCATGCATTTTTTCCTTTGATTTATCATTGCAAATGTTTTTGTTTGGCTTGGTCAGCACGAGGGGCGTGGACGCCGCACAGTGCGTCACACAAATGTAGTGCTCTTTGGGCTGCAGATAAAATTTAGATATCACAATAGCTCGCTTTAGATGCCTGAAGTCCATAATAAGCGCAATTCGCCTGCAGGAATTCAAATAACCCATCAAGTTTGAATTGAAAGTGCTCAGCATCGCACTGATTTCGGAATCAAAAATGGATTATCGAATAAGGCAAGCCTAGAATCAGTGAAGAACTGATTGCTTGTCAGGTATATCAGCCCTTTTACCATTTGATTCAATTTAAATATTTCCTACTCACATGCCTACATTTTTGCGACGCACCTTGGTGCAAAGGAAGTCGATGTTCGATGGTTTTCTCCTCTTTTTTTTTCTGTTCCGGAACGGAAAGGATGGAAGAATGGATATGGTGGTTGTGGGGTTGTGGGGTTGTGGGGGTTTTTGGGGGGTGTGGGGCAAACAGATTGTGTTCGATTTGGGGATACATACCTCAACGCGAACCATTTGGGAGGAGAGCTCGTTGGTGGCGTCCACCTTGAAGAGGCATGTGGGCCGCAGTTCGGTGAATTTGAATAGGAACATGGTGATGACGATGATGCCGAAGAGCACCCACAGGGTGACCTTCTTATTTCGATATGGCAGTCGCATTCTGGCGGTGGTGTAGTTGTCGCAGCTAACTGCCCTTTGATTCGGCGAATGACGATGATGATGTGGTCTTCTCAGGCCTCGTCTAATCTGATCTGATCTGGTGTATTATGTGGTATAGTATAGTATGGTATGGTATGATGTGGTGTGGTGTTACTGCCTTCTTCCCGAAGGCGCCCACTCGTCGCTTTTTTCAGCTCCGGCTCCTATTGATTGCGTCTAGTTGCTACTCCGCTTCTACGTTTGCCCAAAGCTTAAATATGTAAATTGGTTTTCTTGAGGTCCTCAAAGCGAGAGTTTTGCTTTGGCTTTTGCTGTAGCAGTTGCTGTTGCTATTGCTATTGCTAGTGCCCCGTTGCCGTGTTGCTCCTTGTGATGCCAGCTCCTCTTGTTTGCCAAGGATGCGGAGTGTGGAATATCGGGTGAATGTGGTGGTGCTGGTGGCTGGTGGTTGGGTTGGTGGTGGGTGGACTGGCTGGCTGTGATGTGCCTATAGTGCAGCAGGATACTGATGCTGATGCTGATGCGGCGGCGGCTTGGCGGTGCCACCACAATAACTCCGTCCACGTTCTTGGTGGTCCTGTTCCGGTCTGTGTTCTGGTCTGGTCTGTTCCTGTTCCTGTTTCTGGTGCTGTTTCTGGTGCTGTTTCTGGTCCTGCTGCTGCTCCTGCTTATGACGTTGATTGCTTTGCATCGCCTCGCCTTTTGTTTGCTCCTTTTTGGCTAGCCAGCAGCAGCAACAACAACGCGGCACAACAAAACACGATCCTGGCAATACTGGCTGCTATCCTGATAGTCCTTGCAATCCTGGCAATTCTACTAGCAGCTGCTGCAGGTTTCCCGTGTATATCACTCTCCTTGCGCTGCCGCCTCTTCTAGTCCTGGCTTTCTTCCATTTATTGCATTCTTACAAAATATATATACACATTGATAACACGCTGCAACGGAAAAAGCAAAGACTACGTTAGGCATATTTAAATGGTTTGCCACGAATTATTGTTTGCCGCCACGATACTCGTTGCTCATGTCTTGTGTCTACGGGGAAATGTCGCTATAGCAAACCGAATGCAGTTTGAACTGTGGCTTAAAAACTGAAAAATTCCTTTCTATTTTAAATGTAAGCAAACTTTTGCAACTATTTTCTTGCATAAAAACTTGTAAATATTTAAAACCAATGTTTTTCTGTTTCTTTAAGTTGATGGGCACACTTTATGGCTTAGTTAATATGTAACGTACAGGGTATGCCCACATTGGGTTTTGAAAGTAAACCACAGTATCACTTTGCCTTCTCTTTGGCTGGTTATCGTGCAACTTTCAATGGTTGGCACTCGACTATCGACACTCGACTTTCGGCACTCGACCGCTTCTGACTGGCAACCTCAAGTGACTACGCACCTCATCGACTTTGGCCGCTCGACTTTTCCTTTTTCTTACCTTTTCCTTTTCCGCGACGACGACGACGGATTCCCCTGATGACTGCAACTTCAGTAGTTTCAGTTTGAGTCGCAGTTATAGCTTCAGTTTCGGCATCAGCTTCAGCTTCAGCTTCAGTTTTGGGTCCAGATGTTTGCTCAGTTGTTGACGAAGAGCTGCCAGCCGAGTGACTTAATGAGCCGAAATGCCAAATAGACTGGAACCAACGTCAGCGATATATACACGTAGTAGCTCCAATCGCCGGTTATTTCCTCCGTCATACCTGCAGATGGAACGGCAAACATGGAAATATTATTAATCACCTTGCATCACAAACAAAAAAAAAAAAACAGAAGAAGAAATAACGAATAAATACAAAATACCAACACAAAAACGAGAATGAGAACAAAAACGAAAAGAACTGAGAAGAAGAGAAAAGTGCAAACACAATTTCCCTGGCTGGGCGATGGAACACATGATATATTTGATTAGAAATCATCCACGATACATTTGTTCTTTTCCTTTTCAATACGACATATGAACGTGACTCCCATGGGAAAGGGTGAGGGTGAGGGGGAGGTGCCCCTAAAGAGGGAGTGGTGTAAGCGGCTCAAACACAGAAGACATTTACCAGATGTTTTCCCAGAGACTCAAAGTGCTCCGAGGTACAGTAGAATGCCATATCCATTATTAAACACAATAGTTGGTACCCGCAAATTGAGCACTTTATTTAGAAGTTTATAAACTAAAAGAAATTAATTCAAATAATAGATTTAAAGTGGCATCGTGGGATAACAAGTAGTAAGAAGATTTAATTATAGGATTTAAGCTCTTTCAAGTCCAAAATCGTTCATGTAAAAATGAGGAAGAGTTCATGTAGCAATGGTTACCTTGGACTCCTGGTGCTTTTGTGCACCTGACAAGAATTGAAATTCATATTTAACAACTTCCCAGTTGAATGGCAAGCTTATCAATTTCCCAACGCAAGGAAGTTTGACTGTAATTGCCCACACACATTGTGGTTGCAAATCCCTCAAACTATTCGCCCTCAAGGAGCTGGAGTGCATATGAGTTTCAGGCGACATTCGTCACTGGGCTTTCCGTCCGTTTGGAGGAAAAACGGGTTGCCATCAGACGATTGAGTAGATGGAGAGAGAGGGTTGTGAGTGGTGGTATAGTGAGTGGCCGGAGCACACTTGGCAACTGCCAACTGCCAAGTCCCGGCAACTGCAAGTCTCCCAAGTGCGGCCGACGTGTCAGATGCTCGAGTACTTATAATTCCTTTAAATTCTCAACTTTCCCAGCTCCGACATATGAGCGGAAGTGGAGGTGGCCCTGGCCAGGATGATAGACACAGAGCAGCGGAGCGATACCAACTGGCAAGCAGATAGGAGACTAAAGTGCCACAAAGCGAAAAATGTACTATGTACTATGTACTATGTAATGGTAATGGTATATGGTATGGGTCGTTCTGGGTGAACTTAAAAAGCTTAAAGGCCATCGAGGGCTTCCATACACACTTTTTTTGGATAAATTCAAGCTAACATTGTAGCACGCATTCACTAAGCGGCTGTCTCTGCAAACAATTGCAGACATCAAAGGCAGAAGGTAATGGGTTTTAGTTTCCGAGTAGATATTACTACAGCACACTTTGGGACACCACTTGAAATGAGATTAACAAAAGTCATTGCTCAACTTGTATACTTTGCCTTTGGTAATACTTTTTCAATACAAATTACGCCACAAACTCCTTCTGAATTGGAATCCGATTCTCATTAATTATCTTTTATTTGCTACGCACAAACTCGAGGCGTAAACTTTTACAATTCCGCAAAACTTTAATTAATTTTAAATTCGAATTATTTGTTGGCAAAAGAAAACTCACACACGCACAGTTTTCCGCCCACGTAGAGTCGTAAGTTTTCAAAAATGATTTTCGTTTTTGGGTGGGTGTGGGTGTGTGTGTGTGAAAAGCTTTCGTCACTCGTTCAACCTTAGAAACTATTTTCTTTTCGGTTTGGCCAAAACTTTCAAAAAGCTGGCAATTTGTCGTCGTCGTCCTAGGTTGTCGCAGGTGTTCCTCCCACTTTCCACTTTCCACTTCCCCCATTTTCCATCTTACCATTTTCCATCTTCCCATGGCCTTGTCATTTCCTTTACCTTTACCTTTTCCCTGCACATTTCACCTTTGGCGTTTGCTGCAAACATATATCTCGTTATTCCCAATTACACATGCACTTTTGCAGCGCGTGTGCTCCTGTGCTCCTGTGCTTCCTGCCATCTGATCCTGCCAACTTGTTGGTCACTCCCCAGCCCAAGGACCCGAAAACCTGGAGCACAACAAGCACAGCAAGGACACGGCGCAAAGGAGGCGTGTGTACACTGAAGAAAACCAAGTGTGTTATAATAACTTTCTGGCAAAACCAAGTTATAATATTCCTCTTCTAATATAATACATTTCTCTATGCTAACAAGTCTGATTTATAATTAAGAATTTGCCATAATTGCAGATAGTTCCACGTCATTGTCTAATTTTCATTGGCAGTCAACAGAACTCACTTGAGCACTAGACTCGTTGTATATTATTGTTAAAATGGGGAGAGTTTACTTTAAGACATCTGTGGCAATTGGGTCAGCATAGTTCAGCCATCCAAACAGCTCAGCAAAGAGAACTGCCACAACTTTTGTTGCAGTGCATGTGCACTGAGAATGTATCTTCACATATGACAGAAAGCCCTGAAGGGCCTTGCTTGTTCTTCGGCTTGCCACATGCCACATACTCCACTCCGCCGCCGCTTTGCTGCCGCTTTTCGTGTGTCGAAAAGTTGTGATATTAAAAAATAAATAAAAATAGAAAATTCCTTTGCCCATATTTTTTGCATGCTAAAATTGTGGCTTATATATTTTTACCCCCGAATTTTCGCCACCCCCCCCCCCACTCGCAAAAAAAAACTTTTTAGAGCAAAGTTGCCACGGCAGCCGGGAAAAAACCCCTTTTCTACTTTTTTTTTTCCACTGCTCCCACGCAAATAAAGGGAATATAAAACATTAAAAAAAAAAGAAAAAGAAAAAACGAAATACAGAGAAAAGAATAATAATAATAGCCCGAAAACCAAGTTGAATTTTTGTTTGAAGAGGTGCACTACGAGTGTGTGTGTGTGTGTGTGTGAGTGTATGTGTTATGTTGGCAAACATTCACACATATTCGAAAACATTCGCTCCAGTTTTTTGTTGCCTTTGTTGTCGGTTGTTTGCTGTTTGCTGTTTGGCTCAAGTGTCGGTTAAAGTCTTGTAAAAATTAATAAGCGTGTAAATTGTATTGTATTGCCACACACACACACACACACACACACACTCGCACTCGAACAAACGCATTAAATTGTTTATGCATACGAAGAGTTTTTCCTACTTTATTTTATGGGACTTTGAGTTTTTTATTTCCACAAACAGTTCTCAGATGCTTTTGTTCTTATGTTATGCTCAACTTAAGCTTAATGGCATTTTGTTTTCGGCCCTGTGTGCACAGTGGTTTGAAATTGGTTACCTAGGCGATTAGCTAAACCTAATTTGTTTCTTTTTCGTATACAATCATTTTATTTGATTTTATTTTTCTACCTATTTTAATTGTTATTGCATTTGCAAACGGGCAATATAAATGTGTTTAATTCCAACACTCATGTTACTTTAGCTTTCTTTCCTTTAGATTTCCAACTTTTTATTTGCATTATTGGCCATTTTGTGCCACTGTGCTTTCGGGAAATACATAGCCTGGCGCTAGTTCACACGCTTGTTGCGCCCACTATCTCCTGCCTTTTGTTTTCCGGGGGAGAAGCAGGGAAACGCAGGGAAAAGCGGGCAAAAAGTGGAAAGAAAATCTGCATAAATAATGTTGAGCCACGCTTTCTGCGGGAAGTGTTGATGATTTGATGGAAAATTCCGAAACTAAAGCGTGCAAAGTGCGACAACAAAACGCTGCGGCTTAAGCACAGTTAGAAAGGCGAATGAAAATGGGTTTTCCAGCTGGATGGGGGATGATACTACCATGGATGGAAAGCGGCATGGAAACTGGGATGGAAACTGGGTTGGCAAGTGGGCTGAAAAGTGGGCGGAAAAGTGGGCTGATCCCAGCCGGTGAAGCGTAGCCATTCTATTATTATTCTTCTTTTTTTTCCAGCGAAACGTGGCTCTCCATATTTTGTAACCCCGCGAGAGGAGAGTTTATTATTTAGCAAACTGACTCCGTGGCGACATTCGGCTCATTTATCAGGCAAAAGCACGTCACGTCGTGATATTATAAATTACTTTAGACAATATGCAGCAGCGTCCCAAAGTTCTGAGCTGTCCAACTTGGCTATAATCCCGTCAGTTCTGGCCGACTTTAAAGGTCGAAAACGAGAAGTTGGGCAAAATTCATGGCGCCAATGCCCAAACATCAATCACTAATCCCGGCCAAATGAGCCGAACGATGCCATTTTTAATTCAATTAAAATGGTCAACTGTTCAAAAAAAAAAAAAAAAAGCGAGGGAAACACAAAATAAACAAGCTTTTTTGCGGTTCACAGCTTTTGGTTTATTGTTGCCATTTAATTTCCATATGAAACGAATATCAGGTCCCTCTGCATAGCCAAACATTCCGAAACCGAAATGAAATGTGGCTATTAAATTGAAATTAGATCTTTGTGTAGCTGAATTATGTGCGTTTAGGCCAAGACTGGTAGTTGGTTTTCGATTTATAAATATTTGAAAGGCTTTAAGTTCTTTAGCTTTGCAAACATTCCTTTATTCACACATTTTGCTTGGCATTCTCGAACTACATATTTAATAAATGGTAAATAAAATGTGTCTGTTAGCAAATTTCTCTGATTTCCTGAGACAGTTTTGTTTGACAAACACATAAAAACATTAAACAAATAGAACGATTTCAACATGTGTCCTGCAAACACACACATTTACCGCTGCCAATAAAATGAAATGTTTTTTAGTAAACAGGCATAGATTTTTATTTACCCAAAGTTCCTCAATGTCAGTGATTTATTAAACTACATGTGTACTCCTAAATTAAATGAACAATTTAGTGTGGCATTGTCTTTTTCCATTCCAGCGTATAACCAGCACTATGTGTATTACGTAGCTGAGTTAATATTTATTAAATAACCGTAATCTGAAAGGAATTTATAAAGTTTTGCACGCAAACACGTATACAACTTTCTTGTAATCGGCCAGTGTTTTGCAATTAAAAGTTAGTTAGTTAGAATGTTGGTAATCAAATAATGTAGCTGCCATCACTGCCGCCTAGCCATCCAGTGGGCTTTAACGCAGCATAGGGCGTTATCAAACCCCAGGACAGTTGACAGGGCTATAACCCCCCAACCCCCCCGACCCCCGCACCACTTGGATGCAATGGAGCGAATATTCCGGGAATATTTGCACGCTGGAGCGCAGCGTCGTTAGATTTTAACGTGACTAGCGCGAATAGTGAGTAACGTCCCTCTTAACCCGCTTAACCCCCTAAAGCCCCTCAACGCCGCGATGATCTGGAGTGGAGAGTCGGGTGCCTGGAAAATGTGTTAATTAAAACTTAACGTCTGATCGCGTTACACACGAAACGTCACCAAAACACGGACTATAAAAATGGTAAAAAAAAAATTGAAAATACGATGGATGATGCCAATGGCCGAGAAAGCGGAGACGGTAAAAATGTTATAATTCAATTTGTGTTATGTCAACTGCTGTATAAATATAGCGTCGAATCCGGGGGATACACGTTGACTATATGTATGTTGACTATATATATGTACATATGTATGTATATATCGGGGGCACATGAATTTATTTTGAGGAATGGGCTAAGCGATGTGCCCGACTTTATCCAGCTGTGAAATCGACAAGTGCATTGAACCTAACCGGGCATAGATTATGAGTCCACGCCGGCTGGATAAAGTGAAGATTTTGCGATGGCAACGATATGCCATCCCAATGCCAATGCCAGCGATATACCAACGATATAGCACTTTAGTGAATATAATTTCCGATGGCCAACGCACCAGTGAGCAATCGTTTGTTTGTAATTAACAGTTGAGGGGCTTAGGGCCATAAGCTCCTCAGGAACATCAGCCGTCGTCAGACATCAATGGGCAAACGAAAAACAGGCCAACTTCTGTGGGTGAAAACTAACTTCAATTGGCAATGGAAACCAGCTAACAGAGATTTTTGGGCCATGCGTGTACGAGGTGCATAAATATGCAATCACGTTGCTGGGTTGCCTCCTTAAATGAAGCCCTGAAATAAACCCACAAACATTTCACTCAAAATTCCATTCAGATTCCCATGGAATGGTAAGGTGCTTGGGACTTTACTGCTTTACTCATTCACTGGTTTCTGTAATTCACGTGCAGTTCCCAAAATTTGCATTCCATCATTTCAAAGCATCATAGCGTTATTTGAACTGTATTAAAAGGGAATTTAGCTCAGTGTGCATAAATCGGTTTGTACTGTGTCACAAATGCTTATTAGAATTATTATACTTATATTATAATTATTAGATGCCTTTTCCGCGTACCGAGTCACCACTGTAGTTGTTTGGTTGCGAGCGGCTGTCATTTTGCGAGGAGCAAAAAGAAAATCCCTGAGAAAATAGCCTTCAAAGTGGCTTTGCCCGCAAATTGGTGTTACAGTGCGTTCGATATGGCGCCCATAAATTGACAATTAAAACAAAAAGTAATTAACACCCCAGATGGCGAGCGGTATAAATGCCCATATATATATAAACATACATACATACATACATGTACCAAATGCGGCGAGTCAATGAACCTGAAACTTTTCTGATGACAACAAAAAAATAAATACAAAAATACGAAAAAATTAAAACGAGGGGAGCGGAAACGTTTATCGTTGAATCGATTGAAAGGCGAGGCGAGCACAGCCCTCAAATGACTTTGACATTGTGCTGCAGCCAAGCCAAATAAATAGAGTAGCTACAAATAATGCAAACACAAACTGATCAAAATGTAACAATCGCAAACGGCGCAGTGAATTGTGAACACAGCGAGCGAACTGAAAAATCGCCAGATGAAAATTTTCAACTGCAAACTGCAAATGGCAAACTGTAAATTGTAAACTGCATTGTATGCAAATTGGCAACAAAGTTTCCGCTGAAGAGGCGTTGCGACGTTTTATTATATTATTCTGAGCTAAAAACTGATAAGCATGCCAAATGTGCTCCTCTGATTTTATTTCATTTATTGCATTTCGTTTCACTGGCATTTGCACGCTTTTCAACTCGTTCACTTGGCACCGGAAAAAATCAATGATTATTATTATTAAATGTTGAAATTTAAGATACTCTCTAATTTGTATTACATCATTAATTTATAATATTCATCGAATTACAGACTAATTAAAAGGTTAAGAATTTCTTCTGACAGTAATGAAACTTCAATGTGATGGTAATGAAATACGCATTAAAGTAAGTTATTTACTGATTATAAATTATCAGCTATTGAGATATGTACAGATTGTAAGCGCTTTTAAATTACTTTGAAAATTAATGAGTCAGTCAGTCAAAAATACAACTTGCTATGCATAATTTGGCGCTTTTCAAATAATGTGATTATATGGAGTGTGAAACGAATCATTGTTTCTTTGAATGCGTATTTCCAGACTTTTATTGATTTAAAATGGCATACTATTAACCCCATTACTACGTTATTATTGCATGACTTTCTTGGCGTTTCGTCTGGGTTCTTTACACCGAAAGAAAAGTTGTTTAATCGTCTGAACGTTCTACTTTATTGTTTTTTTTTTCAGTCAAATTTGAGATGACGTAGTAACTGAGAAAAGTGTCGCATTTCTTTTGCTAAATGTTTTTTTTACATTTTTTTTTTAGTGCCTTCTGACGTCACAGCTTTGGCGTGCTTTCTCTTTGATATTTGCGCGAAAGAGAAGCTTGACAAAAGGGCTTACGTGTCCCCGAAAAGATTTCGTGGGAAGGCCATTAAAACTTCTTTTTTCGGTGGCTAAAGGGGGGGGCGGTGGCAGTGGGTGGCTAACGCGCCCCATGTCAAATGGGCCAACTTTTAATGGAGCCAAGGAGTTTCCTTTTCCCTCACCAAGGCAATTTGTGCAATTGCAAAGTCTCTCCTCCTACTTCTGTGTGTTTGCAAAAGTGGGAAACCCACCGCCAAAAAAAAAAAAAGTTGAGAAATGAAAAACAAAAAACGAGAACGAGAACGACCTTCCTCTTCGGAGGCCATCATCAAAAATTTTGTTGGCCAGCTCAGAACAAACAGTCAAGTCAACGTTGCGTGTCGCCCCCTTTGCATATTTGCCTTAATTTTCATTATTCTCATATTCATTTCGTTTTATTTCTTTCCGGCCTTTAATGGGCCGCGATTTGAGGGAATGTTGAAATGTTGGAAAATGCTGATGGGCCAAGTTAATATGAATGAATGATGATAAATGCACAATGTTATTCTTCATAATTAATTTGTACCGTTCCCCCTTCATTTTTTTTTGCTGTTTGTATTCTTTTGTTCGGGCCTAAAGTGCCCATTAATGGCACGAGTGTCACGTTGCTTTTATTTCTTTTTTTTAGCAGGGTAACTCAGTAGCCCACTTGCATGTGGGCCAAAACAGTATCGAGCGGAATCAACAGGTGTGCAGATTTCATCGTTCGATTTGGGGGAAAAGCACAACGACTCGAATCGTAAATGTATCGTAAAGACAACTCCTTCAATATTAAAAGCGGATATGCTATTTTTAGGTGCTGCACTTAGTTTATTTTTTATATTTGTTCGAGTTCTGATAAGCAACGAAATGGGTTACATTTTGATTTAATCTCTATTAAAAATGTACAAAGAAACAATTGAAGAATAAATACCAGTAATATGGATAACTTGAAGGAATGAATTGTAAAAATGGTAATTTAGAACACAGAACTTTTTACAGACCCAACGAATAATCCCACAAAATTGTTCGGATTCCCTGCAAACTAAAATATATACTTTGCAATACGTTCGCCACCAAAAACACCACCCCCTTCTATCGCTGCCATTGCCCAAAATGGATTCACACCTGAACAACCCGCCATCGGCTGTCATACCCAGTGGTTTCCCCTTGAGAACTTCAACATCAACTTCCAAATGCAAAAGACCAGGTGAGTGTGACAGAGTTATAGAGTTATGGAGTTATAGAGTTGTATGCAAACACGTCTACCTGGCCGTTCAAGTGCGCCAATCTGAGCGTGACGAATAATGATTTTACGCCGCTCCAAAGAAACACGAGTGATGGGGATGGCGATGGTAATGGTGATGGTTGATGGTGATGGTATATATGGCTCTAACTATATGGTGCGGGATCTGAACGGATGGGCGGGGATTCGCTGAACTTTGCAGGGCAGAAAAAGTATTTTTTTGCTCTTTGAGGAATCTGGCGAAAAATGTGCAAATTGTGCGCGAGTTTCTGTGCCGTGCGGATAAATTTGAAATCTGCATTTAGTTTGCTTATTGAGTTTGCATCTGTATATCTGTCGTGTTCGCAGCTCCTTTTGAGCCAACTCCCAACGACTAATTTCATTTGCGCTGCAGTTTGCCCCAAGGCAAAAGAGGCGTCATTCAAAGACAGAAAAGGGGAAGGGGGTACACACGGAATATTTGCTTTGCCGCCTGGATTTTATCAGATAAAAATGGTATAGTTTTGATAAGTACACAATCCAAAAGATAAAACTAACAGCTGAACATTGATTTCCAGCAAGATATGACTTTATTTAGTTTGGAATAAGTATCTTTAATACCATGCCAATTATATATAATCCTTTTTTATATCCAGGCAAGTGTCTCATAAGTGGCTAATCGCATAGCTTTTTTTTCCGTGTGTAGATGTAATATGGGCACTTGGGCAGCAGCACTTTTGGGCCACTTGTTCCTCGAAATTGAAAACCATGAGGCGCATTTAAAAAGATGAAGTGACAACTGGCATACTGATGACGGCACACAGGAGAAGGGTACGGGGGGTACGGGTGGTAAGCGGGGACAGGGGTTCATGGGGAGGGGGTGGTAAGGAGGAGGAGCTGTAAGTGTGTGTGTGGAGCGTATAAATATAACAAGTGCCAAGTGAAATATGTACATAAATAAGCCAGCGCAGAGTTACTATGCGATGCAGATGCAGATACAGTGCTCAGTGGCCTAAGAAGATACTTTTTAAAATAGCTGATAACTGATTCATAGTTTCTTATTACTGAAGTGAGCAGTTAGGAGTTAACTGTTTTTGGTGGTTCTCTTTTAAACAATCCAACCAAAAATAACATAAAACCTTCATTGAAATTTACATAGTTTGCTTTTTGTGGGGAAAATCACTTTTAAATTGTTTTCTACATTTAAACATACGCTTATCCAAGGAATTTTTTCATTCTCTTTTTTTATGTTTTTCGTAGTGGTGCTTTACTGTACGCCTTTTGTCTATTATCGCCGTTTTGTCTCTGTTTCTACCGCTGCATTTCTGCATTTTTGCATTTCTGCACTCTTTCACCAGCTGCGACTAATTGTTGGAAGAAAAAAATGTATTAAGCATAAAAAAAAAACAAAAAATGGAGAGGGAAAAATGTTGGCGGATAAAAAAAGGACTAGGGGACAAAAGGAGGCAGGATGCAAAGGACTTGTTCGCGCTGCTGACTGCGAAAAGTGCAACAAACTTTGACAAAATAAAACGAAAATTCCGCCCAAAGGTACAAAAGGGGCGTGGCAATGGGGGCATGCCAAGGGGCGGCGAACAGATGAAGCGCCGCTTCTTGCAACTTCAAATCGCAAGCCCACACACACACACACCCTGGCACACACACACACACGCACACATGCAGCTGGAGATTCTCACACACATGTGAAAAAAGCGCGAGTTGCAAGAAAAAAAGAAACTGCATTGAAATTGAAGCACTCTCATTAGGAGCAAGAAGAAGAAGTTGCAGCAGGAACCAGGAATAAGGGGAAGAAGAAGATGATAAAGACCAGGAGACGAGGAAGAGCAAAAAGTGTAAACCGCAGCAAAAATAATTCCCATTTCTCGAAAGCGAAGGCAAACGCTAAGAAATCCGTTTAACTGGGCACGCAAAATGCAATAAGATAAATATTTAATGGATTTCAAATTGTTAAAGGAATAATATGGATAATATTATAATAATATTATTGCTGCTTTTCTGCTTGAGGGAAGTGATTTACATTGTTTTCCAATTGGAAAAAGTAACAAGTTGCATTATTTCAATATTCTTGGAATGGCCACGTAGGTGCCGAAATAAGTAAAACATTCAAAATCAAAACGAATGACACGAAAAAACTCATCGAAAAACGCCAAAGATAAGATGTGTACTAGTTTAATCCGGATTTTTGCTTGCAACAGCGGCTTACAAATCAATAAATGAATTGATTAAGCTAAATATATAGAACGTGGAATTTATATTAATTTGAGGTGAGTGGTAAACTAATTTAGTGACCAAAAAACAAAGTAAACAAAGTAGATAAATAACGCTGCGAAATGTAATTAGTTTAGCGGCTTACTTACTTGATTTGTTGTTGTTGTAGCGGCAGATTCCCCATTAATCATCGTGAAGCAACAACAATAACAGCTGTCTCTCTCTCTCTCTCGCACTCACTCTCTTGCTTTCGCACTCCTGTTGTTGTTGCTGTACCGTTCTGCCAAGGAGCTTCTATGCTGTTGTTGTTGCTGCCGCTTGCTATTGTCGCTTGCACTTGTTGTATTATCGTCACACAAACAAACAAACAAACAAACAAACACACAATTACACACACACGCACGCACGCACACAATGTTGCACGTTGCGTGTGTCCTGCTGCTGCTTCTTCTTCTTTCGTTTCTTGCCGCGCCGCTCGCTCTTCCTCTTCCCCGCCCCACAGCCAGTGGTGGAGTCGGAATCGAAATCGTAAACAAATGCAGCGCGCTCGCACACTTCGTCACTCGACACCACTTTCGTCACGTCACCGTGTGTTCTCGCTTCTGTTTGCAGCAAATAAATGCACTCGATTCGCACTTTTCGCGACGACAACCGACTTCGTTGCTGTTTGGTGGCAGAGTGTGACCGAGAGCGGCGGAGAGCAGCGCGGCGACTGCGGCGTCGCTTCAATTGCCTAAAATATCTGCATGGCGCGGTAGTGTGGCGCGGTGTTTTGCTGCTGCACGCGAACGGTCACACTGCAAGCTAAGCACTCCACCTTTTTTAAGCCAAGACACGAACCCGGCGCAGCTTTCACCGACAGGTGGCGTCCCATTGCGAAAAATCTAAGCTAAGGCTTTCGTCATCCCCTAATAGGTGGCGCCAGTGTCACAAAACATAATCATCTCATAGGTGGCGCCATTGCTAGTGCAGGGCAAAGTTTAAAGTTATTAAGCAATTTCCTTATAAAATAAAGTGCACTTTGTGTTGGAAAACAAGTGCTCAAAACTTGTATTGATTACAACGTGCGCACATAAATAAGCAATAAAATGAAAACCTACGACCGCCACAAATATATTGATTTAAACTTTATGAAAACTTTTAATCAACTTTTTAATATACAAGAAAAGTTACAGAGAGTCTCGGTAACTATAACTTTTTTTTTCCTCGGCAGGAATTGAATTGACTGCATATACACACTATCTGATAACAGCGATATCTGGCTGAGTTTTACGATGCAGTGTTTTGTGTTAAGTCAGTGGGCGAAGGCAACTGGTTAATTATGCTACAAGTTGACGCAAATTTATGGCCAGCTAATCAATTGATTGTTGTTAATTGATAACCGATATGATAACATTAAGCCCACATATATAAAAGAAATAGCTCGACATTTCCATGACAACTCTATGAATGGGGGACTTTTTTTTTTCTGGGAATTACTGAGTGCATTACCATAAATTTTATCAGTTACGCTGCTTAATGTCCAACCAAGTTGTTTAAACTACAATTTTTGTTTTTTATATACTTCTTGTGTAAAAATAGATTTATTAAAAAAAAAAATAGCTGTTCGCCGCGTCTAGATCCTCACCAGAACCTCGTAGTTCTCGAGGCGCACCTCCTCGCCGCCGAACGGAATGTAGATGCAGCCGTGCGATGGATGGATCTTGCCCACACTCAAGCTGTCGCAGTAGATGGCCCTGCCGACGTACAGGGACTCGCCGTCGACATTCGGGCCGGAGGACAGTGCACCGGGCGCCACATTGCCGTGCGAGGCTGGGACCCAGCGGAATCCGGATCCGGTCAGCACCTGGACATCGGTGAGCTCGTGCTCCGCCTGGGCATAGGCGGCATAGGCTTTGCCCTTTGCAGGCACCACCTTGGCGGGCAGCAGATCGCCATTGCGGAACACACGGCCCACGTAGATGGTGTCCCCGTTGGAATCGTGGCCAGCAATTAGTGCGCCATCGGGGATATTTGTGGCGGTGGTGTCGATCCAGCGTTCCGGCTGGCTAAGCACCTCGTAGGCAAAGATCTTCACCTCATCGGAATCGTAGGGGATGTACAGGCAGCCGTGGGAGGGATGCACCTTGCCCATGGTTAGGCTACCGGCATGATAGCCCCTGCCCGCATACAAATACTCGCCGTCCACATTCCTGCCCACTTTGACGGCGCTCGGCGGCACAGCCCCATTCTCCGCCGGCAGCCACTCGTAGCTGTAGCCGGACAGCACCTCGTAGTTCTCCAGCTCGTGCTCCTCGCGCGCATACGCCACGTAGGCCTTGCCCTTGTTGGGTATCACCTTCGCCGGCAGCATGTCGTTGGAGAAGAAGGCGCGTCCCACGTAGATGGTGTCGCCATCCGAATCGTGACCGGCCACCACGGCATTTGGCGGCACGACGCCGTTGCTGAAGTGCATCCATCTGTGGTCTGGGGGATAATAGAAAAACGAAATACATATAACCATTATTTAACAGCACTCCGAATGGCATACTAAACTCTTTCAATTTGTGGCCTACACATTAAACTAGTTCATTTAGCCACGCCAAATAGCAAAATAAATATTTTATTAGCTAGCGCAGCTTTAACGTTTGTGTTTCGCGAACTTAAGTGTCAATTGAAAAACTCAATTCAGATTGGGTTACATCACATAATGTACTTATAAAGTAAATCATTTTTGTATTTTCGATTTGCTCAAATTATGACATCTAATTACCTGTCATTTTCTCGTCCGTTCTCCAGCAGCTCTGACTTTCAACTGAGAAAGTGGTCGATTTGATGGTCTTTTAGTGTTTCCGCCCGATGTCGTTGATAGGGCTTATCGGGAATGTACCTACATGCCGAGATAAGAAGCCCGACCTTTAATGACTCAGATCTTGCCAAACTCTTGTTGAATTCCCCACCGATTGGCCAATTCGCAGAAATGGGGGCTTAACAACGAGCAAACAGGAGAGTTAAAGGGTTTATTATATTAACCCATATAGGTACTTATGTTTGGACAACTATTAACAAAAGTTCTGTTATCATTTTTTTATAACTCATCATTGCTTATAATAAATTTATCTTGCGCGTTGTCAAAAAATGTAATTGGCTGACCAACTGACCAACATTGTATAACATACACATGTTCCATGCAGTTGTAGTTAAACGCAAAGTTTATTCCCCTTTTCAACGTGCTGATAACAATAGCTTGTAAGTGAAAAAAAAAAGAACTCGCGGTTACCCAGTTATCTTGTTTTTTGTAGAGCCACCTTTTCGAGTTTCCTTGCAGCCGCGCGCGGATGTGCATGTATCTCCATTTATCCGCCCAATATTCGCCAATTTGAATGGGGGAATCGCTTGATCCTTTATTTATTCGCCACATTGGACATTCTTTCGCCCGCTTTTCCACTTTTTCGCTTTTCCAGTTTTCCGCATTTCCACTCGTCCACGCACTCCACTTATTTAGTGGTCGCTGGCTTTGCAGTTTGTTTTCCTTTTGTTTTCGCAGCATTGTTGCCTTTCAATGATTTCTCTTGTTTTCCCTTTCAAGTGGATCAACTGTTTTTTTGTTTCTTGTTTTTTTGTTTACATTTTCGCCCATTTACAACTATTTGAACAAGGAAAAAGTGGAAAACTGGGCGCAAAAGTTAAGCAACCCCTTGCTGAAATTGCTGTGCAACGTTTGCACCTGTTTACAGTGACTCCTCCTGAATTCCCCATTGGGTTTTGGGTCATTATTAAGCTTTCCCAAGTTTGCCCACGATTTCCCTGCACTTTTCCGCGCCCTTCACTCAAGCAAACCAATTAACCGGCGATGAGTATAACCTGGCTTAAAACTAGGTAAACAAGCAGCAGTCTTCAAATACGCAAAATTGTTGCAGATTATCATACTTTAAATCAACTTTGTTCGTTTCGGTTTTGTATAATAGTTATACTTGTGTACTAAAGTAATGTGTTTTTTGGCCAGCGAGCCTAATGAATTTGCTTTTGTGCAACGTTTTAACCTCATTTTGGCCCCCTTTATTCGCACCCTGTTTCTGTTTTTTCTGTTTTGGCCAACTTTGTTTTGCCTAATACATTTTAATCATTTCCACAGTACCGCGAACTAAATTCCCTCCTTCATTAACCCCTTGCTGCCCCAACCCATCTATCTGTCACGCTTTCCGCTCTCGATTCGCATCCGTTCTCCACGGGTCCTTCACCACTGGTTATCCTTTGCTGGTCGCTTCGCTTGTCCTTGCCACACTTTGAAAAATATTTAATTTTTCAATTCAATTTAATTCCATTTTCTGGAGTTAAACAAAGCGCTTGGTCCGCTTGTTAATAAGCCGCATTTCATAGAGTTCAGTATATGTAATTTATCTTAAATCTAAGATTTATTAGGAATTCATCCATCATATCGTATGGAAGATCACATATCCGATATCCCATGGGAGATCCCATATCCCATATCCAATATCCGATATCCCATATCCCATATCCCATATCCCATATCCAATATCCCATATCCCATATCGCTTTCTGGCCACACAATGCGGCAGTTTTTCGAGGGTAGCCAGGGGCGCAGGGTAGCAGGGGGTGTCTTCGGGCTAGGTGCATCTTGACTTCAGGGGCCATTGCCGTGGGTCAGATTCAGATTCAGATTCAGATTCAGATTCAGATTCAGATGCATGTATGCATGCACTCGCACTGTCTAGTCGTCGCCGGTCACTCACGTTGGTCTGCGGTTACCACTGGTCTGGCCTCGCTTTGGCTTTGGCTTTGGCTTTGGCTCTGGGTTTGGCTTTGGGTTTGAGTTGCGCCTCCGCCGCCGCTGCTCCACTATACCAGCTAGTGGGCGCCATCGCTTATAGAGCTCCCAGCCAGAATCGCCCTGGGCCACGCCCACGCAACACTGGCAACATCAACTGTGCAAAGCTAAACCGAAGCCAAAATGTGGAGCATTCAGTGGATTTAATGATGCCTCTACCGGCTGCACTTTAAAAGGTTCAGCTTTAAAAGGGGGGCTCACAGAGAAGGGTGAGGGGTGAGGGGTGAGGGGTGAGTTGGGGATGCACTTAATGGCAGTCAACTGGTAATATGTAATTAGGGGCGGGGTTTCGACTGCAGCCACAGCTTAAAGTCTCATCAACGAGTCCGGCAATTTCAATTGTTGCCCAGGACTTTTGCAATTGGCATAACCAATGAGCCCCCCTCCCCGCCCCCCTTTGGGGCATTTTAAAAAGGGGAAATGTTTGGCTTAAAAGCTGGGTAGTCTGGCTAAACTAAAAGTGTGTACAATGTGTGTGTGTGTGTGTGTGTGTGTCCCGGGACCATTTATGATTTGTGAAAAGTTTCGTGTGCACCGAGCATTGCGGTTTCATTACCAACCACGTCCCCTGCCACGCCCCCTGTTAAAAGCCTCCTCCCTGCCACGCCCCTGTTAGAAACCTCCCCCCCGAATGCAACTTTTGATCCAGCAACTGTGTAAATTGTTTACCAAAAGCGCTTTCAGCATCCTAAAACCAGATACCATAATCGAGAATCACGCAATTGAACTTCGGCATTCTTTCGAAACCAATGTAGCTTAAAATATTATCGTAACAACTGCAATTGTAACCTTTTGTTTCGCACAGCTTAACCTTCAGTTAATATTAAACCCCAGGTTAACCTGTGCGTTTTTGGAAAGACTATTTCGGTATATTTGAGTACGCCTGCTGTTGCACTGACTAATCACAGCTCGATGGGATCAAAGTGCAGCTGCCATGGCGTAGGATCCACCAATCTCGGCACAAAAGGGAACTTTTAATTATGCACCACCCTGACCCACCTCCCCCTCCCCCTCCCCCTCCGCCACTCGACTTGGCTTTTCCGGGAATATCCCCGGCAGTTTCCATTTCCAGGCTCATTGCGAAACTTCTGGGCACAACTTGACGGGGTGGTGAAGTCGGGAAAAGTGGAGTGCGGAAAAGCGAGGAAGTGGAAAATCGAGGGGCACGGATATGGCATTTTACAGCTTGATTTCCATTTGCCCATTTCCCCATTGGCTCTTTGTTTGCTGGCTGGCCGCTTTCCCTCGGCTTTTCCATATACCTAAGACTCAACTGGTGGCAGCTCACAGCAACTGATAAATAAACAAAACTATAGCATATTAATTTCATATAATTAAGTACTTGAATAATTTCCATTTAATGCTGAAAATGAAAAGTGGTAATACTACAAACTATAATTTGTATAGATATTTATTTATTTATCTATTTATTTTTCGAGTGGCTTGAGTAATTAGGGAAGTTGTTTCCTTTGGAAATTGGTTGAGCCAAGGAGCAGGGCTTCTTGTTAACCCTTTAACAACATTTGGGGCAATGAAAGCTAGTTTATTGCCGCACCCCCATGAATATTTGTCTTTGTAGCTAAACTTTTTGTCCCCCAGGAGCAATCGTCTGAAATGTGTTTCATTGTTGTTTATTTCTTGCGCAGCTAGTTTGTAGTTGTAGCAAAGAAGTTCGAAAAAAAGTTGCGAATAAAAAAGGGATTAATAGAGTTTACGTTGAATTTCGGGGTTCGGGCTTCAAATTGGCTGCGCTCAACATATGTGGCCATATTTAAGTGCTTTTTGATGAGACTGGCTACAAATTTGTAGTGCAAACTTAGAGATATTCAAGACTTGTTACACTTTTGCCAGGAAATGTTCATTTAAATAGTATGTTTGAAACACACACTTTTAATTTGAGTAAATCCATTGTTTAAGGTTTAAGGATAGTTAAAGATATGAAAAAAAAAGTTGCAAGTTCTTGGCCAACTTCTAGAGCTGACCATTAAGCTCGTCCTCGAAATCGGAGCTGGGTGGCGTGTCCTTAACATCCGCACGCACCGTGTACTCCTTCTCGTTGACACTGTAGTAGATGGTGAAGTACCTGCCCGACTGGATCCTCATGGCCAGATAGCCATTCTGGCCGCGCTCCTTGCTCGTCCGCTGGTAGATCACATGACCAGTGCTCAGCACTACGCGCACCTCCTGCGAACCATCGTCGTTCTTGCGCGCATTCTGTCGCAGGATCTGCACCAGCTGCGTCCTCAGCGGATTGGTACTGGGCTTCAGACCCGGCAGCTGTATGAGCGGCTCGCAGCGGCAGTTGAGCTTCTGGGTGAGCGGACAAGTCGTCTGTGGATTGGGCGACGAGCCGACCAGTTGTCCAGGCAACGAAGCCACCGGCGCCACTGCACCCAGTCCCAGGTTGCCCAGATTCAAGCCACCCAGAGTGCCGAAGCCGCCGTTCAGCGAACCGAGTCCCAGGCCGTTGATCAAATTGGGCAGGCCACCGACCCAAGTGCCAATGAGCGGCAGATTCTGGCCAAATTGCGGCAGCCAGCCGGATTGCGGCTGCTGGCTCTGGGCATTCGAACTGGAGGCCACAGGCGTCACCACGGTGATCGGCTGCAGGGGCTGCAGTTGCTGCAGGGGGGGCAGTTGCTGCAGGGGGGGTAGTTGCTGCAGGGGCGGCAGTTGCTGCAGCGGGGGATTCACATTCAGGCCGTCGAAGAAAACGGGATAGTTGCCAGTGGAACCAGCCAGGCTGCTCTGGCCACCATTGGCAGTCTGTGGAATGCATTTAGGTATATTTTTACTATAATTATTACTATTATTACTAACTACTATATTAGAAACAAATTTACTACAAATCTGAGATTTAAACCAATTCAATCACGTACCAGTTGGCGCTTGTCACGGCGTTCCAAGGACTCCATGGCCTCGTCCTTTTCCACGGACTTTTCAGTGACAGTGGGCACTGGCTGCCGTGTACTTGCTGTAGTTGTTGTGCTTAAGGCCAGTGCAATGGAAATGGCAGCCAGGAGGATGGCAAAACTGAGCGTGTTGGCCATGTTTGTTAGAGTATTCAAATATTTTTCAATTTTATTCAATAAGGATTGTTGCTTATCCAGACTGAGCTGTGAGTCGCTTTGATGTGGCTTTGAGCAGGCTGGCCACTTCTTATATATGATTTTTGTGGTCATATGCGCGATATGAAATGATATTTTGGGCCGCGGTTAATGGAACCAGATTTGCCAAGAATCAAAATGGTTTTTTAATAATGAAAAGAAACTGGCTTTTGCACACACAAAATGTGGGACAGCATTTAATAGCGGCCATATACTTATTTATATATTCCTGGCAAAGTTACAGCATCTTCGTTTGCAAGCTTATGGGATTTAAATTCAATATTAATATAGACATGCATACAAACAAACACATGCAGCTATTGGCACTTTGGGAATCTGCAGGTGTCCATTAATTTTGCAAACTTGTGCAATTAATTTACCAAGCAAACTCAAACAAATTGCTTACCAATTGTTTGCCAATTTTGCCCAAATTAATTCCAAAGTATGAGCCTAAACTAGAAATATTTGCCCAACATATTATTACTCCATAAATGGCACAGCACTTGCACATAATTATTGCCACATTTACCTCATACATTTTAAGGCATATTATAATTTGGAATTTTTCGAAAATTTAAAAAAAAAGAAAATGTCATTAAATAAGTGCGTACATAAAAATATACAGTAGCTATATGGCTTTTTGACAAATTGCCTTGGGCTTGCCATGTCCAGAGGCCAAAATCAAATCAAATTAAATTTGTGCCAACGAAACGGGAGGAAAATGAAAAGGAAACGCAAAATGTTGTGGGGTGGCTGGTGGAAAATGTTTCGTTTGCATGGAAATTTCGGGTAAGATTTGAAATTTTCCCGAATGCAAAGGAAAAAGGAAACTAAGAAAGAAGTGGAGTGAAATGAACAAGTTGCTGGACAGCCGCTTGCTGTTGCGGACTCATAAATCAAAAAGTTTTTGATAAATTGCACATTAAAGACGCCTTTGGTTCAATTAAATAGAAATTGAATTAAATTATCAAGCTGCCTGTCCTTGAAAACAGCGCAAAACAGCAATGCAGAAAATACGAAAAAAAAAAAACAAAAAACCGGAAAACCAGAATTATGATCCAAATAAGCAGCCAAAATGATTCAAAACTTTAACCGGTTTGCCCCGAGAAGCAAGCCCTAAAAATAATACTTTAAAACGTTAAACAACTCATATGACACAAAGCTAAAACCAAGCGAAATGGAGAACAAAAAACCTAGAAAGTCATACTAAAATAACACTTAAAGCGGAGCAACTTACGATTACGTTCAATTAAAATGTGCATGAAGCACAAGTTCTAAATAAAAATAAATTATAAATAACTAAGCCAATGAACTTCGATCACCTCTGGAGCAAACAAATTACGAACCAAATACCCATTAGCACATTTACGAGCTCACACACAATGTGGCGATTATAAAGACTTTTACAATCCTGCGCCTGAGCTCCTCTTCATTCAAATGTACATATGTATGTACATATGTACTGTACGTATATTCCTTTAGCGATTTTCATCATCTTTCGGTTTCACATGATCATCGTATAGTGATGCATTTTAACCCCTGGCTGCCGAGTGCGATGGTAAGTGTACACAACATTCTAGGTATTAGTTTTACAAACGGAAGGCAGCGCTGCGTATGCGTAATATACATCGCTGACTATAAACCATAAATGCTGCTGATTGGTAAGAGCTCTTGCTTAGCATCTATAAATCTAACAAATGCTGTGTAAAATTCTCTGTTTTAAAATCATTCTGCTATAAAACGTAGCCTTTTGAAATAAAGGCACACACTGCGTATGAGCAATATGCGTTGAAAGTATTCAATAAAGTCGCATTATTGAATTCGTACTTTAAGCCATCGCTTAGGTGGCAGATTATTGTGTACAACATGATTCGATTCACGGGTTAAAAGCCCGCTTTGACTGCTTATTGTGGGCCCTTCTCCAAAGTGGTCGTCGTTTCAAAGCCAGCTTATTTGCCGTTCTGCCGCATAACGGTATTGTGCATGTAAAATGTATATATATATATATATATATATGCCCGATGTCTAGAGTGCTGCTGATGATACTGATGATGATGATAATGCAGATGATGATGATGATTCAGTCAACTTGAATACAGCTGTGCCTTTGATTCGTATAAATACAAGTCCGGAGCCGTTGGCAGCGTGCAAAAGGCAAGGAAAAGCGCCCGCAGACATGTCATCAAACAGAATCCGGCCGGAGTTGGTGCTCCTGCAGCTGCTGCTGCTGCTGGCGGCCACACTAATCCCTTTGCTGCAGGCCGGCATAGTTACAGCTCCGCACTTCGATTCGGATTCGGTTTCGGATTTGGATTCGGTTTCGGATTCGGATCCGGACACCACCACCATTGCCACCACCAACGACTATGACCCGCATGCGGAGATGCAGCAGCAGCATCTGGAATCGGAGACGGAGGCCACTGCTGCTCAAGTGGATGGCCAACGCATCGACTGCAAATTGACTTTCGATGCGGCGACAATGGACTCGTTAGGCTGCCACAATGAGGGGGCGTTGACGGCGAGGGAGGGGGCGTGGTTGGCCACCGACAGTGGTAATAAGCCGATGGAGGAGTTGCCAGAAGCAAATCCGGACGCCTGGCGGCCACGCCACTTGAAGTCCCCGGACAGCCAGCCCATCTATGAATTACAATTGGTTGTTTGGCCCAGTGACATCGAGGATGGTGATGACTTTAGTCCGCCGCTGGCCACCACCACCAGCACCACAACAACAACAGCAAGGACCACTAGAGGCACCAGCAGCAGTACGAGTAGCACGACGAGCACCACAACCACCAAGCCCAACCAAATTGGGACACCTATTGAGCAAGTGTGGCCATTGTACGAGGATCAATTGGTTGTATTTCCGCAAATGGACTTTGAAGAGGAGAATCTTGATTATTTCTTCGACGAAGTGCCACCAACACCAACACCAACAACCACGACGACGACGACGACGACGACGACCCTTCGACCAACAAGCAGCAGTCATCCCACGGGCACGCCCACTCCCACGCCCATCTATGTTGTGGAAAACTATCACGTTGTACACCCCAACGGCACCGAGGAGTACAAGTGAGTTGATTACGATTAATTAAGCATAATTTGCGAAACAAATGTACCAACAATGCGCAAGCTGAAACTAAACATTAGTATATTTTAAATATATTGCTTTAAATATGAAATAATACCTATAATACCATATCCCAGATTGGTGATGAGCAACGGCCTGGTGAACTACAAGAAGCTGTACACCAAGCGAGTGGCCGACCGGCTGATCAACGTGCAGGAGGGCTACAATGCGGTGCCCATTCCGGGACCCAGGAATCAAATCCAGACGCAGTACTACATTGCCGACGAGCGGGGCTACAATGTGTATAGAAGTGAGTGTGTCCAGAGTTGCCATCAATGCTGCTTGTATATTCCATTCTCTATTTTCCATTTTCCATTTTACATTTTCCATTTTCTATTTTCCCCTCAACAGTCGAGCTGCACTATCAGCAGCCAGGGTTGCCCAAACATTTGCATTACAAAGCCACAAAAGCGACCAATATGTGAATGAGCCTGGGCAGGATTTCCAGCTGGCGGCACAGTGGTTCCACCGCAATAAATCTACATATATATATATATTTCCTTTTTTTTTTTACATTTTTTTTATAACTTATTTTAGCGGCAGAGTTTGGGAATAAATTGTAAAGAAAACTTGTGGTATTTTCATTTAGTTTTTTGCTGCTGATATTAATATATTATTAAACAATACCCTTGAACGTATTAAACACGGAATATATGCGAGGAGATTTTTGCATCTTTGCTCATTTTTGTGAGTTACTTGTTTTCGATTTCTGCTGTTTTCGATTTGTGAAATGCACAAGTATTTATTTATAATAATTTCCCGCACCAATGTTCACTTTGTCGGCGAAATAAAATGTTGAGCCCACAAAATGATTTGCTGTATTTTTGTTGTATTTTGTTTGCTTGTCGCACTTGGTGTTGCAAATAAATATATATTTTTTAGGTTTATTTTTTTGTTTTTTTTTTTTTGGTTTGCATCCAGCATTGGCAGAGGTCTGAGGTCTGATCTGTTCGCATTTTGTTTTTCTACTATTTTTATTTCACCCGATTTTGCAAACACTGAATGTTGATGTTGTGTTGCCTGATTTCTATTCTATTTGCTGTTGCTTTCTCAATCGCAGTGCCACTGATTGCCATCTTCGGTGGCTGCTGTTCAGCCAGGCTGCTGCACTGGGAGAAATAGGGTGTGGATATATCAAATAATATTCCTGCTATTTAAATTTACGTATGTTCATAGTTCGTAGTTCTATATTATATCGATACGATACAGTTTAAGCATTCAATTCCTTTTTAATCTAGATTTTATTGAGATTGGATAATGAATTACACATTATACATTATTCTCTGTGTGCACGCTGTTTTCTCACTTAAAAAACCCGTGGGCAGTCGAGGGTGAAGGGCGGGATGGGCAAGGATGATGCTGATGATGCCATTTAGATGCATATCAAAGTATTTCACTTTTGCCCAATCCTTTTGCCATTTTTGCATACATATGTATGTATTTATTTATTTATTTATTTACTTCTTGCCTTCTGCTGTTGCTGCTATAGCTGCTGGCAATGTCTTTGTTGTTTCTTTCAATTGTAGTTTATGGCTTTTCTTTCCCTCGATTTTCCACTCGTTCACCACCCCCCCACCCGCATTTTCCCTGCTTGTTGTTTATGCCGCAAAGTTTTCTTGGTCCTTGGGCGTCAGCCTGTTGGCAGCTGTGCAAAGTCCTTTTTTTTTTTGTTTTTTCCTTTTTTTTGGGGTCTTGCCTTGTGATTATTTAAATTCATGTCCGACCTTACTTTATCGGTTTGCTCCGATTCCCATGATTTTGCACAGTATAAATATGGATTATCCCCTTGGAAGCCTCAGAGTCTGGCAATTAAATTGCACATGAATTTGTCATTTTCATAGCTTTATTTTTAAAAGTTTAAGAGATAGTTTGCAGTGTGTGCACATTGTGTTTAAATACTTTGCACCGCATATTACTGATATATACCCAGATATTTAACTGGATACAAGGTGATAAATTCGAAACATGGTTTGCAAGTATTACATTTTCCTGGACTGCCCTGTAACTTCCCCTCCCCCCCCCCCCACCCCTGGGTTTTCCCAGCCCCTCAGCAGAGCTTTCCTCGCCTCGTCGTGTTTATGTTTTGGATTTATTTTTCAGCTTGCAGCTCGTATTTCCGTTGCCTGTCGTCTTACGTACGAAAGTCCTTCCTTTTACGGCCTTTGTAATTATCACTTTAATGAACCTTGCTAGTTTGATAGCGCACCTCGCCAAAGGTAGCAATCCCCCCTAACCCCCTTCAAACTCCCCCCAATGCAATGGGGCCAATGAGCGAGATAGCTGCACCCGGGGGACGGAAAGAGAGGGGGCGATCGGTACGTGCAGGAACGGCATTCGCCTTCTCCCTCCAGCGCATTGTGCAGGCGCCTGTAGTTTTTATTAAGGAATAAAATTAGTGAGCGCGTGCCGGGAACGCCAAAAATGCCAGTTGCAGTTCGTCCATTTGCTTTTGCTCCTTCCTACTTTCGTTTGTTCGTCCTCTTTGTTCGTTCGTCCTTTTTGTTTTTTCGTTTTTTCCTCCTTTCGTCCTTTCGTCCTTTCGCAGGAAACGGAAGCACTGGCGAAAGTCTCGGGAGCACTGAAAGAAATGAGCTTAAATGGGCGTTTTAATTACCAACTAATGGACGCCATTTATAGGTATTCATCTCCGTTGCTCTGGCCGTAGAAAGGGTATGCTAGAAGCGTGGCAAAGTATGTGACACCTAGCTGTCTTTTATACAAAATTATTGAAGCTATTTAAAGAAATTTACCAAAACTTATATATTTTGTAGTGTGAGAAACTTAGTGTAAAACTTAGCATAAATGTTTTATTTACTGCCTCTGATAAGCTGTACTGCTATATTTGTGTTCCATACTTAAGTATACAAAAATATTAACGTGAATATAATTATATTAAATTTTCAGTTTTCTTTCAGTGCATTCGAGGCGGAGTGAGTTCAAGTTGAGCCAGAGAAACAGAGGCCGAAAGTTATGCGAAGCGAATGTGCGCAAAATAATGCAAGATAAACGCGCCAATTTCCATGAGAACCAAACGAACAGCAAATTTGAAGGCGGCAGAATTGTGGAGCCAAGTGGGATTTAATGGGGAAAAACCAGAGTGCTGGAGCACCGAAAGAAAAAACCTAATAACTGAAATACACATAATGCTAAAAACAAAGCAATTAGCTGTTCTATTGAAAACCAATTAAGTTTCGGTGCTAAGCTGTAATAAAACATATTTTATAATATTTATATAAGCCAATATGCCTATGCAATGCACAAGTAGATAAGCAAACTAATTATGCAAAATATCCTTTCGAAGTTAATAGCTACAATGTTTGTGAACTTTGTGCAATGTGTGCAAGTATTAATTAACGAGCGATTACACAAGGATCATGCTTAAATCAGCCGAATGCCGAATGTCGAATTACTTCGTGCCCAGCGAAATGAAACCGCAAAAGTGTGAATGTGCCAAATGGAAAATGCCCGGAAAAGTGGTCGAGCAATGAAAATGGCTGCGTAGCGATACGAAACGATACGAAATGAAACGAAACGCAATGAAAATGCAACGAAAATGCAAATTGAAATGCAGCAAGTCGCCTTCGTTGTCGTGGTTTATTTCCCAGCGCCACGGCAATTAATCATAAAAGCAGATTTTAACACGAGCTGACTTTATGCCATATAGTGTACATATATATCATATGTAACATACATATATATCATATTTTAACATACATACGAGCATATGTACATACATACATATGTGCTGCCTTCTTTGGCGCGAACAATCCATGAAATGTGCAAAATATCTTGTAATGCGTTTATCAATTTATCAATGTGTGTGTGTGTGTGTGCGGATGGCCATGGAACATGGATTGGCCAGTGTGTTCCGGAGTCGGGCACTCAGTTCCAGAAATCCAGAGGACTCCTTCTTTCCCCACTACTTACTCCTCGGCCAGCGAGTGAATTCATTGATTTAACAAATAGCCGCGTGTTCATTGAAAACCAAAGAGGCGCAGCAAAATAAATAAAAAAAAAATATAACAGAAATTACGCCTTTTTGCGGGCAACAAAAGAGCGCATATAAATGAAATGTTAAATGTTTTTTATGCATTATTATGCTACAACTAACCTGGTCGCAATTCCGCTCGTCGTTCGCAATGCTCTTAGTGGATTTTCGTTAAAAATTTAAATGAAATCCACAGTTGTTGTGCGGCTGACAATTCCCTGTGTCCTTTTTTTTTTGTTTTCTTTTTTTTTTTTGTTTTTGCTCTTGTAGCCCGATTTTCTGGTAAGCACATTTTTTTGTGGCTGGCTAAAGCGAAAATAATTGGTGGAACTTCACTTAATGTATGGCCAAAACAAGTGGCTCGAATCGAGTATCTCTCTTGATTGAAGTTGACGAGCGGCAATTTGTGGTAATTTTTAAATATTTATAAGCGCACTTATTTGCTGATTTAGTTATTCTCTTTTTTTCTTTCAGCTTTTGCAGCGATCGATGTGCACGCATTAATTATTTAATTAGCAATCCCTGTGCGAATAAAAAATAACGCAAAAATGTTTCTCATTTAAATGGTTTTCCTCTTTTATGTTTTTGTTTTACACAAAATGCAATAAAGTGAGTGTTTTAAATGAGTGACTTGAAGCCGATAGCAGATAGTCAAAAATTCCTCATATATACGAGCATTTCCACATAAATTGCTGAGACCCAATTCAATTTGGAATGTTAATTCTCTGGCAGAAATTTGGCCGCAATGCCAGATGAATTTAATCCGCTTCCAATATAGTAATTCCACTTGCAGCAAAAGCAGCAAAACAAATGCAAAAAATATCCGCGAAATTTGTGCAAATTCAAAGGGAAGGTGCACGAGAGTTCATAGCATAATTTGCGGCGTGCATGCTAAAATAATGAATTTCCGCTTGCATAAACAAAGGAGCTGTGTTGGTGGTGGTAAAGGAGTTAGTTAGGAGTAAAGCAGTTAGTTAGGAGTAAAGCAGTTAGTTAGACAGGATCTTTGGGACAACTTGTGCCTGGCAATTCCATTAGAGCGGCAAACAAAATCCAGCGAAGGAATGCAATTAGCTTGCACTTCATAATTGACTCAGGGCTGCAGTTTAGCTGGCTCCACCAAGTGTTCCCCCCTCACCACCAAGCTCCATCCCCACCCATGTGTGTGTGTGTGTGTGTTGTGTGTGTGTGCAGCTTCAGTTCTCGTTTTTAATGAACCATTTTCTGGTTCATTTGACTGCGCTAAGCCAGCCCTATAATAATTTCATTTCCCCCTTTTGTGATGGCTAACTGCCAGGATGCGGTGTCCTGTGTCCGCTGTCATTTTTCATTTTTCATTTCATTTAATTTTTTTTTGTTTTGTTTTTTTTGTGTGTATGCAGGATCTTGCAGCCTTTTGCTGCGGTCGCTGATGAACTGCACACATCAGATGGAACACGGCATCCACCGGCAAACAACAGCAATGTCCTTTTGCCACATACACATCCACATCCACATCCTGCCCACCCACACACACACACATACACACACACACACGTACACACCTGCGTCCCTTGGGGGGTGGCACCCCGCGACATTCGCTGCTTAAAAGCCATTTTTGCATTTTATATTTCATTTTTTTCGCCATACCCTTTGCACACCCCCACCCACCCCCTCAACGGTGGTGCCACAATGCTTATCCCTTTTTTCGGCTACCCTTCCAAGGGGTAGCCTACATTCGCTGTTAGCTTTAAGCAGCTAGTGAAAAAATTAATTTTTTAATTACTTAAAACATTACGACACTAAGAAATCCTAAATAGCATTAAAGAATATGAAGTGCATATGGAATAAATCAATATAGAATATAGAATATTAATACCTGTACTTGAAACAATCTTTTATTAACTAGGAAAAAGTCAAGTTTTGTCATTAATAAAAATTATAAAATCTTTTTTGTTTGATTTTTACTTTCGTAACTACTCAATGCGGCTTCGTTTTAGGGTGTTTTACTCTATGGTCAGGCTAAGTTAATTTTGGTCCTTGCTCATTTTTTGTGTCCTTTCCACCTCTGTTTATTCTTCGTCCTTTGGTTTTGGCTTACTTATTTTTTTACATCGCTATTTTCGCTGTTTTTCATTTTTTTTCGCTTATTTCGTTTTTTTTTGGCTTTTTTTTTACTGTTTGTTGCTGTTACCGCAGCATGTAAACATTTTGTAGCCGTTTCCTGGGCAAATGGGCGTGGAAAAAAGGGGGCGGCGCATGTCCTAGTTAAACTTTGCCTGCTTTGTCACATTTGCAATATTTATTGCCTTTTGATTATATTTTAGCACAGCCAGGAAAATATTTATATATTTTTTGGGCCCGGCATTTGCGATGCGGCAATGTGATGTGAATTTAATGGTAAAACTAGAATGGGTTTTTTTGGCATTGACATTGAACTGATGGCCATGGGCATGGGAAATTGTTTCAAGGGTTTCCCTTTAATCGAGTCCTTCCGCCCTTTTTAACTTAGTTGCTGGATTGTTCATCGCTTTAATAAGCGTCAAAGTTAACAAAGTTGCAACTTAACTTTTTCCCTTGTACATTTGGCTTTAGTCCTTTCTTATTTTCCATTCCATTGCCCCTCGCCATCAATCCATTTTTGCCGGCTTTTTTCCCCGACCAAGATTTGTAAAGTTTCATTGATAATTTTAACGACTCCGCGCAGCTACATGTGTTCGTCGTGCAGGAAGAGTCCGGAAAGTGGAAAAGCAAGAAAAGCGGGAAATCGGGAAAGCGGGAAAGCCTTAGTTCTGGAGGGGATTTCGAAGGGGATTGCCGTTTCGTGTTGCGCTGCAAAGTCACTTTAAGTACTTCGCCAAAGCTGCTTTTATTGTGTTTTTTTATTTTTTTTTCGTTATATACGAGTACTACAATACTTAACTGAAGCTGAGGAGCAGAGACTCTAATTACTGATGATTTCAAATAAACTTTGCTTCAGGCTACATGTATTTAAATTGTGCACATTCAGTAAACTATACATTTTTTCTTTAAATAAACCAACTGGCTTTAAGCACCTGCCTTTTGTGGATCTCAAAAATGCTCAACTACCATGGCATTCAATCAGGATGGAGTGTAAATAGTTCTAGTGTGCTTGCAGCAAAATAAACTAAAATAAATTATAACGAAATGCCGGTGTCGGCAAATCCGTTGCATTCCAATTACGCATAACGCCGGCAGAGTTAATTTTTATAAAATGTTTGTAAATAGATTGGCTGGCCAAGAGCATCTAGCTATTTGCCAAGCCAACCCACCATTTTCATCCTTTTTCCTCATTTTTATTTTCGCAAGTTTCGTGGCTTTTTCTTTGGCTTTATCTTGAGGTCGGTCGCTGGGAGCTGAGCTCCTCAACAGTGGGCACAGTGGCAAGCCATCGAGTCAAGTGTCGAAGGCCACGAGGAGCCACCACCTGCCACCCGCTTTTCCACCCGCTTTTCACCCGCTTTTCCACCCGCTTTTCCAACCCACCTTGACTGCCACTTTCCATCGCCTTTTCTTCGGCTTAGCAAAAGCAGCGAAGCAAGTATTGCTTTCATTGCAGCCAAAAGCTAGCGCTTCTGCAATTTCCTTTTTAATCCAATTTATTTTTGTTTGCTTTGATTAGCAAAATATTCTGCGATTTAAGTCCTTTAATTTTCGTGTTCTCTTTGATTTCCTTCAGCCAGTTACTCAATCATTCATTATTCTTATGCAACACTTGGTGTTACTTGGCTTAATCTGATTTGAAATCAATTTCAATTTTACGAGCATACAAATCATGCTTTATTATTATTAATTTTTTTTTGTTGAAGGTGCCCAGCAATTAAGCTGGTACATTGCAATCCGATCTCAAGATGATTTTTTACGGCCTTTTATGTTTTATGGCTTAATAGTCGGCCCACAGCCAACAAAAAAAAGGCGGAAAAAAAGAAGGTGCCAGCTGAATTCAGTACGCAAGTCAGCCGAGCGTTGAACTCGTTTCCCAGGTATCCTGTCGGCACTTAATAAATTTATGATGAACCTTCGCACACTCGAGAGCTGGGAATCGAAATCGGAGATTCCATTCCATTTCGTTTCAAATCGTTCCTGCACTGAGCACAAAATCGTGCACTTCCAGCGATGTATATTTCTTGATTTGTATCTCATTTTAAATATATAACTATATATCAATGATAGTATTCTAGTTCATAAAATATCCTTGATGTTTGCAATAAAGGCAGTAATTCATTATTTAGTCCAGTATTTTTTTAAGAGTGCACTGTTTTTTTCCCTGTGCACTGGATATTTTCTTGTTTGGTTTCGTTTTCGTTTCTTAATTGCCCTCGGCCCGAGAACCTCGCCAAAAATGTGTTAAATATGCAAAAATATGGCCAGATATCCAAAGTATATATATATATATATATATACACCAGGGGAGGGGGCGGGGGGCTGCCCTGCACTTGTATGTTTTATTGCCCGAAACGCTTTGTGGTAAATTTATTGCCAAATTGCCGGCGACTTTCGAAAAATCGCGAAATCTTCGCAACGAACACCGAAAAGAGGCTGAAAGGCTACAAACAACTTCGGAAACATCTTCGATAATAAATTCATAATTTTTGCGCTGCTTTGCCTTAATAAATTTTTATTATTTTTTAATCCCATTTCATTGAGCACAATAAAAAATGTCGAAAAAAATTAAATTCATAATAATATAATACGTAGTAGTTGGGGGCAAAAAAAAAAAAAAAAGGAAAGACAAGAAGTAAACATATATGTAAAGGAAAACGATGCAAGGAGCCATAATAATAATAATGGTGGGCATGGTGGGCAATTACGGACTCTCAGTAGCGGCCCCTGCGATTTGTGCCCGCCCCCCGGGGCGTGGTCGTCGTCATGGCGGGGTTACCATGGGCCTCCAGCCTGGCTTGGGAACTGGAGATGCCATCGGATGTCGAGGATGCCGCCGATGCCGCAGATGCCTCGCTGACCATGGGCACCTCGATGGAGCGCGGCAGATTGGGATATTCCTGCGGCGTGATCGCTGTGGGCGGAACAAAATAATATAATTTAATATAAACCAGATTCGAGTGGAGTGAACGTAATCGATGGGTGTTTGCGTGTCTTATTAATTTTCGCCGAAAGAGTTGCGATAATGCTTGGCTCGTTTACATTAATCATTTCACTTGCGTTCAATAAATAACCATCACTCTTGCGATCATTTGGTTAGTATATATGGAGATAGTAAATATGTGATTGAAAGATGATCTACAGGATATCAAATACTATTAAGTTTTTACTACCAAAAACTTACACTGATTCTGCCGATAGCCAAATTGATCGGCATTGTAGAACACGGTGATGTAACGCCCGTCGGTCATCCGATAGGCGTAGTAGCCCACGACCATTAGGGTCTTCACATCGTTGATCTTCGCGAAATAGCCGCGTTCATAGCGAGCTGTACCGTCGTCCAATTCGAAGCGATACTCGTAGCTTCCGTCGGGGTATCGGTTATCGAAGCGATCCAGTAATCGCGCTGTGGGCGCGGTCTCTTTGATCTGCTGGCCGGAAATGAGGGTGGCGCTCAGCAGGAAGATGGCGACCAGGATCGAACCGGAAGTGGCCATTTTTACTCGGGATAGTGCGTATCTGGAGATGTGAATGTGATGTGGATGTGATATGGTTGTGATGTAGATGTGATATAGATGTGATCTATATTGTGATATAGATGTGATCTATATGTGATATAGATGTGTTCTATATTGTGATATAGATGTGATCTATATGTGATGTAGATGTGATCTATATGTGATGTAGATATGATGTAGATGTGAAGTGATTGTGATGTAGATGTGGATGTAGTTTGTGGGTGGGATGTGTGGGATGTTTGGGCTGCGCAGGTGGCCTGTGTGCTGTCGCGCGTTGTTTTCTTAGCAGTTTAATTCGGAAACAGTGTAACATTGGCTTTTTATAGTCGCCATCGCGAAGGCAGCGAGGCGAGCAGAGCAGTCGACTGAGGCAGCAAAGATCTTCAGCCTGAGCGGCGGGATATCCGCAAGGGTGACTGAGAGCCAAATACACGGCTAGAAAAGAAGTTGCCTTTATTGAGCAAACAGTATCCTTACAATTAATAAAGAGACTGATTTACAAAAACAATTGGATATGAGTCGTTCAATTCTGCCTAAATGTTATACTGCTTTCATTTATAAGTCTATATATATTATATCTATATATCATAAATATATATCACATACCTTGTACACTGTTGATATGTCCAATGGAGTATGTTTTTTGCTCAGTGCACGTACATCTCTCTGAGCAATTGCCGTCAAAAATTCTCGACGCTTAATCATATGAAAAAAAATCTTAATTTCATCTACTTACACACATGCTTATCGGTGTGCCCGGCTCAGTGGGTTAAAGGGGGCGGTTGGGGCGGGGCAGGGGCTGGACAGGTTGCTAACTGGGCAATACGGTTGCGCCTCTTTTGTGTGTTTGCTTTTGGCGCTGTTCGCACGGCCGCCAAATTGCTCACAATGGGTTAACAGGGGGTATCGGTGGTAGGTGTTTAATGCGGCCTAAACGTGGGTTAAGGGGCTTCAGTGGGTTAAGGGGGCGCACAAGGGGGCGCACAAGGGGGCGCACAAGTGGGCGGATGAGTTGGAAAGGGCGGGTGGGGCTAAGCAATCACAGTTCGCAACTGATACGGCAGACATAATCGATTTGCGGCCAATTGATGGATGGCCAGGGAATCGCTACAAAGTGCCTTATGTGCAGCCCGTGCAGATTGGCTTGGTTCGACAACTAATGGGCAATTTAATTCATGTCTTGATTAGGCAGGCCAAAATATGGTTTTTTAATTTTTGAAACTCCATACAAAAGCCGCAACTTGTAAAAAATGTAGTCAGTAGAACCATGAGTGGGTTTCTTCAACATATAAATTCTCACTGTTGCTTGCTATGCTTAATATTACATTTAAGTTATAATATATATAATATATAAAATATAGCAAAATATAAAAAATTTAGCAAAATATGTTTATGTTAAGGAGAATAGTTAAGGGTTAAAGGCAGTGGAACCCACGGTGCTGGGCAGCAGCTAAAAATACTACAATTCTTGCACCCTACAATTTGGCCAGCGAATACGTGCCGCCTGTCATCGTTCCGCTGTGGAGCGTTGGAGTTGCAACATCAGGAGCGGCTCAGGATTGGTAAGGGGGGGTGGGGTTTTGGGGCAGAAGCAGGAGCGAACGAGGCGAGCGTCCTGTGGCCAATTAGGGCTAATTTATGATTTCAATCATTTCTTAATTGCATTTAATGTGCAGCGATTTAGCGAACACAGGCCTGGTATCTCGCCAGCTGAATGCCAGGGGCGCACAGGGAGCTCCAAGTGGCAGGGGGCAGGAGGTAAGAGGCAGGGGGCAGGGGGCAGGGAGGGATTGCCCACTTGGTCAGTCGGCCAAAGTTAATGATGTGCAATTGAGCCAGAGAGCCCTGGAAGCCCAGAAAGCCCAGGAAACTCAGGGAACTCAGGGACAGCGAAACTTATCGGTTAGTGTTGCTTGGGGGGGCAGCTGTCAATATGTCGACACGGACTTATCGCCGTTTAATTAATTTGCGCACACCTCAAAGGTCATTGAAAGCCAGCCACCTTTCAAGCAGATTGCATTTATGAAATTATTCAATTTTTTTTTTTTTGTTTTATTTGTGTTTTTTTTTTTTTTTATTTTTTTTTATTTTGGCCACATTGTTTTGCATTTTGCGCGGCATCCGGCGCAGATTTATGGCCAAGTCGCAGTGACAGCACAGTGACAAGAGCAGTCGCAGTCACTCAGTTGCTCAGTTGCTCAGTTAGTCGGGCAGTCACTGTGTCAGTTTGTCAGTTTGTTAGCTTGTCACTCTGTCAGTTTGTCAGTTTGGCACTCTGTCAGTTTGCCACTGTGTCAGTTTGCCACTCTGCCAGTGTGGCGCCAAAGTGGCAACAGAAACAACAGCAACGCCAGGCACTTCCTTCATCCTGGCCCCAAAACTGATTTATTTATAAACGTATTTTATCTCTGGCTGTGACAAAGCATTCATTTCACATTCTGGCCAGGCGAACAAAAGGCGCTGCTCGGCAGCAGAAATTAAAATACAAAAGTGCAAGAATGTTTGCCAAACTTGTTGCGCCCAACGAAACAGAGCAAACAAAGTGTTTCAATTTTCCTACATTTTTTCATAATCATCAGAATACATTTTGTTTATCAAGCGACAGAGTACGAATTCTGCGAATATTTGTACATTTCCATATATTTGTGCATAGCTAGAGTGCAGAGTTTTGTCCACAGTGTAGTTGCAAAAGGAGCAGTGCCTCAAAGTGGAGGTGCCTCATCAGCAAGGTCATTTGTTTTGTCTGTCGATGACAAAGCCGGCATCCAAAAAAGAATCAACAGCAGAAGAAGGAAGATCTGGCTGCTGTGCAGTCGTGACAGGAAGCGATTCCTGGTAGCGTTGTTGCTGCACAGAAAAAAATAACTATGTAACTATATGTTTAATTGCATTTACTTAACTCCTTTTAACTCCTATAAAAATGACATGGCATGGAGAATCATTCGGTGGCAGTGGTGGTCAACTGGATGGCATTGTTTTTGCGAGTGTAGCTGTCTGTGATGCTAAACGGTTGAGACAACAACGCTGTTTGTCATTACCGTGCGTTGGTTATTTTTGGGGGCAGGATGCATCCACAGCAGCAGCACCAGCAGCAGCAGCAACATCCATGGACACACGGAGCAGCAGGAGGCGCTGCCCGGTTTGTCTTACTCCGTAGGTGTCGCGTAGTGGGGACCCTCAACATTCTGTTGACGACGTGCCGCAGCTTTCAGCACGCAACGAACTTGTGCCACCGTGGGCCAAACTGAAAAAATATAGAAATATCTATATAAATTTATGTACTTTCTGAAGAAAAACATGTAGATAAAATATAGTACTGGTATTGGAATAAACACACCACCCGATATAATAAAGAACTGGTGTTAGAATAAACACACTGCTATAATAATGATATAACATAGTACTGGTATAAACACACTACTCCATATAATAGAATACTGGTATTGGAATAAACAAACTACTATAATAATGATATAATATAGTACTGGTGTTGGAATAAACACACTACTATAATAATGATATAATATAGTACTGGTATTGGTATAAACACACTACTCGATATAATATAGTTATGGTAATAGAAATAAACACTTGATAATAGTTAAGTTAATAGATGCAATAGCACATAACTTGGACAGCTTGCAAGAATTATTAAGTAGTCAGAGGATCCAGAGTAACTTTAGCTATTTCTGCATTGGTTGTATGAGAAACACAAATACTGTTCACCAACTTCTGGCAAACTTCATGGGCCTAAACCACTGTAACACGGCAATTGCTCGCAAGTGAATCTACAGCTGCGGCAATGAAATGGCCCAAAAAAGTAAGCCCAGCTAAGAAACAGATACAGCTACAGCTACAGCTACAGATACAGCTAAAGATACAGATACAGCTAAAGATACAGATACAGACACAGCTACATATACAGATACAGATACAGCTACAGATACAGATACAAATACAGCTACAGATGGAGATGGAGATAAAGACAAGGGGTTGGAGCTGCGCCTGAACCGTCTGAAGCGTCGGAATCGGACCAAGTTACACACAAATAACGTATAAAAGTGGCTTATAAAACAAAATTTGTATGAATGGTCCATGTAGCGCTGCCTGCTACGTGACATGACATCTCCGAGATACAACTTGCTGTGGACCCTCCTTCCGCCCTCCGCCCTTCTGCCTACATTGCCCCCCAAAAAAAAAAGTTGGGACTCCTCGGGAATAGCTACCTTTTGGTCTGGTCTGGAGCACTTTGCCCACTTTGCCCACTTTTTTGCGGCTTTGAGTCTGCTGCCTGTTGCCGGCAATGGAATATTTCCCATCAAATCACGTCCCGCCCTCTCCCCTTTTTTATTTTTTTTCTGTTTTATTTCTCATGTTTTTTTTTTTGTATTTTTGTATTTTTGCGGTGCTCTTCAAAACTCAGATACAGATTTCTGCTGCTTTCCAGCAGAGGGCTTGTGCGTTTTTTTTTTTTTATGTGATATGCCGAGCATCTCAAAACAATTTGTAAGACTTAAGCTGAGTTTGTTTGGTGTCTTGCATAAATTATAAAATCCGCAAGCTGAGTGCCTGTGCAAAATAAAAAACGGCAATGATAAACAAATACCGGGAATAGGGAACAGGGGCGTGCTAACAACGAAACTTGCTGCAGATACACAGAAAGAAAATCTAATTAGAAATGTAATGTTCTTGGTCTATTATCCATTGATACTTCATTTGCAGCAGACTTAAATGGTCTCTGTAGTTCGTTTCATGAGTATTACATGCAAATGCAACATAATTCCACACAACCATCCTGCCAAACAGCTGGAACTCCATTCTCCCGGTGGATGGAGGATGCAGGATGAAGAGAGCTGCCACAGATACCCGGCAGATACATTTGTAGCTCTCTAACTCGGCTTGCATAAATTTATTAAGCGGCTAAGCCGGGCCGAAATTCACAATTCTCAATTACCGAAAATATGGCAGAGAGAATCTGTTCGAAACGTTGCAATCGTGCAGCAGGTCACTTTATCCACCTAATGTGTATCTTACGGATGCGACATGCGAAATGCGAGATGCGGACTCTCGACTAATCCGAGTCAATAAAATGCTAACCATAAAAAGGGGCCATGCCACATTCTGTGGCTCCCTTTAGCTCCCTTTTTAACCCACTTGCCCGACTTCCTGCCGGAATTTGCTGACCGTGGTCGAAATTGCAGCTGAGGTCCCCCCATTAAATCTACATTTTTGCGGACACCATGTGTACGTGTGTGTGTGTGTGTGTGTGTGCCTGTGGGCACAATTGAAATTTACGCAGAGCCGCATTATTAATCTCAAGATTAGATGGAGTCTTGTTTTTGATAAACTGGAATACGAAATACCTAAGTGACTGCATAAATAGAAATACTTGATTGGGGGTGTAGAGAGTTCAGTGCTTTCGGTACAGTGGGAAAAATAAGTGATACTATGCAATTAAATAACAAGTTAACACATAGTAAATACACCAAGTAAAAAGATACAAGTATTGCCATATGCAATATGATACTCTTTACTCTCTTATCTTTTTTGAAATGACGATTAGTTGGCAGTTCTTGAAACCATTTCATTTCCTAGATGTATGTTGTATGATGCATGTGTGTGTTTTGCGGCATTAAATATTTAAACCCACTGTCTGAGAATGTTCCTATGTAGAATGTTTGCCGAACAACCTCAGATATTATCCGTTGACTCCCCGCCCCCCCACTCCACCCCTCCCGCCCTTCGCAGTCGTCGTGGTTCGGTGGTATGTGCCTCGTTTACTAAAAACCAACAAATATCTTAGCCGTTTTTTAGAGCCAAACTCCATTTGATTTCTTTCCTTTATTGTTTTGTTTTTTTTTTTTATTTTATTTTATTTTATTTTGGCATTTCGTGTGTGTGTGTGTGCACTATGTGTGTGCGAGTGTGGTCTCATTGTGCTTGGAGGTTTGATAACCCCGATATAAATCTGGAAAATGCCGCAGTCACTCACACACGCAGTCTTGTACGGCTTTTGGCTTCGTTTCGGCCTGGCTTTTCGACTTGGCCAAGATGAGATTGAAACGGATCTGGAACTGGAACTGTTGAGGGCTGAAGTTCAATGGCTGGGCATTCGCATTCACATTCGCATTCGCATTCGCATTCTCATTCAATTTGTGTGTTGGCGCTTTGAATTTTTCATGCGACACGTCAATTATGGCCATTACTCAATTTATTTATTTATTTTCCTATTTATTTATTTACAATACGGCGGCCGGACTCGTTTTGGACATGGGTCAGGTCCCTGGAGGACCTCTATGAGTTTTGTTTTCCCAATCCCTACTTGCTTTTTATTTTTGTTGTTTTCTGTGTTTTTTTGCCGTGTGGAGAGTGCTCATGAAGATAAATTAATTTGGCCAAATGGGAAAATGATGGAGTTAAGGGTTAAGGGTGCGTGTGAATATTTACATATATTTAATCCGCTACAAGGGTCATCGATGACCCATGGCACCTTATAAATAGCCACAAGTGCGTCCTTTCTATTTGTGCACCGGAAACAAAAATGCGTTCATCATTTATAATAACCAATTTGCGGCTGTTTAAAGAAATATAACTACCTTTGACAACTCTTCTGCTGAGAACATTATTTTTTCTCTGTGCGTCCAGATCGCATTAACAAAATTGTGATATTTTTGGGACGTAATCCATCATATTGTGCGAATCCTGTCTGCAAAATGCTAATGTGCTTCTGTGCTTCTGTTCTGGGACAGTTCTTGGGCGGGATGAGCTGCGAATCCAGTGCCAAGTCCATTCAATCTTCATTCCCAATGCCGCTGCTTTTATGGAGCTTCACGTGGCAGAGAGAGAGAGTGTGTGGTAAATGTGTAAACTTTGATGCAGGCGACGCACATAAAATTAAGAAAGGAACTGGGCGAAATGGGATTGGGAATGGGATAGCGAATGGCAAATGGGAATGGGATTTGGAGTGGGTTTGGGTTTGGGTTTGGGTGGATTGCAGCCAAGGTTATGCCTTATGCCCAGAGATGGCGCCGTGACTCACGCTGCCCATCGATCCGCCGCCCAATCAGGCCACAAAAAAAAAAATACAAAAAATCACAAAAAGAAACATATATCCCGCCCGCATTCACATTCGCATTCGTATTCGCATTGGTTCATCCATTCATTCATTCAGCCATTTGCACACTCAATTCATTCACACGCCCGAGGAGCTGGAGGTCCTGCCATTCATTACGTGGGCATGGCTGAATCGTAAATACAAAACGGACCAAGGACAGCGAAGGGAAACAGGACGATGGAGGTTGAGCTAAAGGAGCGGCTAAAAGGACCAACCCGAATCCCGGGCCCGCATTGGATTAGTAGCGAAATGAATAGCTGCAGTTATCCTGCCACAGAACTCTGCCCGATTCACTTGACACTCAACGAAAATATGAATTTCCCCCAGGAAATATTCCACTTAAATGTACTCAAGGCGCAGTGCGAAAATATCTGTAAGTATGTATGCACATAATAAATGAAACTGTAACTTTTGTGATTTGTATATCTTCGGCATTTGTCGATTTTCTAGCAGTGTACTGTGCATTTTACGAGCATATGTGCACCTGGTTGTGGGTGAGAGAAAGCGAAGTCGAGTCTTACAGGACTCATGAACATGAACATGCAGTTGGCGGCGGGTAATGGCCGTGCCAGAGATGGAGAAGTTTTATGAATGCTCACCGATTTGCCGCCAACAAATCTACGACCATCACTACGTCTTTTCACCAATTTGGGGCGTTTTTCCACTTTTCCCATTTTTCCAGAAACCATTTTAAATTGAAAGCAGCGCAGCAAAAAGGCACCACAAAAGACTGACTAGTCGGCAGCTGGGAAATCGAGGCTCGAATGTGTTTGTGTCAGCGCTGCGCCTCAGCCTCAGCCTCATAATGTCTCATCTTTTGGCCATCACACACACACACACACACACACACACACACACACACGGTGCCTTTGGTCTTTGGCCCTTTGGGGCCATTGAAATGGGCTATGACACCTCTAAACTATTTGAAATTGCTTCAATGGACCTCGTTTTCTGTCTCTCTCCGAACACGATGTAATTTCGTAGCAATACACCAGCTAGATGATAACCTTTTGTGGTTCATTTACACTTTTAAAGCATTAGATATTGAGCATGTTAAAGAAAACAGCTTAATGGCTGCGTAAAATACTTAGTTATCTATTTAAATTCAATATATTAATTCCTTTAAATAGCTCCCCTTTGAAATAATCGTCCAACGCCTCTTTAAGTTATTAGCAAGCTTAAGTTAAAAGCCACTCGGAGTGTATATCCTACATTTATTATTTATTTTATTAAATATTGAAAAAAATATATATCATCTCACACATAGAGAGCGGCAAACGGGAAAACAAAGAAAGCGACCTAAAAGGAGCTGTCAAGCGAGCAATTGAGACACATTCCCCCGGAATTCCAAGTTGAAGATGAAGATGAAGATGGAGTTAAGTGGAGTTGACTTGACTGCTCCTACTGCTCCTACTCCACTCCTACTGCTCCTGCTCCATGGGATACATGGTGACTGCTGGCCAACTCAACTGTGTCGGACTGGTGACTGCAACAATTGTTTTCAATTTGATTTGCAGCAAGTAGAGCGAGCTGCGAGTCAGCCAAGTGTGTGCCAGTTCCCCTCCTGCCAGTCTCCATCTCCATCCCAATCCCAATCTCCATCTCCATCCGCTGTATGCCGAAATGTCCTCTAATGTTCGGGCTTTCAGTTTGAGGCGCCTTCATCATCATCAACATCCTCATCCTCATCACCATCGCCATCGTCATCGTCATCGTGATCATCATCGTGGCTGTCGGCTGGTGTTTCAGTTGCCAAAATGTCGTTGGCCAAAGTTGATGGTTCGGTTTCGGTTTCGACTTGCTTTACAGCCTGCAGCAAAAGGGGCAAATGCACAGTAGAAAATTGAATCAAATATCACATCACAAGTTCCATAAGATCAAAGCAAGTAATTGTTGAAGGTTACTAACATTTAAAATTATTATGAAAAAAGTTATGAAACTGTTGCTAGAAAAATGTCTAAAATTTAAAGTTAGTTTTAAAGTATTCATATAAGCAATTCCTTTAAACATATTTATGCGTTAGCTATTCCCAGTTAAATAATTTTCTTTGTGTGTACTCATATGACGAGGGCACCGAATCCTCGAGGAAAGCTAAACCCCGATGGCACTTACGTTAGGAACCAGCTCGGTGGCAGCGTCACTTGCGTCCACATCCACATCCACATCTACGTCCTCATCCGCATCCGCATCCACTTCCACAGGCAGCTCGTTACGCTCCGGGTCGCTTATTGAATTTCGCTTAGTCCCCGTACCCGTACCCGTACCCATACCCGTACCCATACCCGTAACCGTGGCTATTCCGGAGTCCACAACCCTCTCCACGCCGGGCACTTCTAAGCTGCGCGGCAACAGCGGCTGCTCTGCGGATAATGTCTCTGCGTTTTGGATAAATTCATTAGCGGTTTCGCATGTGAATGGACATGGGATGGGGTGAACTCACGCCTGTCCACGTGGTAGCCACGATGATCGGCGGTGTAGAACACCGTGGAGTACTTGTCATTGGGCAGTGGCACCGAGTAGTAACCCTTCTTGGCCAGAACGACATCCTTGCCCACGGGCAGCCAGTAGGCGCGCTCATATCGTGTGTTGCCATTATCCAGCTGATATCTGCGCGGCATGTATATACTTTAAATAACTTGTATTATATTTTATATTCTATTCTAACTCACCTGAACTCGTACTGCCCATCCAGTGATCTCTGATCGAAGCTATCGATGAGACGCGGACTAGTCTCACTGGTGTGAGTGGGTGGCTGCACCACAACTACTTGTTGTGGCTGTGGTTGTGGTTGAGGTGGTGCCACCAGTGGCGGCCAGTGGTGCACATGCTGGTGGCGATCCGGACTGGCGGTGGTTCTGCTGGTGGTGGTGCTCCTGGGCGTGGTGGTGCGCCTGGGTCTGCGAGTCCAACGTGCATCCACGGGCTGCAGGAGCAGCAGGATGGCCAGGCTAACCATTAGGGAACTGGCATAGAACTGCTTCAAATGTGGGCACATGTTGCACGCAGAATTCGATAATTGATTGTGTGGCATTGGGCCGATTCGCTGGCTTTTATATACCCAAACATTCAGCGAAAAAGAAGCAGACCACTCGAGTGAAGTCTTTCGGCACTAAAGATGAAAAATGTCCGTGCGAAAAGCAGGAACAAGAAAGTGGCAAGACAAATGAAGAAAGGCCAACACAACAGGCTGGTTCTGAAGTATAATAAACCCCTCTGTTGGCCAAAACGTCAATGCCAATGATGATTTGGCTTTGGTGGCCAACTCCCACACTTCTTTATGTTCCTTCCTTATCAGACTGCTCTTCACCATCTCGCAATCAGAGCTGCCTGATTTGGCTGCTTTTCATATAAATATTAAGTGTTTATTAATATCAATCAATATATATTAGTATAGGCCATTTTCTACCATTTACTGTGTATTAAATATTTAAGTTACCATTTGCTTTTCAGTTAAAACTAGCTAAATTCTAGCTTAATTGAGAAAATTCATACCTATTCTAAAATATGGCCACAACACACAAAGGCAGTACAGAAAATACAGAAAATTCATTCATAATAATTACACTGGCATTTGTTCTGGCTCTGTGGTTAACCCTTTAAAGGCGGCTCCTTATTCCCCTCGAGAAACAGCCATCTCTGACCACCAATCTCTGACTCCATTCCCCCCACCTCAGAACGAGTCTTTTGTCGGGTTTTTCGGTTATTTGTGAGGCGTCATCACGCTGGCTTTTGTGATTTTGACAGCGTTTTTGGGCCGACGCGTCAGATCCTTTGGCCTGTTTACTCCGTTTACTCCGCTCACTTTGTTTTTGTGTTTGTTTGTTTGATTATTTGTTTGTTGCGCCGACCGAGTCCCCGAGTCCATATGGTGTGTCAGGCCCAGATGCAGGACGACTCATACCGATCCCGATTCCAATTCCGATTCCGATTCCGAGGCTGATTCCGATCCCCAACTGACTGCCATCGACATGGTTCATTGACCAGTCGCGTCATCGTCCCACATTGCTATCAGATTCAGGGGGCTTTTCTCCTTTTGGCCATCGATTTGGCTGCCCAGTGTGGGCGTCTCCAGCTGCCCCTAATTGCTTAACCCATGGGGACACGAGTGTGTGATAAATGCCAGACATCGGATTCCTGACTTCAGACTTCAGCTGGTATCCATCGCATCCGCTGGGTTGGATATTTATGTCTTACTCGGCTTTTGTTTGTGATGACATTAATTTGACAGGGCAAGCTTGTTTAATAGTGCCTAGTATGTGCTAAGCTTTCCATATATTCTATTTATTTATTATGAAAAGTAACAAACAATACAAAAATCAAATAATATATACAATCGCGCCGATTTTGTTTGCTTGAAGTGATTAATGTTGAGCGAAGTGACACTCTTAATTGATTAATGAAACAAAATGAATATGTTGCTCAATTTTGGCATAATTAATGATCAATCTTATAATGCAAATACCTGCGATACACAAACCTTTGATCGATCGTTGGCACTTCATATATGGGATTAAGTAAGATTTCTGTGTGGAGTGCGCGAGGTGCAAAAAGCACAGCAGACACTCAAGGGTTAACACCATCATCAATTTGGCTGATTAAACTCTCGAGAGTCCGTCAAACTGCGTGCGTAATTAATAAATGTAAGAATTTACGAGGAAACACTTCCCTCACTTTTCGTTTTTTTTTTGTTTTACTTTTTTTTTTACTCATTTCTGACATCGCAGACTATCAAGGTATTAAGGTGTCGACTAACGGACGCCGATGCCGATGACGATCTTATCGCAATTCGTTTGAGTTTTAATGGCAGGGACTTAAGATATTTCGCATGTAAATGCCGAAAGGCATCGTAAAAAGGAGTTTCGAATGTGCAGTTGAATTTGGGAGCGATGCGCACAACAAACTAATAAATATCTTCGGCCAGTATATGCTCGTAAGTATAAAATATTGTTTAGAGCCAAACCGAAAAATGGCAAACTCAGCTCCATGTCGCTCCATGCTCCATTCTCTATCTCCATCTCTGTCCCTTTGTCTGTTGCCCTCTCTTTCGGCATGTGTTCACGATATTTCATTTCCCATTTCCCATTTGCCATTTCCCATTTCCCAGTGGGGAAAAGCCACCCAATTGCCCCAACATTTCTTATAGCCATGGGCCACCCCAAGTAGTGTTCCACCCAACGTTGGCATTTTCAAGTGTCTAAGCCATGAATTTATATTGCTCGATTTCGATTTAAAAGTATTTCGGTTACATAATCTCGGCATTTTTATCACATTCCAGCACTGTTTGATGCTCCGGGGCAAACTTTCCCCGATTCGTCTTGCAAACTGACCTTCTAGACACCCAAAAGACACGCAAAAACTGAAACGAAATGAAATGAAGAAAATCCACCCAAAAAATCCACCCACTTTCCCACTTTCCCACTGTCCACTGTCCACTGTCCTTGTTGTGGTGTAAATTGCTCAATTATGGCCAAGTTTGTAGCTGGAGCCCATTTATCTGTGTATCTGATTGTGAGTATCGTGGTATCTGCAAAAGTTTTGGCCGACAAAGTTTCGCTTTAAGTTGATTACTTCATGATTTTCAGTTGACCAAAATGGCATTTTTCTGTGTGGCTTTCCGTGAAAAATGTTTGGAATACGGATTCGAAAATGTCTTTGCCATGATTTATTGCCACTTTGATGACCTATTTCTTAGACTTTCATTTATGGAAAATACAAATTACACAGTTCTTTGCATTACCTATATAAATATGGTGTTTAAAACTGGCTTACAAATTAACATATCCAACTGTTTGTATTTACAAACGATATAACAACATTAAGACCGCATGGCACTTAATAGTATTTATTTGTTTAGAAATTGTCTTTTTTCACTCGTGGTTGACTCATGCAAATGACAGCAAACAGAAACAGAAACAAAAACAGCAAGAGAAATAGAAATAGAAACCACAATAAAAATCACGATCAATCGCTGAAAGTTCAAAACGTGAGTTAAATGAACCTGTTTTTGTTTTTTCTTTACATTTGTGGCTTGACTATATAATACTAAAGGTCGGTATATACATATATATGTATATATATCTATTTACGCCCGTATATAGCGCTATAAAGCCACGCGCAAGATATGCAAATAGACGGGACAATATGAGCCACAATGAAATCTTGTTACTTTTTACTTTTCAAATGCAAAGAAGACACACAAAATGTTCTGTTCTCGCCGTTTGTTGATTTAGGCAAATTCGTATTTAAGCCAGAGTCAAGCAAACTTTGGGGACCCGCGGATGTGGCACCAGATTCGGTTGGGGATACGCTGTGTGCGGATGTGGACGTGGACCTGAATGCGGGCAACCCCTTCTGGCGACTTGGCCCAAACAATTTGCCCAGAATTTGCGCGTCCGTCTTGGGATAGTCGCGAAAAGAAAAACACAGGAGCAACCATCACAGCTTACACAGGCAGACCTCCCTAACAGGAACAACGCCTTCAGTGAAAACGATTTTCGCCAAAATTTCAATATTTACAATTGGTATTTTCCGTATAACTTGGCTAAAAATGGTCAGAGAGCGAAAAGAATTACAGTTTTTTACTCCTAGTTACCAATACTAACCAACCAAATCACTTTTTAACCGACTGTGTTAAAATAATTTTTGGCCATTTTTTCGCTTTTTTTGTAAGGGGTACCATCATCAACATTTGCAAAAAATTGGAACGACATAGAATTTTTTTTTGAAAACACAGTTCGATTGGAAATTTAATTACGAACTCAACGAGGTATGGCACTACATATTTGCACGATTTTTGGCAATTTTTCTCATACAAAAAGGGGATAACGTGCAATAGAACAATCCGTTTGGCGAGGTCGACCTGTACCGGTGGGCAGAGGGCTGGCGAAAGAGCAGGAGATACGGCGGGAAGTTGAGACAAAAGGCGCTTCATCAGCAACAACAATGACAGCTAACAAACAACCGTTAAGTGCCGCAACAAATCGCCAAAAATTGAAAACTGTGGGAATACCGCTCCACGTCAGGGACGCCGCAAAAGCCACGCCAAGCCCACACATAGCTACAAATCTCGTTTGCCCATGGTGGGTTGCGTACACAGCGAGAAAATGTGGGGTAGACCGAAAATGGGAGTGTTAGAAAGGCAGGTGATAGGAAAAGCTGCGACTTAGTTTACTCAAAAGTTCGAATTTGTAATAAAATCCTCTACGATGAAGTAAGTATACTATATTTATATTTATCTTTTGCTAATATCTATATATAAAATTGATGTTTTAATGGAGCTGTATTAACATTAATATTAACAAGCCCGCTCAACATTTTCTCTCTCTGTAGTAGAGAGAATAAGAGCACCGAGAAGGAGTCGAGCGAAAATAAAAGACAATAAAAACAAATAAAAAGTATTTCGAAATGCCATTTGAATTAAACTTGAAACCGAGAACTGAGAACTGAGAACCAAAAACTGAGAAACAGTGGCGAAAATAAAGCGAACAAAATGAATGAAACGCAAAAAAAAACAAAACAAAAGCGGCGCCAAAAGCAAACAAGGAAGTGATGACTGTACGGGTAAGCCCCGCGAAGATGGTTAAGCGCTTGTTATGCTTCTTATGCGCTCAAGTTCTTTATGGTGCACGGTTTCCTGTTTTTGGCTTAAAGGAATTTGGCCATAAAGTGTGCCAAAATACGGTCGAATGCTCCTAATTTCAGGCAAATAAACTTCATGCCATTTATGCGGCTTATAGCTTAATAATTTCAAATTTATGTGCGCAACTTGTGTTTTGATTCCTAGCAACTAAATAGCCATTTTGTGTGGCTCGTAGTCTTACTAGTTTAGTTCGAAATTAATCACACGCTGCAGAGATTTTCCAGACATATATTTACATTCGTGCACAAAAAAATTGAAACAGTCGATGAATTAACACTGCTACTTTCTTCAGTTAATTATAATTTCTTGGTGCGTTTGCAATTCACACGTTGAGTGGTTGCTTCCTGATTATTTCCGGTTTATTTTGCCATATTATTTTTTAGCATTTCGAAAGCAATTGACACGCGGCACTACATCGCGCACTACGATGGGCGGCGTCCTCAGAAACTCCACTGCAATAAACAGGCGTTAAATATACTACATCTGCTATATACTAGTGTAGATTCGTTACCTGGCAGTGGCTGATAGCCCTCGGAATCGGCTGTGTAGCATCGAAGCTCGTACCTCAGGCCCTGGGCATCGTGGCGGGGCTGGACATAGAAGCCCTCGACCACGCGACCATGTTGCTCCTCCGAATAGTAGCCCTTCTCCCAGCGACGAATGCCGTGCGGAATGGAGTAGCTGGGCAAATGACAAGTTCAATTAAATGCGGTTATTAACAAACAAACATTAAATATATAGTTAACGAGCGAAAGTGACTGAAGTTCGAGTTCAGTGACTGATTATGCCGAAATATGATGTAACTGTTAGTACAAATCATTACAAATTACAAATTAGTTCAAGATGAGAAGGCTGAGCCCTTTTAATGGTCATGGTAACTGCTGCAAACTCACCCAAAGACATAGCTTCCGTCCTCGTTGAGTTCGTAGAAATTGTCGCGCCAGGCATTATAGTCCTCTGGCTCCTCCTCCTCCACCTGACCACCAGCTGGCTCCTCTACGGCGCCTCCCGCTTGCGAAAGAGCTGGAGGTTGTGGAGTAGCCTCCTGTTCCGGCTCCTCCTCCTCTGCCTCCTCTTCCTCCTCCTCCTCCTCCTGCTCGTTGTCCTGTTCCGGGGATTCCACTTCCTGGCCCTGATCCGGATCGTTGGCGAACTGGGAACGAGCAGCTGCCCCCGAGCTGGGTGACGCAATGGCCGGCTGCCGCCTGGTGAATGGCGTGGTGCCCAGGGGGGCAAAGGCGGTGGCCAGTTGGTCGCCCAGAAGCTGCTTCAGTTGCTCCCGCATCTCCTCGCTGGTCTCCTGGCTCTCGCTGCTTCCGCTGCTCGACGTCGACGTCGATGCCGATGTGGTTGCCGATCCGGTGTCGAATCTCTCGAAGCTCTCGCCCCCAAAGTTGGGCAGCTGCAGATCCCGCGGTGGAACGCGAACCGGTGTCCTTTGGCCGCAGGTCAGCAGCAAGGCGGAGAGGAGCAGATGCAGCTGCAGCAGGTGATACTGATTGGATGGCATCTTGGGCGCTGACTGACTACCGTCCCCTCCGACATGGTCCACTATATATATGTGGAACACACGACTCCGATGAGCTGGCCATTCACACGGCTGGCCACAAATCAGCCACAGCATCGGCCGAGTGCATAAATCTATGGAAAACAAAAGCGATGCGCACGACAATTTGCATTTCGCACTGCGAGCTCCAGATTCAGATACACGCCCGATTATCCGCCAGATACTCGCACAAGATACTTGCCCCCTCTTAGAACGTTATGGACTCGTCGATACCAGAGATAATTGCCGCAGTTCTCCCAAAAATTTAGAAACATCAATTACAAATAAAAGTTTATCAAAGTTCGACTGAAAAAGATATAAAATGCTACTTCCTTTACTTAAACAGAAATTTAAAAGTAAAATTGAGAGAAACAAACATAACTCATCTCTTGAAATTAGATGCTAATAAAACGATATACTTGTATTTAAAAAAAGAATATAAAGTGGTAGTGATATTTCTTCCATTAATATGTGTTTCAAATATGTGTAAAGCACATGCACTTACCAAGCTTTCACAGAGCCCAACACGCCCTGCCCATTCGCCATACCCCGCACTTTATTCATTTCGGCCGTGATTGTGATACCTCCGGGCGGTCCGGTTCAACTGAATGCGAATGCCAATGCGAATACGTTTTGGGTGCTCCCCTCTAATTGGGCCATACGATTGCCTCCGGTTCCGGGCTTATCCACACAGATTCACGCAGATCCACACAGATCCACACGCAAGTGTCATCTACTTTTGGGCACAACCGTTTTTGCCGGCTAATGGCATATTTTCGGGCTAAGATTGGAGCGATTGGAGTGGCAAACGGGGAATTAAGACAACAACAGCGTTCACATTTCCACAAAATTAATTTTTATTCGATCGCTTTTGGGCTTATTTTACACACATTCAGATATACTCACAAATCCACAAATCCTCACACACTATTCTACGCTCTTATCTCTTTCGCCATATCCATTTAATCCATACATTTTGAAGCATTTTTTTTTTTAGTTATTTATTTGAATGCTCGTATGTGTATTCCTTTTTTTTTGTCGCTCGACAATTTACAATTACAATGCTTGCAGTCATTTTGATAAAAAAAAAGACAAGGTTTTAAATATTCTTTTTTTTTTTTTGCTGCGTTTCTCTGTAGTTAATTTTGATACTTTCAGTATTTATGTATATGTTTTTATATAAAAAAAAAATATACATTTAACTTAATCCTAGGCATAGCTGACTTATAGTACACATTGTATCGATTTACTTTTTTTAGCTTTTAGTTTTTTTTATACTTTAGTATAGTTACTTGATGCTGGTTTTGGTTTTCTTTAGTAAAATCGCTAAATTTCATCTTAAAGTTTAGCTAGAAAAAGTTGACTACGCTTCTCAGGGTTACAACTGATTAATAGAAAATTCATTTAACAATTATAAGTAGGTCTTGTTTAAGCCTAAAAAAACGTAAATGTTCTCCTTCGTTTTATGTACAAACAGATCCTTGGCTTTAAATACGTTTTTTTGCAAGATGATGTGTTTAGAAGTGCTAACAAAATATAATATAGAATATTTCCTAAAATTAAATGTACAATTTGTATTACTTTTCACGACTTCACATCGTTTTCAAATGTTTTTGCGTGTCTTAGAAATAAATGTGATGTTGAAAAACGTGTTGGATTTTGTTGAAAATTGAAACAAATGTTAGCAGTGTGAATTTGTATCACAAAAAACATACACAGTTGGCAACATTTTCTTAGCTGACTTTTGGTTTTTGGCATAATTTTGCATAAATTGCTGAAAGCTTTATCCTGATTTTAGGGACAAGATGATAAGGGTCAAGATGCTTAAAATACATAGTGTGCTTAATAGAAGTGTGAAACAAATTTACCAGATAGGTAAACGCAAAATACAAGTATAAATTTTCATCGAAAAAACCGAATTAAAATTGCCTGTATACATTTTGACAGAATTTGGAACTCAAGAATTTCCCATGACTGATTTGAGAGCTGAGCTCGAGTTGATGAGGGTCCGAGTCAAGTCAAAGGAACTCTTGTCAAGTCAGCTCGACCTTTAATCACTCTAATGATTTGAGCTTTCCCTAGAGCAATATAAAAATCGTGCAGCACTGCACCATCATCATCTCCATCACCATTACCATCGTCATCGTCATTATCATCATCATTATCAGACAGCGGTGGTCTTGTAATTTTCCGCTTTCCCATTTTCCCGCGTGGCTGTCGCTGCTCTTTAAATTCAATCAATCAAATGGATTTGCCACACCACCGCTACCTCATTGTCATTGCCATCTTTATTTTTTCAGAAGCCATTCAGAAGCCAGCACTTTTTTGGCCAGCTGCGACAATATTTACACCATCGCAACCACTCAGACCACCACTCCAAATTGCCGGTGGGGTTGATCCTGGCCAACTGAAAACTTCAAATCCGAATACCCAAAAACCAAAAACCCAAAAACTAACCGCATTACGGTTTCCACGCTAATTGCGAACCGTCGGATTCCATTTTCCATTTTCCAGGTGCGGAGATATCTGTGGCCACAGCTAATTTATCTAATTGAAAGGGACTTGGATGGCAGATGAACTAAAAAGATTACCCAGGTCCTTCGTTAACCCATTGAGTGCTGCACGAATGTCAACATGGGTTAGAAAAATACTTGCCCCATTCGAGGGCGGCCTTTAAGCTTTAAACGTATGTTTCACATAGTTTTAGATCGAATTTAAAATCGATTTTGCACGTTATATTATAAATTTCAAGCTAAATGACTGTTTTCAATATTTAAACCTATGAAGGAGCACTAAGGAATCATCATGGTTGAGTTTACTGACGCTAGCTGGTTAAATTTTTTAGTCATTATAAATTAACGAGTTCAAATGGAGGGCACCTGCTGCGGTTTATGAATAGAGAGGAGAAATGAATTTTATGTAACTAGCGCAGTGGACCACTCTGATTTCAATTAAAACAACTATTTGCCGGCAGTTGCAGGGGCACAACCAGAAGCAGAACCAGAAGCAGTACCATAACCAGAAGCTGTAACCAGTAGCAGAGCCCCAAATGCCCAACCCCAAGTGTAGGTGGATCCAAGAGCGAAATGGAGCCACGGGCACGTGCCCGTGATGGATGGACTCTGGTCGCGACATCGTCGTGAAATGGACCACGTCCGCAATGCATGTAAATGAAGAAGTTGCTGTCGAGTATTTTTGCAAGCTGAAAACGGGTTGAAAACGGTTGGAAAACGGGGTGGAAAACGGGTGTGCGGGAAATGTGGAAAAGTGGAAAAGTGAAAATGTGGAAAGGTGTATGTTTGCTAGAATGCTCGAATGCTAGAATGGAGTCCGATAACAATGTTCTGGAACATGTTGCTCATACGCCACGTTGTCAGCGGTCTGCTTAGTGTCTGTCCCACTTTTACTCCTACACCCACAGCCACTACCACTACCATGTATTTGTATTTGTATCTGCATTCGTATTCGCATTCGCATTCGCATCCGGATCCGCATCCGTATCCGCATCCGTATCTGTGTCCTGCGTTCGCATTGTTTTCCAGCTGAAAATGCCGCTGTCGCAGCCGTAGAATGTCCGGCAAATGTCGCCAGCAATTGCGGTCCGTCGGCTACGACAACTGGAACAGCTCGCACTCGCACTCTCTCTCCCTCTCTTTCTTTGAGTTTTCCGAGTTTTCCCCCGCCCCGCCCCGGCCTGGATCCCTTTTTGGTCCTCATATTACCCACATGGCTATTGCAAAGGGGCTGGCCAGCGAGGCCAACACATCTTCCATTTGTCTTGCCCAGTCAGCCCCAGTTGCTGTCCAGCTATTAGCCATTAGTGGGCTCATGTCGTCTTAAAGGCCCTTCAATTGCCTGTTACACCATACTGCATTTGGTGTGGAAATTTCGAATAAAAATGTTACCCAAGAGAAGGGGAATCTTTCTGTAAATCTTCCTTTCTTCAAAAGCTTCATGCATTTATATACACAGTTGCAGTTGTCGTACATGTTTGAATATTTAACAAAAGGCAATAATATAAATAAATATGTACAATTTAAGAGTTTTTCAAGACGCTTATGAGCTGATTATATTAAATAGCATAATTAAATTAAACGCAACTGTATATATGTACAAACTGCGCTCATAAGCCAGCTCCCAAAAACCATATAGTCACTTGGAAAACTTGTTTAAAAACAATAGTTACTGATAAAGTTTCAAAGTTACTGATAAGTTGTGAAAAACTTGCGAGGCTGTGAAAAACCTTGCTTTAAGAACGCAATGAGTGCAATGGTATGCGTACCGGATGTGTGTGTAACTGTGGGTGTGTGTATGGGTGTGTGTGTGGGTGTGTGTATGGGTGTGTGTGTGGGTGGGTTGATGAGTTGAAAAAACACCAGCAGCACCACCAACACCGCCTCCTTGTCTGATTGCAACGCGCCTCCGCTGTTGTGTCCTTGTTGTGTCATCAGCGACGCTGCGGCTGCGGTTAATATGTTGGCCGATGTCCAGTTGCTGTAACGCATCCTTTTTTCGCCGTTGTTGCTGCTGCTCCTCCTCCTGCTCCTCCTCCTGCTCCTGCTGCTGCTCTCTACCATTGTTGTTGTTGCTGATTGGCGGGCCATCCTTAAATGTCAATGGGACGTCATGATAATCACGTCTGGCGCTGAATTCCGTATGTCGATAAACACTTTGGACTCCTCGTTCTTCTGCTGATGCTGCTGCTGCTGCTGCTGCTTGTTGCCGCCGGGCAGGATCGTTGTCTGTCCCATGGCTGTTGCATGCCCCTTCATCGCCGGCAAACGTGCAGCAATACTCGGCGGATGCGGATGTGCATGGTGCATGCGCTGCTGCTGTTGCTGCTGTTGCTGATGATGCTGCTGTTGCTGCTGCTGATGATGTTGCTGTTGCTGCTGCTGCTGATGCTGCTGCTGCTGATGCTGGTGATGATGGTGACAGATCTCCTGCGGCTGCTTGGCCGTCGAGGTCACCAGCAGGCCGCCGTAGTGCGAGCGGCCGCTGTGTCGCTCCTCCATCTCCATGGACTCCTGGCGCAGCATCTGCGGATGTTGCTGCTGCTGCTGTTGCTGGTGCATGCTGCGCCTTGTCAGCGTTGCCACCGCCGGTGATCCCGATGGCTCATAGCCAAAGGTGGAGAAGAAGCGCGGTGGCGGAGGCGGCATCATCATGGCACCGCCCCCAGCGCCACCACTGACACCACTGCCGGCCAGCGATGAGGAGCTGGACTTTTGTCTCATTAGCGTGGCAACACCACCGCCGCCGGGAGCGACGGCAATACCAATGCCAACAGCAACACCAACACCCGGAGCCGCCGACGACGCTCCAATTCCGGGACTGTTGACAAACAGCGATTCCCTGAGGTGAGCGGCGAGAAGAGATTGGAGAGAAGAGCGTGGTAAGTGGAGAGAAGAGAGCAGAAGAGAAAGGAGAAAAAGGGGGGAGAAAGCAAAGTGAAACGTTTTAATATTTGTCAGTCACACACGATGGCAATTGGTTGCGGGCACACTGCCAGAAACCAGGTGTTAGTTACACACTTCAAACAATGCCAAACCATAGAAGTCAAAGTAATAACTTGGTTAAGTACCCGCCAAAGTAGGCAATAGTTTGCCAAACTAACTGCATTTTTGTAATAAAATATTAACTAATTACTAGTGCTTTTCTCTGAGTGTGACTTAGGAGAGACGTTGGCAATGGCCAGCACAAAGGTGATTGTGTTGCCGCGGGACACGGATTGTGGGACAATGGTGAGCGCCAATCAGCTGAATTGAATCCGTCGACTGGCTTTCACAGCCATATGCTCCAAAAAGGGGATCCCGTTGACACATCCAACACTTGGGCAGTGCTGACCAGTGACCATTCGTATTGAAACATTTGAAACTCGAAACTACATACATTAAATGTATATTTAAATAGGTTCATTTTGGGCCATCTATGGTGCGCATAAATACAATGTAAATTACACAAAATTACTAAGCAATTGCATATTTAAAACAACTTCGATTGAAAACATGAATGCATCGTTTTGCTGCCCTTGTATCTTAATAAAAATCTGTGAAATGCGTGGCATTTAAATCTGAATGTGCTCATGTGTACACTACTGTCACCCATTGATAAATGCCAAATGCCAAATGCCCCCGTCCCTAATAATAAATCACCGCGAACAACCTGTAGCAGTTTGGCCGTGACAGTGACAGTGACAGTGACTGGTTCCCATCACTATTTGGTGGCATGAATCATCTTCATCTGGGCACGGGCACGTCGGCATTGTGTCACTGCATTCCGCCTGTCGGCCCCACGACGACACTGCCATTGCCTATGCATGTCTGGCTGTCAACCCATTCCACTAAGCCATCCCTTCAGCTCACCAATAGGATGGCATCCTAGCATCCCGGCATCCTGGCATCCTGCCATTCCGCCATCCTGGTAACCCACATTCCCAAATCCAACAACTCCAGCGGTGCAGGACCTGTCGCTATATCCAATAAAGACGCATGCAAATACAAATATTTGCATCGATTTGTGTTGTTCGAGCAACGTACATATATATGTACATCATACATACATACATACATACATACGAGTGTATGTAGATATGTAACTTCCTGAATTCCAGGACTCCCGCCCGGCTCCACAATGTCATTGTTTTTAGTGTTTGCCCGCCGTTGACTTTGCAATTTGCTGGCATCTATTTGACTGCATACATTGGCACGTTTGGGGTTGGGGAACTAGGAACTGGGAACTGGGAACTGGGAATGGGTCTGGAACTCACCTCGTCTGACAGCCCATGTCGCAGGCATTGGAGGGCACCGCCGACATGGCCGCCTTTGTCATCATCTCGTGTGTGGCGGTGGTCGTCGATGAGGATTCGCCATCATCCTCGCCAACGCCGCACAAACTGGTTTGGGTCATGTCCGCATGGCGGCGCAGGATGCTGTGCTCCTTCTCCTTGAAGTCCGCCTTGCTGGACTGCGTCGACAGTGGCACCGCCTCGCGATAGTATCGGTTGGACACATCATCCAGGATCTGCAGCGAGGTCTGCGAGTGCTTTTGCCTGCAGTCGAATGGGAATATATATATCATTTTTCAGGAATAATAAAGGCATTTTCTTAACATTGTTAAATAATAATTAATAATAAATGATGGAGTGGGTGGGGGAGGGGGACTCACCTGGATATGTTCTCCCGCGAACGACCCTTGGAATTGCGGCCCATCTCGTCCAGCTTGCTCTCCTTCGACTCGCGTACGTGCTCCTGCAGGTGATTTCCAATGAAGGGGTATATAGAGAGAGAGTGAGCGAGAGAGAGAGAGAGAGAGAGAGAGAGGGGGAAAGAAAGAGAGGGAAGAGACCAATGTAATAAGCATAACAATAAATATTTTCAATTAATTTGGCAAGGATGGGAAGGAGGGGGAGGGCAGGGGAGGCGGCGGGGGGCTTAAGCTTGATTCTCGCATCGAGAGTGTCTGTAATATAATATCCTTAAAGCCCACTGCACTGTGGATTAATGGGCATGGGCTGGAAAAGGGGCGTGGCTGAGTAATTAAGCCAGCTGCCACCTGATGCCGCCGCCGCCTCCCCTTCTTTCCCTTTCCCTCTCTCTCTCACTCTTTCACTCTTTCACTTATGCATTCATTAATACTTCGATTTTGGCAATGTGTAAGTGTGTCATGGTAGGGAAAAAGGGGTAAAGGGGCAAAGGGGGAGGGGTCAGTGGGGTTAAATCCTGCCGGGAAAGACACTTGATGGCCTGCATAAAAGGAAGCGTTAATACGTAAATACAGAATAATGAAGGACGAACTGCATCCGCCAGCGAACAGCCACTGGAAATCTCGATGGCCACCAACCAACCAACCAACCAACCCAAGTGGAAGCACCTCAAAAAATGCATTCATAATGAAATGCAAGGCAAACATTGCGTGCACCTTTCAGTCGTCTCCCTTGCCAATTATTTCCTTTTATTGCACAATATTCCCTCATTCAAAATGGAATATAATGGAAAAATGGAGAAAAAATTGAGAAAAAAATTGAGAAAAAATTGAGAATAATGGAGAAAAAATGGAGAAAAAATGAGGAAAAAATTCGATACAAATCGCTAAGGAAATTCAAGCCAAATAAATCCGGCGAGTATCTTTATCTCCGTTGCGGGTTTCATTCCACTGACCAAATGCCAACAAGTAATTGGCAATTCAAGAGTTAACAGTCAAATGATCTCACGGTACACATTTCATTTTGTTAGATATTTATTTTCATATACATATATATACATATATATATATATATATAGTTATATACTCGTATATAGAGTCCTTGTGCGGTATTAGTTTTGGCAGCCATTCGTTTAGCCAACAGTTAACTATTTACTTAGCTTTGCATTGCACGATTGTCCGTCCAATGAGAACATTAAATTAATACAATTTCAATAGCTACTTAGGGTTTTTAGAAACGTTGATCAAAGGGCTTTGTAAAATTATGTAAACATTATTCGCTTTTCACTTGCGACCACATTTAATGCTCATTATTCGTTTCACTTTTTTGGTTGCATTTTTTTTTTGCGCATAATACTTTCTATAAACTGTAAGCCTTTTAATGAGGTTATATCCATAATACTGTTAACTATGTTCGCTCAATGTCGCATTGAGTATTCCTACCTAAAGGGGGTATATATATATATATGTATATCTAGGATATAGCCCGCCGCACAATTAGCAGCTTAACTAATGAGGGGGAAAAATGATGCCGAACTGCAAATCCCCCCAAGGATTCTTATTTTTGCGTCCTGGTTTTGCGGTGAGCTCAGCACGAACTACGTGGGCAAGGCAAAGGTCGGGTCACACGGTAAATGGGTCCGAATATCGCATTTCTCTTCTTTTTGGCCAGCCTGATTTTTGATTTTAATGATGTCAATGCAGATTTGCATGCAGCAGCAACTGCAGGTGGTCACTGAACCAGCATTACCACCGCAAAACGTGAGCGAATAAATTTCGAATGAAATTGCATCTTTTCTAGATGATTTTGTGCAGGAACTTGAGGGGATGAACGCCGGACTTGGGCTTGGCCAGTGTTGGTGGCGGTGGCGGTGTTAGAACCATGTCCAGCTCCATGGAGGCGGAGGAGCTAGTGGCCACCGTTCCGCCACTAGAACCGCTGCTGCACTGCATCGAACTGCTGCACGAGTGACTGGAGTTGCTGGGCAGACACTGTCCGGTGACCAGGACAAACTCATCATCGTCCTCGGGCAGTGTGAGTCCGCTGTCGCTGTCGCAACTGAAACCAATGCCATCGTCGTACTCCTGATCCTGATCCACCTGATGCTCCTGCTCTTGGTCTTGCTCCTCCTCCTCCTCCTCCTCCTCCTCTTCCTCCTCCAGCTCCTCCTCAACGTCATCTTCCTCCAAATGTTCGCCCTCGTCCACATCCACATCCAAATCGAAATCACAGTCACACGTCTGCTTGGGCGAGTCCATCTGCGAATCAAAGTCGGAATCGCCACCAATTGCGGCCTGCTCATCACGGGTCTCATGCCCCACGTTGGGCGCCATTTGCCCATCCGATGAGTAGGAGAAATCGCACATGAAATCATTCTGTAATCCCACGAAAATCGCGCTCTTGGGCGCTTCCAGTATAAAGGAATCAATGTGATAGATTCCGTCACTCAACGCGGGCACGTCCTGTGGATGAAGCACAAACAGAAAGAGAAGACAGGCAGAAGAGAGAGAGAATGGGAGAGATAAAGATAGAGTAGAGAGAGAGAAAAAGAAAGAGGGAGAAATAGATAGAGAGAGTGAAAGAGAGAGAGAGAGAAAGAAGTTGATTTAAGGACAAAGAAAGAGTGAGAGCTTTTCACATCACCGATTTAACCAAGAAAAGATTGAGAGGAGAGACAACTCTAGAGCGAGACAACTCTACTGATGCATGTGGCAATGGGTGTGTGAACGAGCGAGCGAGAGCGAGATAGATAGAGGGTGTGCGTCACTTGCTACATGCATTATAATGGCAACTCTGGCTACTTAATAAGCATAATCACGACAATCAAATGATAATATGCGTTTCATCCAATTTTTAAAGTACCCAATCAACAATTGAATTATCCTAATTGTAATAGCTTCGCTTTAGAGTAGTAATTTGTTGTTTCAAAAGCAAAGCCTTTGGATAATGTGAAAACTCAACTGGATCCGTAAAGAGAACAAATGATGTAGATAAATGTGCAGAAATAGCAGTTATCCGTTGAGTATGGAAAATACAAGTGCAATTCTTTTTTAATAGCAAAAGTGGTAGCCAAGGCAATCGCCTCAGCCTCAGCACAAAAGTATATTTGCAATATGCACACAATAAGTCCCCGACGAGTCCCAGCAACTAATCTGATTTGGCCGAGGGGAGCACCCGATTGCCACCCGGCTGGGGAATCTTCCATTCGATTGCTGGCAGATGGGAGCTGTTGCAACAAAAGTCAACGATAATTTAATCATGTCTCTCACTGGATTTCCTGGTAACCAAGACAAAGACCGAAAGGACACAAAGCCTGAAGGCTAAGCCGGTGCGAGAAGTCAATCCGCTGGATTGAAGCGGGTACATGGTAGGAATAGTTCATGCCATTTGGATTGTATTGTCAACGATTTGCCACTTGCAGTCCAGTCGGCCAATTTGTGACTTGGCACTGCGCACTTGGCGTATGAGTGATATGCAAATGAATATCCACTTCAGTGGAAATAAAACTCAATTTGCGAGAGTTTGTGCCATAATTAATAGATATCATTGCACCAGATTGCAGCTGTCCTGTCATTAAACACACACACACACACACACACACAGACAAAGTGGAAGAGAAAGAGACGCAGACAGATGGGGCAAAAGAGACGGGGATAGATGTATCGAAAGAGAGGGAAAAGGAAAAGGAGAAGGAGAAGGAGACGAGGCCACAAAGACGTGACAAGTCGTGCCTTCTGGGCATGCTGATGACGGCCATCAAGTGAGTTTGTCTGGCACTGATTCTGACTGCTTTTGTTTGGCCTTGTTTGTTTTTTTTTTGTTTTTTTTGCCTCTGATCCCCGCCCACTTTTCGCCGCCCATTTTCCAACTCTACCCCGTTTTCCGGCCTTCCGTTTGCGGCCTACAGCTAAATTACTTTGCCCTTTGTGGCTGCATTTTTTCAGCACTCTTCCAAACACTTTCAAAGTTTGGCGAAAAGTATTTAAGACTCATTAAATCATTCTGCGACTCAGCAAATGAGAACTTCATTTGGAGCTACTTATAAATGAAATTTGAAACTCTGTGTGTAATTAGGAAATATATATGAAATGAAATTACTATATGAAATTACAAATAAATAAGTAAATTACTTATGAGCCATACGCTGTGGTAACTTTAGTAAGCAACGATGCGTCTTGTCTACCAGGATCATAATTCCTTTTTTAGTTTAATTCGTTTAAGGGATTGATTAACAGACTTATAAGCTGTGAAACTGGATGTGTGACCTACAAATCCAATTGTCTCCTGCCTTCTAGATAACGCCCCGAACTCGTAAAGTTCGGTATTTGATTAGTGGTTTGCTGCAGAGGAAACTTCTGTGTCAGAAGTTATTTCTACTAGGAAACTGGGCTTATGATATATGTACATAATCAAACCGCAGGGCAGATTTCCAATGCGCTCCATTCTGCGGTCACAAGCTATCCATATTCATACGTTTTGGGTCCTGGGGTTTGATTTAGTTTGGTTGAGTTTAGTTCATTTCTTTGCGATAAATTCCTGGCTGTTTGCTGATTTGGTTTAAATGCCCGATGCTTTGTGCCAATTAGGGGGCAAATCAATCGTGTTCGCATTCGTTTGTCTTGGCCTCACTTTAATTGGCCGAACTGATTGCGTAACTATGCATTTCCAGTTGAATCGTTATGGCTTTTTGCGTTATAGCATTGCCCAAATATTGCCTTCGTTATTTAATAAAAATCTGCGCAATATTTTTACCAATTGCTGTTTGGCCAACATATATGTACATATATGCAGTTATATGTATATGAAAATATATGTATGTATATATGCTTAGATGTGTGAAAGTTTTTGGTTTGCGCTCTGATGACTCCTGCCTTTTTGGCAGGCCCCAAAAATCTGGCGAACGACAGACGAAGTGGAGTGGGCCACAAAGTTTGGCATTTGTTTAATTGGAATTTTTGGGGTTTCGAGGAGTGTTCACCTTTTGCGCACACTGCTCGAGGGCAATTTGGAATATTAACTTCGAACAAGTTGCGTCTAATCAGCACCCATCCCACAAAGATACAGATACAGATACAGCTATAGATGTAGCTGTAGATGTAGCTGTAGCTGTAGATGTAGATGTAGATGTAGATGTTGATGTAGATGTATGGGGGTATATGTATGTCTATTGACTTCCTGTGAGCATCCTGTTCACATCCTGTCGACATCTCAAACCGGCGGCGAATCTGCATTTGATGCTCACAGCTTCCATTGTTTGATTGGCAACCATTTGTGAAATATTCTGCTCCGTTCGATTGCTTTTAATGGCCAAATCATATTTTATGATTATTGACAATCGTTGCCAGTATATGCAAATGGGCAGCAAGGAAATGGAAATAAATTTCCTCGAAATTTGATTGCCGGCCCATAAAGCGTGACGAGCATCTTTATTGATATTTTCCACACACAAAACAAAAAAAAAAAAAAAAGAAAAAACCTCAACTTTAAAGTTGTGTCGATGTCCTTTACTTTGAATTTACACTTGTTTGCACTTGTGATTTCGCCCAACTGGTGCTTAATTATGATTTTTCCAGCTTAATTGGAGTCTGCTTAACCGCAAATGGAATGGGGGTGGCAAACATCAATCCGAATCCGAATCCGAATCTGAATCTGAATCTCGAATGGAAATGGGGCTTTCTAGGGGCCTCTTTGGTGGAGTTGTCCTTACCAAAAATATTGCGGTTTGCCGCTTGATTGAGTGGCTGATTGAATGCCTGATTGACTCGCAGATCGATCGACTGAATGCCTGACTGCCTCACTGCCTGACTGCCATCGAGACGAGCATCATTAAGTGCCACGCCCACACATCCATACGCCCACGTGTTAAGGCCACAGGCGAAGGCATTTCATTTCGCATTAAGCCCCACGCTTTTCACTTAGCCGCATCTTGTCTGGGCAGCCAGGGAATCCAGCATCGGAACTCTCAACTCCTTGGCATTATTTTATGGCTCCGGTCTGAGTGTTTCTTCTTCTTTGGCGAATTGCATTTCAGCTTGATTTATTTCATTTCATTTCATTTCATTTCGTTTCGTTTCGTTTCGCCAATGCAGCGAATGCAGCCAGTGTCCAGCGAAGGAGGCTAAGGAAAATTGATGGCAGCGAAAGAAATACGGTTAGCAACATAAGTTGGTTATTACTTGCTGCTTAAAGCCATTGGCCAGAACGCCAGAACGCCAAAACGCAGCCCACAGCTGCACTCGAAGAAAACTTCACCAAATTGCCACATAATTAGCAGCTAAGTGTTAGTTAAAGTGTAAATTGCAACTAAATTGAAAAAAAGTGTGAAAACCATTTATTCAAAAGGGTGAACACATTTAGAAAGGATACTAGGCACCTCTTTATAGTTAAGATTTGGGCTTTAAACTTAGTGCCCCCAAAAGATTGGGCAGCTTTGAAGTTTAGCTATATGCTGCATAATGAAAAGTTGCTATTGAAACCGGGAAAACAGCTTATGAATGGCCCTCCAACAGGCAAGCGGCGGAAATGTACTCAACTTGGTAGAGTGTGTGTTCTTGCCTTGTTCACACACCCACGCACACACCCTCGCACACAAGCAATCATCCATTTATTCTTCGAGTGTACTCCACTCGTCACTACGGCCGGCGAATCTATCTGTGCGCCAGTGGTGAGAATTCGCTTCAGTTTCGAATAAAATATTGCATTTCCCCAATGCATGACATGGCTTCAGCTTCACCATCACCAGCAGGAGCAGCAGCAGGAGCAGGAGCATCAGCTTTAGCCTCGGATTCAACTTCACCAACTGGATACGGAGCTCTGGTGTTGGGTGAGGTCGTGTTTCTGGTCCAGGTTCTGGGTCCTGGTTGCTGGTTGCTGGGTCCTGTTCCTACTTCAGTTCTGAATCTGCCGGATCCTGGCAGGCTCTGCTTTAGACTTTAGCCCCCAGCTGAGGGCCAGATAAGCCAGGCCATGCCAGGGCAGGCCAAGTCCCCTCAGTTTTCCGCCATTTCCCTGGGGGCAAACTCAACTCCCCTCCCCCTACCCATCCCCTCCCCGCTTTCCTCCTGGCAGCACGCATGAGCTGCGACTGGCGGAAATGGCAGTTTTTCCATTACGACTGCCAGTTCACGCTCTTGGGGGCCACTTCAACTGGCCGACACTTGGCGGACTCCTCCGGCTTTGGAGCCTTTAGCCTGACTGCCTGCCTTTCCTTCTCCCCTTTCGTCTGCCATCTCTTTCTACGCTCGATTGCCCTGTCTCGCTTGCGTATTACTTAATTTTTATGAAATATGAAACACACACAACACACACAAACAGCCATCAGCAACAATCTCATTTCGAGCAGCGACAGTTGCACTTGGAAACAATGAGAAGTGCCATCAAATTTAGCTAAAATGCATTCTCAACGGAGCTTAAAATAATAAAACAGGGCACTGGAGTGGCTCGCTTTCTAGGGCACCGCAGATAAGCTACCCTAGAAAAAATTATGCCAAAATTTAAATCTTCCATCATTTTATTAAGCTATTTCAAGATTACTTTTCACTTGCTAAACACTTTCTTCAGTGCGCCTTATGTGAATTAAATTGGCAGATATTTTTGAATATTTTCATCATCTTCAATTTTAATATTTCGTATTAGGACGAATAATTATTGAGGCGAAATATGAACTCGGAAAGGGGAATACCACCACCACCATTGGGTAATGCGAATTCCCCCAGCTGATTCCAGCATTTTAAGGCTGCTCTGGAAGGTTGCGGTCGGAATCAGCCGCAATTGCCGTAAAAACTATGGATATGCATGTGCTGGCTGTCATTGCAATGCAGTTTATCTTGAGGTGGGAGCGCGAGTGTAAGGATATCAGGATATCACTACAATGATTCGCTTCGTTTGCCTTTCGCCATGCAATCGCATCAGCGAAAAGCGGAGAACGCGAAGAACTCCAAGACAGCGCACTTGCACTTGCACTTTGGCCCACTGGCTAAATTGCACTGGCAGAAAACACTTGTCAATTTCATAGAAATATTTGTATAAGGTAACAGCAGCCTGACATTCATTCTTCATATTTTTAAGACCTGTCCCAGTATTAAAATAGAATAAATAATAATTACTTAAAAAAAGGTAAGCAGAATTTGTTCTAAGTGCGGGGGCAGGAGCACCCAAGTCGTTGCCAATGCTTAAATGGGAACACTAAAATGCCACTCAAGGCATTTGCCTCTGTGTGTGTGTATGTGTGTGTGTGTGTGTGCGGTGGCAGGGCAAATATGCATTGCGGTTGTTACCAAATTGCATGCAGTTATGGCAAGCGCCTTGCGAAGGATGTGGCCAAAACGCAGACCTTCTTGGCGGGAAGGGAAAACTGGGAAAACTGGGAGCCAGGATACGAATGCATCCCCTCCCCCCCTTAGATGCCTTCTGTTGCCATGGGGGCAGAGGCGGGGAAGTAGAGGGGGCCGCTGAAGGACTACTGCGATGCGAGGTGCGCTTGAGGATGAATTGCGGTGATGAGATTTTCACCGAGTTTTGCGCTAAAATCCCATTGGGGAATCTCTGGCAAATTGCAGCTTAGCACATATATTACAAAAAAGTGGTAATAAGAAAAGTGCGGGCTCGTTATTAAAAAAGAAAGTACATCCAAAGCTATCTGTCGGTGTGGAAATATCTAAGATTACCAGCTTATCACTTGATGTGCGGTTTTTGAAATAAAATATTTCATATTTCAGGTAAACGATTATAAGTTTGCATTGCTGATTGAATGAAAGTGCTTAAATTGCTAAGCTGAAACCTGACGAATGACCTCAGTTATAAAAGGCTACTTATTTCATTTGTCACTTTAAAATACTTGCAACGGAAATGAAGAAATATACGAAATAACCTTATTTCCCGACACGAAAGCTGTGCTTAAATCACCCAAATTAGCCCTCGTAATTTCCCATTTTCCCATTTGAATTTAGCAAATCTGAGCACCTTTATCAACTGGCAGTGAGACATCTATTATGATGACTTATGGGCATCATCAGGGCGTCATCACCCTCGTTTTTACCGCAGTAGCGACCCTCGTCTGCTGGGGATCCTTCCCACTAAAAGAAAAAAAAAGGACCAAAAAAATGAAGGCCAAAGGAGTTGAGAGCGGGCATAAGAAATTGCATCCTCTTCGCTGATTTCGAGTGTGCACGAGTGAGCGGAAATACTTTTTCTGCTTATCTACATGCTAAAATCTAAGTGGCAACAGAAAATTCTGCGAACAAAAAAAAATAGAATGAAAAGGAGAGGAAAGTTGGCGAAGGAGCCATGGCCAAAAGCCAGGGAGCAGAGCCTGAAAGTGGGTGAGATTGGGGGAAGGCCAAAGGATTTAGCTGGAATATGGAAATAAGTTTTATTATATGTGCAAATGTTGCCATCGGTTTCCTTTCGGATACCCTCTATATGGACGCCATTTGGTGGCCAGAATGGGATATTAAAGTGCTGGCCATCTCGCCATCTTTGCCGCACCAAATGATTTTATCAAATCTGCTGACGCTGAATTGATTCGCTTCGATTCGGTTTGATGTGCGCTTTGTGCAAATTTATGTGTCTGTCCGAGGACTTGTGTCCCAGGTCCTGTGTCCGAGGTCCGGTGTCCAAAGTCCCGCGTCTGGTGTTCAAAGTCCCGCGTCTGTTGTCCAAAGTAAGTGCACAACCAAAAACAGAGGAGAAAAATCAAAGAAAGAGCGCCACCCATTTGCCATTCATTCACTCGCCCCTTTGCCTTTGCCCTTTATTGATGGCATAATTTCCAACGCGCCGAAAATCCTTTGAAGTTGGGCGAAAGTAGCGTGTGGTTGCGGGTTTTCTGCCGCCCGGCGTCAATAATCATTCAACACTCGAGGCGATAATCAGATTGAAGCCGAGGCCCAAGTGTCGCCCACAGTGGGCTAAACACGCAAAATATCGAGCAGAAGTAATGTAAAATCTACTAGCAAGTTGCCAGTAAAGAGAAGCTTCAGTTGTGTATCAAATAATCCAAAAATATATATAAAAATATTCATGATGAACTCAGCTGTATTTGTTGAGAGAAAATAGTTTCTCACACAAGTTTGCATTCGAAATTTCCCCAGTCACCTCTTAAGCCGTCAAGTTAGTAAAGTCAATTTAGGCTTGACCAGTTTTATGGCACCACAAAGAATGCCCTGCAAATTGGGTTTCGATTATGAGATGGATGCCGTGTCCTGGGCCCATTGTTTTCCCCGTTTCGTGGCTCCAAATGGGCCAGGATCACCTGGCGTTTTGGCATGCATTGTGCAAAGTCAGCGCACGACGATGTTTTACAATTTAGCCGGCACATGACTGCATTGTCTTCCGCGAAAGGCAGCTAAAATCCAGCTAAGCCGCAAAAACCAGAAACTCCAATCGATTACTAAGCCCAAAGAGCTTGCATTTGCCCAAAGTTGCGTGAAAATATTGCGCATACGCCCTGTATGCAATGCAGAAATGATGGCCGAAAAGTTGACTAGCTGCTGTGGGACAGCTATTTACTTTTACGATTTGTTGCATTAATGAATATGTTAGTTTTTATATATGGTTTTTTTATGGCAATTTAATTTTATACTACCGAATGAATTTCCCTCGTTAAGCATTATTGCCATTGAATTTCATAAATTACAGAGCAATACAATAGAGTGTGATCAATAATAAACGTGGAAAAAAGTGTCATTTAATTGTCATGGACGTGGTGAAAGGTGGCGGTAATTGAATTAATTAAATAATCCACACCTTCCGCGCTTAAATTAAATTTGCAAAAATCAAGTTTGTTTTTTTTTTTATTGTTTTTGTGCCTGCAGTTGGCCTGTGAAAAGTTCGCGCAGTTGTAATTATGACCATTAACACAAGTTAAAGTTGAGAGCTTTCAATCGACCGCTGAAGTTAAACTAGTGGAAGGTTAATTCCTGATTATATTACGTAAAACCATATCGCAGCTGAGTTATTTGTTGTGTTGTGTTTTGCCATAATTAAATTATTCATTGGCTGGCCGAGTTGGCGATTGGCTTTTTGCGGGGCATAAAGTTTCCCGTGCTGTCGATATCCATATCGGAAAGCAGCCCTCCACGGTTGTCAAGGGTCCACCACCACCACCACCACCATCGGTTGTCCTGGCAAAAGTCATTTCATTTCATTTCTCTTCTCTTCATTTCAGTTCATTTCATTTGAGTTCGCTTCATTTCTGCTGCCATTTTCTATCTTCCCCGGGGGTCAAGTCCGCAATGTAGCTTCAATTTGACATCGCCTTCGGTTTGAGGCATAGCATATGCCATTTTGGATGGGGACTCCTAGAGTTGCCCCAGAGTTTTGGCCAAATTGAAATACCATCGAGACATCGGTCGTCCTAAAGTGCTGGCAAGTGGAACGGCCAGCAAGAAGTCCTACTTGCCTTCGTTTCCCCGCCAGCGAGTTAATTAAGTGTGTTTGCGTGTCAGTCCGTGTGTTTTTTGTGCGTTGGCCACATATTTATAGACGCGGTCCGCTGCTTGATTAAACAGACCCTCCTCGAATCGCACTCGTTTCTTGTGTACTTTGTATTTTCGGCTGTTCCTCTTTCCTTACACTCAGCGAAATTGGCTGGCATCCTTGATTAAGTATTTAATTTAATAGGTAACTTTGACTAGGCAAATGTCTGCTCAAAATAGAAATCATCATTTGAATCATTTTTAATTGCCAGCGAGTTTTGAAGAGCAGACATATATATTGCATTACAATTATGAGTAATAGCATTCCAATGCCCAGGCGACTGCAAATAAGTTGAGTTGAAAAGACACCAGTAACAACACTCACATTCTGCTCATTCAACTGACAAATTTCATTTGTATTGATTAGTCAACGAGAGTTCCCAGTTCTTGGGTTACATCGAATCCACAAGCAACTCGGGCTCAGAGTCAAAGTCTATTTTACATTTCAAAGTGTCAGACGCCATTAGAATGCTCGCGATTCGGAGAAAGGGCTGCGCTGCATGTCTATTAAATTCCAGGCAGCAGACAGTGCGTGAGAAAAGTGCTCGCCCATCCGCAACCCGCAACCCGCGCACATTTTCGCATCAGACAAGGCGACAAGATTCCTATCACGCTGCGTGTTATTGTTTTACTAATGTCGTTCCACTTCCCCCCTCCTGTTGGCCATCCCCCGCAGCCACCAACAAAGTTTGCTTTAATGCACTTGCGACATTTGCATAGCCAGCGATTAAAGTTTGCCACACATCGACTTGGCTAATTAAAATCAAAATCGAACACTTTGGTGTCTTTAAGGCATTCGAAATTTCAAGGCATTCCATGTAAATTGATTCGCAAAAAAACAGAAAATCGATTTTTGCCAAAATTTCAATATTTACGATTGGTATTTTCTGTATAACTTGGCTAAAAATGGTCAGAAAGCGAAAAGTACTCCTAATTACCAATACTAACCAACCAAATCACTTTTTGTTCGACTGTGGCATCATCAAAATTTGCAAAAAATTGGAATGACATAGAAATTTTTTTGAAAACACAGTTTGATTGGAAATTTAATTACGAACTTAACGAGGTATGGCATTCTATATTTGGACCACTATTTCGAATGCTGTGATAAAAATACTGATAATTTATTACGCAAAAAAACAGAAAATCGATTTTTGCAAAAATTTCAATATTTACGATTGGTATTTTCTGTATAACTTGGCTAAAAATGGTCAGAAAGCGAAAAGAATTACAGTTTTGTACTCCTAATTACCAATACAAACCAACCAAATCACTTTTTGACCGACTGTGTTAAAATAATTTTTGGCCATTTTTTCGCTTTTTTTGTAAGGGGTACCATCATCAAAATTTGCAAAAAATTGGAATGACATAGAAATTTTTTTTGAAAACACAGTTCGATTGGAAATTTAATTACGAACTTAACGAGGTATGGCATTCTATATTTGGACCACTATTTCGAATGCTGTGATAAAAATACTGATAATTTATTACGCAAAAAAACAGAAAATCGATTTTTGCCAAAATTTCAATATTTACGATTGGTATTTTCTGTATAACTTGGCTAAAAATGGTCAGAAAGCGAAAAGAATTACAGTTTTGTACTCCTAATTACCAATACTAACCAACCAAATCACTTTTTGACCGACTGTGTTAAAATAATTTTTGGCCATTTTTTCGCTTTTTTTGTAAGGGGTACCATCATCAAAATTTGCAAAAAATTGGAATGACATAGAAATTTTTTTTGAAAACACAGTTCGATTGGAAATTTAATTACGAACTTAACGAGGTATGGCATTCTATATTTGGACCACTATTTCGAATGCTGTGATAAAAATACTGATAATTTATTACGCAAAAAAACAGAAAATCGATTTTTGCCAAAATTTCAATATTTACGATTGGTATTTTCTGTATAACTTGGCTAAAAATGGTCAGAAAGCGAAAAGAATTACAGTTTTGTACTCCTAATTACCAATACTAACCAACCAAATCACTTTTGGACCGACTGTGTTAAAATAATTTTTGGCCATTTTTTCGCTTTTTTTGTAAGGGGTACCATCATCAAAATTTGCAAAAAATTGGAATGACATAGAAATTTTTTTTGAAAACACAGTTCGATTGGAAATTTAATTACGAACTTAACGAGGTATGGCATTCCATATTTGGACCACTATTTCGAATGCTGTGATAAAAATACTGATAATTTATTACGCAAAAAAACAGAAAATCGATTTTTGCCAAAATTTCAATATTTACGATTGGTATTTTCTGCATAACTTGGCTAAAAGTGGTCAGAAAGCGAAAAGAATTACAGTTTTGTACTCCTAATTACCAATACTAACCAACCAAATCACTTTTTGACCGACTGTGTTAAAATAATTTTTGGCCATTTTTTCGCCTTTTTTGTAATCAAAATTTGCAAAAAATTGGAATGACATAGAAAATTTTTTTGAAAACACAGTTCGATTGGAAATTTAATTACGAACTTAACGAGGTATGGCATTCCATATTTGGACCACTATTTCGAATGCTGTGATAAAAATACTGATAATTTATTACGCAAAAAAACAGAAAATCGATTTTTGCCAAAATTTCAATATTTACGATTGGTATTTTCTGTATAACTTGGCTAAAAATGGTCAGAAAGCGAAAAGAATTACAGTTTTGTATTCCTAATTACCAATACTAACCAACCAAATCACTTTTTGACCGACTGTGTTAAAATAATTTTTGGCCATTTTTTCGCTTTTTTTGTAATCAAAATTTGCAAAAAATTGGAATGACATAGAAAACTTTTTTGGAAAAAACACTGTTCGATTGGAAATTTAATTACGAACTTAACGAGGTATGGCATTCTATATTTGGACCACTATTTCGAATGCTGTGATAAAAATACTGATAATTTATTACGCAAAAAAACAGAAAATCGATTTTTGCCAAAATTTCAATATTTACGATTGGTATTTTCTGTATAACTTGGCTAAAAATGGTCAGAAAGCGAAAAGAATTACAGTTTTGTACTCCTAATTACCAATACTAACCAACCAAATCACTTTTGACCGACTGTGTTAAAATAATTTTTGGCCATTTTTTCGCTTTTTTTGTAATCAAAATTTGCAAAAAATTGGAATGACATAGAAATTTTTTTTGAAAACACAGTTCGATTGGAAATTTAATTACGAACTTAACGAGGTATGGCATTCTATATTTGGACCACTATTTCGAATGCTGTGATAAAAATACTGATAATTTATTACGCAAAAAAACAGAAAATCGATTTTTGCCAAAATTTCAATATTTACGATTGGTATTTTCTGTATAACTTGGCTAAAAATGGTCAGAAAGCGAAAAGAATTACAGTTTTGTACTCCTAATTACCAATACTAACCAACCAAATCACTTTTTGACCGACTGTGTTAAAATAATTTTTGGCCATTTTTTCGCTTTTTTTGTAATCAAAATTTGCAAAAAATTGGAATGACATAGAAAATTTTTTTGAAAACACAGTTCGATTGGAAATTTAATTACGAACTTAACGAGGTATGGCATTCTATATTTGGACCACTATTTCGAATGCTGTGATAAAAATACTGATAATTTATTACGCAAAAAAACAGAAAATCGATTTTTGCCAAAATTTCAATATTTACGATTGGTATTTTCTGTATAACTTGGCTAAAAATGGTCAGAAAGCGAAAAGAATTACAGTTTTGTACTCCTAATTACCAATACTAACCAACCAAATCACTTTTGACCGACTGTGTTAAAATAATTTTTGGCCATTTTTTCGCTTTTTTTGTAAGGGGTACCATCATCAAAATTTGCAAAAAATTGGAATGACAAAGAAATTTTTTTTGAAAACACAGTTCGATTGGAAATTTAATTACGAACTTAACGAGGTATGGCATTCTATATTTGGACCACTATTTCGAATGCTGTGATAAAAATACTGATAATTTATTGCGCAAAAAAACAGAAAATCGATTTTTGCCAAAATTTCAATATTTACGATTGGTATTTTCTGTATAACTTGGCTAAAAATGGTCAGAAAGCGAAAAGAATTACAGTTTTGTACTCCTAATTACCAATACTAACCAACCAAATCACTTTTTGACCGACTGTCTTAAAATAATTTTTGGCCATTTTTTCGCTTTTTTTGTAAGGGGTAATTTGCAAAAAATTGGAATGACATAGAAATTTTTTTTGAAAACACAGTTCGATTGGAAATTTAATTACGAACTTAACGAGGTATGGCATTCTATATTTGGACCACTATTTCGAATGCTGTGATAAAAATACTGATAATTTATTACGCAAAAAAACAGAAAATCGATTTTTGCCAAAATTTCAATATTTACGATTGGTATTTTCTGTATAACTTGGCTAAAAATGGTCAGAAAGCGAAAAGAATTACAGTTTTGTACTCCTAATTACCAATACTAACCAACCAAATCACTTTTGACCGACTGTGTTAAAATAATTTTTGGCCATTTTTTCGCTTTTTTTGTAAGGGGTACCATCATCAAAATTTGCAAAAAATTGGAATGACAAAGAAATTTTTTTTGAAAACACAGTTCGATTGGAAATTTAATTACGAACTTAACGAGGTATGGCATTCTATATTTGGACCACTATTTCGAATGCTGTGATAAAAATACTGATAATTTATTACGCAAAAAAACAGAAAATCGATTTTTGCCAAAATTTCAATATTTACGATTGGTATTTTCTGTATAACTTGGCTAAAAATGGTCAGAAAGCGAAAAGAATTACAGTTTTGTACTCCTAATTACCAATACTAACCAACCAAATCACTTTTGACCGACTGTGTTAAAATAATTTTTGGCCATTTTTTCGCTTTTTTTGTAAGGGGTACCATCATCAAAATTTGCAAAAAATTGGAATGACAAAGAAATTTTTTTTGAAAACACAGTTCGATTGGAAATTTAATTACGAACTTAACGAGGTATGGCATTCTATATTTGGACCACTATTTCGAATGCTGTGATAAAAATACTGATAATTTATTACGCAAAAAAACAGAAAATCGATTTTTGCCAAAATTTCAATATTTACGATTGGTATTTTCTGTATAACTTGGCTAAAAATGGTCAGAAAGCGAAAAGAATTACAGTTTTGTACTCCTAATTACCAATACTAACCAACCAAATCACTTTTGGACCGACTGTGTTAAAATAATTTTTGGCCATTTTTTCGCTTTTTTTGTAAGGGGTACCATCATCAAAATTTGCAAAAAATTGGAATGACATAGAAATTTTTTTTGAAAACACAGTTCGATTGGAAATTTAATTACGAACTTAACGAGGTATGGCATTCTATATTTGGACCACTATTTCGAATGCTGTGATAAAAATACTGATAATTTATTACGCAAAAAAACAGAAAATCGATTTTTGCCAAAATTTCAATATTTACGATTGGTATTTTCTGTATAACTTGGCTAAAAATGGTCAGAAAGCGAAAAGAATTACAGTTTTGTACTCCTAATTACCAATACTAACCAACCAAATCACTTTTGACCGACTGTGTTAAAATAATTTTTGGCCATTTTTTCGCTTTTTTTGTAAGGGGTACCATCATCAAAATTTGCAAAAAATTGGAATGACAAAGAAATTTTTTTTGAAAACACAGTTCGATTGGAAATTTAATTACGAACTTAACGAGGTATGGCATTCTATATTTGGACCACTATTTCGAATGCTGTGATAAAAATACTGATAATTTATTACGCAAAAAAACAGAAAATCGATTTTTGCCAAAATTTCAATATTTACGATTGGTATTTTCTGTATAACTTGGCTAAAAATGGTCAGAAAGCGAAAAGAATTACAGTTTTGTACTCCTAATTACCAATACTAACCAACCAAATCACTTTTGACCGACTGTGTTAAAATAATTTTTGGCCATTTTTTCGCTTTTTTTGTAAGGGGTACCATCATCAAAATTTGCAAAAAATTGGAATGACAAAGAAATTTTTTTTGAAAACACAGTTCGATTGGAAATTTAATTACGAACTTAACGAGGTATGGCATTCTATATTTGGACCACTATTTCGAATGCTGTGATAAAAATACTGATAATTTATTACGCAAAAAAACAGAAAATCGATTTTTGCCAAAATTTCAATATTTACGATTGGTATTTTCTGTATAACTTGGCTAAAAATGGTCAGAAAGCGAAAAGAATTACAGTTTTGTACTCCTAATTACCAATACTAACCAACCAAATCACTTTTGACCGACTGTGTTAAAATAATTTTTGGCCATTTTTTCGCTTTTTTTGTAAGGGGTACCATCATCAAAATTTGCAAAAAATTGGAATGACAAAGAAATTTTTTTTGAAAACACAGTTCGATTGGAAATTTAATTACGAACTTAACGAGGTATGGCATTCTATATTTGGACCACTATTTCGAATGCTGTGATAAAAATACTGATAATTTATTACGCAAAAAAACAGAAAATCGATTTTTGCCAAAATTTCAATATTTACGATTGGTATTTTCTGTATAACTTGGCTAAAAATGGTCAGAAAGCGAAAAGAATTACAGTTTTGTACTCCTAATTACCAATACTAACCAACCAAATCACTTTTGACCGACTGTGTTAAAATAATTTTTGGCCATTTTTTCGCTTTTTTTGTAAGGGGTACCATCATCAAAATTTGCAAAAAATTGGAATGACAAAGAAATTTTTTTTGAAAACACAGTTCGATTGGAAATTTAATTACGAACTTAACGAGGTATGGCATTCTATATTTGGACCACTATTTCGAATGCTGTGATAAAAATACTGATAATTTATTACGCAAAAAAACAGAAAATCGATTTTTGCCAAAATTTCAATATTTACGATTGGTATTTTCTGTATAACTTGGCTAAAAATGGTCAGAAAGCGAAAAGAATTACAGTTTTGTACTCCTAATTACCAATACTAACCAACCAAATCACTTTTGACCGACTGTGTTAAAATAATTTTTGGCCATTTTTTCGCTTTTTTTGTAAGGGGTACCATCATCAAAATTTGCAAAAAATTGGAATGACAAAGAAATTTTTTTTGAAAACACAGTTCGATTGGAAATTTAATTACGAACTTAACGAGGTATGGCATTCTATATTTGGACCACTATTTCGAATGCTGTGATAAAAATACTGATAATTTATTACGCAAAAAAACAGAAAATCGATTTTTGCCAAAATTTCAATATTTACGATTGGTATTTTCTGTATAACTTGGCTAAAAATGGTCAGAAAGCGAAAAGAATTACAGTTTTGTACTCCTAATTACCAATACTAACCAACCAAATCACTTTTGGACCGACTGTGTTAAAATAATTTTTGGCCATTTTTTCGCTTTTTTTGTAAGGGGTACCATCATCAAAATTTGCAAAAAATTGGAATGACAAAGAAATTTTTTTTGAAAACACAGTTCGATTGGAAATTTAATTACGAACTTAACGAGGTATGGCATTCTATATTTGGACCACTATTTCGAATGCTGTGATAAAAATACTGATAATTTATTACGCAAAAAAACAGAAAATCGATTTTTGCCAAAATTTCAATATTTACGATTGGTATTTTCTGTATAACTTGGCTAAAAATGGTCAGAAAGCGAAAAGAATTACAGTTTTGTACTCCTAATTACCAATACTAACCAACCAAATCACTTTTGGACCGACTGTGTTAAAATAATTTTTGGCCATTTTTTCGCTTTTTTTGTAAGGGGTACCATCATCAAAATTTGCAAAAAATTGGAATGACAAAGAAATTTTTTTTGAAAACACAGTTCGATTGGAAATTTAATTACGAACTTAACGAGGTATGGCATTCTATATTTGGACCACTATTTCGAATGCTGTGATAAAAATACTGATAATTTATTACGCAAAAAAACAGAAAATCGATTTTTGCCAAAATTTCAATATTTACGATTGGTATTTTCTGTATAACTTGGCTAAAAATGGTCAGAAAGCGAAAAGAATTACAGTTTTGTACTCCTAATTACCAATACTAACCAACCAAATCACTTTTGGACCGACTGTGTTAAAATAATTTTTGGCCATTTTTTCGCTTTTTTTGTAAGGGGTACCATCATCAAAATTTGCAAAAAATTGGAATGACAAAGAAATTTTTTTTGAAAACACAGTTCGATTGGAAATTTAATTACGAACTTAACGAGGTATGGCATTCTATATTTGGACCACTATTTCGAATGCTGTGATAAAAATACTGATAATTTATTACGCAAAAAAACAGAAAATCGATTTTTGCCAAAATTTCAATATTTACGATTGGTATTTTCTGTATAACTTGGCTAAAAATGGTCAGAAAGCGAAAAGAATTACAGTTTTGTACTCCTAATTACCAATACTAACCAACCAAATCACTTTTGACCGACTGTGTTAAAATAATTTTTGGCCATTTTTTCGCTTTTTTTGTAAGGGGTACCATCATCAAAATTTGCAAAAAATTGGAATGACAAAGAAATTTTTTTTGAAAACACAGTTCGATTGGAAATTTAATTACGAACTTAACGAGGTATGGCATTCTATATTTGGACCACTATTTCGAATGCTGTGATAAAAATACTGATAATTTATTACGCAAAAAAACAGAAAATCGATTTTTGCCAAAATTTCAATATTTACGATTGGTATTTTCTGTATAACTTGGCTAAAAATGGTCAGAAAGCGAAAAGAATTACAGTTTTGTACTCCTAATTACCAATACTAACCAACCAAATCACTTTTGACCGACTGTGTTAAAATAATTTTTGGCCATTTTTTCGCTTTTTTTGTAAGGGGTACCATCATCAAAATTTGCAAAAAATTGGAATGACAAAGAAATTTTTTTTGAAAACACAGTTCGATTGGAAATTTAATTACGAACTTAACGAGGTATGGCATTCTATATTTGGACCACTATTTCGAATGCTGTGATAAAAATACTGATAATTTATTACGCAAAAAAACAGAAAATCGATTTTTGCCAAAATTTCAATATTTACGATTGGTATTTTCTGTATAACTTGGCTAAAAATGGTCAGAAAGCGAAAAGAATTACAGTTTTGTACTCCTAATTACCAATACTAACCAACCAAATCACTTTTGGACCGACTGTGTTAAAATAATTTTTGGCCATTTTTTCGCTTTTTTTGTAAGGGGTACCATCATCAAAATTTGCAAAAAATTGGAATGACAAAGAAATTTTTTTTGAAAACACAGTTCGATTGGAAATTTAATTACGAACTTAACGAGGTATGGCATTCTATATTTGGACCACTATTTCGAATGCTGTGATAAAAATACTGATAATTTATTACGCAAAAAAACAGAAAATCGATTTTTGCCAAAATTTCAATATTTACGATTGGTATTTTCTGTATAACTTGGCTAAAAATGGTCAGAAAGCGAAAAGAATTACAGTTTTGTACTCCTAATTACCAATACTAACCAACCAAATCACTTTTGGACCGACTGTGTTAAAATAATTTTTGGCCATTTTTTCGCTTTTTTTGTAAGGGGTACCATCATCAAAATTTGCAAAAAATTGGAATGACAAAGAAATTTTTTTTGAAAACACAGTTCGATTGGAAATTTAATTACGAACTTAACGAGGTATGGCATTCTATATTTGGACCACTATTTCGAATGCTGTGATAAAAATACTGATAATTTATTACGCAAAAAAACAGAAAATCGATTTTTGCCAAAATTTCAATATTTACGATTGGTATTTTCTGTATAACTTGGCTAAAAATGGTCAGAAAGCGAAAAGAATTACAGTTTTGTACTCCTAATTACCAATACTAACCAACCAAATCACTTTTGACCGACTGTGTTAAAATAATTTTTGGCCATTTTTTCGCTTTTTTTGTAAGGGGTACCATCATCAAAATTTGCAAAAAATTGGAATGACAAAGAAATTTTTTTTGAAAACACAGTTCGATTGGAAATTTAATTACGAACTTAACGAGGTATGGCATTCTATATTTGGACCACTATTTCGAATGCTGTGATAAAAATACTGATAATTTATTACGCAAAAAAACAGAAAATCGATTTTTGCCAAAATTTCAATATTTACGATTGGTATTTTCTGTATAACTTGGCTAAAAATGGTCAGAAAGCGAAAAGAATTACAGTTTTGTACTCCTAATTACCAATACTAACCAACCAAATCACTTTTGGACCGACTGTGTTAAAATAATTTTTGGCCATTTTTTCGCTTTTTTTGTAAGGGGTACCATCATCAAAATTTGCAAAAAATTGGAATGACAAAGAAATTTTTTTTGAAAACACAGTTCGATTGGAAATTTAATTACGAACTTAACGAGGTATGGCATTCTATATTTGGACCACTATTTCGAATGCTGTGATAAAAATACTGATAATTTATTACGCAAAAAAACAGAAAATCGATTTTTGCCAAAATTTCAATATTTACGATTGGTATTTTCTGTATAACTTGGCTAAAAATGGTCAGAAAGCGAAAAGAATTACAGTTTTGTACTCCTAATTACCAATACTAACCAACCAAATCACTTTTGGACCGACTGTGTTAAAATAATTTTTGGCCATTTTTTCGCTTTTTTTGTAAGGGGTACCATCATCAAAATTTGCAAAAAATTGGAATGACAAAGAAATTTTTTTTGAAAACACAGTTCGATTGGAAATTTAATTACGAACTTAACGAGGTATGGCATTCTATATTTGGACCACTATTTCGAATGCTGTGATAAAAATACTGATAATTTATTACGCAAAAAAACAGAAAATCGATTTTTGCCAAAATTTCAATATTTACGATTGGTATTTTCTGTATAACTTGGCTAAAAATGGTCAGAAAGCGAAAAGAATTACAGTTTTGTACTCCTAATTACCAATACTAACCAACCAAATCACTTTTGGACCGACTGTGTTAAAATAATTTTTGGCCATTTTTTCGCTTTTTTTGTAAGGGGTACCATCATCAAAATTTGCAAAAAATTGGAATGACAAAGAAATTTTTTTTGAAAACACAGTTCGATTGGAAATTTAATTACGAACTTAACGAGGTATGGCATTCTATATTTGGACCACTATTTCGAATGCTGTGATAAAAATACTGATAATTTATTACGCAAAAAAACAGAAAATCGATTTTTGCCAAAATTTCAATATTTACGATTGGTATTTTCTGTATAACTTGGCTAAAAATGGTCAGAAAGCGAAAAGAATTACAGTTTTGTACTCCTAATTACCAATACTAACCAACCAAATCACTTTTGGACCGACTGTGTTAAAATAATTTTTGGCCATTTTTTCGCTTTTTTTGTAAGGGGTACCATCATCAAAATTTGCAAAAAATTGGAATGACAAAGAAATTTTTTTTGAAAACACAGTTCGATTGGAAATTTAATTACGAACTTAACGAGGTATGGCATTCTATATTTGGACCACTATTTCGAATGCTGTGATAAAAATACTGATAATTTATTACGCAAAAAAACAGAAAATCGATTTTTGCCAAAATTTCAATATTTACGATTGGTATTTTCTGTATAACTTGGCTAAAAATGGTCAGAAAGCGAAAAGAATTACAGTTTTGTACTCCTAATTACCAATACTAACCAACCAAATCACTTTTGGACCGACTGTGTTAAAATAATTTTTGGCCATTTTTTCGCTTTTTTTGTAAGGGGTACCATCATCAAAATTTGCAAAAAATTGGAATGACAAAGAAATTTTTTTTGAAAACACAGTTCGATTGGAAATTTAATTACGAACTTAACGAGGTATGGCATTCTATATTTGGACCACTATTTCGAATGCTGTGATAAAAATACTGATAATTTATTACGCAAAAAAACAGAAAATCGATTTTTGCCAAAATTTCAATATTTACGATTGGTATTTTCTGTATAACTTGGCTAAAAATGGTCAGAAAGCGAAAAGAATTACAGTTTTGTACTCCTAATTACCAATACTAACCAACCAAATCACTTTTGGACCGACTGTGTTAAAATAATTTTTGGCCATTTTTTCGCTTTTTTTGTAAGGGGTACCATCATCAAAATTTGCAAAAAATTGGAATGACAAAGAAATTTTTTTTGAAAACACAGTTCGATTGGAAATTTAATTACGAACTTAACGAGGTATGGCATTCTATATTTGGACCACTATTTCGAATGCTGTGATAAAAATACTGATAATTTATTACGCAAAAAAACAGAAAATCGATTTTTGCCAAAATTTCAATATTTACGATTGGTATTTTCTGTATAACTTGGCTAAAAATGGTCAGAAAGCGAAAAGAATTACAGTTTTGTACTCCTAATTACCAATACTAACCAACCAAATCACTTTTGGACCGACTGTGTTAAAATAATTTTTGGCCATTTTTTCGCTTTTTTTGTAAGGGGTACCATCATCAAAATTTGCAAAAAATTGGAATGACAAAGAAATTTTTTTTGAAAACACAGTTCGATTGGAAATTTAATTACGAACTTAACGAGGTATGGCATTCTATATTTGGACCACTATTTCGAATGCTGTGATAAAAATACTGATAATTTATTACGCAAAAAAACAGAAAATCGATTTTTGCCAAAATTTCAATATTTACGATTGGTATTTTCTGTATAACTTGGCTAAAAATGGTCAGAAAGCGAAAAGAATTACAGTTTTGTACTCCTAATTACCAATACTAACCAACCAAATCACTTTTGGACCGACTGTGTTAAAATAATTTTTGGCCATTTTTTCGCTTTTTTTGTAAGGGGTACCATCATCAAAATTTGCAAAAAATTGGAATGACAAAGAAATTTTTTTTGAAAACACAGTTCGATTGGAAATTTAATTACGAACTTAACGAGGTATGGCATTCTATATTTGGACCACTATTTCGAATGCTGTGATAAAAATACTGATAATTTATTACGCAAAAAAACAGAAAATCGATTTTTGCCAAAATTTCAATATTTACGATTGGTATTTTCTGTATAACTTGGCTAAAAATGGTCAGAAAGCGAAAAGAATTACAGTTTTGTACTCCTAATTACCAATACTAACCAACCAAATCACTTTTGGACCGACTGTGTTAAAATAATTTTTGGCCATTTTTTCGCTTTTTTTGTAAGGGGTACCATCATCAAAATTTGCAAAAAATTGGAATGACAAAGAAATTTTTTTTGAAAACACAGTTCGATTGGAAATTTAATTACGAACTTAACGAGGTATGGCATTCTATATTTGGACCACTATTTCGAATGCTGTGATAAAAATACTGATAATTTATTACGCAAAAAAACAGAAAATCGATTTTTGCCAAAATTTCAATATTTACGATTGGTATTTTCTGTATAACTTGGCTAAAAATGGTCAGAAAGCGAAAAGAATTACAGTTTTGTACTCCTAATTACCAATACTAACCAACCAAATCACTTTTGGACCGACTGTGTTAAAATAATTTTTGGCCATTTTTTCGCTTTTTTTGTAAGGGGTACCATCATCAAAATTTGCAAAAAATTGGAATGACAAAGAAATTTTTTTTGAAAACACAGTTCGATTGGAAATTTAATTACGAACTTAACGAGGTATGGCATTCTATATTTGGACCACTATTTCGAATGCTGTGATAAAAATACTGATAATTTATTACGCAAAAAAACAGAAAATCGATTTTTGCCAAAATTTCAATATTTACGATTGGTATTTTCTGTATAACTTGGCTAAAAATGGTCAGAAAGCGAAAAGAATTACAGTTTTGTACTCCTAATTACCAATACTAACCAACCAAATCACTTTTGGACCGACTGTGTTAAAATAATTTTTGGCCATTTTTTCGCTTTTTTTGTAAGGGGTACCATCATCAAAATTTGCAAAAAATTGGAATGACATAGAAATTTTTTTTGAAAACACAGTTCGATTGGAAATTTAATTACGAACTTAACGAGGTATGGCATTCTATATTTGGACCACTATTTCGAATGCTGTGATAAAAATACTGATAATTTATTACGCAAAAAAACAGAAAATCGATTTTTGCCAAAATTTCAATATTTACGATTGGTATTTTCTGTATAACTTGGCTAAAAATGGTCAGAAAGCGAAAAGAATTACAGTTTTGTACTCCTAATTACCAATACTAACCAACCAAATCACTTTTGGACCGACTGTGTTAAAATAATTTTTGGCCATTTTTTCGCTTTTTTTGTAAGGGGTACCATCATCAAAATTTGCAAAAAATTGGAATGACAAAGAAATTTTTTTTGAAAACACAGTTCGATTGGAAATTTAATTACGAACTTAACGAGGTATGGCATTCTATATTTGGACCACTATTTCGAATGCTGTGATAAAAATACTGATAATTTATTACGCAAAAAAACAGAAAATCGATTTTTGCCAAAATTTCAATATTTACGATTGGTATTTTCTGTATAACTTGGCTAAAAATGGTCAGAAAGCGAAAAGAATTACAGTTTTGTACTCCTAATTACCAATACTAACCAACCAAATCACTTTTGGACCGACTGTGTTAAAATAATTTTTGGCCATTTTTTCGCTTTTTTTGTAAGGGGTACCATCATCAAAATTTGCAAAAAATTGGAATGACAAGAAATTTTTTTTGAAAACACAGTTCGATTGGAAATTTAATTACGAACTTAACGAGGTATGGCATTCTATATTTGGACCACTATTTCGAATGCTGTGATAAAAATACTGATAATTTATTACGCAAAAAAACAGAAAATCGATTTTTGCCAAAATTTCAATATTTACGATTGGTATTTTCTGTATAACTTGGCTAAAAATGGTCAGAAAGCGAAAAGAATTACAGTTTTGTACTCCTAATTACCAATACTAACCAACCAAATCACTTTTGGACCGACTGTGTTAAAATAATTTTTGGCCATTTTTTCGCTTTTTTTGTAAGGGGTACCATCATCAAAATTTGCAAAAAATTGGAATGACATAGAAATTTTTTTTGAAAACACAGTTCGATTGGAAATTTAATTACGAACTTAACGAGGTATGGCATTCTATATTTGGACCACTATTTCGAATGCTGTGATAAAAATACTGATAATTTATTACGCAAAAAAACAGAAAATCGATTTTTGCCAAAATTTCAATATTTACGATTGGTATTTTCTGTATAACTTGGCTAAAAATGGTCAGAAAGCGAAAAGAATTACAGTTTTGTACTCCTAATTACCAATACTAACCAACCAAATCACTTTTGGACCGACTGTGTTAAAATAATTTTTGGCCATTTTTTCGCTTTTTTTGTAAGGGGTACCATCATCAAAATTTGCAAAAAATTGGAATGACAAAGAAATTTTTTTTGAAAACACAGTTCGATTGGAAATTTAATTACGAACTTAACGAGGTATGGCATTCTATATTTGGACCACTATTTCGAATGCTGTGATAAAAATACTGATAATTTATTACGCAAAAAAACAGAAAATCGATTTTTGCCAAAATTTCAATATTTACGATTGGTATTTTCTGTATAACTTGGCTAAAAATGGTCAGAAAGCGAAAAGAATTACAGTTTTGTACTCCTAATTACCAATACTAACCAACCAAATCACTTTTGGACCGACTGTGTTAAAATAATTTTTGGCCATTTTTTCGCTTTTTTTGTAAGGGGTACCATCATCAAAATTTGCAAAAAATTGGAATGACAAGAAATTTTTTTTGAAAACACAGTTCGATTGGAAATTTAATTACGAACTTAACGAGGTATGGCATTCTATATTTGGACCACTATTTCGAATGCTGTGATAAAAATACTGATAATTTATTACGCAAAAAAACAGAAAATCGATTTTTGCCAAAATTTCAATATTTACGATTGGTATTTTCTGTATAACTTGGCTAAAAATGGTCAGAAAGCGAAAAGAATTACAGTTTTGTACTCCTAATTACCAATACTAACCAACCAAATCACTTTTGGACCGACTGTGTTAAAATAATTTTTGGCCATTTTTTCGCTTTTTTTGTAAGGGGTACCATCATCAAAATTTGCAAAAAATTGGAATGACAAAGAAATTTTTTTTGAAAACACAGTTCGATTGGAAATTTAATTACGAACTTAACGAGGTATGGCATTCTATATTTGGACCACTATTTCGAATGCTGTGATAAAAATACTGATAATTTATTACGCAAAAAAACAGAAAATCGATTTTTGCCAAAATTTCAATATTTACGATTGGTATTTTCTGTATAACTTGGCTAAAAATGGTCAGAAAGCGAAAAGAATTACAGTTTTGTACTCCTAATTACCAATACTAACCAACCAAATCACTTTTGGACCGACTGTGTTAAAATAATTTTTGGCCATTTTTTCGCTTTTTTTGTAAGGGGTACCATCATCAAAATTTGCAAAAAATTGGAATGACAAAGAAATTTTTTTTGAAAACACAGTTCGATTGGAAATTTAATTACGAACTTAACGAGGTATGGCATTCTATATTTGGACCACTATTTCGAATGCTGTGATAAAAATACTGATAATTTATTACGCAAAAAAACAGAAAATCGATTTTTGCCAAAATTTCAATATTTACGATTGGTATTTTCTGTATAACTTGGCTAAAAATGGTCAGAAAGCGAAAAGAATTACAGTTTTGTACTCCTAATTACCAATACTAACCAACCAAATCACTTTTGGACCGACTGTGTTAAAATAATTTTTGGCCATTTTTTCGCTTTTTTTGTAAGGGGTACCATCATCAAAATTTGCAAAAAATTGGAATGACAAAGAAATTTTTTTTGAAAACACAGTTCGATTGGAAATTTAATTACGAACTTAACGAGGTATGGCATTCTATATTTGGACCACTATTTCGAATGCTGTGATAAAAATACTGATAATTTATTACGCAAAAAAACAGAAAATCGATTTTTGCCAAAATTTCAATATTTACGATTGGTATTTTCTGTATAACTTGGCTAAAAATGGTCAGAAAGCGAAAAGAATTACAGTTTTGTACTCCTAATTACCAATACTAACCAACCAAATCACTTTTGGACCGACTGTGTTAAAATAATTTTTGGCCATTTTTTCGCTTTTTTTGTAAGGGGTACCATCATCAAAATTTGCAAAAAATTGGAATGACATAGAAATTTTTTTTGAAAACACAGTTCGATTGGAAATTTAATTACGAACTTAACGAGGTATGGCATTCTATATTTGGACCACTATTTCGAATGCTGTGATAAAAATACTGATAATTTATTACGCAAAAAAACAGAAAATCGATTTTTGCCAAAATTTCAATATTTACGATTGGTATTTTCTGTATAACTTGGCTAAAAATGGTCAGAAAGCGAAAAGAATTACAGTTTTGTACTCCTAATTACCAATACTAACCAACCAAATCACTTTTGGACCGACTGTGTTAAAATAATTTTTGGCCATTTTTTCGCTTTTTTTGTAAGGGGTACCATCATCAAAATTTGCAAAAAATTGGAATGACATAGAAATTTTTTTTGAAAACACAGTTCGATTGGAAATTTAATTACGAACTTAACGAGGTATGGCATTCTATATTTGGACCACTATTTCGAATGCTGTGATAAAAATACTGATAATTTATTACGCAAAAAAACAGAAAATCGATTTTTGCCAAAATTTCAATATTTACGATTGGTATTTTCTGTATAACTTGGCTAAAAATGGTCAGAAAGCGAAAAGAATTACAGTTTTGTACTCCTAATTACCAATACTAACCAACCAAATCACTTTTGGACCGACTGTGTTAAAATAATTTTTGGCCATTTTTTCGCTTTTTTTGTAAGGGGTACCATCATCAAAATTTGCAAAAAATTGGAATGACATAGAAATTTTTTTTGAAAACACAGTTCGATTGGAAATTTAATTACGAACTTAACGAGGTATGGCATTCTATATTTGGACCACTATTTCGAATGCTGTGATAAAAATACTGATAATTTATTACGCAAAAAAACAGAAAATCGATTTTTGCCAAAATTTCAATATTTACGATTGGTATTTTCTGCATAACTTGGCTAAAAATGGTCAGAAAGCGAAAAGAATTACAGTTTTGTACTCCTAATTACCAATACTAACCAACCAAATCACTTTTGACCGACTGTGTTAAAATAATTTTTGGCCATTTTTTCGCTTTTTTTGTAAGGGGTACCATCATCAAAATTTGCAAAAAATTGGAATGACATAGAAATTTTTTTTGAAAACACAGTTCGATTGGAAATTTAATTACGAACTTAACGAGGTATGGCATTCTATATTTGGACCACTATTTCGAATGCTGTGATAAAAATACTGATAATTTATTACGCAAAAAAACAGAAAATCGATTTTTGCCAAAATTTCAATATTTACGATTGGTATTTTCTGCATAACTTGGCTAAAAATGGTCAGAAAGCGAAAAGAATTACAGTTTTGTACTCCTAATTACCAATACTAACCAACCAAATCACTTTTGGACCGACTGTGTTAAAATAATTTTTGGCCATTTTTTCGCTTTTTTTGTAAGGGGTACCATCATCAAAATTTGCAAAAAATTGGAATGACATAGAAATTTTTTTTGAAAACACAGTTCGATTGGAAATTTAATTACGAACTTAACGAGGTATGGCATTCTATATTTGGACCACTATTTCGAATGCTGTGATAAAAATACTGATAATTTATTACGCAAAAAAACAGAAAATCGATTTTTGCCAAAATTTCAATATTTACGATTGGTATTTTCTGCATAACTTGGCTAAAAATGGTCAGAAAGCGAAAAGAATTACAGTTTTGTACTCCTAATTACCAATACTAACCAACCAAATCACTTTTGGACCGACTGTGTTAAAATAATTTTTGGCCATTTTTTCGCTTTTTTTGTAAGGGGTACCATCATCAAAATTTGCAAAAAATTGGAATGACATAGAAATTTTTTTTGAAAACACAGTTCGATTGGAAATTTAATTACGAACTTAACGAGGTATGGCATTCTATATTTGGACCACTATTTCGAATGCTGTGATAAAAATACTGATAATTTATTACGCAAAAAAACAGAAAATCGATTTTTGCCAAAATTTCAATATTTACGATTGGTATTTTCTGCATAACTTGGCTAAAAATGGTCAGAAAGCGAAAAGAATTACAGTTTTGTACTCCTAATTACCAATACTAACCAACCAAATCACTTTTGGACCGACTGTGTTAAAATAATTTTTGGCCATTTTTTCGCTTTTTTTGTAAGGGGTACCATCATCAAAATTTGCAAAAAATTGGAATGACATAGAAATTTTTTTTGAAAACACAGTTCGATTGGAAATTTAATTACGAACTTAACGAGGTATGGCATTCTATATTTGGACCACTATTTCGAATGCTGTGATAAAAATACTGATAATTTATTACGCAAAAAAACAGAAAATCGATTTTTGCCAAAATTTCAATATTTACGATTGGTATTTTCTGCATAACTTGGCTAAAAATGGTCAGAAAGCGAAAAGAATTACAGTTTTGTACTCCTAATTACCAATACTAACCAACCAAATCACTTTTGGACCGACTGTGTTAAAATAATTTTTGGCCATTTTTTCGCTTTTTTTGTAAGGGGTACCATCATCAAAATTTGCAAAAAATTGGAATGACATAGAAATTTTTTTTGAAAACACAGTTCGATTGGAAATTTAATTACGAACTTAACGAGGTATGGCATTCTATATTTGGACCACTATTTCGAATGCTGTGATAAAAATACTGATAATTTATTACGCAAAAAAACAGAAAATCGATTTTTGCCAAAATTTCAATATTTACGATTGGTATTTTCTGCATAACTTGGCTAAAAATGGTCAGAAAGCGAAAAGAATTACAGTTTTGTACTCCTAATTACCAATACTAACCAACCAAATCACTTTTGGACCGACTGTGTTAAAATAATTTTTGGCCATTTTTTCGCTTTTTTTGTAAGGGGTACCATCATCAAAATTTGCAAAAAATTGGAATGACATAGAAATTTTTTTTGAAAACACAGTTCGATTGGAAATTTAATTACGAACTTAACGAGGTATGGCATTCTATATTTGGACCACTATTTCGAATGCTGTGATAAAAATACTGATAATTTATTACGCAAAAAAACAGAAAATCGATTTTTGCCAAAATTTCAATATTTACGATTGGTATTTTCTGCATAACTTGGCTAAAAATGGTCAGAAAGCGAAAAGAATTACAGTTTTGTACTCCTAATTACCAATACTAACCAACCAAATCACTTTTGGACCGACTGTGTTAAAATAATTTTTGGCCATTTTTTCGCTTTTTTTGTAAGGGGTACCATCATCAAAATTTGCAAAAAATTGGAATGACATAGAAATTTTTTTTGAAAACACAGTTCGATTGGAAATTTAATTACGAACTTAACGAGGTATGGCATTCTATATTTGGACCACTATTTCGAATGCTGTGATAAAAATACTGATAATTTATTACGCAAAAAAACAGAAAATCGATTTTTGCCAAAATTTCAATATTTACGATTGGTATTTTCTGCATAACTTGGCTAAAAATGGTCAGAAAGCGAAAAGAATTACAGTTTTGTACTCCTAATTACCAATACTAACCAACCAAATCACTTTTGGACCGACTGTGTTAAAATAATTTTTGGCCATTTTTTCGCTTTTTTTGTAAGGGGTACCATCATCAAAATTTGCAAAAAATTGGAATGACATAGAAATTTTTTTTGAAAACACAGTTCGATTGGAAATTTAATTACGAACTTAACGAGGTATGGCATTCTATATTTGGACCACTATTTCGAATGCTGTGATAAAAATACTGATAATTTATTACGCAAAAAAACAGAAAATCGATTTTTGCCAAAATTTCAATATTTACGATTGGTATTTTCTGCATAACTTGGCTAAAAATGGTCAGAAAGCGAAAAGAATTACAGTTTTGTACTCCTAATTACCAATACTAACCAACCAAATCACTTTTGGACCGACTGTGTTAAAATAATTTTTGGCCATTTTTTCGCTTTTTTTGTAAGGGGTACCATCATCAAAATTTGCAAAAAATTGGAATGACATAGAAATTTTTTTTGAAAACACAGTTCGATTGGAAATTTAATTACGAACTTAACGAGGTATGGCATTCTATATTTGGACCACTATTTCGAATGCTGTGATAAAAATACTGATAATTTATTACGCAAAAAAACAGAAAATCGATTTTTGCCAAAATTTCAATATTTACGATTGGTATTTTCTGCATAACTTGGCTAAAAATGGTCAGAAAGCGAAAAGAATTACAGTTTTGTACTCCTAATTACCAATACTAACCAACCAAATCACTTTTGGACCGACTGTGTTAAAATAATTTTTGGCCATTTTTTCGCTTTTTTTGTAAGGGGTACCATCATCAAAATTTGCAAAAAATTGGAATGACATAGAAATTTTTTTTGAAAACACAGTTCGATTGGAAATTTAATTACGAACTTAACGAGGTATGGCATTCTATATTTGGACCACTATTTCGAATGCTGTGATAAAAATACTGATAATTTATTACGCAAAAAAACAGAAAATCGATTTTTGCCAAAATTTCAATATTTACGATTGGTATTTTCTGCATAACTTGGCTAAAAATGGTCAGAAAGCGAAAAGAATTACAGTTTTGTACTCCTAATTACCAATACTAACCAACCAAATCACTTTTGACCGACTGTGTTAAAATAATTTTTGGCCATTTTTTCGCTTTTTTTGTAAGGGGTACCATCATCAAAATTTGCAAAAAATTGGAATGACATAGAAATTTTTTTTGAAAACACAGTTCGATTGGAAATTTAATTACGAACTTAACGAGGTATGGCATTCTATATTTGGACCACTATTTCGAATGCTGTGATAAAAATACTGATAATTTATTACGCAAAAAAACAGAAAATCGATTTTTGCCAAAATTTCAATATTTACGATTGGTATTTTCTGCATAACTTGGCTAAAAATGGTCAGAAAGCGAAAAGAATTACAGTTTTGTACTCCTAATTACCAATACTAACCAACCAAATCACTTTTGACCGACTGTGTTAAAATAATTTTTGGCCATTTTTTCGCTTTTTTTGTAAGGGGTACCATCATCAAAATTTGCAAAAAATTGGAATGACATAGAAATTTTTTTTGAAAACACAGTTCGATTGGAAATTTAATTACGAACTTAACGAGGTATGGCATTCTATATTTGGACCACTATTTCGAATGCTGTGATAAAAATACTGATAATTTATTACGCAAAAAAACAGAAAATCGATTTTTGCCAAAATTTCAATATTTACGATTGGTATTTTCTGCATAACTTGGCTAAAAATGGTCAGAAAGCGAAAAGAATTACAGTTTTGTACTCCTAATTACCAATACTAACCAACCAAATCACTTTTGGACCGACTGTGTTAAAATAATTTTTGGCCATTTTTTCGCTTTTTTTGTAAGGGGTACCATCATCAAAATTTGCAAAAAATTGGAATGACATAGAAATTTTTTTTGAAAACACAGTTCGATTGGAAATTTAATTACGAACTTAACGAGGTATGGCATTCTATATTTGGACCACTATTTCGAATGCTGTGATAAAAATACTGATAATTTATTACGCAAAAAAACAGAAAATCGATTTTTGCCAAAATTTCAATATTTACGATTGGTATTTTCTGCATAACTTGGCTAAAAATGGTCAGAAAGCGAAAAGAATTACAGTTTTGTACTCCTAATTACCAATACTAACCAACCAAATCACTTTTGGACCGACTGTGTTAAAATAATTTTTGGCCATTTTTTCGCTTTTTTTGTAAGGGGTACCATCATCAAAATTTGCAAAAAATTGGAATGACATAGAAATTTTTTTTGAAAACACAGTTCGATTGGAAATTTAATTACGAACTTAACGAGGTATGGCATTCTATATTTGGACCACTATTTCGAATGCTGTGATAAAAATACTGATAATTTATTACGCAAAAAAACAGAAAATCGATTTTTGCCAAAATTTCAATATTTACGATTGGTATTTTCTGCATAACTTGGCTAAAAATGGTCAGAAAGCGAAAAGAATTACAGTTTTGTACTCCTAATTACCAATACTAACCAACCAAATCACTTTTGGACCGACTGTGTTAAAATAATTTTTGGCCATTTTTTCGCTTTTTTTGTAAGGGGTACCATCATCAAAATTTGCAAAAAATTGGAATGACATAGAAATTTTTTTTGAAAACACAGTTCGATTGGAAATTTAATTACGAACTTAACGAGGTATGGCATTCTATATTTGGACCACTATTTCGAATGCTGTGATAAAAATACTGATAATTTATTACGCAAAAAAACAGAAAATCGATTTTTGCCAAAATTTCAATATTTACGATTGGTATTTTCTGCATAACTTGGCTAAAAATGGTCAGAAAGCGAAAAGAATTACAGTTTTGTACTCCTAATTACCAATACTAACCAACCAAATCACTTTTGACCGACTGTGTTAAAATAATTTTTGGCCATTTTTTCGCTTTTTTTGTAAGGGGTACCATCATCAAAATTTGCAAAAAATTGGAATGACATAGAAATTTTTTTTGAAAACACAGTTCGATTGGAAATTTAATTACGAACTTAACGAGGTATGGCATTCTATATTTGGACCACTATTTCGAATGCTGTGATAAAAATACTGATAATTTATTACGCAAAAAAACAGAAAATCGATTTTTGCCAAAATTTCAATATTTACGATTGGTATTTTCTGCATAACTTGGCTAAAAATGGTCAGAAAGCGAAAAGAATTACAGTTTTGTACTCCTAATTACCAATACTAACCAACCAAATCACTTTTGGACCGACTGTGTTAAAATAATTTTTGGCCATTTTTTCGCTTTTTTTGTAAGGGGTACCATCATCAAAATTTGCAAAAAATTGGAATGACATAGAAATTTTTTTTGAAAACACAGTTCGATTGGAAATTTAATTACGAACTTAACGAGGTATGGCATTCTATATTTGGACCACTATTTCGAATGCTGTGATAAAAATACTGATAATTTATTACGCAAAAAAACAGAAAATCGATTTTTGCCAAAATTTCAATATTTACGATTGGTATTTTCTGCATAACTTGGCTAAAAATGGTCAGAAAGCGAAAAGAATTACAGTTTTGTACTCCTAATTACCAATACTAACCAACCAAATCACTTTTGGACCGACTGTGTTAAAATAATTTTTGGCCATTTTTTCGCTTTTTTTGTAAGGGGTACCATCATCAAAATTTGCAAAAAATTGGAATGACATAGAAATTTTTTTTGAAAACACAGTTCGATTGGAAATTTAATTACGAACTTAACGAGGTATGGCATTCTATATTTGGACCACTATTTCGAATGCTGTGATAAAAATACTGATAATTTATTACGCAAAAAAACAGAAAATCGATTTTTGCCAAAATTTCAATATTTACGATTGGTATTTTCTGCATAACTTGGCTAAAAATGGTCAGAAAGCGAAAAGAATTACAGTTTTGTACTCCTAATTACCAATACTAACCAACCAAATCACTTTTGGACCGACTGTGTTAAAATAATTTTTGGCCATTTTTTCGCTTTTTTTGTAAGGGGTACCATCATCAAAATTTGCAAAAAATTGGAATGACATAGAAATTTTTTTTGAAAACACAGTTCGATTGGAAATTTAATTACGAACTTAACGAGGTATGGCATTCTATATTTGGACCACTATTTCGAATGCTGTGATAAAAATACTGATAATTTATTACGCAAAAAAACAGAAAATCGATTTTTGCCAAAATTTCAATATTTACGATTGGTATTTTCTGCATAACTTGGCTAAAAATGGTCAGAAAGCGAAAAGAATTACAGTTTTGTACTCCTAATTACCAATACTAACCAACCAAATCACTTTTGGACCGACTGTGTTAAAATAATTTTTGGCCATTTTTTCGCTTTTTTTGTAAGGGGTACCATCATCAAAATTTGCAAAAAATTGGAATGACATAGAAATTTTTTTTGAAAACACAGTTCGATTGGAAATTTAATTACGAACTTAACGAGGTATGGCATTCTATATTTGGACCACTATTTCGAATGCTGTGATAAAAATACTGATAATTTATTACGCAAAAAAACAGAAAATCGATTTTTGCCAAATTTCAATATTTACGATTGGTATTTTCTGCATAACTTGGCTAAAAATGGTCAGAAAGCGAAAAGAATTACAGTTTTGTACTCCTAATTACCAATACTAACCAACCAAATCACTTTGGACCGACTGTGTTAAAATAATTTTTGGCCATTTTTTCGCTTTTTTTGTAAGGTACATATCAAAATTTGCAAAAAATTGGAATGACATAGAAATTTTTTTTGAAAACACAGTTCGATTGGAAATTTAATTACGAACTTAACGAGGTATGGCATTCTATATTTGGACCACTATTTCGAATGCTGTGATAAAAATACTGATAATTTATTACGCAAAAAAACAGAAAATCGATTTTTGCCAAAATTTCAATATTTACGATTGGTATTTTCTGCATAACTTGGCTAAAAATGGTCAGAAAGCGAAAAGAATTACAGTTTTGTACTCCTAATTACCAATACTAACCAACCAAATCACTTTTGGACCGACTGTGTTAAAATAATTTTTGGCCATTTTTTCGCTTTTTTTGTAAGGGTACCATCATCAAAATTTGCAAAAAATTGGAATGACATAGAAATTTTTTTTGAAAACACAGTTCGATTGGAAATTTAATTACGAACTTAACGAGGTATGGCATTCTATATTTGGACCACTATTTCGAATGCTGTGATAAAAATACTGATAATTTATTACGCAAAAAAACAGAAAATCGATTTTTGCCAAAATTTCAATATTTACGATTGGTATTTTCTGCATAACTTGGCTAAAAATGGTCAGAAAGCGAAAAGAATTACAGTTTTGTACTCCTAATTACCAATACTAACCAACCAAATCACTTTTGACCGACTGTGTTAAAATAATTTTTGGCCATTTTTTCGCTTTTTTTGTAAGGGGTACCATCATCAAAATTTGCAAAAAATTGGAATGACATAGAAATTTTTTTTGAAAACACAGTTCGATTGGAAATTTAATTACGAACTTAACGAGGTATGGCATTCTATATTTGGACCACTATTTCGAATGCTGTGATAAAAATACTGATAATTTATTACGCAAAAAAACAGAAAATCGATGTTTGCCAAAATTTCAATATTTACGATTGGTATTTTCTGCATAACTTGGCTAAAAATGGTCAGAAAGCGAAAAGAATTACAGTTTTGTACTCCTAATTACCAATACTAACCAACCAAATCACTTTTGGACCGACTGTGTTAAAATAATTTTTGGCCATTTTTTCGCTTTTTTTGTAAGGGGTACCATCATCAAAATTTGCAAAAAATTGGAATGACATAGAAATTTTTTTGAAAACACAGTTCGATTGGAAATTTAATTACGAACTTAACGAGGTATGGCATTCTATATTTGGACCACTATTTCGAATGCTGTGATAAAAATACTGATAATTTATTACGCAAAAAAACAGAAAATCGATTTTTGCCAAAATTTCAATATTTACGATTGGTATTTTCTGCATAACTTGGCTAAAAATGGTCAGAAAGCGAAAAGAATTACAGTTTTGTACTCCTAATTACCAATACTAACCAACCAAATCACTTTTGGACCGACTGTGTTAAAATAATTTTTGGCCATTTTTTCGCTTTTTTGTAAGGGGTACCATCATCAAAATTTGCAAAAAATTGGAATGACATAGAAATTTTTTTTGAAAACACAGTTCGATTGGAAATTTAATTACGAACTTAACGAGGTATGGCATTCTATATTTGGACCACTATTTCGAATGCTGTGATAAAAATACTGATAATTTATTACGCAAAAAAACAGAAAATCGATTTTTGCCAAAATTTCAATATTTACGATTGGTATTTCTGCATAACTTGGCTAAAAATGGTCAGAAAGCGAAAAGAATTACAGTTTTGTACTCCTAATTACCAATACTAACCAACCAAATCACTTTTGGACCGACTGTGTTAAAATAATTTTTGGCCATTTTTTCGCTTTTTTTGTAAGGGGTACCATCATCAAATTTGCAAAAAATTGGAATGACATAGAAATTTTTTTTGAAAACACAGTTCGATTGGAAATTTAATTACGAACTTAACGAGGTATGGCATTCTATATTTGGACCACTATTTCGAATGCCTGTGATAAAAATACTGATAATTTATTACGCAAAAAAACAGAAAATCGATTTTTGCCAAAATTTCAATATTTACGATTGGTATTTTCTGCATAACTTGGCTAAAAATGGTCAGAAAGCGAAAAGAATTACAGTTTTGTACTCCTAATTACCAATACTAACCAACCAAATCACTTTTGGACCGACTGTGTTAAAATAATTTTGGCCATTTTTTCGCTTTTTTTGTAAGGGGTACCATCATCAAATTTGCAAAAAATTGGAATGACATAGAAATTTTTTTTTGAAAACACAGTTCGATTGGAAATTTAATTACGAACTTAACGAGGTATGGCATTCTATATTTGGACCACTATTTCGAATGCTGTGATAAAAATACTGATAATTTATTACGCAAAAAAACAGAAAATCGATTTTTGCCAAAATTTCAATATTTACGATTGGTATTTTCTGCATAACTTGGCTAAAAATGGTCAGAAAGCGAAAAGAATTACAGTTTTGTACTCCTAATTACCAATACTAACCAACCAAATCACTTTTTGACCGACTGTGTTAAAATAATTTTTGGCCATTTTTTCGCTTTTTTGTAAGGGGTACCATCATCAAAATTTGCAAAAAATTGGAATGACATAGAAATTTTTTTTGAAAACACAGTTCGATTGGAAATTTAATTACGAACTTAACGAGGTATGGCATTCTATATTTGGACCACTATTTCGAATGCTGTGATAAAAATACTGATAATTTATTACGCAAAAAAACAGAAAATCGATTTTTGCCAAAATTTCAATATTTACGATTGGTATTTTCTGCATAACTTGGCTAAAAATGGTCAGAAAGCGAAAAGAATTACAGTTTTGTACTCCTAATTACCAATACTAACCAACCAAATCACTTTTGGACCGACTGTGTTAAAATAATTTTTGGCCATTTTTTCGCTTTTTTTTGTAAGGGGTACCATCATCAAAATTTGCAAAAAATTGGAATGACATAGAAATTTTTTTTGAAAACACAGTTCGATTGGAAATTTAATTACGAACTTAACGAGGTATGGCATTCTATATTTGGACCACTATTTCGAATGCTGTGATAAAAATACTGATAATTTATTACGCAAAAAAACAGAAAATCGATTTTTGCCAAAATTTCAATATTTACGATTGGTATTTCCTGCATAACTTGGCTAAAAATGGTCAGAAAGCGAAAAGAATTACAGTTTTGTACTCCTAATTACCAATACTAACCAACCAAATCACTTTTGGACCGACTGTGTTAAAATAATTTTTGGCCATTTTTCGCTTTTTTTGTAAGGGGTACCATCATCAAAATTTGCAAAAAATTGGAATGACATAGAAATTTTTTTTTGAAAACACAGTTCGATTGGAAATTTAATTACGAACTTAACGAGGTATGGCATTCTATATTTGGACCACTATTTCGAATGCTGTGATAAAAATACTGATAATTTATTACGCAAAAAACAGAAAATCGATTTTTGCCAAAATTTCAATATTTACGATTGGTATTTCCTGCATAACTTGGCTAAAAATGGTCAGAAAGCGAAAAGAATTACAGTTTTGTACTCCTAATTACCAATACTAACCAACCAAATCACTTTTGGACCGACTGTGTTAAAATAATTTTTGGCCATTTTTTCGCTTTTTTTGTAAGGTTTTTTTGTACCATCATCAAAATTTGCAAAAAATTGGAATGACATAGAAATTTTTTTTGAAAACACAGTTCGATTGGAAATTTAATTACGAACTTAACGAGGTATGGCATTCTATATTTGGACCACTATTTCGAATGCTGTGATAAAAATACTGATAATTTATTACGCAAAAAAACAGAAAATCGATTTTTGCCAAAATTTCAATATTTACGATTGGTATTTTCTGCATAACTTGGCTAAAAATGGTCAGAAAGCGAAAAGAATTACAGTTTTGTACTCCTAATTACCAATACTAACCAACCAAATCACTTTTGGACCGACTGTGTTAAAATAATTTTTGGCCATTTTTTCGCTTTTTTGTAAGGGGTACCATCATCAAAATTTGCAAAAAATTGGAATGACATAGAAATTTTTTTTGAAAACACAGTTCGATTGGAAATTTAATTACGAACTTAACGAGGTATGGCATTCTATATTTGGACCACTATTTCGAATGCTGTGATAAAAATACTGATAATTTATTACGCAAAAAAACAGAAAATCGATTTTTGCCAAAATTTCAATATTTACGATTGGTATTTTCTGCATAACTTGGCTAAAAATGGTCAGAAAGCGAAAAGAATTACAGTTTTGTACTCCTAATTACCAATACTAACCAACCAAATCACTTTTGGACCGACTGTGTTAAAATAATTTTTGGCCATTTTTTCGCTTTTTTTGTAAGGGGTACCATCATCAAAATTTGCAAAAAATTGGAATGACATAGAAATTTTTTTTGAAAACACAGTTCGATTGGAAATTTAATTACGAACTTAACGAGGTATGGCATTCTATATTTGGACCACTATTTCGAATGCTGTGATAAAAATACTGATAATTTATTACGCAAAAAAACAGAAAATCGATTTTTGCCAAAATTTCAATATTTACGATTGGTATTTCCTGCATAACTTGGCTAAAAATGGTCAGAAAGCGAAAAGAATTACAGTTTTGTACTCCTAATTACCAATACTAACCAACCAAATCACTTTTGGACCGACTGTGTTAAAATAATTTTTGGCCATTTTTTCGCTTTTTTTGTAAGGGTACCATCATCAAAATTTGCAAAAAATTGGAATGACATAGAAATTTTTTTTGAAAACACAGTTCGATTGGAAATTTAATTACGAACTTAACGAGGTATGGCATTCTATATTTGGACCACTATTCGAATGCTGTGATAAAAATACTGATAATTTATTACGCAAAAAAAACAGAAAATCGATTTTTGCCAAAATTTCAATATTTACGATTGGTATTTTCTGCATAACTTGGCTAAAATGGTCAGAAAGCGAAAAGAATTACAGTTTTGTACTCCTAATTACCAATACTAACCAACCAAATCACTTTTGGACCGACTGTGTTAAAATAATTTTTGGCCATTTTTTCGCTTTTTTTGTAAGGGGTACCATCATCAAAATTTGCAAAAAATTGGAATGACATAGAAATTTTTTTTGAAAACACAGTTCGATTGGAAATTTAATTACGAACTTAACGAGGTATGGCATTCTATATTTGGACCACTATTTCGAATGCTGTGATAAAAATACTGATAATTTATTACGCAAAAAAACAGAAAATCGATTTTTGCCAAAATTTCAATATTTACGATTGGTATTTTCTGTATAACTTGGCTAAAAATGGTCAGAAAGCGAAAAGAATTACAGTTTTGTACTCCTAATTACCAATACTAACCAACCAAATCACTTTTTGACCGACTGTGTTAAAATAATTTTGGCCATTTTTTCGCTTTTTTTGTAAGGGGTACCATCATCAAAATTTGCAAAAAATTGGAATGACATAGAAATTTTTTTTGAAAACACAGTTCGATTGGAAATTTAATTACGAACTTAACGAGGTATGGCATTCTATATTTGGACCACTATTTCGAATGCTGTGATAAAAATACTGATAATTTATTACGCAAAAAAACAGAAAATCGATTTTTGCCAAAATTTCAATATTTACGATTGGTATTTCCTGCATAACTTGGCTAAAAATGGTCAGAAAGCGAAAAGAATTACAGTTTTGTACTCCTAATTACCAATACTAACCAACCAAATCACTTTTTGACCGACTGTGTTAAAATAATTTTTGGCCATTTTTTCGCTTTTTTTGTAAGGGGTACCATCATCAAAATTTGCAAAAAATTGGAATGACATAGAAATTTTTTTTGAAAACACAGTTCGATTGGAAATTTAATTACGAACTTAACGAGGTATGGCATTCTATATTTGGACCACTATTTCGAATGCTGTGATAAAAATACTGATAATTTATTACGCAAAAAAAACAGAAAATCGATTTTTGCCAAAATTTCAATATTTACGATTGGTATTTCCTGCATAACTTGGCTAAAAATGGTCAGAAAGCGAAAAGAATTACAGTTTTGTACTCCTAATTACCAATACTAACCAACCAAATCACTTTTGGACCGACTGTGTTAAAATAATTTTTGGCCATTTTTTCGCTTTTTTTGTAAGGGGTACCATCATCAAAATTTGCAAAAAATTGGAATGACATAGAAATTTTTTTTGAAAACACAGTTCGATTGGAAATTTAATTACGAACTTAACGAGGTATGGCATTCTATATTTGGACCACTATTTCGAATGCTGTGATAAAAATACTGATAATTTATTACGCAAAAAAACAGAAAATCGATTTTTGCCAAAATTTCAATATTTACGATTGGTATTTTCTGCATAACTTGGCTAAAAATGGTCAGAAAGCGAAAAGAATTACAGTTTTGTACTCCTAATTACCAATACTAACCAACCAAATCACTTTTGGACCGACTGTGTTAAAATAATTTTTGGCCATTTTTTCGCTTTTTTTGTAAATTTGCAAAAAATTGGAATGACATAGAAATTTTTTTTGAAAACACAGTTCGATTGGAAATTTAATTACGAACTTAACGAGGTATGGCATTCTATATTTGGACCACTATTTCGAATGCTGTGATAAAAATACTGATAATTTATTACGCAAAAAAACAGAAAATCGATTTTTGCCAAAATTTCAATATTTACGATTGGTATTTTCTGCATAACTTGGCTAAAAATGGTCAGAAAGCGAAAAGAATTACAGTTTTGTACTCCTAATTACCAATACTAACCAACCAAATCACTTTTGGACCGACTGTGTTAAAATAATTTTTGGCCATTTTTTCGCTTTTTTTGTAAGGGGTACCATCATCAAAATTTGCAAAAAATTGGAATGACATAGAAATTTTTTTTGAAAACACAGTTCGATTGGAAATTTAATTACGAACTTAACGAGGTATGGCATTCTATATTTGGACCACTATTTCGAATGCTGTGATAAAAATACTGATAATTTATTACGCAAAAAAACAGAAAATCGATTTTTGCCAAAATTTCAATATTTACGATTGGTATTTTCTGCATAACTTGGCTAAAAATGGTCAGAAAGCGAAAAGAATTACAGTTTTGTACTCCTAATTACCAATACTAACCAACCAAATCACTTTTGGACCGACTGTGTTAAAATAATTTTTGGCCATTTTTTCGCTTTTTTTGTAAGGGGTACCATCATCAAAATTTGCAAAAAATTGGAATGACAGAAATTTTTTTTGAAAACACAGTTCGATTGGAAATTTAATTACGAACTTAACGAGGTATAGCATTCTATATTTGGACCACTATTTCGAATGCTGTGATAAAAATACTGATAATTTATTACGCAAAAAAACAGAAAATCGATTTTTGCCAAAATTTCAATATTTACGATTGGTATTTTCTGTATAACTTGGCTAAAAATGGTCAGAAAGCGAAAAGAATTACAGTTTTGTACTCCTAATTACAAATACTAACCAACCAAATCACTTTTTGACCGACTGTGTTAAAATAATTTTTGGCCATTTTTTCGCTTTTTTTGTAAGGGGTACCATCATCAAAATTTGCAAAAAATTGGAATGACAGAAATTTTTTTTGAAAACACAGTTCGATTGGAAATTTAATTACGAACTTAACGAGGTATAGCATTCTATATTTGGACCACTATTTCGAATGCTGTGATAAAAATACTGATAATTTATTACGCAAAAAAACAGAAAATCGATTTTTGCCAAAATTTCAATATTTACGATTGGTATTTTCTGTATAACTTGGCTAAAAATGGTCAGAAAGCGAAAAGAATTACAGTTTTGTACTCCTAATTACAAATACTAACCAACCAAATCACTTTTTGACCGACTGTGTTAAAATAATTTTTGGCCATTTTTTCGCTTTTTTTGCAAAAAATTTGAAAGACAAAAAATTTTTTTTTGAAAACACAGTTTCTTTAGAAATTTAATTACGAGCTTAACGAGGTATGACATTCCATATTTGGAGCAATATTTCGAATGCTGTGATAAAAATACTGATAATAAATTCGCAAAAAGACAGAAAATCGATTATAAGTATTTCTACAAATATTTTGTATTTTAGCAGGACTTTTGTATGTATTGTTAGCATAGAAATACTAGTACACCTTTAAATAATTCATCGCTTCGGTTTACAGCGCATTTATCTAATTGAGAACAATATTTAATCAAAAACCTATCAGCCATCCCTTTTTAACAAATATTTATAGCGTTTGCCTTTGCAAATATTATTTATTAAAAAATATGTAATTATGAGCAAGACTATGCAAATTCTGCGGCCAAGCCGCATACATGAATCATTTGAGATCTGCTCTTCACCCACCTTTCAGTTCGATGACCTTGCAACTTGTGCTGTTAATTAGGCGCAAAATGTAATCTAAACGCGGTTTAGTTTAATCCATCGACTAATTGTCAGTTATGCCAATTTTCAGTGTTGGAGTCGTTATGGCGGGCGATTTTGGTTCCAGATCCTTGCCAATTCGCATTCGCATTCCCTTCTCTATTTCCATTTCCATTGCCATGCCAATGCCAATGCGAAATCCAAATCAGATTCAGTTGTCAAACAGTCAGCGCAGTCAATGCAAATTATGTTTACATATGCAAAACGAGTTTGTCATATACGCAATACGCAGGCACACTGGCACTCCTCATATATAATTACACATACGCCCTGTCGGCCACTGGATGTTAAATCGAGTGTAAGCCCATCGACTTTACACTGTTCCCGTGAGTTATTCAACAATCGAGCCCACTTCGCTGAATGGCTACTTCAAAAGAGTGCAAATGATTGTTGAAATGTTTTTCGCTGACCAGAAACCAAAATAAAAAGAAACAGACAGACAGACAGATTTGATTTAACATAACTCACAAAAATGCTCACACATACATTGGGTATTATGTTTTATTTATTGTCGATAAAAATTATTAATAAATTTCTCAAAAATTCCAATTCCTTACGATAACTGCAGCTTGAGCCGTGACAACATTTTGGCCCTATTACAATGCGTTATCTTATTTCAATTTGGTTGCGCTGCACATATGGTACAAATGGTCTTTTACTAATAGTCACAAATTTACAATTTGCATCCGGGGAACTGTTACAATTTTACGGTTGACTGCAGCGCACATGGAAATTATAAAATGTATTGATTGATAAAAAATATTTTCGTTTGGCTTTTTGAAAAAACATGCAGATACTACGCCCTATTATATTTTCGCTCAATATTTTTCGTTTTTGTGTTGCAATTCCTGTGTTCGGGGGGTTCAGGGTTCAGGGTTCGGGGTTCGGGGTTCAGGGTTCGGTTAGCGTGCATCTGAAATGCAGTTGAATATTTTTGGCAACGCATCTAATAGAACCAAAACCAAAAGAGTGGATATATATGTGTGGAAATAAATTCTTGCTGTCCTGCGGTGGCCACATTTAGGAGACTATTCTAGGGGGTTTTTGAGTGGTGGTGGTGGTGGGTGGTTCAAGCACACAACGACAAATATTTATATATATATATATATATTTTATATATATATGGAGTGTGTGAGAGAGAGGGGGAGACAAAGAGATAGACAGAGAGAGCGGCAGGCGGGCTTTCTAGCGGTTTCTGTTAGTTTTTGGGTGATTTTTGGGTGGTTTCTGGGGGGTGGTGGCAGTATTTTATGGAGGGACACGCGCGAGCACAGAGTAAAGTTTCATGGGGCGTAAGGGGCGTAAAAGTTGGCAATACTTACGCGTATTATCTTCTGATCACGTATTATCTTGCGTATGCAATTGACGATGAACGTAATGACCATTCCGCCGAGTATCAGGCCAAACACAATCACAATGATGACCACATGCTCCGATTGCCCGGCCGCCTCGCTCTGCAAAAAAGAATTGCGATGCTCGGTTTAATTGCCATTTTAATTACATTATCGAAACAGCTAGCCAGCTTGGCCAAGACCCAAAAAACCACAAAATAATCAGAGTTTAGCTTTCCTTGCGCCACTTAATTGCCTGCTTTGTGTGCATTCAAAATGGCCAGCTAATGACTATTGGCTGACTTGGGTGTTCAAGACATAAACTCTAAATATTTATTGAATATATTGTTGCTGATAGCAGTTTCATTAGTAAAGCAGATTAACGCTATTAAAAAGGATTTATGTAACCTGCACCGATACCTGCACAAATACTGTGACGAACATGGAGATTAGCCGTCTTTAGGTGGTCATTCTGCCATAATAGAATAGCAAACATGGCACATTAAATAAGCATAACTTGTGCATGCGCTTGATTGAGCACTTGATTGAAGCCTGCCTCCACACGAGCAATCATTTGTTTAATATCGTTTGAGCAGATTAGAAACCATTTACCATATACCCAAAACAACCAATTGGGCAGCGAAATCAAACAAAAAAAAATTACAAATTATATTCATTAAATGGGCCAGAATCGATATTCAAAAACTGCAAATTAGATTCCAGCAATGGGTCAGAATCGATATTACACACATTATGTTTAGCATAAAATAACGTGTAATTGTGGAAACTTTTTGGCAAAATCAAATATCAATTCGCTTTAATTGGTCCAATGTGGTGCGAAAATGAAATGAAGATTTTCCACCGAAATGAAATCATAAAATATGCATTTGCATTTAAATAGTTAATGCCGGAGTTTAGTCAAGAGCGGCGGTTTTAATGAAGTGCTACTATCTTTTTGCTGGCAAACGTTTTAATAGGGCTTACATTACATATTTCGCCTAATGAAATTTCTAAATCCTTAGCGAATTTATTTGAAATATATATTTTTTGAAATTTGCTCTGTTAAAATATATACAAAATCATATTTTGCTATCAATTTGCAAAACCCAAACAATTTGTAATGCATGTAATTTCCGAATGCCACAAGTAGTTATTTTTCGCCCCACGCAGCTTTTTTTATGTTTGGCCATTTTTACAAGGGACTTACAAGCTCATTTGGTGGTAAATAGAAAGTAGCAAGTAGCAAGTAGCAAGTAGCAAGTAGCGTGTGGAAAGTGGCAAGTGGCAAGTGGAAAGTGGCTTAGATGGCGCTGCATGAATCATTCCCTGTGATGTCGGCGGTGGGGCGGGCAACTTGATCCCGCTGACTTTATCAAATCTAATGATCTAACGCGCTGATGTTCAACTTCTCTGCTGCTTGGGGGGATGTCCTGCAAATAACTGTTATTTACGGCTAACGAACAAGCCCCGCAACAAACAGCAGCAACAACAACAACAGCACGGCCTTCCTGTAACACAAACCTCAAACTTTGCCAAACAAAACTTATTTGACCAACTTTGTTAGTGTGCCTGTGTGTGTGTGCCTGTGTGTGTGTGTGCCTGTGTGTGCGTGTGTGCCTGGTGTTTGCTTGTGTTTGTGCCGGTGGACGAGTGTGTGTACGTGAGTGTTTTTGGGTGTTGCCCTCATCGGCGTGTCGAGCATACTTATAATGAGCGGGCTGGCGAATGGGTTGGCAAGGGGTGGCAAGGGGTCAGGGGTCACGAGGTCAGGGGGTGGAGGCAGGCGGTTCGGAGTTGTACGAGTCAACGAGCTGGCCTATAATTAGATGCACGTACAAACGGCCCAGTTCTGTGTGCGGATGCACTGAGAAAAACATAGCTATCAATTATACTATTTGTTATGTGCCAAAGTTGTGCACTTTAGGTGAAATAACTAAAGGTTTTGGAAAAAAAAAAAAAACAATATTAAATATTATTAATATTTTAGGGATATTCTTAAGTTAACTTTAAAAGGTAATGATAGGGATAGGAATTATAGGAATTAAAAGCAGTTCAAACGATAGATTCTTTACAGAGATTTTCATGCCACAATTAGATTGCCAGTTGGAGTTTGGGGTGCCCCTGTATAGACGTGTCACTTACCGTGCAGCCCTCCTCGTCCCATCGAAATTTGCAATTGTCTAGGTTATTACATTTCAAATCCTTTGATATGCAGGTCGCGTCCTCGCAATCGTACTCGTCCTCGGTGCAAGCTGCCAAAAAAGAGATGGTGCGAGATTTGGATTTGCGAGTTAGAGAAAGTTGTACAAAAAATTTGGCACAAAATGGCAGTTCAAGTGAGTGAGGGGAGCAGCTGAAATGGGCAAAATGGCTAAAATGCCAATCAAAGCACAAATCGCACAGTGGAATGCGATGACAATTGACGACAATTGAAAGTGCTCTCCACTGGATTTGAGTGTAAAACGACTGCATAAAAACATATAGATATATTGTCATTCGAAGGGCCACTCAACAGTCAATTCAACATGGTTGTTATTCACGGAACAGGATGAGTGCATATGGCACTGCTTTCAAAATATTGTCAAGTCGCGTAGATGAAAAGAAGTATTTTAATATAACTAAAAGTTGCTATTTAGACTGGCAATGAAAATTGTATATAAAATTTGAAATTGTTTTACTCTTGTTAAATGACGCAGAGTTATTCATTAAAATATCCCAATTATATGGAGGTAGCAAAGAGCTGGTGTTTAAATTCATTTTAAGCACCCATTGAATTGAATTTGATGTTATACGCAATTGAATTGTCAGCTGATGGTGGAGAGAGGCGAATTCGATTCGGCATTAAGTGGAATGCCAATTCAATTTGACTTAAAGCATCGATCAATTGTGAGCTTTAAAATGATGGACTCTCCACAGTGCAGCCATTGAAAGGCGACGATGGGCGAGACCACAAGGCAAATGCACGTAATCTCCGACATAAATCGCTCAGCCAACAACAATAATTGCTGCCGATGCTGGCGGTCCAAGTAGATGGAGCTCAAGGAGCCAAAGGAGCAGAGGGAGCTGAAGGAGCAGGAGCAGGAGCAGGAGCCGAATCAGGAGCAGAAATAGATTCTGGAGCAGAAGGAGCTGGTGTCGAAGGTCCTGGACGAGGACTTTGGCTGCCTAAAAGTAAACAATGCTGGCTCGGGGACAAAGGACAATCGTTGAATGACAAAAGAGTGCTTAGCCTTTTGCCTCTGGCAACTGGCGGCAATCACGCAGGACCTCCGCCTCCTGTTGTTTCCCTTAGACATTCAGACAGTGCGACATCCCAAAATACAGACAGACAGACAGACAGACAGAGAGACAGATAGATAGGATATGGTGGCCTGGCGAAGATAGTTGGTTAGACAAGCGACTCCTCCATCGCCATCGCCATCTCCATCTCCTTTTCCAACTCCAACCCATTTCCCCCTGCCAACTGCCAAATGAGCAGCTGAAATGGATGGAGGTAGTAGCTCGCCGGGATTTGGGGCAAGCTTAGCACCGGATTGCCCCCAGGATTTTTGGGCATTCCTTTGTACTTTGCGCTCCGGCCATTTGTTGCCAATTCAAGGGATTTGCGCCTTGCCATCAAAGTGGGCCCTTCACTTGGCGCACTGCTTGGAATCGAATTCATACTATACCGAGTGATACGGAGTGATACGAAGTGGGGAATTGGACTTACCAGCTCCACGTTCCCGGAACGCGGTGAACAGAATGCCGAATGTGGAGTTAATCGCGGTTTGATCTGCGTAGAAGCGCAAATGCAGGATGTTTGACTCCGCCGTAATGCTCTCGCCAGCTGAACCGCAAAAGTTCTTAACCCTGCAATGAAAATATGTGAAAAATTCATGAAAATCACTTGCCAACCAGCATGTAATACAGATGAAACCACCTACAAACACTGTTAATAATTCATTTGATTAAGTGCAAATGGCAAATGCCACAAAACTGTAGATACAAGGCAATTTCTGAGTGCTTAAATTGCTCTACCAAAAGTGTCAATAGAAAATTGAGCAATCTACAAATGAAATGGTATGCAGCAGATGAGTAGTAGATAGATAGCTATTAAAATCGTATATAAATATATTGGTCAGATGACTGGATAATTAATTATCGATTGATTGATATAATCTATTTATTGTAGCAACGCATTTGTGCCACAAAATAAGTCAACGATTGAGTATCTGGATTCCTCGGGCAATTTATTTGGCCATCGATACCACACACACACATAATCGATAAATAAATAATTTATAATATGGCTTAAATGATGACGTTCACTGAATGTTGTATTTATGTTCATTTGGGCTTCAGAAATTTTCTTTACGATATTTCAACGCATTTTGGGGGGGGGGGAGGAAAATCAGCTTGTGCCACCCGTCGTGTGCGATAAATTGTTACGAAAAATGAATTTAAATGAAAGCGACAAAGGCATCAAATCAATGGTTAGGAGACAGGGAGCAGCACACACACACACACACTGATGATGAATTTTCCGCCTTCCATTTGGCATTTTCTTCAAACCGAGCTGCAAACGCCAGTCAATCAATTTGAGTGTTGTCCCGAGCAGCGGCAACAAGTGGAAATGTATTGGCGCGTTAAAAGCGGATGTCAATGCGTGTCGAAGATGCCGTGGCGAGTCCTTCAGTCCGTCAATCAGTCACTCAGTCAGTCAGTCAGTCAGTGAGTCATCCAGCCAGTCATCCAGGCATGGTGAAGGAGATGGTGAAGTTCACGTTACAACCGGTGCAAAAAGAGACAAAGGGACGAAGGACGAAGGACGAGGAGATTGGTTGTGCGAGTCAAAGGCGACGCCACTTCCGCTCGCGTACAATTTACTTTTGGCCGGTAATAAATTGAAATTTAACCCTGGTCCCCCGACGAGGGCTTTGATCTCACCATTTCGGCAATGCGGAAATTGGTTTGCGGCATTGCGTATACGCCATCGATATTGCGTATACGCCACCGACTGCACTCTACCAGCCTTGGCGTTGGCAATTTTATCACTGCCCCGCTGGAGCTCAATGAAATGTGATTAAGCGGCAATGGCACTAGCAATGGCACTGGCACTGCAAATGGAACTCACCTCAGTGGCATCACCGTCTGCTCCGGGAATATGTCCAGGAAGTTGGTTTGACAATCGTTCGGCTTGCTCAGCTTGAAGTCCAGAAACTTGAGGAATATCTATTTGAAAAGGGTAATCATTCGCTTTAATAACTTTATTATTTCTAGCAATTTGAGTTTACCTTCCAATTCTCCTTCACCTGAATGCGCCAGATGCAGTCCAGCGCGATCTTGTTATGATTGACCTGCTCCCAGATCTCGGCCGGCACATCCGTGGAGTTGATGAAGCCCTCGAAGCCGCCCTTGTCGATGGTGCAATTGAGATCGGTGCTGGGCGCATCCCGACTCCTGTCCAGGTACTCATACACAGCACTGAAACCGGTGTACTCGATGGTCTCGTCGGAGTGAAAGTGTAGCCACAAATATCGCTCCTTGGAGGTGATCTCCGGCGGAAAGTCGGTGCCGCAAAACTTGCCAATCAGCGAGGAGAAGCCGTACTGGCCATCCCGTATCTGCACAAGATACAGCTCGTTAGTTATACAGATTTTGGCGTCATTCTCGCCGCCCTAAGCCGACTGACTGGCACAGCTCGTGTTTTTGGCCAAAAACCTTTGGCTCGAGCAGCGCATTCAAATCAGGCTTAAGACTTGCAGCACAGAGACAACATTCAATTAAAACTTGTCATTTTTCGGTGCACAAAAAACGGGGCACCTACAGCTTGCAACGGCAGCAGCAACAGCAGCATGCAACACAGGCGAAGTAACAGGGAAAAGTCGTAAAGGAAACAAATCGAAAACTTTGCAAGTCCGGCCAAGACCGAGAAAAGCCGAGCAACTAAGCAAGTTTTTGTTTTGCCTCCGTTTTTTTTTTTATGCCCCGGCTTCAGCATGCAACAAAGTTTGTCTTTTTTATGCGATGACCCTTTTTAAGTTGGTTATGTCGGGTTTTGTTACACGGCAAGAAAATATACGATATGTTTTGTGTAGTTTTTAAGAAGTTGCAATACTTTTGCTAAAGTAATAATAAATAGTTACACAAGAGCTAAATAATAGTGTGAATAATTTGTTTTTAATTGTATTTCAAATGCTGTTGTTGTCTCTGTGCATTTTCCAGCTACCAGTACTTACTTCGAGAAAATCAAATTTGCACCCCTCCTTGGCCTCGATATTAAACGAGTTGCGAAAGTCCAGGCGTATGATTTGTCCCTTTGGCGCTGTAATTAGATGCCGGAGCGAAGGGACAAAGCCAAAACACGTTAGTCCGCAAATATATGTATGTATACTTCATCATTCCATGGTAGCCATGGCACTTGACACCACTCCCCTTCCATTTACCCATCAACTGCCACTGCCACATCCACTGCCACGTCCATCCGGTGGCCCAGGTGGATAGATAGATCCCCTCCAAGATCCCAAGCTTACACTTCAAGTCAAATGGCCCCGAGCCGAGAAACTGATTAACAACAGCTCACCTCAGTGCCCAGGACTTTGAGGGAATTTTATGGCCATTCTCGTTGGCCGTCGTTCGGCTAAACGAAGCTGCAATGCTCTTCAATGCATTTAAGCAGCGTACAAAACTGTTTAACTAAATGCCTTTGGCACAATATAATTTGGCTCTTTTATTATTAAAGCGACAATAGACTTGTATGATCTGCTGTTTAACTGGTTTTTTGTTAAGCAACTGGCATTGTTACGTTAAACTTGTTGAATGCTTTCGATTGCAATCGTATCAATCAATGCCATCTACGTAAGGAGATTATTTCTTCAAAAAATCAAAGCAGTGCTTACTTAACATTCCGTTCTGTAATTTGCTTACCTAACCATTCGGCAGTGCAATAAAAATATTTGTGGAAATTTCGGCATCTCAATGATCCGACCATAACACTAGACCCTTTTGACACAAAGTAGGGACGGCTTTCATGGGCATGGGAAAAGTGAAAAGGCAGGACCCAATCTGGTATCTGGTATCTATGGCCAAAATGAAAGCGTCTGGGGACTCATTTAGTGGCCGTATAAATAGAATAAGGCATCAAGATGCTGGACACACCCACATTCTTTCACTCACTCACTCACTCACTCACTCACTCACTCACTCATTCATTCATTCATTCATTCACACTCGCATTGCGAGCCATACATATTCAACCGTCGAGTCCTTGGCATGAATCAATGGCGATGGGCTGGCTCTGGCATTTGAAACTACATTTTCCCCCGGCGTTTCGCAAATGGAACCTTTGTGGCCAATGTGGCATAACAACACACGCAAACACACACTCACACACACAGCAGCAATTGCCCGGGTATTAACACACACACACACACACAAACACACAGATTACATAATGGAGATGGACATGTAAAGAAAGTTGGAATCACAGACAGGCGGTGAGAATAAAAAAAGGAAAGCTTGAAAGGAAATTGAATTGATTGGCCTTGAAAAAAAATGTGGAAACGAGTCCTGGCCAAACTCATATGCGACTATGCGTAGCGTTAACAAATTACAAAGTCCCCCGAGGCAAACGGGAAATCCGGAACTGCACTTGCCTAACTTCCCATATCCAATTGGAAAGAAAGGTAATTGCAAAGGGGTAACTTCTAAGCCCCTACTACTACTGTCTACTACCATCTGGCTGCACCAAAGATGCGCCCATCGTAATTACACAATGAATAGCATTTTGAGCAGCTTTTGCGACCACAGATGGCCGAGAACTATAAGACTATAAGAGTGATTGCTTTTTGGCAAAACACTGTGTCTTATCTAGGCTTGTGACTATGGATCGCATGGCGTATACGCAATGTGACTATGCAGAGTAGGATCACATGGCGTATAAGCAATGTGACTATGCAGACCAAGATCGCATTGCGTATACGCAATGTGTCCATACAAAGCAGGTTCACATTGCGTATACGCAATGTGACTATGCAGAGCAGGATCACAGTGCGTATACGCAATGTTGCCATACAGAGCAAGATCACATTGCGTATACGCCACGTTGGCAACTGATATCAGCCGTGCGTTTTCCTAGGCTAGTTAGATTACTTTCGCTGATCAAATCCCGCTGACTGTTGGCTCTAATCCTATATTGGCTTGCTGCACTGTCGAAACGGCTTGTATTATAGTTATAAAGCAAAGTGCATGGCAGAATAAGCTCTATAGAAGTCTGTTGTTTTTTTGTGCCATAACTTTGAACTTTTGTAATCACCCCGACCGCAATGCTTGCGGCATTTGTTTGCCCTGCGGGACGCCCATCTTGGCCATAAAGAGAAGCTCAGCTGGCTGCTTTCGTTGGCCCGCTTAGTCCAACATTAACATGAAGTCTTTTCTGGTGGGTCTCGCACATAAGCATACACACACTCACACATTGATATGCAAATAAGCCGATGTACTCGTAATTCCAAGCGCACACACACACACACACTCGTATTTATGTATGTATACGTTTGGTTGTATGGAGTGTACATGTGCTACATATGCTGGCGTACTCGTAGATACAGATACAGATACTGCGACCGCTGATGCGTGCTTATGGAAAGTCAATCATTCGCTTTCAGGTTTTATCTGTCAGCTCTTGACTTTTGCAGTGACATTATTTTGTCTTAACTGACAAATGATTTGGCCTCCAACCGACTTTAGATAAGCATTCGAAGGAGACTTGACTGAGAGTTAACCAGCTTGCGAGGCACAGTTTCTGCGGCGGTGGAGGCAGTGAAGCGAGTGCAGCTCAAATATGATGACAACCCATCGGTGGCCGTCCCCATTTTCATTCCAATCCCCCAATCGAGGCATCGTATTATGGAGCCCGGGGAAATGGAAACTGGGAGTTGCGAGCTGGGAAGCTGGGATATGGCAACTGGTGACTGGGAAACTGACTGGTGAATCTGAGGGGAAACTGGGGGAAAACTGGGGAAAAACTGGGGGAAAATGCGAATGGAATACGGGGAGCCAACGCGCTAACGCTTTTAAATGGGCCACACAAAACGGCCCTGCCATGTGGAATCTGTGTGGAGCATCTTACGCATCAGCGCCATCTAATGCCTCCGGTTCACTGGTTCACTTCGCCCAATTCCCACTCCTCAGCAGCTTTACCCAATCTTAGCCCGCTCTACCCAACACATCCCTTCTATTCTCATGCCAAGCCAAATGACTGACTGACTCACTGGCTCACTGACTCACTGACTGACATCTGGTAATGTCAACAGCAGTGGCTGTCAAGACTTGGCCAAAGACTTTGCAATTATTTGCAGTAGCTCGCTCGTCGCCAAGTGCTTGCCATATAAACTTTTACGAGGCCTGCACTCCACTCCACTCCACTTTACTCTACTCTACTCACACGTGAAGAAAAGGTTGCCAGTTCGATTGATTTCGCATCTGAAGGATGCACATTTGTTCAAATACCGCACTACTTTCTAATGTCAAATAAATATCGTGTTATTGGTATAACAGAAGATGCATAGATGAATGTTTGTATGCTATGTATGTTTTGCAGTAACTTTTTCGAGAGAAAGAACCTCGTATTTCTCTGTGTGCACACTCACACCCACATTCACTAAGAAGAAAGCCGGCTGGCAATTGGCTTCCATCAAAGTTCGTATTTGTCTTTCCAACTGTGGCATACAGATACAGATACAGATACGGATACAGATAATGCCAATGATACTGCTCTGATTCGCTGGCAGACTGATTGTTAATTGCTTAGCCGTAGATAATCCACGGGAATGGGTTTCAGTTTCAGTATCAGTTTCAGTTTCAGTTGCTACCATGAATACAACCCGAAACGTTCACATACCTGGCATAAATGATTCATTGGCAGTGACTTTGCTAAACACTCTCCACAGATGCCCATGAATAATGAATAACCCCAGCTTAGTTAGCTATCACAGAAAGTACTGAAAGTACTCACCTGTTATCACCCGGGTGCAGTTGATGTTCTTCGGATACAGATTGGGATACTCGGGGCTGTACAGCTCGTTCTTGGTGGGATCGCCCTCGACGAAGAGACGACACCGGTCCACCTGATCCTCCTCAGCCTGCCGCTCGCTGCGTCCCGCACGCGGTGGTCGGGAAATGGTCAGCGGATGCTGCTCCTCCAGCCAATTGGCCTGCCCTCCACCGGCAGCTTCCTCCTCCTCCTCCTCCTCCCCCTCGGCCACATCCTGCTCCCGAAAGGGGCTGCTGAATCGTGGGGCGGGAGGCGTGGCAGCGGTGAAATTCGCCAACATTATCGGCGATTCAGCAGTTGTCGCCGAGCGATTTGCGATTAACTCACTGCCGGCCGTCGAAGCTGGAAGGAAATTAAGGGGAAATGGAAAACACTGAGTATGCAGTTTCGTGTGACTATACATATATCCTTAGATGTTTCTATATTCTATATATTCTATATGCTATATGTACTATGTGTGTGCGCTGTCATTTTCGGATGGCAGCATTACATTTTAGTATGATAATAATAATCATGAGCATTAAAATGTATGGGCCCGGTGGACTTGTTGGTGCTTTCATTCTTTTTTTCTGCTTTTTTGTTGTTGTTCATAATAATGTGCATAATTTTGCGGCGGTAGTAAAGCTAAAAACGTGGAAAAGCACAAGAGCGCACAGGTAAAGCATACATGTTGCAAAGTGAATATATGCCGTATGTTTGTATTCAGACACTTCTCACATTACCTTTGGGAATATTAAAAACAATTCTGTTTTTAAAAAGTATTTATAACTAGAAAGTTGTATTCCAAAGTACTCATAACCATTTAAATGTGCTTTATTTGCTAGTCAGCCATATGGATTTTGATTTTACCTTTCTACAAACAGTAACAAATACTTATGCTTACATTTTTATTAAAACTAGCCCGTTTTTAACCTTCAAATCGGCAAAAGGATTATAAAAAATAGAAAAGTTCATGGTTTGTAACTTCTGAAGGGGCCACACTTTCAAAAGGCATGCAATGTAAATGTTGTATTAAAGCGCCAGCCCGCGACTTTCCCTCACTTCCCTCCCCCGTCACTCTCCACCATTTTATGCTTATTTTTTTGTCGGTTTTTCTGTTTGAGCAACTGTGACGGCAACTGCAACTGCAGCTGGAACAGTAACTGTAACTGCGATTGTAATGGCAACGGCAACGGCAACGGCAACAGTAACTGAAACTGAAACTGCACCTAAACAACAATCGTTAAGCCCATGCAAAGTAGCCTAGAGCACCGCACACACACATCGCCACCAGCCTCTGTGTGGGTGAGTATCTGTGTGTCTGTGTGTGTGTGTGTGTGTGTAGGGCAATGGCACGACTCACAAGAACTTGGTGTTTCAGAAGCACGAACCTCAGATGCCCTTGAAATTAGCCATAAATCACCAAGGTTATCAAACTATAACATAAACTTACCTATACTAAATACTTTACACTAACTATGAAAATATTTAATAAAAATATTTTCAAGCTAAGAAACTGTATATACTACGACCTAATCGATTCCTTTGACAATCCCGCGGCGGGAATGCTTTCAATTCACAAGTCAATTAGCTTAACTTTGGTTTTCGACGGTAAACAGAAGGCGGTGCCCCCAAAAACCGCAACTGATTGGTAAACGGTCTAAATTCTACCAAACAGACACCAAATTCATTAGCGTAAATCAGTTAAGTAAATGCAATCGCCATTCACTTAGATGGCACGATATCACTCAACGATGATTAATTAACTAATAGTACTAATATATGTACTATATGCACTAATATTACTGTAGTTCAATTGAAAATCAACACTTTTGTGGGACAAAGGATATGTGCGGGTAAATAAGAAGGACTAACCCCACAATTTGATCATAATTTACAGCTCTTTTAAATACTTATAAATATTAAAAGGTGATTTGAAAAGTTCTACGCATCTGCGGCATATATGCCCAGCTATTCAAGTCGAGTTTATGGGTCATAGGGTATTTAGTTCAGTTGTAACAGCAACACAAACACAGTCTGAGCACACACACAAAACACACACACACACAAACACACACACGCACTGGAGGAGTACAGAAACACACATACACATACACACACGGCGAGGGGACATGGGCACATGTGAAGTGTTTGCCTCACATTACATGGCTGCTAGTGCCTAATGATGTAGCAACAAATTTAATAAACATATTAAGTGTTGATGTTTTTGTAATCGCACAGGGCAACGCCAGATGTTACTCCACTTCTCCAGCACCTCTCCCCCCTTCCTCTGATTGTACTGCCTTGCTTTTTTACTTTATACACACACACACACATAGATACACATACACTTGCATGCCTTTGGCCTCCATTTTGCCGTTAGTCAAAAGCTGCTTATTTCCGTTCTGCTCCTGTTTCTCTTGCTGTTTCCGTTTCTGTTTCTGTAGCTGTTTCAGTTTCAGTCTGTTTGCACTCCGTGCAAAACTATTTGTCACATCAATTAAACGGAATAAACATTGTAATTAATTTAAATGCGAATATTAAATGGATTGCCATCTAATGAAGCGTTTTTAGCACACACCTCTTGCTTTAGTTTAGCTCTAATTAAAATTGCCATAATGGATGGCCTAGTTTTTGGAATTTAAGCTGAGTAATTTTTGGCAACGTTTAAATTGTCATAATTGATGCGTTGGCAATTCTAACTGCATTGCAATCGAACTCTAGAAGACATCGTTCCGTTTGGCTTGTGTCGATTTCACTTTGGGCTGCAAGTTTAACTTACAAGCCACAAACTTTTCTGCGAAAATCCTAGCTAAACACGCCCCTTTTTGATGCACCGAAAATAATAAGTGTATATCGTAAAATAAGTAAATTCAGTAGATTAATGGTACAGCACATAAGCTATTTTTAAGATGGCATAGTTATTATTAAATAGATAAATATTTTATTAGAAATAAGAACCTATTAATAAGGCATTTTTTTTCCTAGTTTTCTAGATTAATAGTACAGCACATAAGCTATTTTTAAGAAGGCATAGTTATTATTAAATAGATTAATATTTTATTAGAAATAAAAACCTATTAATAAGGCATTTTTTTCCAAATTTTCCTAGTTTTCTAGATTAATAGTACAGCACATAAGCTATTTTTAAGAAGGCATAGTTATTATTAAAGGAGTAAATATTTTATTAGAAGTAAAAACCTATTAATAAAGCATTTATTTCCAAATTTTTCTAGTTTTCTTGATTTTTCCACTATGTGTATATCCCCTGCTAAGTCATTGGATCTCAGACTTCATCGCGCTGTTCATTTATATTCATATTTGCATATGTCTGAGTCGCTGCTGCTGTCAGTGAGTCCTGTTGCGAGTGGGTGTGTTGTGTGTGTGGGTGTGTGTATAAAGTATCACTGCCACGCCTTCAAACCCATAACTCCCCTGCACCGCCCACCGCCCACCGCCCACGTAGATCCCAGTGCCGTTGGCTTCTTGGATTCCTCGCCGCCATCGTCTCGTATGTATTTTATTCGACGAGGCAGTTATTTGCTTTAATACACTCAATAGACTTAACACATTTTCCACGCCCCCCCTCCCCCCGCCCCCCGCCAACCACTCAACCGCCGCCCACTTTTCACCCTTTTCACTCGCTGTGTGTGTTTTGCAGTTTTGTGCAATAAATTTTGCATTTTGCTGGCTCTGCCAGAGACAAGCAACCAAATGCAAAGGAGAAGCTGAAATAAAATAACACAAAAACTAAATAATATTTCATTGCAAAGCGTAACAGTGCCGAAAAATCATTTGATTTCAAATACCAAAAGGGATTCTCTTCGTTTGCCTAAATCAATGAATAAATATTATGTGAAATTTCACTGCAGTTACATGATCACACATTACATGATGCTTTAAATTGAAATTACATTTAAGTCTTCAACTTTTACCACTCACATAAGCTATTTATGCTTCTGATTAATTATTCATTATTCAGCACTTATTCGATATGCAGTGCCACTGTGCACGGTGACTGTAATTGCAACTGTGACTGTGACGGTGACTGCGATTGTGACTCGCTCTGTGACTGTGCATATTTATAGTTTTGTATTGTCTGGCAGCCAACCAACCCAGAAACGACTAAAACTGCCTTTTGAGCGCCAGTTAAATGGGGCTGTGGGTGAATTGGTTGACTGGGTGGGTTCTCTGGGTTCTCTGGGTTTTCTGGGCAGGATGTCTACGGCTGGCAAAGGAACTGCAAGCAGCAGCTGCAATCGGGCGAACAGTGAGTAAGTAAGCGCGTATATAATAATTTACAGTTTGCATTAAAATTTTCGTCTGCCAACTGGGTGCCGTCGACTGAAAGTCGAACCTCTTTGCTGGAGCTGCGATGCATTCACAAAGTATATAATTTTCTCATGATTTACTAATTGCTGGCTGCAGTCGCTTGTTGCTCTCGTCGGCAACTTTTACGATTTACAAATTTCTATTGAATAAATTAAATGAATACTGAATTCTTGCTAAAGTACGGCTCTAAATCAATGTAATGTACACATAAAATGCCCCATATTCCAAGGCATTTGGCAAAAGGACTTTGATGTCGAAGCCAGCACCATAAAATATCACTTCATAATTGAGTGGGCAAACCCATTTAATCATTGATTTCTAATTGAATTTTCGTTGCCCGGGGCTATACTCATAAAGCTTTTCGCGGCTCTAATTTGGACATTAAATAATCATTCCCATTTAAATACAAATGCATTTAAAATTGCCAGCTTAACAAATGATTGAGCCGGAAAGCGCATTATTTGTTCGAAGTAAAATTAAACTAATACAATAATACTCGTAACATTGTAAACACAAGCTTAACTATTGACAGAGCTTAAAAAGCAATTGATTGAGGTAAAAATAAGCCAATGCAATAATTTATTATGGGTGCTTGTGTTGGCAAACACAAATTTAAATTGACAATACACTTTTGCACATATTTCTTATGCTTAAACATAATTTAATTATTAAAAATTCTGGCTGGTAAGATTTACAACTCATGCCAAAATGGTGGAAATTAAGAATAAATACAACTAAATGGTGCCATAATAAATATAGATTTTAAAAATGTTATCTATGTTTCACTAGCCCGCGACTATCGTGACTATTGCAATTTGTAAGTGTTAAATCGAAATCGAGGGAACACATGCTAAATGTGATTAATGGCCTTGTGATTTTGTGGCCTGCATCTGGCGAAAAGTATCTGAAGGTGTGAAGGTGTGCAGCTGTCAGATAAATATGGAGCGGCGATAATAATTTATAGAAACTTTTCGCACGTATCCCATTAATTGTGAGCCGTAAGCGAAAAACATCGACATTATTATTTCGTGTGGGAAAAATAAAAAAAAAACCAAAAAACCCACTCGTTGTCGTGCGATGAAGATGGAGTGGATATGGTAACAATAACTAAGACACGCGATGGGATTTTCTTTCCATTCCGTATATACGAGTGTAGATATAAGCTCGTACTTTTGGCAGGATTCCCGTCGTCTGTATGTCCTGCATCTCAAGTTGCTGCTCGTGTTGCAGAATTTCAATTTTTCGTCTGGCGCAGCACATAAATAAAATCAGTTTTATTATTTTTTCGTGGCGCAAACATCGCACAGAGATGCCACACGATATGGCTGCCCAGAGGGCGACACATACTTCTATACTGGAAAATTCAGGCAGGGGATTTTCCGACTCTGCCGGCTTCTGGTTGTCGAGTGCCCCAACGGGGGCGTGGCATACGCTGTCGAAGAAGCCACAATGCAACCTGAAGTTGCAATTAGCAATAAAACATGGCAGGCAGCCCGGCAAACAAAAGATGCACATCTCGTGCTCGCTACTCGAAATTTATGGTATGTAATACCCATCCAAATGGCCCCTGCCACGCCCACCCCCGAAAGCTAAGCTCATTACGCCTTGAAACTCCCAAATTGGCAGAAATCAACAACAGCACAACAACAGTAGTAGTTCAGTTAATAAAACCAGATATTTCTAATTGCTAGATGGCAGTGTTTCGAAAATGGGGCGAAATGGGGGGGAAGTGCTAGTGGAAATAGATGCTCGAAACCATAATCATCAATTATGCATTTATCCGGTGCAAGGGGCAAGGAGGTGAAGTGGGGGGTTGCAACCACCACCCACCATCCACCACCCACAGCCACGCAGCCTGTCATTCTGGATTATTAATGCATTTTTGGGGCCAGCAGTTTAAAATTAACGGCAGACAGTGGGATATTTCGGCAAACCAAATTCCAGATTATAATCTGCAAGCCAAAATGGCGAAAGAGTTTCAGTTTTGATACACTTGCATTTCCTTATTATTCTATTATTTGCATTACATTTTTTATATAGAAAACTGAATGCGCTTTTTCACGATGATAAAAATAATTAATGTAAAAATGCTTATTATTACATATTCGCTGCAGCTTTTATTACTTTTCGCCATTCAAAATGCAATAAAAGCTTTTCACGAATATGGTTAAAAAATTGTTTATTTATACAAGTCTTCATATAAATACATCAATATGTGTAGATCGTGTCAAAGTGTTTTTTTTTCGTTATTTATCGCTTGTTATTGGCAATTATTTCGCTTGCCCCTTTTTTGTGTCTTTTTTATGTGTTCATTCTCTGTGCATTTATATTTTGCCCATATTTGCTTGCTATGTTAGCAATGCAACACTTCCTTTTTTTGCGTTTCAAATGATTTTATGCAATTGCTGCGATTTTGAGTGCCGTTGCCCCGCTGGAATTTCAGTTTCGATTGGCATGTGCATGTCACGCAATCATTGATCATTGCAAAACGTCAAATTAGACAGCAAACTAAGCAAACAAAATACGAAATACAAAATACTCTGTATCTGCTGCGCTGGCGGACATAATCCTGTTGGAGTCGGCAGGAACCGGAAGTCGGAGACAATAAGTATGTCAAGCGCAACTAACTGAGAACTGAGGCAGCGACATGCCGCAGATTAATTTGCAACATCCACGGCAACTTGCAGCTACCGCTTCCGTTGATGGGGGTGGGATTTCAAAATTGTTAAATTGAAATGAAATGCCCGACAATTGGATTGCGACAGGCAAATTGAGAGCAAGGCTCCACTGGCATCCACTCCACCCCCCCCCGCAGTCGTACTTTTTCCCTTCTCCACGGCTCTATATAGTATATAGTACGTATACGTATACGTATACGTAAAATCCCAGCGAATCCCTGCGTATCTTTGGCAACCTGAAACCCGGGGCCTTGACGTCGTTTTAATTTTGAGTGAGGGCACAGAGATTTAAAATTAAATCAGCGTGCGGCTATGTCAGATGATAAAGGGGGGGCGATGTTATTTTAACCCCTCCCCTGCAACAAACCCCCCCCTTGGCCCCCAGGGGCGCACGTCGAACCAGAAGCGGCACGAAATGAGAGGCACAAAAGGCGGGGAAAATGAAAGGAAACAGGAGCCCTGCGTACTTCGACTATCAAATACCTATTAAGCGACGGGCATACTTGGGATTATACAACTTTGGATACTTATTTACGAATCTATACAGCTATGCGGTATTTGAATATTCATTTGTGCTTATACACTGCTATGTATATTACTTAAGTTATTTAAACATAAAAGCAAGAAATACCCGCTATGAAAATTATTGGCAACGGAATCCGAAAACGAACGGAACTTTTTAACCCTGGCATGCAACCACACCGCGCACCGCCCACCGCCCACCACCCTTTAACTAAGCCACCCCCTCTCCTCACCCCTCCCACGAACAGTGCGTGTTTAGTGGGTGGAATGAAAACGCGAAATGAAAATCTGCAGGCAAACTGTCAATTTGCAGCGAAAATTTGATTAGGGTTGACTGCATTTTCACTTAGATCTGCTATAGAAAATGCTGGGATTGGCGCTTACCTGGCGCACCTGGCTGCTGGAAATCGAGAATGCGAAAGGGGTTAGGATGTGGTGCTGGTGGTGTAGGTGGGATTATTGGTGGAAAATTGCTTACAGTGTAATAAAAATAAAGGTTCACTTGGGTGAGTGTAGTTGCTGGTAAATTTGAAGTGGTATTTAACAGCCAGGAGTCGCCAAGAGTCAATAGAATTCCATAGTAAACAATGTTCAACCGGTTACTTTAAAATACCTTCTCCATTTCTGCGAATTTTTATTTAATATGCAAGCATGCCAAGCCAGTTTGCCCTTTAAAATGCAAAGCGGTATTTATCAAAATTGATAAATAAAAAGCTTTAGACAGGGATAACAGACGCTGGGATTACCGGGAAAAAGAAATCCTCAAAAATATGAGAAAATCATCACCGAGTAGGGTTCCTTTTGGGGCAACAAAAAAAAAGCTATAAAGTGTAAGACAAAGCGCTGCAAATTAGTAACAAACATGAACTAAGTGGCACAACAAAGGATATACATTTAACACAAGGCATTTTTAAGCCACATGGATTTTGGTTGACTGGTCCGTACATAGTTGCACAATTTAATTAAATATTATTTAAGTATTCTTGTAAAACTTGAAAGCATAAATGTGTCCAAAGCGCCTGCAAATTCGTGCAAATTTAATTTTGTTCTTCGTTTTTTTGTTCTTGTTGTATCCGCAGCAACTTTTTGCAAAGTAATGCAAACATTTTCATTTGGCTTGCGAAAATATTTGCAGACTATAATTTTGTGCAGTATGTTTACCAAACCACAAAGCCAGAGACATAAGCTTATAGCTCTTGAAAGCGAAATAAAAGGACACCGAGCAGAGCTCACATCCTGGCTGAAAGGCTGAGAGGTTGAAAGGCAGAAAAGCAGCAAGACAGCTAGGTAGACAGCATGGGTTAAGGGGGCTGTGGACAAATAAGGAGGCGTGGCACGGGGACTGGAGCATTGTTACCAACTTAGATTAAAAGTGATAGCCAGACAAACGCTCCTAGCAGCGGAACCAATTGAGAAAGCAATCGCAGCTCGGCACAGAAAAAAAAAGTAAAAGAAAAATAAAAACTAAAGACACCAAACGCAAAGAAAATGTGCAGAAAAAAGGGCAACAGGAACCGGGGAAAGTTAGGGAAATGGGAAATGGGTACGAGACAAGGGACAAAACAAAAACAAATTTATAATTGAAATCAGTGTCAAGCAGAGCAGCAGCAGCAGGAGCAGCAGGATCTGGAGCAGGAGCAGCCAGGACAATTCAGGACAATTCAGGATGGCACTTAAGTCGAACGGCCAAAACAAGCTGAAGGCACTGGCAAAACGGCGGAAGAGCCAAGTGCAAGATGCAGAAATTAAAGGCAATAAAAGCAGGGCAACAAAAAAAAAAAAATAAATAAAAAAGAGGAAAAATGAGAGTGAGTCTGCGACTAAGGAAGCGCACACAAATTAGCTAATGTTGAATAAGGCCCAAAGCTCGGCCCAATGTCAAAACCAATTTCATTTCCTCAACTTCTGCAAGTTCTTGCCTAGCTAAAGACAGAGACAGATAGAGAGAGAGGGAGATAGCCTGGTGCCGTCTCACTTGCTCCCCAGGGGAAAGAAGGCCGTTGCGTCCACAATTGGGTCAACTAACATTCGGAGCACATGGCCAAGTGCGACGGGCCGTGACAGGAGCATGAAAAGGTTTTTAAACAAACATTGGCCTGATCTCCTTAAATTTGGCCAAGAAACTGGACAACCGACAAGTGTTAAGTTAACAAACACTTGCAAGTGGGATTTCAGCTAAGCAGCTACGACTCCCAAGTGCGAACAGAAAAAAGCTATAAAAGATTTGAAACTTGATTTGAATCGAATCATAGCAATGTAACCGATATATAATCTATAATTATATTTGAATATCTAAATATTCTTAAAACATATTTCCGTGTGCCATATGCTGCAGATTTCGCACAGCAATTTACTTAAAATAAATTGAGCAAAGCTATAGAAGACAGCTTATCCCACGAACCATATTTCTTTGGCTGATTTGGCAAATGACACGGAAAAGCTCGCTAGCAGCGCGCAAATTGATTGTCCTTTGTGTTGGGGAAAAAGGTGAGACAATTACTTACAAATCCAGTAGCCATTTGTCCCACTCAGTCAGTGGATACAACCCCCCTGGCAACCGACGCCCCTGTTAAGATGGCAACTCAAAACTGGCAACTGGCTATTTGTTAGCATTTTGCAGTCATTACGCAATCCCCAGTAGCTGCTCCCCCAGCAGGCAGCCCATAGCCCTTAATTAATGGCCACTTTTGGGAACAGTTGGCAGTTTCTAATTTCAAATAAATAAAGGCAATCCCCACTGGCACACACCGGGGCATCTATTCCCATTCACCCATTTACCCAATCCCAATCCCAAACCCAAACCCAAACCCAAACCAATTGCCACACTAGCAATGCTAGTTTTGCAGGCAGACGGACACGTAGGAAATTCAACTACTCGATTTACCGGAATCAAATGGAAATTCTACACTCGCCAGGCTTTACACTTTATCTACATATTTCGATCTGGTTTTTTGCTTATTTATTTATTTGTTGCTTTCGGATTTTTGCATTTGGCTGCAAAACATTCCATAGTCGAATATTTCCGCTTGATTGCCACGTGTGGTAATTTCCTCGCACCGATAAATTTGTGGGCCTTATTCCCAGCCTCATCGCAAACCTTTGTGCCATTTTCCATGTCAAAATTATTCAATTATTGGCCAAGCAAAAGTAAAATAAACCAAATGTAAGAAAAAGGCAATGACTTTCTTATTAGCATAGACCGGTTGATTCCGTTTCCAAAATGCTTGAATATATTCATTTAAATTGCCAGCAATCTGGAATATATTTGCCACAAAATGTAAAAATCTTTTCAGTTTATAATATATATTTTTGTATTCTACCCTCTGCAGAGTATACCCCATTTTATCCTGGACTCGTTGGCCGTGAAGGCAGCAATATGGTTAGTGCTTGTATGTGTGTGTGTGTGTGTGTGTGGGTTTGGGTGTGTGCGTGCGAGAGCTGACTTCCGGTCGCCGCCATCTTGTGGGGGTCACATTTTCTGCATGCATTAATTTACAATTACGATAGACTGTCGACAGCTGCCCCCATTCCTTCCTTTTGCCACCGCGCCATCCTGATCGCAATCTGAATCCATCCTTTTTGGCTGCGGTACGCAAATTATTATGCAAGAAAATGAATTAGGTAAAATTATATGCGGCTTCGGCTCTGTGTTTTTGGTGCTGGACCCTTTTGAACTATGTTTTTTTGTGCTACTAAACGATTTCGGGTTGCAAAAAACGACCCCCGATGGCATCCTGGCAGCTTCGGTTACTAAAAGCCAAATAATGTCCTTTTGCCGTTCAGGTGGGCGGATTCTGTCAGCTCAATGTGCCTGTGCAACAGCGTCCAGACAGCTTGGGCAATTAAATGAATCCCTATCAAAGAATAGATGTGAACCTGCCGCCCCAAGTCTGCAAGTTTGCAAGTCTGCAGTCCTGGGCACCGAGTCTAAAGTCCAGAAACCACAGGACAGCTGGCAAATGCTCGACCATTGGCGTCAATCAATTACTCTAGTTGAGAAAACGCTTCTGCGGTGCCACACAAGGATATCGAGCGTACTGGGGGCGTGGCTCTCAGTAACTTTACTGGCCACGTGAACTTGCGAATTTACGTTTTGAAGCATTTTAAGAGGCAGCTTTAAAGCTGATTTGTTTGGATATTTATTCAATAGCAAGCTATTTAAGGAACTTCCATTTGCTTTGCAATTATAAACCGCTGAAAATCCACTGACAAATCGATGCAAATCGATTGCCATGGCGAAAAGGACTTACTTGTGCATATTGGTAAATAAGCTGGCAGGTACAAGCCAACTCTATATGTAAATGGCAAGGCATTATGGCCGATTTGGATACGGATTCTCCTACTTTGTGCATTCATGCCATGTTGACCAACTTGGCCGGCTGCCACAAAATGCGACAAACAAAATCCAAAAAAAAAAAAACACAAAAACAACAAATATAAGCGTAATGCCGCGTAACTGTCGTCCCTTTCACACGACCTTGACTGCACTGCAAAATATATGTGTGTACATATACATGGATTTGTACAAAAGCCTCGTCTAGGCGAAAAGTTTGCGACTTGTTTTTGTGCTCGATGCGAAAAATGTGCGAGTTCGAGTCAATTAATTACAGGCAGGCGAGCACTGAATTCTACCCAGGCCCAAAAACACACAGACATACATCGCAGCACACACACACACACACACATACACTCTTGCATACATCATCTTTGTGCGTGGCTTTGTGTAGCATACAATTTGGGGCACACTCTCTCGCATTTTTTCATGCTCGCTCATTGAGGATTCGAATTTTTATGGACAAAAGCGAAAAGCGAAAATATATGCATTCGACTTGTGTGCGGAATTGGTAACACAAAGGGCCGCAAATGCCATATGGCCATATAGATGATGATCCAACATACAGCCGATATATCTTCCTTCCAGCCTTCCAGCCTCCCAGTCCATGTGTGTGTGTGTGTGTGTGTGTGCGTCCGCATTCGCATAAATAAGCAAACAAATGAACGTCTAATGAGGTCAGAGTACGGGGCAATGGCCACGTCCCGCCCAATAAAAGTTACACTGCAAATGTGCGAAGATGCTTACAGCCTTACACTGACCGAAAAGGTATGGGAACTACTTAAAAAGAAAACATTTGTTCTTCGATTTAATTTCCATCTGAATACTGGAATGAGTGCTATCCATATAACTTTATATAATATTCTGTTGTGAGGTTAAAAAAGTATTTTCCGAATGCGCACTAATATTGTGTAAATGTTCGAGCGTATTTTATAAGTAGCATATTTTGCAGTGCAGACACGCACTTCCATCACACCCCTCCCCCCTCCCCCGGCACACATGCTTACTTGGCTATGTTGTGGCACTTACCGTAAACTGCTTGGCCAACAATTAGCAACATTAGCAGCGAACAGCGTTGGCCGGGGATTAACCTTTGATTTTGTTGCCGTTGCTGCTGCTGCTGTTTGTGTGGCCGCTGCTGTGGTTGTTGTGCGCTGCAAGTGCTTCCTCTTCTTCGCATTTTGTGTGAGGTTTGCCAGCTTCAGTCTTATAGTCTCCGTCTCGCTCTAGCACCCTCTCCCTCTCTCTCTCTCCTTCTCTGCTGCTCCTGCTCCGCTCGCAGTAAGAGTCCCTCACACGTAACTGTAAAAGAAGAACGGCAGGAATAAGACACGGATCGAGAGCAAGAACAAGATACAAGATGGGCACAGCCATGAGCATAACAATAGTAGCGGAAATAATTAAATATAGAAATATATTTCATATTTACTTTGATGTAGAAATTTTGATGAAATTTAATGCAATTACCAAGTTACTTCTTACTGAATGTACAAACGCAATTTCCCAATTGGTGGGTTCTATTCACGTGCATTGCGCTGTGACAGCAGCTTCATAACGGAAATCCAATTGGAGCGAGTGTAAGACAATTGCTCGAGTTTGTTCAAACAATTTTGCGCTCCTTTTTCGTCGCGCCAACAAATGAGTTTTTCCCCAAATTGAGTTTTCGCCGCTGGCGAAATGTCAGCACCAAAATAAATGATAATCCCATCAAGTGTTGGCAAATTGCAGACAAATATATTGCAATTTGTTTGGGATTTGTTGAAGGATTATCAAAAACGCTGAAGGCAACGCAACTACGGTGCTGTTATGGAATTCAAAAATTTAATTAATTTTGCTGATACATTGCTATACACATTGTATTTATATTGAAATTAAGTAATTACTGCACAGCGCTCACATTAATGTAATATATTTACATTATATTTTGTGGTCTTCTAAATTAAGCAAAAAATTACTAATATCATTAAAAAAATAAAACTGAAAATTAAATATTATCATGAATTAAAACTGAAAATTCCACATACATTGTATGAATAATAGTAATTTCTTCGAGTGATCGAAGCTAAGCTCCTTGCGAGTATCCTTTTTGCGACAAATATCGTCCTTTGTCGCTGACATCATTTGATGAAAGTGAAATCTTGGAGAACATAAAAAGCGAGCACGCTGCACACGCTCACCTCATTTTCTCGATTTTTCCGGACCTTCGACTGCACCTGGATGACCCAAATGTGCTGGCATTTTTTCTTTCTTTTCTTTTTTTTTTTTTTTTGAGGTGGGGAGCGTACTGCAGTCCGTCCCCGAAAAGCGCCCCCTCGCCGCCCCTGCGGCGCCATAAAGCATGACCCAATTGAATTGTTACGCTCGTGCTAATAAAATTTTATGTGCGGCTATTATTAGGCTCTTGTGTCTGTTCGTGTCCTGCGGCACCACAACAAACAATGTCACTGAGGGTCCTTCGGCCCGCCTATTTGCACACGCAAAGTTGAAGCTGCTTGAACTCGCGTTGTTTTCAATCTATTTAATCTATCTATGTAATGTAACTATGTATCTATATCTAACTAGGTAACTAAAGTACCAATTTCAAATGTATTATTAAAAGTTTCTCTCTTTTTAATAACGTTTCTAAAAACTAGTTAGTTAGTTGCAAAAAATGTATATAATTTGAATTCCCTCCTCCTTATTCGAACTGCCCAAATTTATTCTCAGTGCCATCTTATGTGGCAACTTGTGTGTACTTTGCCCTGTTTTTGTGGTATTATTATTTGGTCCACGCGACTGTTGGAAATTTTATTTTGATACTCTGCTGCTGTACTTTTAAGACGAAACTAATTTGTTTCCTTTATTGATTTTGCGGGCTGTGCTGAAAGAGGCGCTCTCTCTCTCTCGCGGCGCTTTTCCGCATTTTTCACAAATCGCCCGTCGCGACGGCGTCCAAAATTTATGCATAACTTTGCTTTTGCCGAATCTTTGATATCCAAACGCTTTGATTACACGCCCCGCCACCCAATCGTCCATTTAGCCATTCTTTAACCCCGATTTTCCACTTTATTCTCTGCATGTTTTTCGCATTTTTTGCGCTTCACTTGTCTTAGCCGATTCCTCGTGCCGTTAAGTACTCGAAAACGAAAAAAAAAAAACAAATAAAAAAAATAAAAACAAAAACGCTGAAAAAACATGCCATCCAACAATGGGAAGGAATGGGAGAAATAATGGGTGGAAAATTGAGGCTACTTGAAAGCGGGGCAAAAATGCTGCCCCGCCCACACGATTTGCATGGAGGCGTCGAGACAAAGGGGCGCTAAAATTCCGTACAGGGATCATGGCCAAAAATGGGACATTGCCCTGGACTTTCATTAGGCCAAAAAAAAAAAACGGGGAAAAAAAAGGGAAAAGTGCGAAGTGCGATTGACGCAAATTTCTGGTGTCGTTTTGTGGACAAGAAAAGGCTTCAATTTCGAGTGAATTTGCAAAAGGATTTCGCCTGGAAATCGCTGGAATTTTCATTGCGGCCTCTAATTTCAGCAATAAAGGAAATTAGCTCTTTACGCCCTGAATGATCTTAAATTGTATGGATTGTCAAGTATCTTAATAAATACTATTGTGCCAACGTTACATACAATTTAATCACATCAAAGTAAATTTTCTTTCTTGGCGCAAATAATTTAAATAATACATACATATAAGCAAAATCAAAATATTGAAATGAAAATACCGATTGTATGGCAAGCTAACAAAAACTTTCGCACCAGCGCGGAGCCAAGTCACATATGTATATTCTCATCAATTTGCCATAATTTTTTGCCCCCCGGAAAACTGCCATAAAGTGTCGTAAAGTGCATTAGAGCACACTTGGCATAACGCAGCCAACAATAAGGAAACACCAAGCAGCCAGGACATCCAGGACTACAGGACTACAGACTGACAAGAAAAGAGCAACACAAGTCCAAATGTGTGGGTGCCACCGTGTGTAAGTGTATGTGTGTGTGATTTTGCATAAATATTCATGGTAGGCGGGGAGAAAATGATGGGCGGGGCTTTGGGCGTTGGGTTTGGCCACAAGAGTTGCGCCAGCGGGGCGACTAACACCTTCTGGCAATGCAAAAAAAAAACAGCGGGGGAAAAAAGGGAAAATGGAAGTGGGGGAAAGACAAAAAAGCGAGGAAAACACAGGAGGGAAATTCCCCGCTGTCGTTTGCCGTTTTGCCACTTTTGCCATTCCTGCCCGATTCCCCATACTTTATGCCCATTTCTGATTGTTTATTAGTGCGGCAAAGTCCAACGAGTGGGTCCCCCAAAGGGGGGCAGGGCGGCAGAAGGGGCGTGGCCATTGGGGAAAGGCATTTTTAATGCCTTGGTACATTTATTGGCGTGTTTTACGCGCCATAAACTGAAATTCATAAACATTTTTTATGCACTTACATGTGTAAATGTGTTCGCTTCGCTTTTGCTTTTGGCTGCGAGGAATGCATCCTGGGGGCTGAGTGTGTAGGGTTAAGGGATCTACCAAAGGTAACATACACATATATATATATTTTTTTTTTGTCGAGGTGATGGTCTCTGCGTGTGTGTGTGTGTGTATGGGTGTTATCCTGCATTGCGAAAATGCGGCATAAAAATTCATTTTATTGCTTACGTTTTTGTATTGTGTTGCTACCCCGGCCTTGGACATCTGTGGGCATCTGTGGGCATCTGGGGTTAAGAGGTTAAGGGGTCGTCTGTCTTAGGTGCAGTTCGGAATTATATATGAGCACGTAGGAGCAACAGTTTTTAGCCAAGTTACGGCTTTGCAAAATGTAAACGAGCGTACGAGCACAACAAAGCATTTGAATACCCTCTGCTGGCATATAAAAACATCACATTACTCTAATAAGAAAACTAATAAAAAAAAAAAGTTGTATATGGAATTTACGAGCTCGTTGTATGCAGATCATTTCTCTTTAAAACTAAGACATTTGTAAACATTTCTTAGCACTTATAACTTATAATAACTTTCTCATCATATCCCCTCATAATATCAATCCAATTAATATCATGTTAACGAGCAAATAATACAATAAGAAAATCACTTCTTATCATTGCCATGATACACATTTAGGTTCGCTAAGCTGTGAGCATTTTTCCACTTCACTGCCTCGGAAAATGCCGGTTATGATCGAGAGTAAGGGGATTTTTTTAAACCTTTCCCTAATCGTTTTTCCGGCATACGGGCCGGGTTCTCCTTCAGGTTGCCAACTGACGACAGGCCACTTGCCAAAACTGGCGACAAACCAGAGCGACACATTACGCATACGCATACGCACATTACGCATACGCAGCGTGGTTCGCCCGGGGAAGTTCATGCATATGCAAAGGATGCCGATGCCGATGCGAATGCGGATGAGGATGAGGATGGAGGATGAGGACGAAAGCGTGTGGGTGACACTGATAAGGGCATTAGGGACTCCACTGACTCCGGCATACGCAGGCCATTCGAAATTGGCAGCACACTCGATTTGGTGTGCCATCATCTTGGGGTGATAATTGCGCCCAAGCCAGAGTCGATAAGGTCAAAGGTTGCTCAGCGCACCAAAGAAATAGCCAAACAATGGCCAAAAGAAAATTGGCAAGAGCCAAAGTTCAGAGCAGAGGCCAGCACCTGCACACAATTGGCACCAAAGTTATGACCGAGACAAACAAGGCAGCACTCAGCGAAAAGCTCTTCCACACACAAGATTGATTTCACAAAATAATAAACAAGAAAATATTAAGAGAATTGGCCAACATTAGTATCAGTGGTTATTTACCAATTTGTTAAATAGCTTTTTTGCTCAGCACTTTTAATCAGTTTTAATAATCCAAAGTGTACATTTTCTCAGTGAACAGTTGGGCGGGGGAAAAGCGCTTTCCTTGGGAGAGTTTTGCGCCGACTCATGTGCCATGAAAATTGTTTTCATTTCCAATTCCAATTATTATTTTTATGTGCATTCATTGTCTGCCGGCTGGCCACGCATGATTTTATAGCCAAAGTGCTGACTCAGCGTCGAGGGTAAAGGAAAATAGAAACACGCTCCAAGTCCACTGTACTTGATTAATTTGAACAAGTTCGTTTGAACAGCCACACAGCCCCACAGCCACCCGCTTTCCATCTCAATTACCTACTTTATATTAACAGCGCTGTTTCACTCTTGACTGGCCACCAAAAGAAGGCTCCCCTCCGTTCCGTTGCCCCAAAAAATCGCTTTTCCAGGATGCCATGACTTCATGCCTCGCGTACGTGTCGCTGGCTGGTGAGGAGATGATGACTGGGTCCTTGGAATTGAAACAAATTCGAACATGGCCCTGGCAAACTGGCAAATGGGCGAAAAACCTGCCCCGTCACATCTACATAAAGTAACACAGTAACAACGGCAACAACAATTACTGCCCATGAAAGCCAAGCGAAGAATCTGTTGACATGCCCATGGAACCCAAATTAAGTGCACCGTGTGGCGAAGCTTTAGTAATTTGCTTTCCCAGTTTTGTAATTCTATTATAAAGTATCTTTCCTTTTGATCATTTTTTTGTACACCTAATGTGCCATTATTAAAATAAAGCTGCCCACTAATCGTTTAAGTATGTGATAAGCCAGGATGGCACAATTTAAAGCTTACTGTTGGTTGGGCCCAGCTAAGCCCAGCTAAATCTTCCTAAGTCCCCCTTTTTGGCAAATGTGTGACACTTTCCTATCCAATTGGCAAGGACCAAAGTTCACCTTGAGCTATTCTCACCCGCGGCGACAGTGTTAAAGTTTTATTTGCTGGCTTTGCTGGGTTTGCTGGTTCACCCACTTCAGGCACTCCTTGACTTTTGGGGCGCACTCGAGGGTTTGGGCTCCGCAAACCACTGTGCGCTGCGCTTAAGAGGCGTTGAAATTAGCCCACCACCCACAGGGATACCCACCCACCCAGAACGGTGGTGCTGTGGTGCCACCCACAAATTTTGCGCCGCCATCTTCATCTTCATTGTCGTCGTGCGACGACGGCGTTGTTCAAGTGGCGCTAGATAAATGCTAAATTCATGTCTGGCGGGCGCCCAACATTATTAGATGGGTGGTTAGGCAATGCCCACGCCCCCCTCCCACGACCACGCCCACACCCACTCACACTCACACTCACACTTCCACACCCACTCCACGGCCTTGGGAACACACGCTTTAGTGCACATTAAGACTTGTTTACGAATTTGCTTCAAACACGAAATTAATTTGTAAAATTTCCAAATTCTCCCCTGGCAAACAGAATGCTGAGAAGGGGGACTAAGAGCAGTTTTGAGAGGGGGGCGCACTTTAATTAGTGGCCATGCCTTCTCCGCTTTCCATGTGCCCAGAATTGTCCAGGACAACCGAGTGATTTTGTTGTTATTTAGCCAGCTTGCAGAAATTCCCAACCTCAATGGACCCAAAGGACGACAGCAGCATGTTGGCCACGTTTCACATTCCAGTGTCTTAATCTGATCTCTTTTTTGTTTTTTTTTTTTGTATTTTTTTTTGTTTTGTGTTTTTTTTTTTTGGTATGGTATATTTTTCTTTTTTGGGGCGAGTCCCTTTTATTTTTTTGGCACGCACTGCAGTTTTATCCAATTTGTATTTATAGCAGCCCGCCTGCTTGGATGAAAGGACGAAAAGGACGAAAAGGGCGCAAGGCAAGGAATGCTGCTCTCGGGGGGCCCAAAACCTCAAAATCATGATTGATTTGATTTCATTAGGGCGAAAATATTCCCGGCATTTCATGTGTCATTTTTTCAATATTGTCGTTTGTCAATCGAAAAGGAGAGTCTCGTTCATAAATTCTTTCAAAAACCGAGCAAAAATCGAGGATTCGACGAGATGTGAGATGCGAGAACAGATCGCAGACAATCAATTTGTGACTGACAAATGCAGTATGATTAAATGAATCAGTTCATATATCAAGCTCCTTTTTAGGCAGTGTAATAAATATGTCAGTCGCTGTGGCAAACAGATTTCACTGGATATACGAGCATATTTTCGCTTCTGTCTGTTGCCTTGGCTCCTGCTGAATTCGTGATTTCCTTCTTCGACGTTGTCTTGATTGTATTTTACTTCACCATACACTTTACTCCACTTTTTACTTTCGTTTGTTTTATTTTCTCTGCGCTTTGATTTGCTGTCTTGCCACTGACTTTAGCCAAATTTTCTATAAGAGTCGAGTTCTAAAGCTCAGACAGCAACATCCAGGATACCAAGTCGGGCGCAAAGGAGTCCGAAGTGTGTCACAAATTTGAAAGGATAATCGCAGTATGTGGAATAGGTCGTCTCTTATGGGATTATAAGTTTGCAAATAAGTTGAACGCTTTCGATCGAGAGCAGGACATTGTGGCAACATCTAGTTTCTAGATTATAAAATCAACAAGAATAAACAGCAACCACTCTCAAAAGTATTCCAAATACTTGTCCATTTTAAAATTAACTTTGGTAATCAATGGCTTTTTTGCATAAACCATTGAGACGTTCAATTAAAGTGCTTTGCAAACAAATTACTTGATGCGAACTTAACGTTGACTTTGTACATTTCTATCCATACATTCTATTTCGCATTTCAAAGCGAAGCTAGCAAAATTGATGAATTGGTTAGTAAATCCCCCGGGCGGATACTTAAGTCAAGACCAATTATATTTGCTCTCTGTTAAGCAAACATTTATGCCAGCAAATTTCAGTATTTTGCAATAGCTCAAAGAGACGCAAAAGCATTTCATAAAATA